>NC_063341.1:24428323-24453323 GCF_021869965.1 Rhincodon typus | reverse complement strand
GGGTGGATCAGAATTTATAAACAAAAGATCAAAGAGTCACACAACTGATGAGGATGTATTAAACAAACATAATTCACCCGGTAGGTACGTGCATGTGCGTGTGCGTGTGCGGGGCAAGAAAGAGAGAGAGAGAAGGGAGAGAGTGTGTGTCCGCACATACACTCTCTGTGTCTCCGTCAGACACACACATGTAAATCCACAGGGTGAATGTGTAATTGCAGATTCATTCCACTTTGTTCAAAAGGACACAATTTATAGACGGTCAGTCAATGTGGCATTTTATAAATACCAACCTTGGAAAATAAAGCCACTCTGACTCCAAACCAAAACACAAATGGATTCTAAACAAGGCCTCACACCTAACATGCATTGTCTGACCTAAAATGTCACCTCTTCTTTATACTGATAAAACACTTAGTTTTCTTAGGGCAGTGACTTCAAAGAAATTTGGGGATTTTCATATACATATTAATAGATTAAAACCTTCTAACTGATTAAAGATTTAATAGAATCTTAAGTTTGTTTAATTCATCCTCATCAGTTGTGTAACGCTTTCATCTTTTACTTATAAATTTTGCGCCTGATGCCACCTCTCTCACAAACACCTGGAGGAGGAGTGAGGCTCTGAAAGTTTATGTTTTCAAATAAACCTGCTGGACTATAACCTGGTGTCATGTGATTTCTGACCAAAATTGGTGGCGTCGTGGACAGCGAAGGTTACTTCAGAGTACAATGGGACCTTGATCAGATGGGCCAATGGGCTGAGGTGTGGCCGATGGAGTTTAATTTAGATAAATGTGAGGTGCTGCATTTTGGAAAGGAAAATCAGTGCAGGACTTGTACACTTAATGGTAAGGTCCTAGGAAGTGTTGCTGAACAAAGAGACTTGGAATGCAGATTCACATTCCTTGAAAGCGGAGTTGCAGGTAGATAGCATAGTGAAGAAAACGTTTGGTATGCTTTCCTTTATCGGTCAGTGCACGGAGTACAGGAATTGGGAGGTCATGTTGCAGCTTGACAGGACATTGGTTAGGCTACTTTTGGAATACTGTGTGCAGTTCTGGTCTCCCTGCTACAGGAAGGCTGTGGTGAAAATTGAAAGGGTTCAGAGAAGATTCACAAGGATGTTGTCAGGGTTGGAAGGTTTGAGCCATAGGAAGAGGCTGAATCGGCTGGGGCTATTTTCCCTGGAGCGTCAGAGGCTGAAGGGTGACCTTATAGACGTTTATAAAATCATGAGGGACATGGATAGGGTGAATAGACAAGGTCTTTTCCACAGGGTGGGGGAAGTCCAAGAATAGGTTTAAGGTGAGAGGGAAAAGATTTAAAAGGGACCTAAGGAGCAATGTTTTCATGCAGAGGGTGTTGCTTTTATGTAATGAGCTGCCAGAAGTGGTGGAGGCTGGTACAATTACAATATTTAAAAGGCATCTGGGTGCGTATATGAATACAAAGGGTTGAGAGAGATATGGGCCAAATGGAACTAAATTCATTTAGGATATCTGGTTGGCATGGATGAGTTGGACTGAAGGGTCTGTTTCCGTGCTGTATATCTTTATGACTCTAATTGAAGGACCAGTATTAGAAACAAAGCGAAAGCTATTCCAAAGCATCAGACATGAAAGAAAAGCATCGGAGGAGTTAATGCAGTCAACTGTATTGAACATTAGAAAGAAGTCAAAGAGAGAAGATTCAGATAGTTACAGTCAGAGAGGATATTATTTGTGACTTTAAAACCTGTGGCAGAGACGGATACCTGATTGACAACATTTATGTGTATCATTACAGGAAAGATGGACCAAAATTTGGGAGGTGTTATAACACTATTTTCACATTATAACATTTGAGAGGAAAGGAAATTTGGATACAGATGCTAAAAGTAAAGGAGCAGGGAAGAAAAGTTTAAGGGTATGCTTAATCATGACTGGGGAGAGGTGGAGGGTAGTAGAAGTCAGAAATTGTTTTTGGTCTCTAAATTAATCCTGGATTCGTGGCTGGCTTTGACAGAGCAAAGCGAGCTTTATGTGAAGTGGTCAGTCTGCATGTTAATTGAATGCTGAGCCCAAACTTCTGGTTAGTTTAGATAAACAGTAGCTTCACTGCTGAAGTATAGACATGGCATGGGAGGATCATTCTCTCCTGACCTAAACAGAAAATTCTCATTCTGTTACCAAACTCACTTATTTAGTCTATGCCACCCCAACATTATTCCCCACTATTTCAAAGTCAGGCCGTATCCTCTCAGTCATAAGCTGGTAGAGCATTGTGATAACTTTTGAAGGCCATTACACATTGGTAAATCAATAGGTTCCTTTGACAAAGTGAAAGTAAAAGGAAAACAACGGAAGAGGCACATATGGAAAAAAGGTGTTGTATGGGGAAACATAAAAAGTAAGCATGAATCAGTTTTAAAAGTACTTAGGGACATACAGTTGCCAAAGAATTGACACACAAAATAGGAAATATACCAAAAATGGGTTACAAGACAAAAGCAGACGAGGGCAAGTGAAATTAAGAGCTGGGATGTAAAACTGACATTATTCCATCAGTTACCAATTTCCTTCCCCCAAATATATAATATAATTAACAGCGCTAGGTGGGCATACACCAGATGGCATTTTGCTACCAAGTGAAATCCAGTTTCACTCCCACCCCAAAAGGAATTGCAGAATGTTGTAAATGAGGTGCCGGTAAGTAAAAGGTTAACTGGTTTTAAATTACAAGGACAATTAAAATTTTAGGCATCTCAATGAAGTTAATGACGAGCACTGACTAACTTTTATTATGTCACGTTACAATTCTCTTGGATAAACTCCCTATCTGTAAACTTCCACCCTTGGATGGGCAGCTGCCTCTGCATCTACCTCTCGGCTCCGTCTCCAGGATCAGGCCCTCAGACGGAGCTCTGCGGTCAGGCCATCAAACAAATTTGATCAGTTCTTCTGAAAACACAAGCATTGAGAAACAAAGTTCCCAAGTCTTTTTTTGCATAACAAATGACGAGACACCCTAGCAATAAATAAAGTAAGCAAATACCAAGCCTCTCGCTAATATACCTACTTGAAATAGTGTCCTCCTGGTGCAGGTCCCCTGCTTGCTGCTCCGCCATATTACCAAAAGCGTAGTTCAATCGTCAGTGGAGGTGTTCGGCAATGCGCATGCGCCTGGCGTGCAGTGGATGATGGGAAGTGTAGTCCAGCCGTAGCCGCTGGCCGGAAAGACTCTAATTCTCCCAGAATACTTTATGAACACCGTAGTTAACCACCTGAGAATAACCGAGTTCTGCTTTGGACAAAACATATCTCCCATGGTGACATTGGGAAGGTTTGGTGTACATGTCCTGTCTTGTATATTTACGGTGAGTATATATTTTGGTGATCGCTTCCCAACAGAGCCGTAGTTAATGACATTCTCTCGTTGATATGAAAGAGGCCCGAGTTCCTGGATTACACCCACTGGTGTCTCTATGTCTGTAGATATCAATGGGCATGCGCACAGTCCCACTGTGGGGTAGGGCAGGTCGAGCTTCCTAATGGGAACAGTTTGATACCCTGTGGCAAGTTGTCTCGTGTATCTATTAGACACTTTAAGTTACTTGCTTAATTGATATAAAGGAGGAAATGCTAGCTAACACTCAGCTCACTTAGTGTTGGAGGAGGGAGTATACATATTTTGGGGAAGATTCCACAGCCGAAAACCGTTCTTAGGAACGAGCTGGAAGCATTTAGCACCTGGAGTCTCTGTCGGCTTTCATTGACATCATAGCTGATCTGAAACCTATTCCCATCTATGTGCCTTTGACCCATATACCGTAATAATGTTAGTAACTGAAAAGGTATCAACCTCTGCTTTAAAAAATCCAATTAATTGGACATCAATTGCTGTTTGTGGGGGAAAATTTTTAACTTGTTTCACTCTTGTGTGTAGACGTTTTCTCTGTCATTACTGTGAAGCCTTGTACTAATTTTTAGCCTGTCCCTTCCAGTCCTGGAACAGCAGAAAACCTGAAATCATCAAATCATCCATTAATCTTTCAAATTTTGTGAAATACAGTCCTAGTTTGTATTATTTTTCATAGTAGAACTTTACAATAGGTGCCATTTTGTAAATTTACACTTTTTTTAAATATGTATTTGTTTAGGTGTGATGACTGGATATGTTCACATTGCTCCATGTTTGTTCTAATCAGAGTGTTATCTGTAACACAATTTTTTTTGCCTGTATTCTGGTCTTGTAGCCATAATGGTCAGCATGCCATTATTGTTTGGATTATATTCTGTACTTGTTCTTGATGGTTTAATTATTTTGTACTTGGAGTCCCAAGTCACTTTGGATCTCCAGTGTTTCTGGCTTTTCTTTATTCTAAAAAGGTAGAGTGTTCTATCCTTTTTGAACCTCAAATTTACATATTCTTATCCTTTTTGCCATAGTTTTACCCATTCACTTAACTGTTGTAATTTGATGCTTCTGTCTACATTAGTGAGTGCCTATTTTCATGTGGGTTTGTTTTTTTTTAATTCCGTTGTCAAAGTTAAGGAATTGTGCTACAATCTGCTCCCAGCAGTTAATCCCCAGCCTGCTATTTCCCCATATTCTCTTGTTTTATGTATCTGGTTTTGCTTTTGCCTCCACCTCCAAAATATGGATCTGTATTGCCCTCAGAAGGACAATAACATTTTTAACTCTTTACGGCTTCACCTCTGCATTTTCATTAAATGACACTTCAACCCCCATCTCAAGTCTTCTTTATCTTTCTCTGCTTTACTTCACTAACTCCACCACCTCTGGCAAGGTATTCCAGGCACTCGCCACCTTTCGTGAGAAAGATATGCCTGGCACATCTCTTTGAAACTGTGTCCCCTAGCAATTGACCCCTCCATCCTGAGAAAAATCTTCATGCTTTCGACTCTTTCTATGCCATTCACAATCTTATAAACTTCTATCAGGTCACCTCTCAAACCTCCTGCATTCAGTGAAAACAAACCCAGTCAATCCAACTTTTCTTCATAGCTAAAATCCCCCATACCAGGTAACACACTGATAAACCTTTTCTGTACCCTCTCCAAAGCACTCACATCCTTCTGGTAGTGTGGTGACTAGAACTATACGCAATATTCCAAGTGTGGCCTAACTAAAGTTCTATAAAGTTTGACTATCCTTATACTGAACGTCCCTTCCAATGAAGGCAAGCGTGCCATAAGCCTTCTTTACTACTTTTTCCAAGTGCACTGCCACCTTCAGTGATCTGTGGACCTGCACACTCAGATCCCTCTGCATATCAATACTCCTAAGGGTTTTGCCATTCACTGTATAACTTCCACTTGTATTTGACCTTCCAAAATACACCACCTGGCATTTGTCCAAGTTAAACTCCATCTGCCATTTTTCTGCCTATGCCTCCAACTGATCTCAATCCTGCTGTATCCTCTAACAATTCTCCTCACTATCTGCAACTCCACCAATCTTTCATCATCCACAAACTTTCTAATTAGACTGGCCACATTTTCCTCCATCATTTATCTAGACCACGAACAGAAGTCCCAGCACTGATCCCTGTGAAGCACCACTAGTCACAACCCTCCATTCCAAAAAGCATCCTTCCATTGCTACCCTCTGTCTCCTATGACTAAGCCAGTTCTGTATCCATCTTTCCAGTTCACCCGATACCATGTGACTTCACCTTTCGTACCGTTCTGCCATGGGACACCTTGTCAAAGGCTTTACTGAAGTCCATGTAGACAACATCAACCACTTTTCCTTCAATGAGCTTCGTCACCTCCTCAAAAAAAAAACTTGATCAAGTTAGTGAGGCAAGACCTCCCTTGCGCAAAACAATGCTCTTTGTCGTTAATCAGTCCACTTACTTCTAAACACTTATTGATCTCATCCCAGAGAATTTTTTTCCAATATTTCCCTACTACTGATGTGAGGCACACAGACGTGTATTATCTTGGATTATCCTGGTTATCCTTTTTAAACAGTGACACAACATTAGCTATTTGTTGCTATGATTATTGTGGTGATCCGTAAACTAGAATAACTGAATTTACTGAACAACCCCTGAATAATGAAATTATTCGACAAATTTTACTCTTTGTATTTTTAACTCAAAACAGGATGGACAAAAGTTAAACATGAATTAACAAACAAAACATGATAATTATCAATCATAAATCTCACATGGAATAGAAGATACAGCAAAGACAATCTCAGCTATAATAAGTGGTCCACTCTGCCTGTATATTCAGTTTTAGCCACACAGCTCTTCCTACAAGGACTTGATCAATTCACTGCAAGCAGTAGCCAGCTTGTCTGTTTCTTCTTTTATCTGCAGACCATACAATCTTTGTATTTTAACTCCTTTCCTGTTGATACTGATTCCAGGTTGAGGATTGGCAGGATAAATTGATCAGATTTTCTTTTTAAAAATTATAATTGACCCTTTATAATGAATGCAGATAGTTAAGTAAATAATGTGCTTCACCTGTGTATTTTAACAATTTCATTAACTTACTGGACTACACCTTGAGTACTGAGCTTGGTTCTGGATACATTGCCTTGAAAAGCATATGTTGGCCATGGAGGGACTGCAGAATTGAATTATCAGACTGATGTCAGGATTCCAAAGGTTAAGCTGTGAGGAGAGTTTATAAAAACTGGTGTTGTATTACCAGGAATTTAGAAGGTTAACAGATGACATCATCAAATTTATGGCAGTACAATAAAATAATTTCCACTGCTTAAGAAGCAAAGGAATAGAGGGCCTTGTCCTAAATTTAGAGCTACGTTTTACAAGAGTGAAGTTAGAGCATATTTTCAAGTGCAAAAGATGTGTTTGGAACTCTTCTGTAACAGTAATTAAACTGTTGAAAACATTATTAAACACACTAATCTACATGTTGACTAGACCAATCAAGTTGGAAGGCTGTTCTAGAAGATGAGTTTGTAAAATGTGTTTATGACAGTTTCCTGAAACAACTCATTGTGGAACCAGCTATGGAACAGTTATTTTAGATCTAGTACTGTGTAATGACACAGGATTAAGTAGTATGCTTGTAGTAAAAGATCTACCCAGGACTGGAGTTAATGATTTGATTTAGTTTATTGTTGTCACATGTACCTAATTATAGTGAAAAGATTTGTTTTGCATGTAGTACAGGCAGATCATATCATACAAGGACATACTGATTATAAGTGATGAAACAGAGCAAGGCATACAAAGTTGTGGCTGCACAGGAAATGTGTAAAAGCAAGATCAACATTAGATTGAAATTGAGAGGTCCATTCAGCAGTCTACTAACAGTGGGGAAGAAGCTGTTCTTGAACCTGTGGTATGTGTTTAAGCTTTTGTATTTCCTGCCTGACGGAAGAGATTGGAAGAGAGTATAACCAGGTTGGGAGGGGGCTGCCTTTCCGCGGCAATGAGAAGTGTAGATGGAGTTGATTGATGGGAGGTTGGCTTGTGTGAAGGCCTGAGCTGTGGATAAATAGAAGCCTGTTAACAACTTTCTATCATTTCTTGTGGTCCTGGGCAGAGCAGTTGCCATACCAAGCTGTGATGCACCCAGATAGAATGCTTTCAATGGTGCATCTGTAAAAGTTGGTGAGGGTCCTTGTGCACATGACAATTTTGTTAGCCTCCTGAGGAGAGGTGTTGTTGTGTCTTCTTGACTGTCGCATCTACGTGCGAGGACCAGGACAGATTGTTGCGTTATCATCACTCCTCAGAACTTGACGCTCTTGACTGTCTCCATCTCAATTCCATTGATGTAGATACAGGCATGTCCTCCTCCTTTCTTCCTGAAATCGATGATCAGCTCTTTAGTTTTGCTGACATTGAGCGAGAGAGTGCTAGCTTTGCACCACGACACCAAGAGTTCTATGTCTTTCCTGTATTCTGACTCGTCACTGTTTTATATCCGGCATACAACGGTGGTGTCATCATTGAATTTGTAGATGGCGTTTGGATGAAATTTGGCCATGCAGTCATGAATGTACAGGGAGTATAGTAGGCGGCTGAGTATACATCCTTGCAGGGTGCCGGTGTTGAGGATTATTGTGCAGGACATGCTGTTGTCTATCTTCACTGATTGCAGTCTGTGTGTCCAGAAGCTGAGGATCCAGTTGCGGAGGATGGAGCCGAGACCTAGGTCACAGAGTTTGGAGATAAGTAAGTGGAGCTGTAGTTGATAAATAGAAGCCTGATGTAGGTATCCTTATTATCCAGATGTTCCAGGGATGAGTGTAGGGCTAGGAAAATGGCATCTGCCATGGATCAGTTTACCAATTCCAAGCAGTCCTGCAGAAACTCGTTTGCTACCTCCGATCAGCACTGTACTACTTTCTGTGCTGGGTCTTCACATTTCAACTTCTGCTTGGAAACTGGGAGGAGGAACACAGCATTGCCTGTAGGCAAGTTGGAAGGGATCGAGGCAGGCTGGGAGGCTAGAGTTGATGTGAGCCATGATTAACCTCTTGAAGCACTTCATGATTCTGGATATCAGAGCCACTGGGTGGTAGTAGTTGAGTGATGTTGCATGTGTTTTCTTTGGTATGATGGTGGTCTCCTTGAAGCAGGTGGGGACTTCACATTGTAGCAAAGAGAGGTTAAAGATGTCAGTGAATACTCCCACCAGCTGGTCTGCACAGGTTCTGAATGCATGGCTGAGGACTCCATCTGGGCTAGTTGCTTTCCTTGGGTTCACTCTCAAGAAGGCTAATCTAATGTCTGCAGCGGTGACTGAGGGAACAGCTGTGTCCTGTGATGTTGGGGCAGGTGATACCATCCCACTGGCATTCTGCTTGAACTGAGCATAAAAAGCATTGAGCGCATCGGGGAGGAATGTGTTATTGTCTGCTATTCTGTTCTGCTTCACTTTGTATCTCATTATGTCATCTAGGCTAGCCTCGGGCAGCGGGTGTCTGTGTAGTTAGTTTGGGTCTCTAACTTAGTCTGGTACTCCATCTTGGCATCTCTAATGGCATCGCAGAGGTCATATCTGGATTTCCTGTACAGGTCCAGGTCATCCAACTTCAGTGCCGCGTGCCTGGTCATCAGTAGGCAGTGGGTCTCCCGGTTCATCCAAGGTTTCTAGTTGGGAAACGTACGGATTGACGTCTTTGACATGCAATCCTCCAAGCACTTGTTAATCAAGTCAGTGATGGTGGTGGCATGTTCGTCTAGGTTGGCTGCTGAGTTCTTGAATATGGATCAGTCTACTGATTCTAAGCAGTCCTGCAGAAGCTCTTTCACTGTCTCAGACTAGCACTGTACTACTTTCAGTGCTGGATCTTCGCATTTCAACTTCTGCTTGTAAGCTGGGAGGAGAAACACAGCATTGTGATCTGGTTTTCCAAAGTGCAGATGGGGTATGGAGCAGCAGACATCTTTGGTTGTGTAGCAGTGCTCAAGGATGCTTGGCCACCTGGTGGGGTAGGAGATGTGTTGGTGGTATTTTGGTAGCACCTTCTTGAGGTTGGCCTGGTTGACATTGCCGGCCATGATGAATAACGCCTTGGGGAATTTCGTCTCCAGTGCATTTGTTGCAGTGTAACTTTCATCCAGACTTTGAATCATAGAATCCCTACAGTGTGGAAATTCTTCGTTTCTGCCTGGGATGGTATGGAGACTGCTGTCAGGATGGTGGAAGTGACACTCATAATAATTGGATCAAATTCCATGTTAAGTTTGACAATGACATTCTTCAATTTCAAACATGCTAAGTTATACAGTGTTGAGTGGAGAATTGTCTGAGGTTGATTTGGTAGATGGACTAAAATCTATGATATACAAATAGTGGGAACCATTTGAAGGAAAAATTCAAAATATTCAACAAAAATATGTTCCATTTAAAAAGCAAAAACTCTGCAAGAAAGTACCATTTGTGACTTACACAACGTCAAGGATTACATTAATTAAAAGTGGATTTAAAAAGTGATTCGTATTGTTGCAAAGAATCGTAATAAATCTGAGGGTTATAATTGTTTTAGAAATCAGGAAAGGGTCACCAATAAGTTGATGAAAGGGGAAAAAAAAGTAAAATATGAATGTAAACTAGGCAGAAGGTTAACATAGATCGTAAAAGCCTTTTGATGTATATAAAAAGGAAGAGTAGCTACAATAAACATTGGTCCCTTAAAAGCAGATGAAGAATTATTATGGTAATGAAAAACTTATCAGAAGCTCACATATTTTGTGCCTGACTTCACAGGAGAACTTCAGTTGCATACAGAATTAGAGATGAACCGACATAGTGAAATGTGAGGAAATTGAGGCAATTAATGTCAGCAGAGAGAAAGTACTAAACTTTAGGAACTGTAAGATGATGGTCTAGATTCTAGAGTTCTCAAAATGATAGCTAATGCATCCATGAACTCTGCAGTTATGATTTCCAAAAATTCTGTAGATTCTGGAATGGTCTAGTATACTGGAAATTAATACATGTAATAGGTGCTCCAGAATGGACGGAGGAAAAAGAAATTGAACTACGGGCCAGTTGGCCTAATATCAGTTGTCTGGAAAGTGACTTTTTGTTAAGACTTCCGAATAATAAAAATGTGCCTAAAAAAGGTATAGAATGATCAAAGTCAACATGGTTTTATGAAAATAAAATTTGACAAATTTGTGTGTTTGACAAATGTTATATTTTTTGAGGATGTAGTTAATAGTGTAGACAGTGGGGAGCCAGGATATGTAATGTACCTGTATTTTCAAAAAGTATTTAATAAGGTTCCACGCAAAAGGTTAATATAAAGGAAAAGGCACGTGGATGTTGGGGATAAAATATTAGCATGGATAGAGGAATAGTTAATGGACAGAATACAAACAATAGGCACAAATAGAACATTTTCCAGTTGCAAAGGTAGGTGGAAACGTAAGCTATAAGGAGACTGCAAAGTGATGTAAGCAGATTGAGTGGACAACATGATGGCATTTAGAGTATAATATGGGAAAGTGTGAGATTCTTCAATTTGGTAAGGTTAAGAAACCAGAATATTTGTTAAAAAGCCTCAATTTTCTAAACTCTGATGCTCTGGCCTTGAGAAAGGTAGAGAAAGCAATTAGGAGGACAAATAACATTTTGACATTTATTGCAGGGAGTTGGAAAATACAGATAAATGCTACATTGCACGTTGATTCATTAAGACCATACCTGGGATACCATGCACAGTTTTGGTCTCTATTTAGGGAAGGATGTACTTGCATTAGTCTGTAGGATAGAGAGACCCAGTCTACTGGTGAGAGGCAGAGTTGATCGGGCTGAGATAAGGACTATATAAGAATCAGTGATGATCTCATTGAAACATACAAGATGCTGAAGAAGCTTGACAGGATGGATATCGAGGTTGTCTCTTCTCACTGGGAAATCTAAAACATGGGAGCACATGTCACAGGATAAGCCTTGTGTAGGACATCTTATTCAGGGTGTCTGGAAAAGAGGCTGACAAACTTCTCTCTTTTCCCTCCCTTTACCTCCACCCCTAATTAAGCCAAAAGGGGTTGTCCACCATCTGTTTCCCCGTTTCTGTTAAAAATATGGGTATACAGTACAATTGCGTGGCACCTGATTTACATGTCAACTTGATGTTTCCTGCTCGTGAGTAGCTGATATCCCTGCAAACATTTCTGATGAAGGGTCTAGGCCCGAAACGTCAGCCTTTCTGCTCCTATGGTGCTGCTTGGCCTGCTGTGTTCATCCAGCTCTGCACCTTGTTGTCTCGGATTCTCCAGCATCTGCAGTTCCTACTATCCCTGCAAACATTGCCTAGTCAGTTGAAGAAATGTGGTTTTATGCTATGTGGCACACAATATGCAGAATTAACAATGATTCTTTGTTTAATTATAAAATGTTTCAACAATCTTCTCTTCAAATTCTATAATTAAGCAAATATTTTACATAATCTGTTAATCAAAGGGGTAATTATTAAATGTTAGTTTCAATACATCTTCAAGGTTACCCTTACTGCGTAGATGGTACAGAGAATGCTCCGGATTACAATGCGGCAAGAGGTATATTTCAGGAAATGTGTACCAATAATAAAAAATTGGAAGTAATTTAGAAACTGTGGTAGACCGTTTAGCCCCTCAACCCTTTTCTGCCAATCAGAGATATTGTGGCTGGATGGTGACCTAAACTTCATAGCTTACCCTTGTCCAGGACTCAAAATAGAATGTGGGCGGTGTGTGAATTCACTCTCAAGCCCCTAAAATATCTTGGAAAATTTAGCCACAGAGGCAACCTGTGAAAGAAAAGTTTTCACTGTATGTGGAAGAGACATAACCTATGAGGAACTGTTCTTCCATTCACAGACACGTTCACTCATGCTCACAGCTTCAGGTCTTGCAGTCAAGCTGGGTTGATGCCTGAGCAAGGTCGGGGTGTGGTGCTGACCCCAAATCTTGACTTAAGGGCCAGGAGAGACAATGGATACCACAACTGCTAACTATGTGGCGAACGGTTGTATACTACAGTAAAGACATAGATGTTTTGTTTAAATGAAACAACTAATGCTTTTCTGGCAACATTTTATGTTGTAGTGTTAATTCAAACCCCTTTTTATCTCTCTCAAGCTTCTCATAAATTCATGATGTCAAGAAAACATTCAAAGCACAAGCGAGAGAAGACCAAGTCTTCGTCAAAGAAAACAAAGTCAGAACGCAGCAGTCATGATGTGAGGACAATATTGTTCTTCTACCAAAGTACTTTTTTTTTTGGAGCATTCAATGCTTACCACTGAATTGAATGTTTTTAACCCTGGTTTGATTTGCATGTTGATAACAATGCAGGTATCAGGAGCAGCTGTATTGAAGTCAGGTCTGACCCATGTTTTATGCTGTAAAAACAAAAATGTGAAATGTCTATGGGAAGTTAGGGAGGAATTTGTGGGGCTTTTTGCACAAATATTTGTATCATCTGTAAATACAGGTGAGGTGCTGAATGACTGGAGAGTGGTTAATGTGCCTATGTTTAAGAAGGAATGTAAGATGAAGCCTGGAATCTGTGAATCTGACGTCAGTGTTGGGTAAGTTGTTGCAAGTTATTCTGAAAGGTAGGAATTACATGCATTTGGAGAGGCAAGGAATAATTGGAGATAGTCAGCATGGTTTTGTGTGTGAGAAATCATGTCTCACAAACTTGATTGAGTTTTTTGAGGAAATAACCAAGAAGACACATGAGGGCAGAATGGTAGACATTGTTTACTTATACTTTAGTAAAGCCTTCGACAAGGTTCTGCATGGTAGACTAATCAGTAAATTAGGATTCAGAGTCAGCTTGCCAATTGGATACAAAATTGGCTTAACGTCAGGGGATAGAGAGTGATGGTGGAGGGTTGTTTTTCTGACTGGAGGCCTGTAACCAGCAGTGGTCCACAGGGATTAGTACTGGGTCCACTTTTGTTTGTCATTTATGTAAATGATTTAGATGAGAATATTGAAAGTGTGTTTAGTAAGTTTGTGGATGAGACCAAAATTGGTGGTATAGTGGACAGTGAAGAAGGTTATTTAAGATTACAAAGGGATCTTGATCAGTTCGATCAATGGGCTGAAGAGTGGCAGATGGATTTTAATTTTGATAAATGTGAGGTATTGCATTTTGGTAAAACAAACAAAGGCAAGACTGGTACAATTAAAAGTAGGGCCTTGGATGGTGTTGTTGAACAGAGAGATCTGGCATTCAGATACATAATTCTTTGAAATTTGCATTACATATAAATAGGGTGGTTAAGAAGGCATTTAGCATGCTTGCCTGCATTGCTCAGAGCTTTGAGTATAGGAGTTGGGGCGTGATATTGAGGTTGTACAGGATGCTGGTGAGGTCTCTTCTGGAATACTGCGTTGTTCTGTTATAGGAAAGATATTATAAGCTAGAGAGGGTTCAGAAAAGATTTACCAGGATGTTACTGGGAATGAAAGATTTGAGTTATGGGGACGGGCTGGATAGGCTGTGACCTTTTTTCACTGGAGTGAAGGAGGTTGAGGAGTGACCTTAAAGGTTTATAAAATCATGAGGGGCGTAGATAAGGTGAACGGCAGATGTCTTTACACTAGGGTGGGGGATTTCAAGATGGGGGGGCATATTTTTAAGGTGAGAGGAGAAAGATTTAAAAAAAGCATGAAGGGCAATTTTTTTACATAGCAGTTCGTGTGTGGAATGAACTTCGAGGAAGTGGTGGATGTGGATACAGTTACAATGTTTAAAAGACATTTAGATAAGTACATTAATAAGAAATGGTTGGAGGAATATAGGCCAAGCACAGGCAGGTGGGACTAGTTTAGTTTGGGATTATGGTTGGCATGAACTGGTTGGACCAAAAGGTCTGTTTCCATGCTGTATGACTCTATGACTCTCAGTGTCTAGTTTCCAATGCACACGAATTATTACAGACTTCTTAGTGTCTAATATCATTTCCATAGATTCACTTCTTTTAAGGCCAATTATTTTTAAGTCAATAAATGTTACAGAAATACTGCAGGTTGAGATTACAGTGTATGCAAGTGAAAATTGTCGCAATTGAAAAAAATTGAAAGGCATCAACAGGTAATGTTGGCAAACAGTTTTAAAAGGGATAAAGAAGGTATTTTACTGATAGAATATTTCACACCTCAATAATTTATGGGTTAGATGCTGAAACTTCAAATGAAACTGTGGTGGCAAATAGAATATTGCATTCACAGTGTCTAGTTTCTGTAGCTGAGACAATAGATTCAAATATCATTCTTTCAAGAATGACCGTTTGAACTATAGTTCTATTGGTGACTTTCAGAATCAGGATGACAGTTTGTGGCGGTCTCTGCAGGTATGTCACAAAGCAGCACTCACTGAATGCAAAATGTGTCACAATGATGGTATCCATGGAATGATGACTTGTTTACAGAGAAAAGTGTTACTTTAAAGAGTACGGAAGGAAATTTTGAACTGTGATGTGTTCCTAAAGGTGGAAAACAGTACAAAGGACAAGACCTTTATACTATGTAGGATGGAAAAATTAGACTGACGGGGAGGCGGTGTATTTCAAGGACACTTGACAGGTAAAGGAAATAGAGCCAATAATATGGAATAATCATCCCGTGTGACTGAAAGTGCTGGAACATGCTAGACAACAGTAGGAGACTTTTTCTGAAAGATACAGCTAACATTATGGGCCTGTGATGGCAGACCCACCAAGGAGGAAACTCTGCTGGACCTCACCCTTGTCAGTTTACCTGTTGTACATGTATCTGTCCATGACAGTATTGGCAGGAGTAATCATTACAGTCCTGATGGAAAGTTCCATCTTCACGTTGCAGATACTGGTCATTGTGTTGTTATCACTGCGCTAAATAGGATAGATTAGAGGTAATTATCCAATAGGTATGGACTATCAGCTACCGCAGAATTGACTTGAGCTGCAATCTGTAACCTCTTGTCCTAGCATAATCCCCTACTCTGATATTACCACCAAGCTAAACAATCAACCTTGGTTTGATGAGGAATGCAGGAGAATATGCTCGCAGTAGAGCCAGACATACCTAAACAAAATCAGGTGTCAACATGGAGAAGCGACAAAACAGCACTGCGCAAGCTAAACAGTCAAACAGCATACAACATCTGAGCTAAGTGATCCGAGCATCAACATATCAGATCAAGACTTTGCAGACCTGCTATGTCCAGTCATGAATGATGGCGGACGTTTAAACAACTGACTAGAAGAAGTGAGTCCATAAATATACCCATCTTTGATGGTAGAAGAACCTGGAACATCAGTGCAAAAGCCTGAAGCGTCTGCAACTGCTTTCATTCAGAAATGCTGAGTAGATGATCCATTTCCATCTTTTTCAGAGGTTTCTCACAACACAATCCTTAAACTAGCCATAAGAAACATAAGCGAAGGTCCATGTAGCCAATTGGATATGCTCTGCCATTTAATAAGATCGTGGTTGATCCTGGTCTTAAACTAAACTATTCTGTCTGATTCCCACAATCATAGAGTCATAGAGTTATACAGCACAGAAACAGACCCTTCTGACTAACTCATCTATGCCGACCACATATCCTAAATTGGTTTAGTCCCATTTGGTCTATATCCCTCTGAACCTTTCCTATTCATGTGCCCATCCAGGTGCATTTTAAATGTTGTAATTATACCAGCCTCCACCACTTCCTCTGGCAGCTCATTCCATACACGCACCACCCTCTGCATGGAAAAGTTGCCCCTCAGGTCCTTTTTAAATCTTTCCTGTCTCACCTTAAATCTATGCCGTCTAGTTTTGGACTCCCCTACCCTGAGACAAAGACCTTGGCTATTCACCTATCCATGCCCTAATGATTTTATAAACTTCTGTAAGGTCACCCCTCAGCCTCCAACGCTGCAGTGAAAATAGTCTCAGCCTATTCAGCATCTCCGCTGAGCTCAAACCCTCTAATCCTGGCAACGTCCTTGTGAATCTTTTCTGAACCCTTTCAACTTAAACAACGTCTTTCCTATAGCAGGGAGACCAGAATTGAATGCAGGATTCAATGCCTAACTGATGTCCTGTACAGCTGCAACATGATGTCCCAACTCCTGTACTCAGTGCATTGACCAGTGAAGGCAAAGGTGCCAAATGCTTTCTTCACCACCTTGTCTACCTGTGATTCCCCTCTTCAGGAACTATGCATCTGCACCTCTCGGTCTCTTTGTTTGGCAACACTCCCCAGGGCCTTACCATTAACTGTATAAGTCCTGGTTTGCCTTGCCAGAATGCAACACCTCACATTTATCTAAATTAAACTCCATCTTCCCCTTCTTGGCCCATTGATCCGTCTCCTCAAAGTCCTGTTGTACTTAAACTTTCTTCACTGTCCACTACCCTACCAATTTTGGTATCATCTGAAAACTTACTAACCATACCTCATTTATTTACCATCCAAATCATTTATATAAATGACAAAAAGCAGTGGAGTGAGCACTGATGCTTGTAGTGCACCACTGGTCACAGGCATCCAGTCTGAAAAACATCCCTCCACCACAACCCTCTTTCTCCAACACCCAAGGCAATTTTGTATCCAATTGGCTAGCTCTCCCTACTGATGAAAGCCTTCAGCTAATTTGATTCACTTTGCAAAATATGAAGAAATGGCTGAAGATACTGGTTACAGCAAAAGCTATGAGCCCTGACAACCAACAATATTACTGTAGTGTTCTCTTCCAGAACCAGATGCTTCCCTAGCCACTTTGTTTCAGTCCTGCTACTACTTTGACCTCTGCCTGACGATGTAGAAAATTGCTTGGGTATGTCCTGTCTACAAAAAGCAGGGACAGATCCAATGTAACTAATTACAGCCTTATCAGCATATTCTTGATCACTAGCAAAATGGTGGAAGGTGTAATTTACATTGTCATGCAGTAGCTCATAAAAATATCCTGCAAAATTGAAGTCAAGGGGAATGGAGGTTGTGTCCAGGGCCACCTGTTTCCAGCTGATCCATCAATGAACTTCGCTCAGTAATAACATCAGAGGTGAGGATGATAGCTGATGATTAGCACAGAGCATAGCATGGTGTTCAGTACAGTTTGCATCTCCTCAGATACTAAAGTAAAATGTGTCTGCATGAAGCAAGTCCTGGGACAATGTTCAGGCTTGGACTAATGATTGGCATGTAATAATCATGTCACAAAATGCCAGGCATCAGCCATCACTGGATTTCGATCCCTTCCTAAGAATCACTCTCTTCATGTCGGTGCACCTGAGTTGACCACAACTGTACAAGAAGGTGACTCACTGACACCTCATTCAGACCAATTACACATGGGCATCAGATCTGGGTTTTTCCAGTGATGCTCATGTGCCATGAAGGAACATTTTTTTTAAGTTCTTACGTGAAATGTGTCAGGTGCAAAATAAGCAAAGAAAACTGAGTCTGCTGTAAAATCAGAAAGCCCATATAAAGAGGAGGATCTCCTCTGGATAACAATCCATCTTGAGAAACAAAATCTTACCTGAAGTTCAGTAGAGCAGCTTTGAGTATAAATACACATTCATGACAGTAAAGGAGATTTCGGTGAAACATTTAAGCTGTGAGCACTTTACAGGGTAGATGCAGAGAAGCTAGAGGAAGTGGGGGAATGTAGTTGAAAGATAAGTGTTCATCATTTTGAACTGCGATGAGAAATTTCTAACTCAGTGAGTCTTTGAAATTCACTAATCCAGTGGACTGAGAATGCTTGGTGGATGAGCATGCTTAAGGCTGAGTTGAGATCAATACATTCTTAAACTTTTGGAATTATGGGAATAAGACCGGAAAGTTGTGTTGAAGTCCAGGATCAGCCATAATATTATTAAATGGTACAGTGTGTCCAATTGGTTGCATAGGCTATGTATGTTTCTTATGGCTAATTTAACAGTTGTATTGTTGATCAGGTATGAGAAATGGGAGATTTAAATTCAGATGCTCAATCAGTGATACAGAGCTTCCATTGGTAGTGCTACAAGGTTGGGCTCTTCAGAGGGACATGACATTCCTGGAATAATTTGAACATCAAAGGTGGATTAAGGAAGCCCTGGTAAAACAGCAAGTGGGAGGTAAGAGAAATGGAAACAGGCTTTGTGTAGAATATAATGGAATGTAGTTTGTTGGGCCAGCATTTTATCGCCCTTGAGGAAGTGGTGATGAGCTATCTGCTATAATCACTGCAGTCTTTGGAGTAAACAGTTCTGTCAACCAAGGATTTCCAGCATTATGACCCAGTGACAGTGAAGGTGTTTGCTATAGTTTCAAGTCAATAAGGTGTATGGTTTGAGGGAAATGTGTAGATGGTGGCATTCCCATACATCTGCTGCCTTTGTCCTTGTCAGTATTAGAGGTTACAGATTTGTAAAATGCTGTCAAAGGAGCTTGGGTTTAATGCTGCTATGCATCTTGTATATGGTACAATCTGCTGCCACTGTGTGTCAGTGGTGAAGGGAATGAATATTGGAGATGGTGAATGGTGTGCCAGTCAAGAGGGCTGCTTTGTCCTAGATTACTTCAAGCTTCATGTATATTGGAACTGCATACACATAAGTGGAGATAATTCTATAACACTCCTGACTTGTGCCTTATCGATAGTGGACAGTGATTTGGGTGAGTTAGTCATCGTGGAATCCCTAGCTTTTGACTTGCACTTATAGTCACAGTTTTGCATGGCTTGCCTAGTTGTTTCCAGTTAATGGTAGCCCCTCAGGATATTGATGGTGGGGGTTTCGTTGATGGGAATGTCATTGAATGGAAGGGGGTCATGGTGAGTTTCTCTCTTGTTGGAGATGGTCATTGGCTGACAGTTGTGTGGCACAAGTGCTTCTTGTAACTTTTCAGCTCAAGCCTGAATGTTGTCTCGGTCTCAATAGAGGTACGAAAAACCATGGGAACTCCCAGGGACACTTGCCGTAGATAGCTGTGAACATGCTGCTATTCCATTTCTCCAGGTAAATGACTAGTGTAGTCAAGGCTGCTAGTTGTCTTTTAAAATCACCTTCCATAATAAGATTTTGCCTCCAGGTTGCTCCTGCCATTACTCCCCTCTGGGACAATTGTGGCCTGTCATTTTGCCACAGTGTTGGAATCCAGCCCAGAGTATATTCACGTCAGACTTCAATAGCCTTTTTGATGTGAATTGAATTCGGGGTCATGGGGACAGTGCAGGAAGTAGCTGATGCATAAAGTGACCCATGGTCTTTATTGAATAATGCAGGAGGCTTGAGAGCCTAAATAGCCTACTCCTGCTCATATTTCTGATAGCCTAATGTTCTTATGTGCAACTTTTATGATTTTTGTTATCATGAATTACTAGGAAGGAAAGAACAAGACTGAGCTGTTATCACACTGCAAAGGAGGAAACCTATCACCGCAGCAATCATCCTTATCCTGTCAAATGGGGAAAAAAAGAAAACTGGTAAGTTCTACGCACCATTAATGATCACAACAATCATTCCATTGGATAGCCTAATAAGGATTACTGTGTAAAACCATTCATTTATGTGTTTTTAACAATGCGACTGCGTGCCATGAAAACAACATATAAATGCATGTAATTGAGGAGTGTAAAATGTAAGAGCAAGTTCCAAGAAATAGAGCTCAAAAAAGGATGATTAGTGCTTGATATAACTTCTTTTAATCCAGGTTGTAAGAAATAAAATTCCCTTTTAAGTTTTCTTAAAATACAGTGAATAATATTTTGAATGCTGTTCCTTTAGCTTCAAGTGCTTGATTGATTCAAGTTGGTTTTTCATAGATTTTTAAAGTACAGGAGAAAGGCCATTTAGTTTATTGTGACAGTCTCTGTTCTTCGAAAGAGAAAACTAATAAGTCTCACTCTCTTGTTCTGTCTGCATAGCACTGGACAATCTTTCCCTTCAAGTATTGAATTTGTCATTAGACCTGCTACTGTCCGCATTAAATAATTGTGTGTTGACAGTTCAATATAGTCAAGAGGTCCAGACAAGTAAAATGACAGAATATTTAGAAACATACATTATTCTCCACAGCTATCAGTTCATGTAATAACTGAAATAAAAGCAAAATACTGCAGATACTAGTAATCTGAGATAAAAATGGAAAATGCTGGAGAAACTTGAGCCTGGCAGCATCTGTGAGTGAGAAATTAAGTTACTACTTGGAGGTCTGATATGACTGTTCTTTGGGACCAAAGCTGCTCATTTGATGCTGTTCCATGTCAAAGAATCCACCCCGCCCCCCCACCCCGCCCGGGATGCTGCGAGACATCCTGAGTTTGACCAGCACTTTCCCTTTTTGGTTTACATACTGACCTAGAATTTTTTTAATCAATGGCAACAGAACAGTTTTTTTATATTTGCTGATGGGATGTGACCATCGTTGGCGAGGCAGCAGCACCACCGCCTCGAATTGCTGCTGTCCATGTGTTGCATGTAAACTCACAGTGTCACTAGATTGAAAGTTTCATAATTTTGACTTGGCAACAATGAAGGAGAAATGCAGTTTCATATCAGGAAGGGTTGTATCTTGGAACTTAAGAACATATGTCAAAGGAACAGGAGTAGGCCATTCAGCCCCTCAAGCTGTGATTTAAAAAGATCATGGCACATCTGCCCCAGGCCTCACGCTGCTTTTGTGCCAGCTCTCCACATCTATCAACTCCCTGATATTTCAAAAAAGTCTTTCTACCTTCTCTTTAAATACTTTCTGTAATCTCGCTTTCACACACTCTGATGTAGCGAAGTCCAGACATTCACTACCCTATGGAAGAACTTACCAATTTTTAAATTTGAACCCCTAGCAAGAAAGACCAAAATTCCATCTGCCATCATAATTATTTGCTGCATCTGTATGCTAAACCTTTGTGCTGTGCGCACAAGAACACACAGACTCCTCTGTGCTGCACTTTTTTGGAATCTCCTTTAAATAATATTCTGCCTTTTCATTTTACCTACGAAAGTGTATGACCTCTCACGTACCAACATTAAACATAGATTTTGCCCACTTACTCAATCTATCAGTATCTCCTTGCAGACTCCTTAGGTCCTCATCACAACATATCTTCCCACCTATTTTTGTATTGTTCACAAATTAGACTTTCCTACATGGCAAGGAATGATCAGTAATGCTGGAAAATTTTGCTGTGCGATTACACAACTATGTAGATGTAGTTGTACTTGGTCTTAGTTATATTTGTAAATGAAGCCTTAATGTAATCACAACATTTTATGCTCACCCTTTTAACTGAGACATTTGTTTATTTTAATGTACTAATATCTCATTTAAAAAATGAAATACTCACGAAGCATTCAGTGAAATAGGCAATCATAATTTTTGCTGATTTTTACCTTCAAAAAGAATGTTGAACTTGACATAGAATTAGAGGCTAGTTATTTAATACAAGTTATAGTATCAGTTTACTTTTTGGGACACAAGTGACGAAACTACCTGAAATACTTATTATGTTCATGCAGTTGCAAATTTTCGTATAAATTAATGTTTATCACTGTTCTGGTGTTATGGTTCCATGAATTTTTGAAGGTAATTAAGGGTATTTTCAAAATTTGAGGCATGATCCTGAAGCAATATTGGACTGTAATACAGGAACTGGAAGTGAATTGGATTCTGGCTACTGATATTATTGAGCATATGAACAAGGAACAAGAGTAGGTTACTCAGTCCAGTTACTGAGTCTGCACTGCCATTCAATAAGATCGTAGCTGATCTGATTTTAACTCAACTCATCGTGCCTGTGTATCCCCAATAATCTTTCTGATTCTTGATTACTAATCTACTTCTCCCTTAAAAATATTTAAAGGTTCTGCATCCACTGCCTTCTGAGGAAAGGAATTCAAAAGACACTTAAATCTCTGAAGGCAAAAAAAAGAAAAAATCCCACCTCTGTTTGAAATGGGTGACTACTTATTTTTAAATGATGATCCCGAGATCTAGATTCTCTCACAGGAGCAAACATTCTTTGAGCAGCCACCTGGTCAAGTCCCCTTAGGATCTATATGTTTCAATTAAGTCACCTCTGACACTTCTAAACTCGAGAGGATGCATGCCTGGCCTATCTAGCCTTTGCTAATAAGGCAATCTGCTCATTCCATGTAATCACATAAACCTTTGAACTGCTTCTAACATGTTATGTCTATCCGTAAGTACTATGACCAGTACTATGCCCAGTACTCCCTAAATAGACTCACCAGTGCCCCTGTATAACTAAAGCATAACCTCTCTCCACTTGTATTCAGTTCCTCTTGTGATAAACATAACGTTGTTTTAGATTTCCTGATTACTTGCAGTACCTGCATCCTAACATTTGCAATTCATGCGCTAGGACACCTAAACTTCTGTATCCCAGAGTTCTGCAACCTGTCAGCATTTAGGTGATATGCTTTTTTTTTCTTTCCGCTAAAGAGGACAATTTCACACTTTCCCACGTTGTACTACATTAGCCAGATCTTTGCCCATTTACTTAACCTATCTATATCCCTTTGTAGGCCCCTTATGTCCTCTTCACAACTCACTTTCCTGTGTATCTTTGTGTCAACAGCAGATTTAGCACCCGTACCTTCAATTGCTTCATCCAAACCATTTATGTAAATTGCAAAGATTTGAGACCCCAGCACCGATCCCAGTGGCACACTACGCGTGACATCCTGCCAGCCTGAAAAAGATACACTTATTCCTATTCCCTGCTTCCTTTAAGCAAGCCAATCTTCTGTAAATGCCAATATGCCACCTCCTACACCTTGAGCTTTTATTTTCCTTAATAAACTCTGATGTGGCACCTTAATTTTTAAGAAGGTTTTGTTTTTATTAAATTCAATAAATCAACCGGTTTCCTTTTAACTACAACAAAGTTACTTCTTCAAAGAACTCCAATAAATTAGCTAAACATGGTTTCCCTTTGACTGAACCATGCTGGCTCTGCCTGATTACCTTGAACTTATCCAAGTGCCCTGTTATAAATGTATTTAATAATAGCTTCCAGTCTTTTTGCTATGATAGATGTTAAGCTAACTGGTATGTAGTCTTTATTTCTGCCTCCCACCATCTTTGAATAAAGGATTTACGTTAGCTATTTCCTGATCTAGAGGAGCTTTCCCTGAAACTTGTGAGTTTAGGAAATTTAAATTTATTTCACATGCTATTTTCTTTTAAAAACTGTAAGGCCCTGGGGACTTGTCAACCCGTAGTTCCAGCAATTTACTTATACCGTTTCCCTGGTAATTGTAATTTTCTTGCATTCCCCTTCCCTTTCATTTTCTGATTTACGCTTATTTCCAGCACACTACTTGAATCCTTTTGAGTGAAGATGGACATAAATATCTGTTCAGTTCATCTGCCATCTTTTTATCTTCCATTACCAATTCCCTACACTCGCTTTCTATACGACCAACACTTACTTTGTTAATTATTTTCTTTTTTAAATATCTGATAAATGTCGAGTTTATAACACATAAGTGAATTAATTTGTAAATGCATGAGTGAAATGTAAGACGTTATGAACTTCTGATTTCATATTGCTTCTATTTTGTTTCTTCATTAGTTCCATCAGGAGTTGGATGGTCCCACAAGTCTCAGACTGTCGATGGAAGAACAGTCTCAATCTTCCTGGTCTAGGTTAGTGTTGGAAACTTTTTGAAATTTATTGAATAATTAGGCACTGTACTGAGAACGTTTTAAATCCTATACATTCATTAATGTAATACCTCTCTTGAATTCTTCAGACGTCTCCTGGGCAGCTAGGAATAGGCAATAAATTCTGGCCCAGCCAATGGTACCAACCTCTCTTGAGTGAATTAAAAAAAGAAATAATTTGCCTAATCAGGATCTTGTTTACCTGCAAGTAATTTATTTGGATCTAATTGAAGATATACTAAAGTTATGCACCTTGTATAAAATAGTGCACCTCCTGTGCAATTTCCATGAAGAGCTGGAGGATAGTGTGAGGTAGAATTGGAAATTGATGGCTCAGCAAGGGATAAATTTTAGGGAAACAAAAGAATTTGAATTGGGTAAAGTTTTCAATTGGCATACTGGATGAGTATTCTTCTTTCTGTTCTCTTTCTTGGTGGAAAGTAAGCATGCTGATTAGCGAGAAAACAGTGGTAGTTAGGGATTTGACTCTTTTGAGGCTGTGTGTAGGATGAGATTAAAGAACAAATAATGGTACAGCACAGGAATAAGCCTTTTGGCCCACCAGGACTGCACCGACGCATGATGCTTTCTAAATTTAAAAACCTTTTGCCTCTACGCAGTCCATATCCCTCTATTCCCTGCCTATTCATATATCTGTCAAGGTATCTCTTAAATGTTCCTTCTGTATGTGCTTTCTCCACCACCTCTAGTAGCGCATTACAGGCATGTACCACCCTCTGCGTAAAATTCCTGTCTCTCACCAAACTAGCAGAGTGTAGAGCACATCTAATGCCAACTTAATTGGGTACAAGTGGGTTTCACAATTTGACATAATTCTGATAAATAAAGCAAATATGTGCTCACAGAGCTGCAAACCCTTCTGCGTCCAGTTTAAATTT
>NC_063341.1:24303326-24427823 GCF_021869965.1 Rhincodon typus | reverse complement strand
AACACTGACACCTCCACGTCTTTAGTGCCTCCTGTTATTGTGAGAGGTACTATGTAAATTCAAGTCTTTTCTTACTTTCTGAGAAGCATAGTTCATGACAGATCTGCACAATGAGTGTTAATTGTGGTGGTAACAGCCAGATCAGTTAGCTGAACGAAGAATGCTTTACTGCCCTCTTCAATTGCTTATGGCCAGAATGTGTGCAATTTTTAAAGAGAACTACATAGCTGGATATAAGACAGGGTGTGACTGCAAGGTCATTTTTTTCAGCTGTTTCAACTTGAGATCATTTATTGTTGCTGCCTTGTGGCTAAATTTTCATATGCATCTTAAAAGTTAATTTAGGATATTTTAATGACTTATGGATGCTGCAAGTTGAATTTAAGTGGTAAAGCAGTTGATTTCAACTACAGTTCTGTGCTTTAGAGCCTGGAAATATCAGTCACTGTAATATTCCAATATTCTGTAGCACCTTGTGACAGTGAACTAGTTGTAGTTTGGAAAGGAAATGAAAGTTAGTTGACTGTGTTTGTAATCATATGATGCCTCATTGCATCCTCAAGTCGTCACAGAACTCCTCCACTCGATTATTTTGCAGCATGGTCAATTGTGTCATTAAAAGTATTAGACAATATGGGCACAGCAAAATCCAATTAACAGCAATTAAGACCATTAACCAATGTGTTTTTTCTCATGTTATTTGCTTTCTTACCCTGTCAGTTGATAAAAGTGTATTGGCCACCTATGTTCCATCTAAGCTGTGCAATCATGCAGCAGATTCTTCCACAAGCCATTAACAATCAGCCCCTGTTGGTTACCGTACAACCATGCAAGAAATGTAGACTTTACTGATTATATTTGAAGAAGTCAGCTGCTCTCCACAGAAAGAGAAGGGGTTTGTTGATTATCATAATTGTTGGCAATCTCTGTCCCAGAGTCCCCCACCAGCTGTTCTACACCAGAATGTTCTAATCTAAACTGGATTATTCTATTTTGAAGGAATCATGGGGTTGCAGTGGGCCAAGCACCTTGGCGATGCAGTGAAGGTCACCATAAATGACATAAACGAGGGCTCTGTGAAGATTATTCGAGAAAATTGTCATCTAAACCGGATGAAGGTGCTATCAAGTAAAAAAGATGAAGAGGAGGATGAAGAGAATATTGAGGAAGCAGAGAATACTTTAGGAACTATTGAAGTCACACAAATGGATGCCAATGTACTCATGCATTTGAGAGCTTTTGATTTCATGTGAGTAAAACAGGTTGTCACAGCAAAAGTTACTGAGAAAGTTGATAAAATGCTTCTTTCTGTGATCATTTCCAGAATAAATTTCAGACCCAGGCTTCTGTATCAGAAGTCCAATTCAGTATACACGTTCGTCAGACAAAAATGCTCCCTGTTTTAAGAAGCAATTGTATTTTTCAGGATAGCATGGTGGCAAAAGTTGTAAGATAGCATTTATAGTTTTGAACAGAACGAGTTCTGAACAAACACAGAAAATGCTGGAGAAACTCTGCAGGTCTGATAGCATGTGTGGAGAGAGAAACAGAGTTAACATTTGGAGGCTGGTGTGCCTTTTCTTCAGAACTGGAAAGAGTCATAAAATGGTGGTTTAT
Source organism: Rhincodon typus (assembly GCF_021869965.1). Classification (NCBI taxonomy): domain Eukaryota; kingdom Metazoa; phylum Chordata; class Chondrichthyes; order Orectolobiformes; family Rhincodontidae; genus Rhincodon; species Rhincodon typus. The sequence continues at coordinate 24,426,206 of NC_063341.1, read as the reverse complement.
ATACTTTTGATAGATGTGGCGGAGGAACAAGGGGAACAGATGGTTCGCGGTCCAGTGCAAAGATAAATGGGTTGCTAGTTGGGATGAAAGAGGACTAGATATGTCCTCCAGTTCTTCTGGTTCTCAGACAGCTGAGAACAAGGTAGCAAGACACAGACAAGACAGGATGCGTTGCAGGCATAGGCTGGTTTGGTGGCCGCATAGAAGAATGCAAAAAAATGGAAAACAGACGTCATGAGGTCAGACTCTGACGTTGTGGAATTTAATATTGAATGTGACAAGTAAAATTCAGGGACTAACTTAAGTTGCAGTAGGAGATCTGGGATCCCAGGTTATCCACACCCAACTCCAAACACACAGGTGGAGGGCAGAACAGCAAGTATTATGGCTATGAAGATTATCTAATAGTCAGAGAAAACAACAAAATGAAAAGTACAAAGCACGTCAAAGAACTACTATATCTCAATATAGTCTTTGACAAAGTCTCCATACGATTTTGCCTCCCAGTGGGACGTAAATGATTTCTAGCAAATTTTAGTAATAAGCATTTTCAAGTAAACCAGTGACAAACCAATTGGAATGTTCGTTCACTGAACAGGTTTAATAAAGGAATTAATATGAACATACATAATGAGGTTCTTGAAAAGATTTGAACTGAGATTTTATAAGATCCAAGAGACAAATCAGTGCATTTACTGAATAACAAGATCCATCTCTCCAGTCAAAGGAATAATAAACTTTGGTGTACTCCTACGGTCTTGTATGTCTAATCTGAGTGGTAATCTGCTCCAATCTTACCTTGAGCAGTCTGAGTTGTTTCATTATATTTTCCAGTTGCCTTTGGGAAGTCTGCTACACTTGTTGTAATGTAAGTTAGGCAGGAATGTGGAATAATCTAATCAGCCATGATTTGATTGAATGGCAGAACAGGCTTGAGGGGATCGAGTGGTCTACTCCTGCTTTTGATCCATATCTTATGTGTTCGAAACTTGGTACTCCTTTGTAAAGGGATTTTTAACCAATACTTCTGCAATTTCAATTTGCATTTGATGCATTTGTAAAAATGTCTAAGATTCAAGTTTTTTTCCATTTAATAGCAGGGCATCAAGATAGTCCTACAAATGAAAATTGTTCTCAATGTGCCATAGTTAACAAAAATCTGAGCAGACAAAATTGATCATCTTTTATAAATTGAAATATTATGGCACTCTAGTAATTTTTTGAGTGATTTATTTCCACAACACTGTGATTTGTCAAATGCAGTGGAAAATCACTGTTGACAGTTGGTACAGAGTAACCAGTTGAAAGCAAAATATTGTTAGAGCTGACAAATGTTGCCTATTAGGATCTGTTCATAGTTACTAAAGTATATTCTGCTCCAACTTGTTTAGCATAGTAAAATTATAGTCAGATTATTGATTAGCTACCTAACAAAATTACAGATCAAAAAGTTGCTAAATACATTTGGTTACATTTTGTAACTTGTTTGTGTTAGAATTAATTGAAATTTTTTGAATGTCATACATTTTTAGCTTGTAGTGTTGAATGAGAAATTATATGGCTACACCAACCTCTACTTCACAGGAAGGCAATTTTAACTTTCGATGTCATACTACTGACATTACTGATTTGTCACTCGTACAACATTAAAGTCAATCGAAAATAAATTTGACAGTGTACATCATGGGTGACTGATTCGATAATGGATATTTTGCACCATTAGCAAAAGTTAAGATGATCCCCAATTAGTTTCAAGGCAGCAAATTATTAAGTCTTTCAGAAGGATTTGAGTTTAAAACCCATCTTCTGCTGTAACTTAACTCACTGCTTTAAGTGTGAGAGATTCATTAATGTGGAAGGAAGTGTTCTATTCTGAACTTGATTGAGCCAAAAAAGAGGGAAAAATGAATAATTGTGGCCAGTACACACTCATATCCATTTCCTGCTGTTCACCATTTTATTGATTTACTAATTTTGTGTTATCAATCTCTTTGACTCTGTTCTCCAGAACACATTTACCAAACCCCTGCCTTCCTATCCTTGTACCCTAAAAATTACTTCAAAAATCAAGATGCTATAAAAGTATCTGTTTCAGGGAGAAGTTCCAACAGCAGGTTAACTTGACCTGCCTCCAGTTCAAAAGATGGAATCTGGTGGGGTGAGACAGCAGGAGGGATTTTCTGTGTAAGATATTTTGAGGGGGGGAATAAAAGCTTTCTTTCAAATGTCAGGTAATGAAGATTGCATATTGAATGGAGAGTTCTTATGTCCTCTGTAATTTTTTCATCTTGATGCAGACATTTGGACCCATTTGGAACAGCAATAAATTATTTTGATGCTGCCTTCAGAAATGTGAGGAACCTTGGGATCGTTTCTGTGACATCCACAGACATCAGCACTTTGTACTGCAAAGCCTTAAATGTCACCATGCGCCACTATGGTTGTAACATTGTCCGGACTGAGTACTACAAGGAAGTGGCAGCCAGAATGGTCATTGCTTCTGTGGCAAGGTACTCCTGATTTTTGTTGACATATTATACAAGAACAGACGAGGTTATTCCAAAATGCCTTCAAAGTAACTTTCTAGACTGTTTAATTTAAGGATAATTTTGAAATAAAGTGCCTAAATTTCCCCAAACTTTTATACACTAAATATCTGCCAAGGCTTTTCATATGCAGGCACATTTTTGTATCCATCCTCCGCTCAAATAGGTGTCTCTGACCTAGGATGAACTCAGCCAGTCTATGTGAAGTACATAATTGTTAACTCTCTTTTTTCCCCATTGGCCAAGGAGTGAACAAAATTGTTTGCGTGTCAGTGTGGAGTTGAACCCAATGTGTAGAATCTCCATTATGGTTGTACTAGGAAGTGATTCTATTCTTCATATTCAGAATATGCCAAAAAAAAAAACTAATTCATTGGAAGATTCAGTTATTTGTGCTTACATTTGTTTGTCACAAAGGAGTGTTGCATTAATGGAAAGTTACCAAAGCAGCACAGCCCCATTCATACCAATGGACGCAATTCTGTTTTCCAGACAGACAGGCTGTTTGTTCACATATCTTCATTTCAGTTGAGTTATTTTGTGATCACCATTCTGTCTATTCTGTTTACGCCAGTTTGAGACGCTTGCACTTTGCTGCTAATTTGTGTGATATCTTACAATGTTGCAAAATTGTGACATGTAATCTGATATATCCGGGTCACTTGGAAGTCTGCCAGCCAAGCTTCTGCTATACTGAAATGTATAATATTTTTAGCTGAGATCAGTAAAATAAATATGAATTTTAGAAGAAATCATGTTTTATTTTTGTTGTAGGGCTAGTGCCTGAGAGAAATCTGTAGTAATTAGAAACATTATTGCTGTATTTTAGGCAATAAATAATTCTTTGCATTTTCTTAACCTGGCATTCTCTGGAATTCCTGGAACAACTTGGAATTCCCTCCCTAACAGCATTGTGGGTCAACCTACTGCAGCAGTTCAAGAAGGCAGCTCACCACCACCTTCAAGGGCAACTAGGGATGGACGACAAATTTTCTGAAGAAGGATCTCGACCGGAAACGTCAGCTTTCCTGCTCCTCTGATGCTGCTTGGTCTGCTGTGTTCATCCAGCTCCACACCTTGTTATCAATGGACAATAAATGCTGGCCAGCCAGCAATGCTCAATCCCACAAATGAATAGAAAAAGAAATTCTGCTTTTTGCAAGAAAAATATAGAACACAATGACTGAATTGTGATTATGTGGCCAAACCAAGTACTTACAGTAAAAGTCACTGACCCCCATGGATATCAGCATTTGGGGCGCAAAATAAGTCTTTTATTTGCATTTGATTCCAGGGATGAAAATGTTGTCCTTCGTATGGCTAAAGTGCCAACATTAGAAAATTTTGAATTGCTCCAATCAAGTGAGTGTCCAATCATGGGTCCGAAACAGCTCTTGCCAATGTCCACAGTATCATCCTGTGTGACGAACACTGTGGACTACACCATCTTCCCCTAAAGTAATGCTTTACAATTCTGACCTAATTTCCTTCACTCCACCATTGGCTGCCATTCCTTCAGCTATCTGGTCCATAAGCTCTGGAATACCCTGCCTAAACCTCAACAGCCTATCATTCCTCCTCCTAGACACTCACCTGACTGTGTGTAAATACCTAACTTCTTGTGATGAGGTGACCAATAATGATGATGTAACGTGCTTTTTGGGAAGTTTTATTGTCTTAAAAGACGTTACATAAATACAAGTTGTTCTTGTAAAATCACTGGTCCCCACAGCCTCCCCATCCCCTCAAACTTCAATCTGTGATTGCAGACTCACTCTGGGAGATACAGCGACAACTATATTGTAACAGGAAACACCTGCTACTTTGTCTCAGACAGGAAGCAGCTCACTCAGAGAGAATCTATATTTTCAAATTTAGTGTCAACTGCATACTGCCACCTCTCCCTCCGCCACTTCCAGACTAGAACCGCTGCACCTACACGTAGCCCACACCATGTACAATCCAAATTCAAACACCTGAACCTCGACCTGTATACATCCCAAACTAATTCCACTATCCTGCTCTCTCCCCATAACCCTGCATCAATTCCCAAACTAATCCCACTGGCCCGCACTCCCTCCATAGGCCTGTATCAATTGCAAATTAATCCCAATACCCCACACTCTCCTCATAGCCCTGTATTAATTACAAACTAATCCTACTGTTGCATACTTGCTGTATTTTCTGTATTGTTTTGAATAACTTTAAAAGCGATGCAATTGTATTGGAGAAGAAAGCAAACTATGAAGATATGCGTGCAAAGTTAGACATGGCATTTTTGGGAAACTATTCAAAGGCCTGATGGTAGACCAACAATGCCTAACATTTAACTGGAAAAATAGTATCAGGAGTAGACTGTACAGCCTGTCCAAACCTGCTTTATCATTCGGTACAATCGTAGCTAATCTTGAGCTTCAACTGCGCTTTCTTCCCTGCTCTCTATATCCCTTGATCTCCTGAGAGGCCAAAAATCTGCCTATCTCAGCCTTAAATTCACATGGGAACTCCAGAATCATCTGGTGAATTCCAAAGATTCACAATCCTTTCAGCGAAGAGACTTCTTGTCAGAGTCCTGCATGATCAGCCCTTATCCTGAAACCATGGTCCCTTGTTCTAGCCATCCCAGCCCAGGGAGTAGGGGAAAATGGCTTCAGTGTTGACCTTGTCAAATCTCTTCATAATTTTATACGTTTCCACGAGATCACCTCTCGTTCTTCTAAACCCCAGAGAACATTGACACCATTTACTCATGTTGTAGGACAGCCCTCTCATCCCAAAGACCAACCAGATGAACCTTCCTCCTTAAACCAGGAGATCAGTACAGCACACTACTCCCACATGATGTCACATCAGAACAGCACACGGTAAAAGTGCAGCAAGACTGCCTTCTTCCTGTTCTCCAATCCCGTTGCAATAAAGACCAACATCCAGCAATTGTGCTGTTTTGAAGCTTCACAAGTTGCACCCTGTGATTGACTGCCTGCCTAGAAATTGCCTCAAAAAAACTCTAGGAATAGCAGATGCCTAACATGATGGCATAGTAATAATGTGCAGTACTATTACAGAGAAGAGGTGGAATAGATCCTGCAAAAGTAGATAATGCTCTGTCAATTAAGTCTTACAAAAAAAAACTTGATAAAATATCTTCTTGGGAAAAGGCCTGTAAATTGTTGAGTTAAGTGAATCATACACAGAAGGAGGCCATTCAACCCTTTGTGCTTGTGTTAACTCTGTGAAGGCGCTATCCCATTAATCCTCACTGCTTCATTCTCTGCTGAGAATCCTAAAGTATTTTTGCCCACAGGTTTTTTATCCTTTAGGATGTTACAATTGAATGTGTTTCCAACACCCTTTCAGGCACATATTCCAGATCAGTATAAAGCCACAAAAAAACCACCTCCGTTTCTGTTGCCAATTATCTGAGATTGTGGTATGTGGCCATTTTGGAAATGAATTCGATTTATCTATTGTGACCCATCCATGAATCACACGAGTTGAGACCTAACAACACACAATCTGTTTTTCTTCGGCAATCTGTGGTGACAACATCAAAATATTTAAAGAAATGTTGATCAAATGAATACTCCAGCACCCTGAACACTGGGAATGTAATGTTGACATAGATTCCAGAGGCCTCTCACAGCCATTCTCCAGCCTCCTTCAAACTGGAATCCAGGGAGTTCGTCCTCATTTATAGAAATTGCCCCAAGACTGGAATTGCCTGAGGTCAGGGGTCTCAAATGATGAAGGACCTTTCCACTTTGAAAATACCACCTGATTCTGTGTAAACAAAATTACAATTACATTCCCCTTGCAATACATCCCATTTTTAGCTTGTCAACTATGTTGTTTGATTTTGACTCTACCTATCTTTTCAAACCCTTATTTCCCCAATGTATTCAGGATTAAGCCCTTTTAGCAATTTGTCTTTTGGCTGAAGAGTGGAGATGTTGCTTTCAATTTCTTCTACCCTAAAACTATGTTGTTTTGTACTCAAATAAAAGGCATTAGACATTGTCCAGCTGAGATATGCTGGTGTGGGAGAAGGACTTTGAGATTCTGAGGCCCGTGAGCAGGTCACACTGCGATCACGGACAATGCCTGCCTCATTTCGCCAGTCAGACGGGATTTGGGCGGCAAGGGGGGGGTGTTGTGGAATCGTGAGGGCTGCAGCAGAACAACCTGCTGCAAGGGGCTGTATCGCCGAGACCATTCAGGCATGTTAATGCCTACTTTCAGAAGCTGACTGGAGCTTTGGAAAACAGGCTAACTGCTCAGGGCCCAGTGAGACTTTAAGATGCTCCCTCCCAGCCTTCATCAGCTCTTAGCTGCAAGCTACCATGTGAAGGGCACATCCTTCCACACTGTGGATTGGTTTATCGTTTAATGTTTTAAAATGATAGAAGGGAGTCTCTCAGTCGCAGCTGAAAAGGCAGCTTGGTGCTTCTTCAGTGGTAGAAAGCCTCATAGAAACATAGCAATGAACTCTGCTCTTATTTTCTCAGACCATCGAGTATAGGAGCTGGCACATCATGTTGAGGTTATGCAGGACACTGGTGAGGCCACCTTTGGAGTACAGTGTACCGTTCTGGTAACCCTGCTATAAGAAGGATATTATTAAATTGGGGAGAGTTCAGAAAAGATTTATCAGTATATAACTGGGACTGGAGGATTTGAGTTATAAGCATAGGCTCGGGCGTTTTTCACTGGAGCATAGGAGTTGAGAGGTGACCTTGTAGCAGTTTATAAAATCATAAGGGGCACGGATAAGGTGAATAGCAAAGGTCTTTTCCCAGAGGTGGGTGAGTTCAAAACAAGGGGGCATATTTTTAAGGTTTGAGGAGAAAGATTTAAAAGAAACCTGAGGAGCAAGTTTTCCACACGGAGTGGTTCGTATATGGAATGAACTGCTAGAGGAAGTAATAGATGCAGTTACAACATTTCAAAGACATTTGGATAAGTACATAATTAGGAAAGGTTTAGAGGGATATGAGCCAAATGCAGCCAAGTGGGACTAGTTTAGTTCGGGAAACTTGGTTGGCATGGACTAGTTGGACCAAAGGGTCTCTTTCCATGCTGTATGGCTGTATGACTCAATGACTCTAAATGTTATTGTGAAAAAGTAAAAGCTGATGATGTAGGGGGTAGCATATTGGTATGAATAGAAGATTGGTTGACTAATAGGAAGCAGGGAATAAATGGGCCTATTTCAATCTGGCAAAATATAATTAGTGGTGTGATATTGAGATCAGTGCTGGAACATCAACTGTTTACAATTCAAATAAATGACTCGCATGTCAGAAAAGAATGTATGTTTATCAGATTTACTGATAACACAAAGATAGGTAGGAAAGTAAGTTGCGAAGAAGGCATAAGGAAGCTACAAAATGCTGTAGATGGAGTAATTAAATGAGCAAAGATATGACAAATGGAGTATAATGTAGGAAACTGTAATTGTCCCTTTTGGCTGGAAGAATGAAAAACCATAATCAAAAAATGGTGAGAGACTTCAGAGCTCTGAGATACAGAGGGATCTGGATCCTTATGCACGTTATAAAAGGTTAGTAAATAATAATAATGTTATCAGTTCTACTGAAGGGGATTGAATACGAAGTTAGGGAGGCCAATACTTAATTTATACAGGGCACTGATGAGACTACGTTTGGAGTATTGTGTACAGTATTGGTTATCTTATTTAAGGAAGGATGTAAATGTGTAAGAGGCAATTCAGAGAACACGTACTAAACTAATACCTGGAATTGGTGGATTGTCTTATGCAGCAAGATTGGACAGGCTAGGCTTGTATCTGGTGGAGCTTGGAGTAAAGTGACTTGTTCAAAACAGATATGATCCTGAGGGGTCCTGATAGGATGGATGTAAAAATGCTTTTTCCTTTTATGGGAAACCTGGAATCACTGTTTAAAAGGTACAGGTGACCCATTTAAATCAAAACAGAGGCTTCTCTTACACACATGGATCAACAACCTTTGGAATTCAAAATGCAGTGCAAGTGTTTCAATGTTTTTAATGCACAATCGGCTAAATTCTTGGTAAGCAAGGAGATAAAAGCCAGCAGGAGTAGATAGAAGTGCAGGTGTGATGTTACAATCAGATTATACATGATCATCTTAAATGGCTGGCCAGAATTGTTGTCTCCTCCTTGTTCGAATATATAGAGTTTGCAAGATAGTTTCAGTTACTTTGTAACTGAGGGATACTTTCCTGCTCTTTTAGTGCTGATCCATTTTGTTCCATCTGGGTTAAGAAATGGAGATGTGGTTTCAAGTTTCTTTTATCTTTACTGTTCCTCTGGATTATGGTTGCCAGCCACCAACTCTGCTATGATGCAGAGAACTGTGTTATCTCATGAGACAGTGCAAGAATGATATGTGTAATACACTCCCAACATTGTTACACAATGCATGATAGAACACCTTATCTCGAAACATTGACAGCTGTATCATAACAGGACGCCTATTATGGAAAAATTCAACTCATGTTCTGTGAGATTTTATTGGACCTGGCGTGCAGTTCTATTGTGCTGCAGCACCAATCAAACATCAATAGTAGACCTCATAGTAGAAGCAGAAAATAAGATACTCTTCTTAACCAGTCTTACTTTGTTTTCTTCTGCTATGTTGGGTGTTTTCCTGCAGGGCTGCTGCTCGCTGTAACAAGGGTATTGAGGTTCTGTTCAGTGTAGCACTGGAACACTTTGTTCTGGTCGTGGTACGCGTACTTCGAGGGCCAACCCAGGCAGATGAAAGCCTGAAGAAAATTCGTCGGTTGATCCATTGTCAGTGGTGTGAAGAGCGGGTTTTCTACAAGAAGTGCCACATGCTAGAAGGTAAGACTCCCTTTAAAACTATGCAACTAGCTGAAATGATAGAATTGACATGAAGTCCATGTTGACAAACACACACAACATGATGTTTTGTCAAAAGCCCCACGTTAACGATTCAAGCATTTCCAGTACTTTTCAAGGATCCACTTTGCATTGTGGTGATGAAGTGGCTGATTCTGTCCGTACATGCTTAGTGAGCTTTATAAGTAAGAGATATTCAGCAATGACAGAAAACTCGTGTTTCAGCTTAGTTCACCAGCCCCATCGTAGATTTTAACTGAGGGCTAATTATACTTTGAATTACAGTTGTGTTTGAAGCTGAAGATTTTAGTTCATTATGTCAGAAGCACTTATTAGAGCTGCGTGCCATTCAAACAAAAAATTCAGTGAACGTTTGTGCATTTTCACCAGCAATAATTACAGAAGACCAGAACCAAATGTAATAAACACTCCTCTCCATGGATTCCTGAGGTATCAAAACAGATTCTCGATTTGGTCTTATGAACATATAAGTTTTGAGTTAATGCCATATAATATACACTGTAGTCACTCTGAAAATTGATTAATGACTATGGTTTTTGTCTTGTAAGAAATCATTGGTCTGTTTAGAAACTGATTTAGTGTTGTATTTTTTTCAGAGAATGTATACAGTCAGCTGCCCTGTGACTGTCATGGAAGTATGCCAGGAAAGACCGCGGTGGAACTTGGACCATTGTGGTAGGTTTATTTCTTGTGATTAAGAATAGCGTAATTTACAAAATCTTTTTCTGCCTTCCTATCAACACTGCTGAGAAATGGAAATTTTCAATGTTCTACACAAATAGTTTGTCCACCATTCCCAACAAAATTGAATACAGATATGGTGCCTATTTGCTATTTGATGAAAGAATTTCCAAGTCATAATGTGCTTTCCAAATGAATGTTTCAATTTCTTGTGGCAGTTGCATAAAGGTAGCCAAATATGGAAGAGTTGAAGGCACATTTTGGCTTTGATTCAGGTACTGGGAGCTGGTCTAAAGTATCCATATTCCTTTCACAGAAGATTGTTAACAAGTCTTTGAAAAGCAGACATAGGCATCTGCCTGTGCCATGTTTATGTGTGTGTTTGAGAGGTGAAAAAATGCCATGGTTAGGACAGCCCTGGTTTAAACAAGTTTTGCATCAGTCCACATCTAATTATCTCAAGACCACATATAGAATTTTAATGTTTCTGTTGCATTTATCTCAAGTTTCTGATGATAACAGATCTTACCATTCTGATTTAAATTTTATCAATCAACGAGACACTGTCAATACTCTTTTCAGACCCCTAAGATAACAAAAATAATTAAGCAAGCTGGAAAGAAAGGAATGGGAATACTAATAGAACCGAGTTCTGAGGAAGGGTCACCAGACCTGAGACATAACTCTGTTTTCTCCTTCACAGATGCTGCCAGACCTGCTGAGCATTTCCAGCAACTTTGTTTTTGTTCCTGATCTACAGCATCTGCAGTTCTTTCGGTTTTTAACGAATAGAACTGAGTTGCCTTAGCTTCAAAAACTGTAGTTTCAGTGGTCAGGAGCTACAAATTACCCTAGTGCTGAAGGCTACCTACCCCTGTCTTGAATTTAGTCCGCCATTTACCTCCAAATGTCTAGCAAATAAAGTATAATGTGGATAAATGTGCAGTTTATCTACTTTGGTAGTAAAAGGCAGGAAGGCAGATTATTATCTGAATGGTGGTAGATTGGAAAGGAAGAGGAAGGTCTTGGTACGCCAGTCACTGAAAGTAAGTATGCAGGCGCAGCAGGCGGTGAAGAAGGCAAATGGTGTATTGGCCTTGTTGGTGAGGGGATTCAAGCACAGGAGCAGGGATGTCATGCTGGAGTTGCACATGACCTTGTTACCTGAAGAAGGATGTTCTGGCTATGGAGAGAGTGCGGTGAAGGTTTATCAGACTGATTCTTGGGATGGCAGGACTGAAGTATGAAGCAAGACTACATCAGCCTATATTCACTGGAGTTTAGAAGAATGAGGGGTGATCTCACAGAACCCTATAAAATTCTAATAGTCTAGACAGAATAAATGCAGGAAGGATGCTCCCAATAACCAGGTATTGATAACCAATTGTTTGGAGGGACGATAGAATCAGACATGACAGTTGTCAAAGCTTAAAAAGTTGTTAAAGGATAATTTCCAAAATCTATAAAAACTAGCATTGGGTTTGTTAGAAATAATTCTGTACTGCTAAATTAAGGAATTAGATCTCTTTGCTTGTAATTCCATGATCATTGTGAAATGAACGCTAGGGCTGCAAGTCTTTAAGGTTAACATCAATGTATCACAATATTGACTTCACTTCGGATGTACATCATCAGTTGTAAATCACTTTGGAACATCCTGAAAATTGTGAATGGCATAGAATAAATACAAGACATTTTATTACAACAATTGATGTTCTATTTTGCATCTTCAAGAAATGACACTAAATCCTGTTCAGAGTGCAAGTTGCAAGTCAGTGGTATGTATTGTAATAATTGTCTAAACCAGCAATTTTCAAACTTGTAGCTCCAAATGATAGTAATGGCTATCCACAACAGAAAAGAATCCAGAAATCTTCATGCACAGCAACAGAAACTGTAGGCAACTGAGTTTAAAAAAAAAAGCAGAAAGCGTTAAAGTTGATTCAGAGATAGTGGGAACTGCCAATGCTGGAGAATCTGAGATAACAAGGTGTAGAGCTGGATGAACACAGCTGGCCGAGCAGGAAAGCTGACGTTTCGGGTCTGGCCCCTTCTTCAGAAATGGGTGAGGGGAAGGAGATTCTGAAATAAATAGAGAGGGGGGAGGTGGATGGAAGATGGATAAAGGAGCAGATAAGTGGAGAGGAGACAGACAGGTCAAAGAGGCGGGGATGGAGCCAGTAAAGGTGAGTGTAGGTGGGGAGTTAGGGTGGGGATAGGTCAGTCCAGGGAGGATGGACAGGTCAAGGGGGCGGGATAAGGCTGGTAGGGAGGAGGTGGGGTTGGGACTTGAGGTGGGAGGAAGGACGGACAGGTTAGGGAGGCGGGGACAAGCTGGGCTGGTTTTGGGATGCGGTCGGGGGAGGGGAGATTTTGAAGCTTGTGAAGTGCCAAGTGGAGGCTTGGAGACCACTTTGTGGAACACCTATGCTCGGTTCGCGACAAGCAACTGCACCTCCCAGTCGCGAACCATTTCAACTCCCCCTGTCACTCCTTGGATGACCTGTCCACCCTGGGCTGCCTCCAGTGCCACAACGATGCCACCCGAAGGTTGCAGGAACAGCACCTCATATTTCACTTGGGAACCCTGCAGCCCAATGGTATCAATATGGACTTCACAAGCTTCAAAATCTCCCGTCCCCCGACCACATCCCAAAACCAGTCCAGCTTGTCCCCACCTCCCTAACCTGTCCATCCTTCCTCCCACCTATCTGCTCCTCTCACCTCAACCTCCACGCCCACCTCCTACCTACCAGCCTCATCCCCGCCTCCTTGATCTGTCCGTCCTCCCTGGACTGACCTAACTCCCCACCTACGTTCACCTTTACTGGCTTCATCCCCGCCTCTCTGACCTGTCTGTCTCCTCTCCACCTATCTGCTCCTTTATCCATCTTCCATCCACCTCCCCTTCTCTCTCTCTTTATTTCAGGATCCCCTTCCCCTCCCCCATTTCTGAAGAAGGGTCCAGACCCGAAACGTCAGCTTTCCTGCTCCTCTGATGCTGCTTGGCCTGCTGTGTTCATCCAGCTCTACGCCTTGTTATCTCAGAAAGCGTTGAAATTGTCCAGCTGCTAATTGAGAGCCGAAGAGTCAAGTTTGCTGATTGCCTGTATATTTCAGTCAATTTATATCCTCAACAGTGCAAATTGATTCTTAATTGACATGTCCCACAGTACTTTCAGAAGCTGCCCAGCATAAATTTTCACGTCTTATGAATCTGGCCTACTCAACAATCAGTAACCGAGACTTTGAATGTTGCAGTCTAGCACACTGAAATTATTTTCTCTGAACTGTTTTCCCCTTGTTACAGTTCACCTCACCTTCAAAAAGCTTTTCAAAACTGTTCTAATAACTCAATAGAATTCATCCCTTTACTCTTTTTAAAAAAAAACACCTACGTAAACTGAAAACAGTTCCATAACTTAATATAGAAGTGATTGCTTAACAATATTGGAATGGCTTGAAGATCTCAACTTGGTTCCATTGGTATTCTATGTAATGAAATCATGAAGGAATCAAAAAGGTGAAAAAAAAAGTAATTTGTCAAAAAAAAAACAAGTGCACATTTATTTTACATGAGTTGCTACAGCCTACACCCCCATTCTTACGGAAAACAAATACTGCATTCCCATTTGGCTGAAGTGGTTGATCTGATCAGCAGCACCTGTTTTCACGCAGGTGAAGCCATTTCGCTTCTTGACATTTTCAAGTTATAGCACTGTGTGATAGCTTATCCCAAGATAGTTTGTTGAGTGCAGGTTTCAAATTATTAGCACTGCCATGTTGTGATTCCGAAACAGGACTTGGGGAATTACTTAATTCTAATTGCGAAGAAAACCTTTTCTACTAACATTTTCGCACATCTATGTAGATAATCAATTAAAAAATAAACGTTGCTGAAATGGGCTATTACACTATTGTGATCAATGTTCCCTTTCATTTTCCTTTGAGCAAGGCCTGTTTGTTGCACTGTGTGGTCCCTTTAAGATTGTAGTGCAGCTTTTCTTCACATATCTTAAAGGAGTAGTTCTTATGCATAGCCAGTCCATCCTTTCGCAAAAAGTTCTGAACTCCTGCATAGCTCCACACCATGAAGGGAGCACTGCTTGGGATGCCCTGGTATGTGCATCTCGTTTTGATTTAATTCACAATTATTCCATTTCCACATTTGTTTTTAAACTGCTAGTTTTCTTTTTGCATTTTCTATTTTGAATGTTTTGATTTTTGTGGCTTATTAGGTATGTTCCCATACAAACAATAGATTTAATAATTAGCATCGCTTCAATTTATGTACTTGTCATCCTTTTTAGTCAGATTAATATTTTATCAAGAAGAAACAAGTCCAGTGAAGGCAGTAGTATAATCTGATCAGATCTGTAACCTTTATCCTGTGGCCAGATTTGTTAGCACTAGAATTAAATAACTTTGCAAATCCAAGCTGTGCCTATCCGAAGGCAGCTCCATATTCATAGAATGATGTACTTTATTTTAAGACAATTCTCTGTTTATTATTTATGGTACAGTGTGTGTTCTTTGTATACATGTTTAGGCTTAACCACAAATGGCAAACTGAGAAATTTTCCATTGAGTTGTGAAAATTATGAAGCATTAATACACTTGTTATTAGATTATGTCTGAAGCTGAAATAAAAGTTATCTTCCTCTCAAAAGTGCTCAACTCTTGACATATTTTAAAGTTGGTAATTATTCATGTACTCTGCTTGCTAAGTATGTAGGATTTTTTCCACTTTACAAGTTGATATTTCTTTCTTGATAGCTAAATTGTAAACCATACTTCTGATTAACAATAATTGTGTGATATATTTTACTCTGTCATATGCACTTAGTGTTTTACTTCGTATGTTAACAGAGTTGGATACTGTATCCTAAAACTCCTTTTTACAACAAGGCCGGTAACATAGCATCTGAATACTGCATGTCCTATTGTATGCCAGCCCAGTTTTTTTTCTTGTCGAGTCTAATAGTATAATTCAGCATTCACAATGAATGGCAATGCTAGGTTGATGGGGAATCCACTGTCACTCCACGTCTTTATTCTTTTCAGGGAAAATAGGGTAATCAGCCTTAGCCTAGAATCACAAGAAGCTTTATAACAGTGCTTAGCTTTTTCTGGTGATGGTTGTGTTAGAGAAAGAGGTAAATGGGGCAAATAGGCACATACTGTGTTGCAAAACCAAATACTCATGATGCTGGAAATCGGAAATATAAATATAGAATGTTAGAATTACTCAGCAAGTCGAGCAGTATCTATGGAAAGGGGACACAGTTGTCATTTAGATCAATGTCCCTTCACATTTGATGTCACCTATAGTTTATTTGTAGTATATATCTGGATGTAAAGATCAATAAACTGTGAGTAGACTTCCATCTAAAAAAGATGGAAACTATAGTCTAATGATGAATCTCTATATATTTTCTTCTGTGTTTATTCTGGCAATTGGTTGGGGCTGTGCAAGCGTAATTGGGAAAATCGGTTGAACTTCTCCACAATGGCAAATTAACTTGCCCAAGTCAGGAGAATGCCTCTTTAAGATCTTTGATCTTTTTCATTAAGCACCACTGGGACAGCCGGACAGCATTTGGTCCTCCCTCTTTCACCTGCCGTTGCTGTGTGGTCCCGA
This sequence comes from Rhincodon typus, assembly GCF_021869965.1. NCBI lineage: Eukaryota > Metazoa > Chordata > Chondrichthyes > Orectolobiformes > Rhincodontidae > Rhincodon > Rhincodon typus. The sequence continues at coordinate 24,410,452 of NC_063341.1, read as the reverse complement.
GGAAGAAAAGCAGAATAACAAGGGTCTTGCTTAAAATTCATCTGTTTAAATTTCTTTTGTTTCGTAAGAAGTACAGATGTATTGATTACTGGCCATCGATAAACGGATCTGAGAGTATATAAGCATTTCTCGTATCATCAGTGGCACTCTTTATAAAAGCTAATGGAATTTTCTGTGACTCTGTGGTTGTTTAGAAAGACGGAATTTAGGTGCACCATGTTCTTTACAAATCATTAATTCTTTAGTGCTAGTATTTGCAACATTTAACGTGTGATCCATGGTTGTAGTGTTTGTACCTTAGTTAGAAGGTGGTTGCAGTAGGATTAAAATTACACTATATTGACAAACAGTGGATAGAGAATCTTGACCTTTTGACATAACTTTTGTTTGTTTCTTGACTTCTGTTCAATTTCAAGGGCAGGCTCGTTGTTTAACACAGGCTTCTTGCGAAGAATGTTGTTTGAAGCAGTGCAGCATGGAATTGAAGATATCCAGCCTCTGCTGAAAAACTTGGTTTGTGAATCTGAATGCACAACCCTGAAGCACCATTCAATATTTGGACCAATGAGCTACAGCAATCAAGGTCAGTTCACCCAGTAATATAGTTTAGTAAGGATTTCGAAAGTGGAAATGTCAAGCGATTTAGAGGAACTTCAGTGGAAGAATCAGTGTTACCACTAATTTAGGTTTTGATTGGGTGGTTTCAACCTAGGCAACATTCAGGAAAACTATACCTGGCCTCATTGTTCCTGATTAGAAAGGAGAAAATGCAACAAGAATTGTCAATCCTGATTAAGAGCATCATTGTGAGCATTAGGTAGAGGAAATATCAGATTCCATTACATGACCCTGTGATGCTTTTGCCTGACAACACTCGTGTCAAAGGCCAACTGAAGGATTGTTGTTGAGCCAATTACAAGAAGAGCTCTGATAATTTGCAGATCACACCCCGGTGTGCCTGAGTCATAGGCAGGGAAATGTTGTTAGGGTAGGAAGAATATAGTTTGCGATCATTACTTCTTGGAGGCAAAGGGCCAAGGCTTTTTGTGCATCAGTTGCTGATTATTGTGATTGCTTTACAAACATGAATCATTTGTTGTGGGTGAAAGAATGCATAAACACCACCAAACATTGTGGTTATTTTGTAACATAGTCAGCACAAAAGGCACTCAGAATTGAATACAAAAGTTGCTGCTAACTTTACAAGATATATGATAAAAGTCAACTAACAGCCTGAATTGATTTGGAGACTGTAGACTTATCACAGGGTTTAGGTATTACATGCAATTCACCAGCATTTCAACCCTGTAGTAAGATTAGTGACTTATATTTATCCATTATTTTTGATAATTACAGATTCTTCTTTTCACAAGTTGCTTTCGAGTACAGAATAGTTTCTGACCTAGCTGCCAGTTTCCTGCCTGTCTATGACTTGCCCACGTTACGTAAACAGCTCTCAAAACACTGACCAGTTTGAATCTGCTAAAATGTTGCCCTTACCAATTCAACATTCAAAATAATATGAGCTTTAATTTATATTCTTTTAAAATGTTTATTCCTTCTAAAGTATTTTTGTATGTTGTATTTGGTAGCATGTTTTCTCTCCCTAATTGATTTTGCATATGCAGTCTTCTGTGTCCATTTTGGATTTATCTCTTGGTTGTGCTTGCTTTCCTCTCTGGGGAAAAAACACTTGTGTTCACTTTAGTTTACCAAAGCTATTACTAGCACAGTATGACGAGTAATATTATCAAACCAGCTTGGTTTGATGGTAGATGTCTTGCCTCTTGATTCAGATTGAAAATTCACATCCATCTGCAGGAGTTGAATACATAGTTTAAGACATTTTAATGCCTTATTGAAAGAGTGTTGCATTGTTGGAAGTGCCTCCTTTCAAAAGAACCATTAAACCAAGGCCCACTGACCTGTTAGTGTTGTTGTAAAATATTTCATGACACTATTTGAGGAACAGCAGTTGGGTAACGACTAACATTTCAGCAGGACAGGATATCTACTCATTTTTTAACCAATGTAATAATAATAACTATACTTCAAAAGTAATTTGTTGACTCTAGACTGGGTTGGACTGCCTGAGGATATGAAAAGAATATGTATAAGTTCTTACTATTATATATACATATGAAGGACCCTATTAAAAAAATCTATATGATGTAAGGTAGAAACCCTCCAATTGATGTTCAATACATCTCCATTTTAATTTACCATGGCTCAGCTGAAGCTGAAGTGTTATTAAGTCTTTCATTTACACAATTGGGAGCTATCTCAGTGAATCCAGTATTTAATTTCAGTTGACAAAACCAAGTATATACAAGGGTAACTGTCAGTCTTACCTTTCCAGTTGAAGATGCATCCCCCACTTGTTCCCTCAGCTGCTTCTCTCAGAAAAGTAGGCCTCACTGACAGCAGTGATATTACTTATTAGCTTGTAATATTGTGGCTGTTCTTCCTTGACAGTCGCTCTTGAGATTATCCATGAAGGTTCTAACATTCCAAGTCGCAAAATGTTGAGTTTTCTTTCTTTGGGGGTGTTTACTGCGCTCAGCAATCAGTAGCATTTGTTTTCCTCAAAGTCTTCAGGATTCCCAGCTTGTTTACCTTGTTGGGACTGGTGCTGCTAAATTAAATCTTCAGATCTCATGTTTTCACCATTTTGTATGTGCTGCCATTTGTATCTTCTAAGTGAAAGAGTTTTTAAGGACTATGTGGTCCAGTGTGTGTGAGTAGCGACCTTCTTTTTTAATAAGCAGAGTATTGTAGAAACAAAGTAGTTCATTGCGTCTCCCAATCCGTATAGGTTCTAAGAATAGACTGTACATTGACGTAAAGACCGTTGGAAAGACCCATCCATAGGTCCATCTCCCATGAAAACCTTCCTTTTCTTCACCAAGTCTTTATAACATCATCATTTGGGATGCTGCTTATGCACTGAAGCCCTCTCAAACCCACGTGCAATAAATCTGACCTTTTGCATTCATTAAGAAAAAATGGCAAATCTTACACATACCAATTTCTTTGTATGAAATATATACATAAAAGACTTTGTAATTTTCTGTTCCTGACAAAGCCAGATTGTGCAGCGTTCTTTTAAGATTTCCAAATGACTCTAGTTATGCTGTCATTTGCAGCTGCTAGTCTATCAGGTCCACAAAGCAGAACTGTTTGATTGGGCATCAGAGTGATAATGGGATGGGTATCACAGACTCGTCTTGCAATCCAGAATCATTGCTTGACTAGTTGACACCAAAACAAAATATGTTGTGATTGCTTCATCTTTGAAATACGTTCATCTTTTTTATCCTGTCCAAATTGGAAACCATTCATTTACCCAAGACTGATCTATCATTTAATGAGACTGAGTGATCTAAACCCAAACACCTTGTATCCGCCTTGACTACTACTATGCTCCTGTGTAGCAAAAATGTAATAACTTCTGATTTAAGATATTAATTTAGTTAGCACTTTGCTTTATGTAGAGAGTGATGCACACTTTCTACCATTCTTTACATGAGAAAATGCTTCCTAATGTCCCTTGCCAATGGCCTGGCTCCATTACCAAACACTCTGAAGTTTTACTTGCAGCACAGCATTATTAACCAGGAGGAATTATGCAACCAGTCATTCAAAATAGTGACAACTTGCCCACAACTTGTGGGAGGTTGATGTGATCATATTTCCTACTTTTACAATGTTGATTGCAATTCAAAACTACTTGAGATGCTGTAGATCAGTTTGCGACATCCTAAAGTCATGATGAAAGGTGCTTTTTAAATGAGAGGAATTTTTAGCAGCATGCAATTAGATTATGACCCTGAATGATAAGTTGAACTGTACCCATCCTATTGTATGATGCAGATTGTATGTCACTGAGTTGCTTCATAAGGGTAATAGTGAGCAAAATAAATTAATGCTCAATGTAATTGCCAATGGTTATTTCAGTGCTGCTTTTCTTTCTCCAGAGGAAAGTGGAGTTGTTATCAAAACATCAGCCTCTCATAAACCTGGAGTTGAAGATACAACCACTCCAACTTGTTCTGGGCTTGGTAAGCATTTTATTGAATGAAATTTGATGGTAATGTAAAGCAGTGAAAATAAAGAAAATGCTAGAGATCGTAGCAGGTCAGACAGCATCCATGGAGAGAAAGCAAGCTAACATTTCGAGTCTAAATGATTCTTCATCAGAGCTCAAGTGAAGTGTAGAGAGGGTAGCATTTATACAATACCGGGGAGAGGGTTGGAGTGCTGATCACTTAATCTGAACTATTAACACCCTTTCTCCCCCAGAACTTCAAAGCACCCCCCAACTGGTTGCGTAAGTGCTGCCACCTCCACACTTCACTTCAGCTTTGATGAAGAGTCTTTTAGACTCAAAGCATCAGTTTGCTTTCTCTCTACAGATGCTGCCTGACTTGCTGTGATCTCCAGCGTTTTTTGTTTTCACTTCAGATTCCAGCATCTGGAGTAAATTTGCTCCTGTAATGTAGGTTTGAAATCTCCATTGTCTGCAATAATGAATGGACTGAGTGAATAAGGAAAATCAGAAGAGAATTTATAAATTCCAGAGTTTGTTCTTCTGTCTAAGATACAACAATACCTTCAGAACTTGAGATTTTTCTTAATCTTTCCTGGAATGTGAATGCTGCTGGCAAGGTTCTTCCCTATTCATAATTGCATTGATAATGTGATGGTGAGCCACTGCCTTGAAAGTGAGCCAGTGTCTTGAACCACTGCAGTACATCTGGTGTTGGTGCATCCACCGTGCAATTAGAAAGCAAGTTCCAGGTTTTTAATTATTGTTATAATTGTATAGTTATAAGTCAGGATGGTGTGTGACTTGGGGTACTTGTGGTTGGTTGTTGCTCAGTGCCCTTTTTGTCTAGGTGGCAGAGATTGCAGGTTTGGAAGGTGCCATTGAAGGAGTCTTGGTGAGTTGGCTGCAGTGCATCTTGTATTTGGTGCACATTGCAGTTACTGTGCATCAAAGGTGGAAGAAGTGAATGTTTAAGATGGTGGATGTGGTTTCAATCAGCAGGCTGTGGAGTGAGAATAGAGGTAAGAAAAATATACTGCGTTGTTTTCTTCAAAAAATTGATAAACCACCGTGAATTGACAATTTTGATATACAGTGGTTGTATCCTGTAAAGGTTATGGCATATAGTCAAGGTAACACATAAACCAGAGTGTGGATAATGGCTTTTCCGAAATGCTTAATATCAAAGGGTTCTACAGCTGTATCAAGGTGTAAGTAGACTCTCCAGCATTGAATAATGAAATAACACTTAACTCTTCTAAAAAAAAAGCTTTAAAAAAGTTGTGGTGTTTCATAGGAAGATTTAAAAAACACACACATGAATTGAAAGACCCCTCCAGGCTTGTTCCAAAAGTTCAGTTGCTGATTTCCTCACACATCAATTCATTTTCTACCCATTCTGGAGAAGGTTAACATTATCCACTACAAATCAATATCCGTGCTTGTGACCTTGTTGTGGCTAACTTACCACAAGCTATCTTTAAATCAGCTATATATTAATAAATCTCACAGGCAATCAATTACTGAAAGCATTATTCAAACTTTATTGCATGTAGCAACCAAAACATGACCCTCAAGTAAGCAAGTTAAGCCTCACGACCCAACATAGCTATTACCTGATTAATGGTGGATTTCAGCCACTATTCGAACCAAAAGTGTCTGTCCCTAGATATGTCGAGGGTTTGATTCTTGTGAGGTGATGTTCTCCAGAGTAACCTTTCTGCCTCCATACCACCACCTCTCCTAAAAACCTACATTTTTGTCCAAGCTATTGATTATCTTTTCTAAGATCTCCTTGCACGGCATTATGTCAAAGTTTGTTTGTTAATAACTTTATAATGCTTTGGGATGATTAACTACAGGCACTGTACAAATGCAATTTGTGACTCCGTGGCAATTTTTTTTGTTGTAGCTAGTTGTGCACATTTGGAGCCGACTCGACCAAAATGGCCTTGACACCTTAACGTTTGACGCACTCGGTGGCAGAGTTAATTGCGTGTAGTATGAATTACTACATGTGAACATCACTAAATAACTGCCATCTGATCCTTCACTCTGAACAGAGTGGAACTTTTTTTTCCAGAAATGAGAAGGCTAAGAGATAAAATTGAAGGTGTTCAGTAAAGTAGATGTAGTGAAAGTACTGCCACTTGTGAGGAAAACCAAAACTAGAAATCATAAATATTGGATCATCAGTAATAAATCTAACAGTAAATTCAGGAGTAACCTCTTTACCCAGACAGTGTCTATAATTTGAAACTTACTACCACGTGAAGTAGTTTAGATTAATGGAAGAGATGCATTTAAAGGGAAGTTAGTTAAATATATAAGGTAGACATGAATGGAAGATCTGCTGACTGGATGTAATGAAATTTGGCTGGAGGAGACTCACATACAGCATAAACATCAGCATAGATCACTTGGTCAAAATAACTTGCATCTGTACTGTAAATTCATTGTAATACTATGTCATATACAGAAGAACAAGGTTAGGTCATTGTTTGTGTTGTTCCAATATTAATTAAATGTTGTTGCATGTTAGGATACCAAAACAAACATGAGCATAAAGCATCCATTAAGTAAGCAATGATCTTACAGAGCAACAATCACAATTAAGTCAACATTTTGGAGCTAATCACTTGACTTGGGATGGTGAATTGAATATATTATTTTGAAGTTATTATTATAAAAGTTAATGGCTTTTTCAATTTATTTGTGCTGACATTTTGCATTATCTGCAATGGTAATGATCTCCTTGCTGTTCTTGTTCCCAACTTCGCTTTTCAGATAAGCGGAAGGGTAGTGATGTGTCTGGGAATGCAGCAAAACGTCAGAAAGGAGATATCCCTGTAGAGCATCCTCCCTTCTACTACAGCATCCATCGGCACAGTATTCGAGGAATGAACATTCCAAAGTAAGGCATTCCAGGTTTTTCTTTTTTTTGATCACTTTCAAGTGCCTCCATACCAAGATTTCACCAGTCAGTTTGGCTGCAGCAACAGCAGGCAATATCTGCTAAGTATGTGTATTGAACACATGGGGGATAAGTCAGCAGTTAAAACTGCTCTTTCTTTAATGAGGAACTTTGTGGTGTCTACTGATACGGCTGTTCCTGAAGTCCTATTAAGTAGTCAAAAATTATGGAATACTGTATTCATAAGAAATATTGTCAGATATTAGATTTTGGCTGGAAACCAAATCAAAATTTATATTTATGCATTAAGAATTAAGTACATGCCCCTTCCACTATTCAATATGCATCTGTTTCAAATTTAAGTTCTTGCATCAGATGACTTCCAGGTCTATCAATCAGTAGCTTAGTGAATTATAGTACAAAAAAGTGATGTTGAAGTGACTGCTTTCTTGATGTAGTGAATTGTATTTTTAACTGATGAAAAAGGGAGAAAAATTAGGAGGGAGCATAAAATACATTTAAAAATACTCTGATTCAGTTACAGCTCTTCAGTACATATTTAGTTCCCTATTTAAGTAATACTTCTGTCAAAACAGCTCTTAGCAAAACATGAATTATGGATTTGTCATAGTCACCCTAATGTATTAACCTCCTATGATCTATCTCCAGTTACTGACGTATTTATCTACACCATTCTACTCCAAGCCACATCTTTGTTCACCTCTGTAGGATTGCTCTTGTTTGGTTACAGTATGATCACTTTGATTGTAGCCAGAGCATCTGCAGCTGACGTCTTTTCTTGCCCTGTCTTATCTTCTTCCAATTCCCCCAAAGTTCTATCCTTGCTCCTTTTGCCCTTCCTGATGTGATTGTTTGGCAACAAAATCTTCAGATATGAATTTAGATTCCTTAGAAACAACTATGGCTTCCAGCTGTACACTTTGCCACTCCTTTCAACTCCTGTATAAATCATATGTTGACTGATTATTTATCAAACATGCAATTGTTGATGAACTATAATTTCCACCACCTAAATGTTCTGAAAACTAAGGTGATGTCTTTCAGGAAAGAAAATCTGCTATTTGTATATCTGATTTAGCATAAAAGTGACTACAGACCTGAAGCAATGTAGTTGGCCCTCTGAAATGACTAAGCAAGCACTTAGTTGTATCAAATACAGAATGGTGGAAAAGGAATAAAACTAGTCAGACCATCCAGAATTGACCTCGGCATGTAAAGTCCTCCTTAGCTTCTAGGAGCTTGTAACAAAATTGGAAGAACTGTCCTAAAGACCCTTGAGCAGTTGCCTGACATAGTTTTAATTATCGGATCATATTTTACAGCCAATATCCCAGACGCCTTCATCACGATTCTTTGGTATGTCCAATCCCACTGATAGATCAGACCCACCAGAGGTAGTAGTGCTGTTGGGTGGGAGTTGCCCTCAAAGTTCTCAGCAGTCAGTACAGTTCTATGAAGTGTGTGGCATAGGGTGAAACGTAGGCAAGTTTGCCTCCCACTGATTACCATTTACTGCTGTCCTTTAGCTGATAAATCAGAACTTTTGTGTTGAATACCACTTGGAAGAAGTACTGAGGTTATCAAGGTACAGAATGCTCTCTGTTTGAGGGACTACAATGCCAGTCACCAAGGGTGGCTCAGTGGCATCATTCAGCAGAGTCTCAGAAAACATATCTTCCAGTCTGGGACTATGACAGGTGGTGATGGAACCAACAAGAGGGGGAAAAGTCCTTTTTGACCTCAATGTCACCAATCTATCACACTGGAATGTATCTATTCACAACAGTATCAATTAGAGAGACCATTGTTTAATCATTGTGGAGATAAAGACCTGGTTTCACAGTAACAATACCAAAATGTTGCTGTTGATTGTTGGATGGCAATCATCTCAGCCCAGGGTGTCGCTGCAGCTATTCATCAGGATGATGTCCAAGGCCCAACCCTGTTCAGCTGTTTCAGTGACTTTCATAAGAATAGAATTGAACAAAGAACAGTACAGCACAGTACAGGCCCTTCGGCCCGCGATGTTGTGCCGAATTTTTACCCTAATCCTAAAGTCTACCTAACCTCCACCCCTACCTTATACTATCATCCATATGCCTATCTAATAGCCGTTTAAATGCCCCTAATGAGGCCGACTCCACTACCCGCCCCGGCAGGTATTCATTGATTATTGCTCAGGCTTGAGTAGCATTTGTGTCTTCTCAGATACTGAATCAATCCATGTCAAAGTGCAGCAAGAGCTGGAAAGCATTGAGGCTTAGATTGATAAATCAGTAAGACTTTGACCCAACAAGTGCAATGCAGAGGCCATCTCCAACAAAAGAAAACCTTACCATCTCCCCTTGACATTCAAGAGCATTAACCATCACTGAATACCTACTAACAACATCCTACGGGTTACCATTGACCAGAAACTAAACTTGACCAGCCATATGAATACAGTGTTTACAAGAGCAAGTCTGAGGCTGGGAGTTCTGCAGCAAATAACCCACCCCCTGACTCCCCAAAGTTTGTCCAGCATCTACAAGGTACAAAAACAGAAATTGCTGGAAAAGCTCAGCAGGTCTGGCAGTACCTGTGGAGAGAAATCGAGTTAACATATTGGGTCAAGAGAGTCTTCCTCAGAACTGATGGTAGCTATGAAAATGTTGGTTTATATGCATAGGATAGGCTGGCCGAAGAGATAAGGAGTAAATGATAGGTGGGGATAGAGCCCAAAGGGTGAGAAGAACAGTTGAACAGACAAAGGAGTGGGGAATGATCTGGCTAGGAGGGTGTCCACAAAAAAGACCCTGAGCTTCCAGTTCCTGCCACTTCAACACACCACCCTGTTCCCTTGCCAATGTGTCTGTCTCAGGTTTGCTGCAGTGCTCCTGTGAAGCTCAGTTCAAGCTGGAAGAACAGCACCTCATTTTCCACTTGGGTACCCTGCAACCTTCTGGACTTAATATCGAGTTTAACAACTTTAGGGCGAGAGCTGTCCTATGTCCTTACCCAACCTCCCCACACCAGACCCTGGTATCACACAGTTTGCTATTACACACAACCCATGATTAGCCACTAACAATCCCCATTAATAGCAATTCACCCTCCTAGCCAGATCGTTATCCAATCCTTTGTCTGTCCAACTGTTCTTCTCTCTCTTTGGGCTCTATCCCGCCCCCCCTAATGTTTACTCCTTACCAATCTCCCCACCTATTTTCTGCACATAAACCAATATTTTAGCAGCTACCATTAGTTCTGAGGAGGGGTCACTCAACCCAATAAGGTTAATTCTGATTTCTCTTCAATGCTGCCTGACCTGCTGAGTTTTTCCAGCAACTTCTATTTTTGTTTCTGATTTACAGCATCCGCAGTTCTTTCAGTTTTTATCTACAAGGTACAAGTCAGAAATACAGTGGAATATTCCACTGGCCTAGATGACTATGGTTCCAACTGCATTGAGGAACAAGCAGCCTGTTTCATGGACATCCTGCCTAACACCTTAAATGTTCCTTCCAACATCAGCACACCATGCCAACAGTGTGCACCATGTACAAAAAGCATTGCAAGAATTCACCTTCACCAGCACCTTTTAAACTTGTGACCTCTGACACTGTAAGGACAAAGGCGACAATACATGTGGAGATACCACCATCTACAAACCACATTCCATCCTGATTTGGAACTGTAATGATATTCCTTCCTTGTAGCTGGGTCATATCCTAGAATTCCCTTTGTAACAGTATAGCTGAGAGTGTACCTAGACCACATTGATTGCAGCTGTTCAAGAAGGCAGCACAGCAAAACCACCAACACCTCAAGGCAAGAGTGCTATCCTTGCTAGTGATGCTCCCATCCCATGAAATCATTAACCAAAATAGCCCTTGCTACAAATGCTTGTACCCTTTCTAGTGAAGCAATCCTATTTCTTTGTCATCATCCTGGGCTGTGCCAGATTGGTTGATTGCAACCATATCATCCTGTTTCATTTTGAGCTCATTTTCTAATTCTAAATCCCCTTTGTCTACTTGCACTTCCAATACAAAGCTCCTTTTGGCCTCCATTTCAGGCCATCTGCCTCTCAAACCCTCAGCTGTGTCTTTGTCAGGCCAGCCTCCCTTATTCTAATATTCCCTTGGTCAACCGCCCACCTTACAGCTTTGTAAACTCCAGTTTATTCAATACCACTGAGCATGTTATGTTATGCCCAGTATTGCACCTGCCTTCTTCTCCCATCATGCATGTTCTCACCAACCTGCTTTGGATTCCAGTTTTCCAGAACCCCAGACTTAAAATTCAAATTATTTTATTAACCTCCATATTTCTGTCCACTTTATCTTAGACTGAGACCCTACTTAATTTTTCCTTCGGCTCAGTTCCTTTTTTTTTTGATACTTTACACCACTGTAAAACTGCTTGAAACATGCATTTAACATCAAATGTTTTATTATATTAGCTTAACATAGACCTAACATTAGCTTGTTAGTACATTAAAAACTCTCATATTTTAGGTTAGTGCAAGTCAAAGGAAAGTATTAGCTTACAACTTTGTTACTTGGAAGATATTCCACTATTAAGACAATAGCATGTTCAGCATTTCACCTTTTTCCTATTCAATTGTTTTCTTGTAATTATTTAAATGTTTCCTCATTCTCTTTTGAATATATTCTGTATTGTAACTTTCTTTAATAGAATCATTTTAATTAACTTTGTTCCACTGCCATACAGAGATGTAAGCAACACCAAAATGCTTGATTTAAATGACAGAGTAACAAGCCGTTTTAAGTTTCTCCAGTGATTAATCTGATGGCATCAGAGATATCTGTGCACAATTTTGCAACGTTTTTACATATTGAACCAAGAAGAACTGCAATGGAATGAGTTCCCGCATGTGCGGAAGACTAATGTGTTTGTATTTATAGCACAGTTTTTAATGTTGACGCTGTACATGAAAATCCACCCAGTGAGAATGAAGGAAGATATAAAATATCCTTGGCATGTAAATGTAACCATAAATCGTTACATGTACTTCACACAAGCCCCTTCAAAACCAAAATGCTCCATGCACCAGAATAACTGAAGAGCATGACTTTGCAAGTTGAAAAGTCCAGCAGAACTGGACTTCCAAGTCCTTGGTAACCAAACTGCTAGTTGTCATTGAACCATCTTGAGTTCCACTGGTCTTTTAAATCCAGCATGCTGCTTCACTAATAAGAGGAATGTAGCTGATAAGCAGAAAGTACTCTAGAATAAGACAAAAAAAACTGCAGATGCTGGAATCCAAGCTAAGAAGGGTAATACCCAAAAGGTTGACTGCTCCTTTCCTCCAGATGCTGCCTGGCCTGGTGTGTTCTTCCAGCCTCCTGTTTGTCTACCTTCTCGTTTAGAATGTTGGACAACAAATTGTGGGTATTGGTAATGTGGGACCATTTTATAATTTTTTTAATCATGCACGTTGTTAGAAATTTAATTCAGAAAGCTCCTTATGATTTTTGAGAGAGATTTTCAATATATATGTGCTTTTCTCTAACTGCCAGATTCTGACCCCTACCCATCCCTTTTCTGAAATGTATCTCATTCAAATTAGAGAGTAATTTGCTATTTTACTAAAGGTACCAAGGAGAGAAGATCCAATGCTATAGTACATACAAGTAGTTCATGCAGTTTCAAGGGATGCAAAAATAATTCATGATATTTAAATTATAAATTTGCCTATGTATCAACTTGTTACAGGGCTAAGAAATCAAAAAAAGCACATTATGAAGTTTCAGAAGCTGCAAGTTGTGAGCAGTGTTTTTTTTAATCATTCCAAATACCTTTTTTCCTTTCAATTATAGTACAGTATTGAAAATGATCTGTTTGTCATTTTTGTACCGTGCAGTTGCTACCTGGCCTGTATATTTCATGAGCTACTCTAGCATATTGCATTCCAGAGGTTTTTAAAAGAATCTAAAAGAAGCTAATTGTTTCTACAGGATAAACAAATTTCTACCCTATCTTACACAAGCTGGATTTCGTGTTGGGCGTACCCATTTTGATCCAACAGGAATCCGTACAGATGCCACACTTGCACAATTGAAAGCCATACTCATGAAGTACAGTCTGCCAACGCATACTGACAGTCAACCTGGAATTCACAGTCATGCTTCAGCAGAACCTATTTCAGAACCTGTGCAATATTCAATTCCAGAGGCACTTGAAGTTGATCAGCCTGCTGAAGAAGTCAAACCTGAGTCAGGATAAATCAAGTTTGATCCTGCATGATCTAAATTAACCATTGTACCCCTCCATTGAGGTCAGATTTGCAGCTCATCACTTGATTGTTGCATCGTTGAAGAGCCAACACTGATGGTTCACAAATCAATGTGCATTATATGTAAAATTGATTTTAAGATTGATTTTAATCTTTGTATAGAAGAATATGATATATTATTCATCAGTTGTGCACAGATATTAGATTTATCTTGATGCTGTTGAGTCCTAAATATTAAAGAGAATGTTTTCACTTCATTTACTTGACTTCATTAATTCTCAAAGTACAGCAATTAAGAATTTGCTTGTCAGGTATGTAATACTTTTTGAGATAACAAGGTGTAGAGCTGGATGAACACAGCAGGCCAAGCAGTATCAGAGGAGCAGGAATGCTAACGTTTCGGGCCTAGACCTTTCTTCAGAAATTTCTGAAGAAGGGACTAGGCCTGAAATGTTAGCCTTCCTGCTCCTGAAAATGCTGCTTGGCCTGCTGTGTTCATCCAGCTCTACACCTTGTTATCTCAGATTCTCCAGCATCTGCAGTTCCTACTATCTATGTAATACTTTTTTCTAATTTTTATGAGGAAGCAATAATTAGAAAAGACGCACACCTACACAAAAGAAAGTTCCAATTGGAACGTCGCTCTGTATTATGTGTTAGTGCCGACTCCACCATAGAGGAGTTGTTTTCTGTTCAGAACTTGCAACTAGTGTGTTGAAAGTAAAAGGAAGCCAGCTGAAACTGTAACTTGAAGATAAATTGTTTTTTTTTCCTTTTGTATTTACAAGTTTGCTGAAAAACAGGATTTTTTGGTTCAGCATCTATCTTAGAAACTTTCACATTGAGAGTTCTGTTCAAATTGTAACTGCTGGAGTAACATTTTTGTACATTGTGTTGAGTATCGTTCTTGCACCCATTGCAAATGTTCTTTCATTATGATAGCCACAAACTGAGTGAGATGCTAAATACCTTGTTGCAGTCCTCACTGGGCTGCTTATTGTAAATTTTGATAAACTGAACCAACGAATCATTAGCATCTATAGTCTTTTACTGCTGAGAATTCATGTTTCTGTACATTGTTACATATTTCACTCAAGCGAATTAAATAGCATTGTTTACAAAAGCATCTATTGAACTCTATTAAGATCATAAGCATGCCTGCTTTGATATTTTTTGTGGTTATTCTGATTTTGTATCAGAATATTTATGTAAAACAAATCACCTAAAGACCAATGTTTTATGAAGTTTTTAAGAACAGTTTCAGCACTTTTCTACTATTGTTTGCCATGTTGAACTGTCCGGTTCCAAAGCACCTTGCGGATGGAGTTTTAAGAGTGAAACGTATGGTACCATGCAGCATTACAAGGAGTTATATTGAAATACATGGCACCATGTAGTTAATAGCTATATGTTCAATCGCTTGACTTCACCCCATCCAAGAGGATACACATGTAGAGACCAAGCACATCTTCAAATGATGGAGAATTATTTCTACCTTTATACCTCATGCCAGCTGTTCGAGGTGGACTGACCAGTGTTTAGAAAGAGGTTAAGCCTTCACTCGTAGATATTTCAAATAACAGGAGAAAAGGAAACACTTTCATCCTCCAAAGCAACAAGCATACGGTTTAAGGGAGCATATTTCATTTGTTGTTCTTGTCTTAAAAGTCTTAGAACAGCTTTTGATTTATGAATCCAAGTTGTCTGCCAAACCTAGGAATATAAAATTAAAATTAAATTTAAACTGCTTTTGAAGCAAAAGACAAATTTTAAAATGCTGCAGGCCACCCATCATCTGTGGAAATAATTGACTATTTAAGGATCTCCACTTTGAACAGAAAGCAAAAGCCTGTTCACTGCCTCCAAGGCCAAGTTCAGGAGTGTGTTGAAACGCTCTCCAATTGTCTGGATGGATGCAATTCCAATAATACTGAAAGTGATTGACAGCATCCAGGACAAAGCAGCCAACTTGATCAGCACTTTAAGCATTCACTTCCTCCATCACCATTACATAGTGGCAGAATATATGCACAGCTACAACATGCACTGCAGCAACTCACCAAAGTTTCTTTGACAGAATCTTTGCATTTTAGAAGGTTACGAGCAGCAGATATGCAGGAACACGAGCTCCCCTCCAGTTTTAGATTGAAATTATGTTACTGTTGCTTCTTTTTCACCAGGTCAAAAACTTAGTACTAAGAGTGTAGATACATCACATGGACTGCACAATTCAAGAAGGCAGCTCAACCACCTTCTAAACAACAACTGGGGATGGGCAACTAAATACTGATCTAGCCAACAGTGCCTTTGTCCCATTCACACTGTTTATTAACTACCCCTGTTATACCAGAGGCATCCAACATAGACACAATTTTCCACATTGGGGAATTATTCACTAATAGAACAAAAATGTGCATACACTGATAAATACTTAGAAGACACACAATAAGGGAAGAAAATATGGAAAATAATTCAACTCTTGGTCGAAACAGTCCTAGTAGAATAGAATGTGATGGGGTTGCACATCAGGAAGAAAAATAGGTTTCATTAGCAGAATGACTACTATTTTAGCATGGAAATAAAATTATTTTACTGTCTCACATTGAAGCTGGATTCAAAAATAATAGTTCATAAGGAAAGCATCTAATGAAGGAAAACAAAAGATGTTACAGACAGTGCCAATGGGACAAAATATTGAATTTCAGGCATAATACCTGGTCATTTATCCTTTCTGACTTTATGACAATTTCTTATAAAACTTTTGATAAAGTGCCATTTTATACCCATAAAGTGTTCAGAATTGAATAAAAATGATGCAAAACTGGTGGTCAATATAAGTTCAGAAGTGAAATAAACATTGGCAGTACAAAGGAAGGTCAATTCCTGACCATACTGTAGGAAGATGAAGGTAATACGTCAGAAACACATGATCAAAGGATGGAAACCTCTTTTAGTCACGATTGTCAAAAGCAACATTAAAATGTCAAAATATGCTCATCATTAGAGGCAAAGGGTCACATGCAATAGCAAAGAGGCATTCAGTGAGGGAAGGAATGAATATAACAATAGATGAACATAGATTAAGATCCACAGCAAAGGAGCCATGGACCCACTCACAGAAAACATAGCTGTTCACTAAATATTCTAATAAATAAAATATAAATGAAACACAAAATACTCACCTCTGAAACAATGTTACTGTTTTCAAAATCTTCTGGTGGAGCCAGCAGCTGGAAAGTTTCATATGATTTGTCCCTGAATGTGAACCAGGAGAAGAAGTCGGCAATTGGTGCAGTGTGATGATATCACTGAACAGGTGCTTATTAGCAATGACATCAGCATATAGCATTACATAGATTAGTCAACGAAGAAACAAGTCATTTGCTCCAACCAGTGAATGTCACCATTTATGCTCCACTCAGAGCACTGAACTGATCTTTCTCTAAATCTACTGTTATAATCCTCTACTCTCCTCTTCGAATATATTTGTCTTGCTTCCACTTAGATGCATCTGTATTTTAAGGAGATAGCAACATAGTTGTAATGTCACTGGTAATCCAGAGGCTGAGGCTAATACTTTGAGGCCCCATATGGGCTCATTATGTTAGTTGATTTCACTAACTGAAAGCTAGTCTCAGTAATGATGCATGAAATTATCATTGGTTGGTGTAAAAGTCCATCTGATTTGTTCATGTTTTTTAGGGAAGGAAACTTGTCCTAAATTAGTCTGACCACTTCTGACCCCAGGACCATAGCAATTGGATTGGCTGTTAACATTCCTCTAAAATGACCTTGCAAGCCATTCATTCAAGAGCTATTAGGGGCAAACAATTAAGCTGTTTGCCAGCAAAGCACAAAAATCAACAAATAAATTCTCTGTCGAATTTCATGGTGATTAGCTTTTATCAATGGGGTCTAGTTATGAAACAATCTCTGTATCCAGTTTTATCACCACACACACGCCTCTGGAACCTATGCAGGTTTGTACTGGCATAGATGAATTAGCTATTGGGTGGCTTCTCATGAGATTGCGAATGGGAGAAACTATGCTTGTGTAGGCAGACGCAGCACAAGGTGAGTGCAGAGACACCTTCCAATCAGTGGCAGAAGTTACTGTATTCTCAAACCACTGATTTATTTGTTCTACCACACTCCCAGTGGCACTATTCACATCATGTGCAGACAGGTGGCAGAGGGCAGACATGAACCAGGTGCAGAGCAAATAACCTTTCTCAGCCTCTGATTCACCTGCTATGACTCTGCTTCATTGCTGCTATCAAGGTGCACAATGTGATATTCTGTGTATAGTCATGACCAACTTTGCGTTTATGGAGTAGCAACCCTCGATTGCAGTACATCTTTCCATTTATATGTGAAGCCATATGCATGGAGTCAATAGCACTCTGCACTATTTGAATCCCAGCAGCCTGACAAAGTCATGTATTCATTCCATTAAGAGAGTTGACCATTCAAGACCCTATGCTGGGCCTTTGTTATCTCCTGGTGCAGCTATGCACAGTGAATGTTGAAATGTTCTAAATTTAACCTGCTCCCACCTGGATAAATCTACCGGTACAAGAATCGAGGAGTACAATCTTCAGAAGTACTGACATGTCATCCTTGTCCAGCTGTGCAAGGTTAGTATTATTGCAGGAGATATTGATCAATTACAGCCATCTTTGATATTGGTCTTGGCCAAGTTGGAGGTAGGAGTGCTGTCTTTGACCTTCGCAGTGTACAGCCTTCAACTGAGAACTTCACAAATCCTCCCTTTACATACAACGTCTCCCTCCCCATTGTCCAATGTCCCCCCATGAAAAATAAGGCATAAAATTGGGATTATTTTCATCTTCCATTAGAAAAATTCCCTTAAGCCTTGAAAATAACATTACAGGATAAGTCTGCCATTTTACAGTGAATTGCACCAGATTGGTGAGGGCATAAGTGTTCTGTGTTAGTGTTTGCATGAAGCATACAGAACAGCCAATACTGATCTGATACCAACAGTACCATTTAGAGATTGATATTTTCTAATCAATCTGATACAGAGATATTATGACACACCTCTGGAGCAGGTGGGACTACCATTGCTCCAAAGGAGCCCATCATTTTGTCCTAACCTGAGACAGCTGCTCGCACATTCAGTCACAGAAACGATCCCCACTCCTTAGAGGGATCATCAACTAATTACAGTTCAGCTATTAGTTGCTGTCTTCTAACTATTGCCATTTTCTATTTGGCATTCTCTGGATACAAAACTTCACTCCTCCTTTTAATTTTCTTCATCAAAGGCTTCCAGTGCAGTTTCTGAAAATATTAAGGCCCAATCTCTTCCATGAAGTGCTAGTTTTCAATGTTTTGCAGGTAAGATTTACTTTCTGCATCCAGCTACAATGCACCTTCTCTTGCAGTGGTGCAGACTCGCTTTAAGCGGTGCAGGCTATTGTGCTTAAAGCCATTCACAATATTGGTTCCCAGCTGATGCACCCAACGAAATAGCAGTTTACAAACAGTGTCTCCCTCCCCGTTGTTCAATGTTTCCCTGTGAAAAATAAGGCATAAAATTGGGATTTTAAATAATTTAATTTGAATTTTATTTAAAATTTAAGATTGCAGTCACAGATATAAGCAGGCTATTTAGAATAGAAAAGCTATCTGAACCAATATGCCTCCTCTGGCCTGCCATAGTCATCCGACCTTCACCATGAGGCACTACTACCTTGCAGCTAGTTTCAATAAGGTCATACTATTGCCTTGACAAGCTTACAACACAAACAATATGTAGCTGGCATGCTAACTGCATTGTCTAGGTTAATCAGGCATTGCAAACTCTGCACATGTTCCCAGAGGTGACTGAATTTAACTCCATATGTTTTAATTTGTTCTTAATCATTTAGAAATTACCTCTCAGCCTCACTCCTGGAAATAGAAATAAAACCATTTCACAGGAAATACTGAATGTTCAGTTGGTGAAATTAAGCAAGCAATTTAAGTCAGGTGTGTACTAGAATCAAAGATTGGAGCTACTCTATATAAGTAACTGTGTTAGTCTCATGCCTTTGGCATGGAACGTGGGTTCAAAAATTGCATCAATAAAACACTTAAACTTTGATCCTAGAATAGCTGCCACTGCATCAGTTTTTGCTTCTCAGTCACCTACTTTGGCTGGAACTCAGTATTTCATTCAGTGACAGTTTTCATTGCAGGCTGTTGCAAGGGCAAATGACACATGGAGGTAAAAGCAGCCTGTATTCACTACCTATACGATGACAAAATTAGATGTTCAAAATTACTGAAACATCCAATCCCCATAGTATTCATTCAACTAGTTTAGATTTAAAAAGTGCATTTCAACAGGACCTGTTCAGATTTTAGAGTAAACTGATTGCGCTATAGGAATCTATGGATTTTGAGCTAAGTTGTTTCAAGTTAAAAGATTACATGTAGTTAATGTAAAATTGAATAATTCCATGCAAAATCAATATTGAAGAACTCTTCATGCCTTAATTTTTAAATTGTCTGTTATTAATAGGGAAATATGTATCATTTATCCGGGAGTTCAGGATTCTTAATTACCTGAAAGTGTACTTCAAATGATTTTCTAGTAGATCTCTTTTCTTTTGTATTATTTTTAAATTGCTATTTTGACAGTTGGATATCTTCTGTTGTCTGAATTTCTATCATTTGTTTCCCCTGATCTGCCTTAATGCAATCATCTGTTTTGATTTTTTGTTTGATATTTTAAATTAATTTCCCATCCTTTTTGAATGTGATGCACGTACCATTGATCTCAGCATATAAATTATCTTTGAAACTTCTAAAATTCCTTCCAAAGACAGGGCACGTATTAAATGTAAGCTACCAGTTTTTCAAATGTTAAAGAAAAAGCAGCAATAATTCAAATCAAACCAATGTAACATGTTTTACTTAAAGAATTAATCCTACAAAGATACCTTTAAGCAAAATCAAAACATTCTTAAAATCATCAAATTAATCATCTTTGGCATCCAAAGCAAAGTTTATTATCTTAATTCTGAGTGCGCAACTTCACTTCATCCCTATCCATCCAATGATGTTATTGATATGCACAATTTTGCAGCGAATTTGATTTTCAGCATGTTTTACATTTGAAAATCACCACAGTGTTTAATTTTAGTCTGTCAGTCATGCAGGCAAGAACCATTGTGGTTGTGTGATATACCAGACATGATAAACATTTCATACATGTTTTTTGTTCACTGGAACCTGGTTACTTTGGCATTAGGTCCTTTGGTAATCTCCGAATTATTTTGGTCCTATGGTACATTATGAGACATCTTTGTTCCATTTACCAGCTACACCCAACTTACTATTGCTCTGAATTTTTTTCTTAATTTAGTGTTTCATTTGGCCCACTTAAGTATAAACATGCGTATTGCATTTCTGGTGATGATGAAGCCGTTCCAATTTTTGAGAAATATCCCAATACATACTTCTCTACATCAGGCCAATTGCTGGTCTACATTCTACTGGTACAGTTGGTCTTGGTCATCTTCTTCAGGGCAGAGTGATAATGTAGATTATTCAAAGCAACTTGTCACTTAAGAACAGAATGTTCAAGTTCTCAATTCAGAAAAACTCAGTTCCGTTCAGAGGAGCACAATTTTTCCTCATAGCTGGAGAACCAAGGTTTTCAATTCACCTCAGGGAAGGTAGTTATCTCAGCAGAAGCGATTTCTGGTCTGTCAACGAGGAGTTTGTATAGAAGTCTTAAGTTATCAAAAACAAGAAAGTTTAGGCCGTCAGGGTCATTAGGTTCATGCTAGCAGACTTCGAGAGGCATACTCAAACTATCGTCTGAGCAATCTAGGGGAAAAGAACTGAACAGCGCAGGTTAAGATTTGAAAAGCTAAGATAGGAGTGATATTCCACTGGAACTGAGTCTCAATGACAAATGCTGTGAGACAAGATTGAAACTTTGTTTTGATGTCTATGTTAAACTCTTTCAAACTATCTTCTATATAAAGTTTTGGCAAAGATCTGTAGCTTGGTTTGTTTTGATGTCTATGTTAAACTCTTTCAAACTATCTTCTATATATTTATATGGTTTTGTTTGTTTTTTTTTCCTTTCGTGTAATAAACTTATGTTCTATTGTTAAAGAACATTGACAGCCTAATGTAAGTATGTTCTGTAAATAATAGCTGTAAGAACCAACTGTAAGAATGAAAATATGATTTATCAAGCTAAGTTTCACTCAGATATGACTTGTTCAGTGTTAACAGCAGTGAGATCATTACAGATTTCATCCATTCCCACACCATTTTTATATTAATACCAAATTCCCTTACTGCAGCTATTTGATGTGTTAGCAAATATTATAACTTTTAGCTTGAAACTAGCCTTTCACTTGTTTCATTTTCCTGGAGGACGCATTTCTGTTCCTGATTAACTCTTATGCATTTTCCTCGTAACAGAGTATATATCGTCTACTTGATTCCTTCTAAGATGGATAACATATGCTTTTGAGGTGAAAAATTAATGCCACCTCCTAATGCACATGTAGTATTTATTAGCTGGAAAGTGAAAGTCTACTTATACACGAAACATAAGGATAAACATGATGTTTGGCACCAAACAAGAGTCTTGTATACTATGTCAACATGTCACATTTTTGACATTCCCTTTACTTTTACTCAGATTTCTTTGTGTCCTTTATGCGCTCTGGCCAAGTATCTTTGTCATGATCTTTTTGCCCCATATTACGTGTTGCCATCTGTTTGTCCATAAATTTGTCCCTCACTCCATGTCTTGATTGTCCATCTGTTGCGGTCTTTGTGTGGTGCCTTTCTCTGCATATGTACCTGTTAGTCTCCTGTAGTCCATCTCTACTGTTTGTGTTTGGTCTCTTGCTCCAGTGTATTTCAACATCGGTTTCTCTATGTTCTGATTTATTCACTAGGGTTTCTGTGCTTGGAAGCATCTGCTCTGGTCCTAATTTCAGAGTCCTTGACAAGATCTATGAAATTGTGGATGAGGTTTAGATATCACCTCTGTCCCTTGGTCCAGGAAAGGTAAGCAAAAGTAAAACAAAAAGTATCTAAATTTAGCAATACTAGTGTTACTTTGAAGTAGAAATTTAAAAAGAAATGTTGAACATCCATTATAACCCATCTGAGGGCAGGCAATAGCCTAGTGGTATTATCAATAGACGATTAATCCAGAGGCCCAGCTTCTAGAGACCTGTGTTTGTTCTACACCGTGGCAGATGGTGGAATTTGAATACAAAAAAAAAGTCTGGAACCAGGAATCTAATAATGAAACCACTGTTGATTGTTGGGAAAGAAAAACTCAGGTGGTTCACTAATTCCCTTTGAAGAAGGAAATTACCATCCTTACCTGGCCTACATGTGACTGTAGACCCGTAGTAATGTAGTTGACACTTATTTGCCCTTGGAGCAATTAGGGACAAGAAATAAATGTTGGCCTGGCCAGTGATGCCCACTGATTGAGCAAAATTTCTCACACTTTGTACAATATTTACATCATGGAATGTGAATGAGAAGTGAAAAGACAAGGTGAGTTACGTTTTCATATTGAGACAAGAAAATAGTAAAAGGAATGTAACTTCTTCTCTGTAATAAATTTCAAACTTGGTACTTAAATATGATGTAGGGTTAATTCTGAGACAACAGCAGAAAGAGGATTAGACGCTAGCGAACAATCAGAAGACCAGCCAAAACCAGTGATGCCAGAATAGAATAGAAGCGTTATTGAGTATTTTTTCACCTTGTAAATGTTTTAAAAAGCAGGAAAATGGAGTTGAATTTCAGCAAATATTGCAGCCAAAACAGGCCATTTTCTTTACTACCAAGTTGTATATAAACTAACCCAACACAGACTTTTGATTTGATTTATTACTGTCATGTGTACCGATGTACAATGAAAAAGTGTCATCTCATGTGATTTACATGTGATTGAACTACCCCCTCAGATTACAGTACATTTTAGACAATGAAAAAGAAGTTGTTAAAACTAAGATCAAAAGGATTTTGCAGAAAGTGGAACTGAAAAGAAGGCAGGCAGTAGATGAGATTGAGAAGAAAAAAGAAGTGGAAAGAGCACAAATGTAAAGCTCTACGAGAAGGAAAATGAACACAGATGAATTGAGGAGTACCTGAAGGAATGTGAAAGTATGAGGATTTGGGATAGCCGATTTAGGACGGCGATGAGGAGACATTTCTTCACCCAAAGAGTGGTGAGCCTGTGGAATTCATTACGACAGGAAGTAGTTGATGCCAAAATATTGAACGTATTCAAGAGGCAACTAGATATGGCACTCAGGTGAATGGGATCAAAGGTTATGGGGAGAAAGCAGGATAAGGCTATTAAGTTGGACAAATCAGCCATGATTGTGAAGAATGGCGGAGCAGGCTCTAACGGCCAAACGGCCTCCTCTTGCTCCTATCTATGTTTCTACATTAATTAGTGAATGAATGTAATCCTGTGAATTTTCTGAAGGCAAGTCATCTTACTATCTCATAGTATGAATTGGATCATTGGTTAGCGGTTCATGTCTGTAAATGACTAATTTTTAAATTACTCATCCAATGACAAAATCAGTATGTGGCCAATTATCTGTAAGAAATGATATCTATTTATTTTTGAAACACATGAAAACACAGGTAAACATCTGGCACAGCTGATGAATTTTTAACAACTAGTTGGCTTACCAGTGGAAATTACAGGAAAATTGCAGAGGAAATTGAGAAAATCTTGGAATTTGGTTTTTGAAAAATCCAGTGCTACTAAATTGCAATTACGCAAAGAAAGGATAGTGTTTTTTTTTCAAATTTATATGTTCCAGTCACTTGATTTGACAGAGAAATAAATCCTCACTTTTAGCAACACCTGCCTTAGTTATACCTCCTGAGAAAATCAGCTAATGTTCCAAAGTTAACCTACAAGGTCACAGCTTTTCTTGGCACCTTCACTGTGTCTTTAACTGTGGCAGCGTTGTATCGGGCTGTGGTTCTTGACTCTATCAAATCACTGAGAATGTCGGATTTGGTCCATGCAACTAGATTTGATGTATGGAATAGTCGTGCTTCTTGGAATGATTGTTTCTGGTTCAAAATGTTAGGAAAATTGGAAGGCTTATCATAGTCATTAATCTGACTTCTCAGCAGTCATGATTGTGATTGGTTTCTCCTAAAATCTCACTTATGAAAATAGATTGACGGCTTCCATTGAAGGAACGCCAATAATCGTGTATAAGCATAGAAATATTTTTGAAGTGTAGTCAAAGAAAGAGTGGGACAAAAGAGGGATCAAAAAGAAGGCTGTAAGGAGAAACTGAGGAACTATAGACCTGTGAGTCTGACAGCAGTTGTGGGGAAGTTGTTGGAGGTGATGCTGAAAGATTTATACGCATTTGGAGAGGCAAGGATTAATTAGGAATAGTCAGCACAGTTTTGTGTGAGGAAAATGGTGTTTGAGTTTAATTAGTGATTAGTTTAAATGAAATAATCAAAAAGATTGATTCGGGCAGAACAGTAGACATTGTTTACTTGGGCTTGAGTAAAGCCTTTGACAAGATTCCACATGGTAGGCTAATTAGTAAAGCTAGATCACATGTCATTCAGAATGACCTTGCCAGTTGGATACAGAATTGGCTTTATGGTCGGAAACAAAAAGTGTGATGGCGGAAGGTTGTTTGTCAGACTGGATGCCTTTGAAAAACAGTGTTCCACAGGGATTGGTACTGATTTTACTTTTGTTTGTCATTTATATAAACGGTTTGGATGAGAATATAGGAGGCATGGTTAATAAGTTTGCAGATGACAATAAGACAAGGATGGGACTTATACAATTAATGGTAGGGCCCTGGGTAGTGATGTAGAACAGAGAGACCTAGGGGTTCAGGTACATAATTCTTTGAAATTTGCATCACAGGTAGACAGGGGGTTAAGAAAGCATTTAGCACACTTACCTGTACAGCTCAGACCACTGAGTACAGGAGTTGGGATGTCACATTGAGGTTGTACAGGACGTTGGTGAGGCCTCTTCTGGAGTACTGTGTGCAGTTCTGGTCGCCCTATTATAGGAAGGATATTATTAAACTGGAAAGGTTTCAGAAAAGATCTACCAGAATGTTGCCAGGAATGAAAGGTTTGAGATATAAAAATAGACTAGAAAGGCTGGGATTTCTTTTACTGGAGCATAGGAGGTTGAGGGGTAACCTTAGAGGTTTATAAAATCATGAGGGGCATAGATAAGGGTGAATGACAAGGGTCTTTTCCCCAGGATGGAGTTGTTCAAAACTAGGGTGCATATTTTTAAGGTGAGAGGAGAAAGATTTTAAAAAGGACATGAGGGCCAACTTTTCTTTTTTTGTTTACACAGAGTGTAGTTTGTGTGTGGGATGAATTGCCAGAGAAAGTGGTGAAAGCAGGTACAGTTACAATGTTTAAAATTCACCTGGATAAGTTCATGAATAGGAAAGGTTTGAGGGGATGTGGGCCAAACACAGGCAGGCAGGACAAGTTTAGTTTGGGAACATGGTCGCTGTGGACTGGTTGGATCACAGGGTCTGTTTCTATGTTGTATGACTCCATACAAGTGCATCAAGGGTAACAGAACAGAGTGCAGGATACAGTGTTACAGCTGCTGAGAAGGTTCAGAGAGAGATCAACATTAACATTAAAGAAGTCCATTCAGAAGTCTGATATCAACAGGGAAGAAATGGTTTTTGAATCTGTTTACACATCTATACAAACTTTTATATCTTCTGCCCAATGGAAGAGGGTGGAAGAGAGTATAAGCAGGGTAGGAGGGGTTTTTGGTTAGGAAAGCAGAGGAAAAGCTGCCTGGGAAAGCAGAGAGTGTTGATGAAATTGATATAGATTGTTGTCTTGGTTAGAAAACGTGACCGATGCAGGAGAGACGAATTTCTCAGAAAACACATGAGGTTTAGTAAATGATGAGGAGAATTTGAGCACTTTTAACACAGAATGGAGTCACTTTGTATGCAGCTCACCTCTAGATTTCAGCTGAGTCTAGATTACAGCCCACATAACACTATGCCCCAATCATTAGTCACACTCCAACTATACTTCAGAAAGTCACTTGTGGATAGAAGGATAAAAGAGGGCTGTGATCCACTTAAAAGACAGTGCCTTCTTTTCAATGTCCTTTGCTAATTTACATGAAATCTTACATTCTGTCTGTTACTTTGCTCAAAATGTATTGCCAGAGAGATGTAGATTCCCAGATACAAATCAAACTGGATTCTCCAAAGCACGTACAATGCAAAACGGAATCAAAAAATATTGCATTGCGATGGTAAACCACCTTTCTCACAATCCCCCTTCAAATTTCTGAATCATACCTTAACAGGAGAGCAATTTCCAGACTATATGTCAAACTTATCTTGTGTTTCTAATGTAATGGAAAAGATTCTACTTCTGCAGAACTATTTGCTCACAGATTAGTTTAAATTACCACTTTTTAGCCAATCCTAAATTGGATACTGAGCAATACCATTTGCATCAGCACTTTTAAAAGGTAGTAACACTTCCCAAAACACTCACACAGGAGCATTATTGAAAAAAACTTTAGCACAGAGACTATAGAGGGAATTAGGACAAGCGACTTAAAATTTGGGCAACAAGTTAGGTTTTAAAGGGAGTCTTAAAAGAAGAAAGTTGAAATGGTGGAAAGTTTCACGGAAGAGAATTCCACAGTTTAGAATCTGGGCATCTGCAAACGTGGCCATCAGTGTTAGAATGATTAAATTTGGGAGTCCAACCTATGTATTTATCAAATGTATTTTTGTTGATTAATACTTCTTCAAAAATGTTTAATTATTCGTGTCTCCATTAATTTCTCTACATATTTCTGCATTTAAGTTTCTATATAGTATCCAGTTTCCACTTTAAAAATTTATGGACTGCATATTCAAAAAGAAATTAGAAAATTATTCTCCAATTTCAAAAAAAACTTTCAACTCCAAATGGTGGAACAATGCATTATGCTAGTACTGACAGTTTTTAAACTTTTTTTTTTTTCCGCTCTTTCCCCACAATTTACCACGCGTAAAGCCCCTGATTAGAATCAGATCACTGAGTCTGACAGCAGCAGATGAGAAAAATACAGACAGCAAATCACACATTGATATTTGGTCAAGAACAGTGGCCTTTCCTTCCTTCAATTGTACATGGAAAATTTCAGAAGTCCAAAAAGAAGCAGACAAAACTATCAAGGACAAAGTTCCCTGTTCCAGCACGTACTACATTCTTTTCCCATCATGCTGTACTCAGAAAACTTAGCCGAAGTAACTAAAACTTCAAAACTAATGCTTGGAAAGTTGTGCCTGCAGATGTTATTTCCATTTTAAAGCATTCAGTAACCAATGTAACAGTTCATTCTGCAACAAGACACTATTTAAATGTCAGGAAGTCAGCCATATATAGAGGAAATGTCAAATACTAGACCTAAAAATAGCATGACACAAATAACATTTTACTGTAGTGAGAAGGGTCAGGAAGTACTAGGCACCTTTCTCTCTATTCTGTCACAAGTTAAAATAGGACATTTCTATAAAATGAAGGTCCTTCAGAAATCCATACATGCAAATACAGAGTTGTCAAATTTCACTGCTTCATTTTAAGATGTTTGAACAAATGGACCCCTTGCAGTCCCTCAGCTTTCACAATGAAGTCTGACATATGGTATCCAAACACTTAGGCTTCCATATTTTATTGGGGTGCTTCATGAAGACAACTGTTGAAGTTTATAATAGGATCTCTGTAATGTACAAAATACTAATGACTCAGTTCTGTTACACCAAGTTTTGAGCACAAACACACAGGACAGACTTTTAGCAGCCCTCAAAATGACGTGCATTGGCAAGAAGGTTAGGGAAATAGATTGGCCATGTCGAGAGCAAAAAGTCCCTTTTTCAACCAACTCTTGAATAATGAGATAAGAATCTTGCTAGTGGGCAGTAAAGGCCTATTTGTATCCATTTAATAATTCCTAATCCTGCCTTATTTATATGCAGTTTCACATTTTTCCACTCACTGGTTAGAAACTAGATGCCAACAATTCCTGATATAAAAATCAGAGCAAATATACCAGCTCACTGCTTGCTTTTCTTGCCCTCTGTTTGGACAGCGTCACCAACATCTCAGGGTATACTCCATGGGCAGTGACTACTCAAATGCCTTTTCCATAGACATTGGCTGATCCCTAGCCTCACCATATCCTCGTGACACATCTCTGGTCCACGTATGATATGGTCCTGCACTACAGAGCACACCAACACCTTTTATTGAAATTTTGCTGCCAGGACACTTTGCACAGTGGGACAGGATTTATCCAGGATGTGCCCGAGGGATCCTTACTTGCTCTTTTAGCACAAAAAGGTAAAAACAGGGATGTAGTGAGCATCCAAGTAGTGCATTGCCCCCTCAGCCAAAATTTAAAGGTTCATGATACTTTTAAAATCAACTAGCCTTTTAGCACATGGCAGCTTGTCATGACTGTCAGTAATTGTTAGTCAAGGTGTGGATATGTTGCTGTAAGTCACCATGCTAGGTCAAATCACATTCCTGCACCATGTGCCAACAACATATGTGGCAAACATACAGGTGCATCAACCAAATGACCATGTCTCGAAGTCTAAGGGGAGTAAGCCCTTATCCATGTCAAGGGACACACCCTACGAGGAGGGACTTCCCAGAGAGTAAATAAAAGGCAGCCTCTGATACCACTCCAGTTCCTCTGGACTGTGGAAACTACACTGACCCAAGTGAGAACCTTGGACCAGGTTGGCAGGGTCTGGCACTGTGTTGCCTCTGCTGGTCCCAAGCAAAATGGAAGTCCCTCTTCTGCACCATCTTGACCACTAGAACCTCAAGGTCCCTGTCAAAGTGGGGTGCCATATTACCTCTGTCCACCAATCTGGGGCAGTTCTGGAGATGAAGAAACTGTGCAGGGCAGCTCTGGACTGACAGCCGTTGACCCTGATACACAAATGCATTTTAAATACAGCACCAAGAATCCCAGGATGTCCCAACAGTGCCGAGTACTTCAGCTTCAGGTAGAGGGAAGATACGATCAGCAGGATGCCATGGGGGCTTGGGGATGCATAGCTAATGTGGAAAGCTTTGGAAAATAGCATGTGAAATCTCACTAGGATTCATAGAGAAACCTCCCATGAAACTTGTCAAAACAGACAACTGATTTCCAGTAAAGTTCAGCCGACAGTCCTTACATTCACAGGTTTGATGAAGGCTTAAAGCTGCAGTCAGAGATCATTTCAGAACAGGTTTCTGAAGCAGCCTCAAAACAGCCACTTAAGACCTAAAGGAAGAGTGTTTAATTCAAAAGCAGAATACTGCAAATGCTGGAAATCTGAAATCAAAGCAAGACATGCTAGAAATATTCAGCAGGTCTGGCAACATTATGCAGGCTGAAAAACAGAAGTAACACGTCAAGTCGACAATCTTTCAGAGTATTTCTAACATTGTTTGGTGTTAGTTAAAACCATTTAACGCCTGGTATTGCTACAAATAGGTTCCAAATTGAAATCCCATATTCTTATTTTAAACTAAACAACAACTTTTAAAAATTCATTTGTGGGATGGGGACATCGCCAGCTGGGCTAACATTTATTGCCCATTGCTGGTTGCCTTTGAGAAGGTGTTGGTGGTGAGTTGCCTTCTTGAACTGCTACAGTCCATTTGGTGTAAGTAGACCTATAACATGCTGGAATTGCTTACGCCATCACCCTTAATTATGCTGGTATTTGCTAGTAATTACTGCAACGTTTTATTCATGTAAAGAAACAGAATTATTTAATTTCAATTTGATGGTACAGCGTACAAATAAGTAGATGCCCAGGTACAGTATAGTTTCACGGTACAACTACCAGTACTTGATTGACAATATAAATACCCATCATACATTTGACATGAAAAAATGACTTTAAAAAAAAAAAGGACACTGAAAATATATTTATCTGTTTGCGCAATGCCTGGTCTTTTTGTAGCACTCCATTTTGGAATGTAGAAGTTTGTTTTAAACCATAGGTTTGCAATGTTAAAAGTCACTTGCCTTCAAATTAAAAAATTTGGTTACCCTCCTAATAACTTAGTATGTTAATACACTGCATGGCGTAGCCCTCAGGTTCAAGTGACACTCAGAGCATGGCTTGGGGCATGACAATTAGTCCTCGCCCTTGGGGTTACAGGGAGGAAGCCTGTGATATTCTCATTGTCTTCCATTGTCAACTTATTGACATACCCTGTTCTGACTCACATCTGGAGTGTAGTCACTTAAATTAAGCCTGTAGGACTGCTGTTATACTGTTCTCCAACATCTGTTTGACTCTTTAGGGGTTTAAAGAATTTTTTTTTTTTAAACTTTTCAAAATGTGAAATTTGGTCCTTGCCAATAGGTTTGCAAGAGATACACAGCAACCGAAACTATATATAACTACTGCCTGGGATATAATCCATAAACCAAGAAACCAAGAAGCAACACACTACAAACTTCTACTTCCTGAATTCCATGTGGCGTCCACAATATCATGATCAGATAAGAAAATTTAATGGGACATTGTCCTCTTGCCCAAGCCTGCGATGTTAAGTTGTGAATTTGCACGTCACAGATCTGTAAACTTGAACGTGTGACAATTTTTATTCAACAGAACATCTCATGATACTGGTTGTTGTTGTGTGGAAGACAAATGCGTCACAACCAGCAAAAGTACAGACTTCATGTCTGTGTCACGGATCTTGCACCAATGTTTATTTGTGTTCCTTGGTCGGTGCATAATAAAGTTCCATTGGTTTGTTCACCTTCCAGTACTTCTCACTAACAAGTTCCAGCGAAAAGGAGCCATTCAGCAACTAGGAAAACAAAAAATTGTACATTTTACAAATCCTTTGCATAAAAAGTCACAATCCTGACCAGTGACATACTCGAGGGCACTGCTAATTTCATAGCATCCCTACAGTGTGGAAGCAGGCCATTTGGCCCACTGAGTCCACACCGACCCTCCGAAGAACATCCCACCCAGACCCAACCCCTTTCCCTGCATTTCCCACCCTAGGCACTATGGGCAATTTAGCATAGCCAATCCATCTAACCTGAACATTTTTGGACTGTGGGAGGAAACCGGAGCACCTAGGAGGAAACCCACACGGACATGGCATGGGGGGAGAATGTGCAAACTCCAGACAGACAGTTTTCCGAGGCTGGAATCAAACCTGGGTACCTGGCGCAGTGAGGCAGCAGTGCTAACCACTGAGCCACCATACTGCCAAAGCATAACATCTCCATTTGCCTAGGTTTACTATTTTGGTTGTTTTATACAAGTTAATATATAATACTTGTTATAGTAGATACAAATATGTGTGTACATTATTCTCTTTGTCCTTTTTTCTAACTGCAACAATGCATTCAGTAACATCTAACAGGCAGGAGGCCAACGCAGCTAGATATTCACAAAGCAGCAGGTCTTCTGAAGATAATAGATGAGGAAAAGATGTGTCTGAGATGCCTAGGATTTGTTGCATCCACCTGAGGAAAAGATGGGCTTCATATAATGATGCATTCAAAAGGTAGCGTTCCTAATTGTGCAACACTCCCACAGTGTATTGAAGTGTCAGCATACATTATGCAATGGGACATTTTAAAAGAATAGATCCCTGGAGTGGGACTTAAATCTATGACTTTCTAACTCGGGGTCATGTGGCTACCACGGAGCTAAAATTTTGAAATCAATTTCATTGCAAAACCTCTGACTAGTAACAGATTACATCATGCAACAACTAAGGATCACTACCATATGCTCAAGTCCCTTGCAATTCACTTTTATTAGATTACCATACCAAACAGTGGCAAGACTTGATGAAGCCACATTACTGTGTCTGACTAAAATGGATTAACAATGAACATCAGAAATAAATTGTCTGAATCATATGGGGCAGGAAGTATTAACAAAATTCCCACTGAGGTTATCTAACTCAGAACTAACCAGGGTCAGTTCTGAGTTAGATAACCTCAGTGGGAACTTTGTTCTTTCTTTTCTGCAATTACACATCCTGTGTGGAGTCAATAAAGTCTCATAAAACCATGCCTTTACTTTCAACTGACTGACTATTGGTTGTTGGTTTATTCTTTCCCCTTTTTAAAGTGAAGTGTAACATTTGCCACCCATCAGTTCCTTGGCCCAAATCCTGTCTCTTTGCTTTAAAGAATATTATAGTTAGTCTCGTTACCTTCTTCTCAAGATCGAGAAGAAGAAAATTGGACCTGCTGACTTGAAGTTTGCTCCAAATGACATTGTTGATCCTTTATTTTTAAACTTATCTCCAGTAGCAACACTGGCACACTTCCCTGATCTAGTCCTACAGTCTCACTTTAACATTTTGCTGTAAAGGCAAAAACACTCAAATAATAAGTGCTGCCTTTGAAATATAGCTCAAATCCTTCTAAAACAGGCTTGAGAATCTAAAAACATTATGGATTTGTAGCTAGGAGGTGCTCCATCCCAAATCCCAATCGTGGATTGTTACTGGGGACAATACTCATATATTCATTGTTGAGAATCCCATATGGTACTTTTACAGAACAGGCTCCCTGCAAGCAACGATCACTGTTCAAGAGGAACGACTGTCAAAACATGTAGTCATACAAAATACAGCCACTTCAGCAAAGCAATGACCAATAAATGGTCATACATGTCAAAAGAAAATCTCATTTAAATAGTTTATCCGTCGCATTACAATAACTGGAACATTTTCAATGTTTTGCTGGTGCATATATCTTATAAGAGGGAGAAAACATTAAAATAAAGAAAGCTTAAACAGTTGATGGGAGCACCTTCAGCTGAAGCTTGCTCCTCATGGTACAATTATAAATTTGATCCTCCATTTATGTTGGTAGCAACAGAAATCCAGTCTTGAAGCTGTCCTCGTCAGCTTCAACAAAACTTTCTCATCTCTGACCCTGGCTATCCAGGCAACTGGCTGCCACCTTCAGCTAAGCCCAGAGGTTCGGAATGTTTGCAACCCTCACAGCAAAACTCAGCTTTGTTTCCAAAGGGCTTTCAGGTCCACCCATCTTTCCTCATCTATCTTGAAGCCCTACCACTTACACTTCGACTAGAATTCCCCAGCTTTCTCCTTGCCACCACTTGCCATGGAGAGGGCTTTGCTTCACCTGCCTTCTTGAACCAAGGCTCGCAAATCTCAGCTTTGCCAAAATCCACTACATCTGGCCCATGTTAATAGTGCAACTAAAGATTTCATCATCTTCAGATAGTGACCACATTGTTCCCTAGCTCCTCCAGCCAAGCAACCTTTGCATACTTTCTGCTTTTCATTTTCCAATCCCTCTGTTGCACTGCCTGCATCCACTACCCCAAGAGCTACAAGATATCACCCACTATCTCCACTATACTGTAGCCTCTTATCACTAGTACAAAAACACACAACTGGTATAAAATAATCACTTTTCAGTTGAAGTACCTCGCAGTAAACTTCCCTTCAAAGCACGGAAAATGAGGCTCTAACTTCATGTTTCTGATGCAAGATTTAGAGCTGATGCAGGATGTTAAAACTCAAGTCAATTGTCTTCCCTTCCAATTATTCAGAGTCAAATACCTCCTGATGCTGCAAAATACATTAGTAAATTGTTCACCCTGTTCCCTAGGAAATCAGACCATACAGCATCTAAACCAGTGCAAGCAAAATTATTGCTGAACACCCACATGAAATTTTTTAGGAAATGGGATTTCACATAAGCATACCACACAGAGCGAATGAGTGAACTGTTTCACCTCACAATGCCAGCCCTGTATAACTGTGGTTTAAACCGATGGTAAAAGTGCTGAAATGACTGAGGCTTGGACCTATTCACTATTCTCAACCAAAGTCAGATGTCATTTCAATATTTAAAGCTCTAGAATGAGCACTTCAATGGGAATGTGTGCAATGTTTCAATTAGAAAAATCACCTGCACTCTCTGTCATTGTGAAATTACTTGACACATATACAATATAAATTTCTCTAGGATGGAAACTTTAACTTACCTTTGTGTTTCAAATGCTAGCTATTTGTGGACATTTCTTTTTATCTGAAATTTAAAAATAAAACTCCTCACCCTTGAAAAACAGTGTAGATACTTACAGTGAATTGACCATTCACTGTTGCAATGTAAATGGTGTACTGTTTCTCACTGACTGTTTCCACATTCATTGGATTTGCTTCTTCATTTTTCCTGAGTTCTTCCAGGGCTAATCTCATAGCCAAGTACTTGGACAGATGGTCAACAGTGGCATTTCCTGTTGTTTTTATATACCTAGTTCCAGCAGAAAAGAAGAGAGAAGGAACATGAGACACAAGGCCATGTACTATGCTTCTCCTACAATCACCTCAATCTTAAAAAGGGGTTAGGGGATAAGTACACAATGTGTTGTTTTATCATTAGTGTTAGCATGGAGCATCCATCCTAAAACTGGTAGAAGGACTGATTTGCCTTCCCTTCTTTGTCTCCTCATACTCATTATTCCATATTTTAAGACTTGTAAATTATGTCAGAATGGGATAAGTTAATTATTTAAGATTAGAAAACCTAATCTAAGTATTTAGTGTCTTTTACAAATTTTTTGCTTAAGTAACAACATTAATTATATTGATTAACAAACAGAATTGCAAGGGCCCTAGATTTTCCAGTCTCAAACGCAGCATATGGTAAATGCACAAGTAATTTTAAATAGCTTTCAAGATTACATGAATAAGGGTTTAAACCATCTCACTGCATCAATCTAGTGAGTGGTTCCATTTAGGAAGGTCTAAGATGATCCTTGACTTGTATCAACTAATGCTACAAACATACTTCATATTAAATATTTCTTAGAGGACTGGAACTCTGAAATATTGGGGAAAAATTGATTCGATTTCAAGTTGAATAGACATACCTGGAGTGGTATATTTAAAAGAGGTAACTGAAACATCATTGTATGTGTATGAGACAGAGTGACTAAGATAGTGTTAGAGTGTTCATGCATGTACGAGAGTGAGAGAGAATGTGCGCAGGAGCAAGAGAGAGTTTTGAGTTAGAGGGATAAACATTTAAATTTTCATATTATCAAATGTAGAATTTAACCATTTATTGTACCCTATTGAATAAGTTTTGTTTTGATAATAAGCCAATAATTGCACATAAAGGAACCCAGTTGATAAATTATTTTTTCAACGACAAAGTATTCCATTGGCTATCTTGAAAACTGGGAAAACTATTCTCATTTTACGTTGTGACCAGTGGAGCATTAACTTGAGCATTGCATCAACTGCCTTAGGTTAAAAAGGTGGATTCAGTCAGAGATCCTGTACCCAAATATGGATGATAATGGAATAGTTTAGGTTAGATGGGCTTCAGATTGGTTTCACAGGTCGGCGCAACATTGAGGGCCGAAGGGCCTGTACTGTGCTGTAATGTTCTATGTTCTAATACCAGTGTGGGATTGAGAGAGTCTGTGCATGGCCATTAGGTGAGGAGAGGATCAACCAAGGAGGCCTTGAGCGGTCAAACTGATGATCCTGGGAGTATTGTCACACCTCTGGGAGAAAAAGGAGTAAATAACAGTGGAGAAACAAAGCTGCACATGAAAAGATATTGAACCATTGTGGTTTATTGTTGTCATAATGCAACTGTATATAACCAGGAAGTTATCATACAGAATTATTCCTGCTTCTACTCAATGGTTTAAGAGATCCTATTATGCACAACATCGATGACCGTTTTCTATGTTTCAGAGTTTGAAAGTCCCACAGGCCCAGAGGTTTTGTTTTCATAGACAGCACCTGTGGCCCTCAAACTGTTATCACTTCTTTAGCTGCTGTGAATAATGCCACAATTTCATTATGCTGCTTTGTTGAAATACAAATACCTGTGTAATAATTGATCAAATGTATCTGCAGTGGAGCTTGGCTGATGGCTGAAAATGCTCATAATTGACAAAGTTTGTTTCCTGGCCTAGGCAGAATTTGATGATGTCAGTTGGGAACAACAAAAAGGTCTACATCTGGGATGTCAAGATCTATTTCAAATGCAAGTCTCCATCTCAAAACGCACTGTTTGAGAGTCACAAGAAGAATGATTATTTGCCACAATATTAGAGGACCTCACACACCTGTAAAAGCATGTCACAGCAGGAGTAACTATTTTGAAAAGAGGAATGAGTTGTAAAAATAGTTATATATAAACAAAACAAAGTTCCAAAGACTTAAACAACAGGAGGCCTGACAGTGGATTTTTCCAGCCCCGACTGGGTTTGTCAGGAATATTCATCCAGAGCTGTAGTCACGTCCACTGGTGATACAGATCCTGGAATTCAAATCTATCCATCTGATAGAAACACAGTCTAAGATCACCAGCAAACCAGCAGGTCAGCACCATACTGACTACAATGCTAAAACTGAGTACTGACTGTCAGGTGTAAACTGATCACATTGCCCTTTAACATTTTTGGCACTATTCATTTTACAAACTGACAGTGTGGACTCAAGAAAGTGTCCGTGAATCAAATTGAAGCGGATTCTCCCAGACCTCCATTTGTAGGTGGTCTGTTACTGGTTTGTGGAGAAACCGGTTGCAGTGAAACTGCTTACCGCTTTCTCGACACCGGTGTGCGCCCCACAATCCTCTGGACACCAACCGTGACCTGCCTTGGTTAAAAGAGAAAAATATTTAGAGTCATAAAACAGGTAGCTCTTAATTGGTAGCATGCTGTATGATCACCTTTACTATATTTGAAAATATCAACACCATTAAACTTGCAGAACACAGAAATCACCACTTCTGGCCGTAACTTCTGTATGCATGTCAAAATAATTCACGTTTGCCTGTCCTTCCAAGTTTTCTTTCATTGACTTTCCTTAAGTTACTGGCACATGCTGGGGAATGAGTAACTTGAGATAGTGAGAGTTGGCAACACATTCAATCACAAAAACCATGCCAATTGAGCTGAAACTGTTCATGGGTATAATTTCCAGCAAAAGTCAATTAATAACCAGTGGAGAGGCAACTCTGGCTAATCTTTTCCATTTCATTATCCCAGGGTCACTGAGACCAAGCTCAAAGCCTTATCTACTGCCTTAGTTGAGATCAGGTAACTCAACACAGGCTGCATTGGATACTGTAGACAACACAAATCCATTCATGCTACACTGCTTCAAGTCTAAAGATGATACAATGTATCACAGAAAAGTAAGGCCTAGCAAGCAATCATTAGGCCTGTTGCGCCTATACTAACTGTTTCAAAAAGTGTGGTAGCACTTGTTACCACAACCACATTTTGCTGCCCATAGCCCTGAAGAACTTTTGTCAATTATCTACCAAACTTATCTTTTCAAAATGAATCTTCTTTCATCACCTTTTCTGGTATAACTTAGTGAAAAAGTCTCATCTCCCCTCCAGATCTTTAGCCAAAGATCATGACACTCTCATCTTTAATTATTGAAAGACTTGCCAGGGAAATGAATTTTCTGTTTAAGCTGTCAATATCTTTTAATCTTGTAAACCAGGAAGAGGAATTCTAACTTTTCCAAACGCTCCCCATTAGTTTCACAACCCTTACGTTATTCTAAATAATCTCTTCTGTAGCCTTTTTAAGGCCTTCAGATAACAGAGGACCCAGAATTGTCCACAATTCACCACATCAGATTTATAGACAGTGATTTATAAAGTTCGAGTATGGCATATTTGGGCTTATGTTCGCTTCCTCTTTTTGTAAACCTAAGTAATCCTATGGTCTTTTCACCATTTTATGAAGTTGTCCTGCTACATTTAAGGATGTATGTACATATACAAAGGTCCTTCTGCTCATCCATACTTATCAAAACACACCACGAATTTGGTGTATTTTGATATTAGTCCTCCCGAAGGGTTTCTCCAAGTTAAGCTCCATTGAACATTATGCTTTTGTTCATTTTGCAAATGTGTCTGTCATCCTAAAAGCTTGTAGCTCAATATTTAAAAAGTTTCCACAAATTTAAATATAATAATTGCAAATTATTTTGTTCTTTTTAAATTGAAGTAGTAGAACTTGTGATCTTATGCATAATATGGCTGCAAGTGATTCCAGGGCTTCGATTTCTGTGGTATTGATGAAGTACACTCCAGAAATGGTAATCTAGCATTCTCTTTCAGACACTGACTTGACCAGATCTATACTTCCAGAAATAACTGTTTCTGTTATTAGCATTCACACTTCCTCAAAACAAATTCTGAATTCTTCTGATTTGCTGAACGATGATAATCCCTCTCACCTACATACCTGGTCTGTGCTGTTTCATCTTTCTCCATTAACGTAGGATGAGGCCTGAAGACCAGTTCAATTTCATTGGTTCCATCAGTCACTGGATCAGGATCCCCTGTCCCATTCTCATTCATGGTGTCAAGATCAGGACCAGACTCATCTGATGTCTTTGCACGTTTTTGACTTGGTCCTGCCTCCTGGTTGCTATGTGTGGAAGCATTACTGCAATGTGAACTGTCCCCATTGTCTTCGGCTCCACTTCCATTCTCAGCTTGGTGTTTTCTCACCCTCTGTGCTCTACCAGACAACAATTCAACATGTTGATTTTAAACTGGACAGTTGCTAAGAAAAACATCAACACGTTTGATTCATTCAGAAGATGTTAGTGTGATTCAGAATTCGAATCAGCTCGTAATGTTATCATATTTTAATGCATTTGAACAGTCGGTGAAACAAATATTTAAAATTACTAAAATAGTTCGCAAAGGCAAATATTTAGTTCTTCAACAATCTTAATGTATTTTTGTTACAAAGCAGCTTGCAGATAAAGTCTTCTTGTTAAAAGAATATAAGTCATTAAATCAGTTTACATTCATAAACAGTATCCTACGGTTCCTCCACACCACTAGAACACAAGAATTAATGCCTCCTATGAACTTATAAATCCCTAATTACCAAAGTAATAAATGTGGCATTTGAATTAATTTCTTTGAAGGAAAGATCAAATTCTTATCAGGCTTTACACCAACTGTGATTTTCATCCAGAATAGAAATGCTGTTTGTTAATTAACATATGTGCAGAGAAAAACAAAGTCCAATAAAGGCTTAGTAGTACAATACTTTATGATGATGATTTATGGAAATAGCCATGTGACCACTGTGTCAGCATTCTTCCAGCTGAGTCCACAGTTTGTGGTTTCAATGTAAAAAATATTAACGTAAACATGTTTAAGTCTCACAAAGGCTCTGATTGGTCAGTTAAAAGTAAAACTGTTGTTACATAGGAACTTTAAAGTACTTTTTTTCTAAAAGATCTTTTGTTAATGACCGCGAATGCTTAAAATGCAAGTCTTTTTTTCCAGAAGAGTGAAAAAGCACACAGAGAAAATCTTGGGGAAAAAAAATTTCTTCGTTACTTACTACAAAATAGTGCAATGCAAGCTAAACTAAATTCTATTAGATTATTTCTCTTCTAATCCAGGTTATTCAAAGTTGCTTCTTCAGTTACTTCACTTGTTGCATTCTGATATTGTGCTTAGGATGCTGGTAGTTTGAATTCAACCTGTCGACTTTGCAGCACCCTCATGAGCAGCAGCTATAATACTGAAACACCTATTGCTCAAAATCAGCTTTATGGTTTCTAGTTTCTGGCAATGGCCTCTCCTGTACCATCTAAAATAATGGACCAACAGTGCCACAAGCCAATTGTGCTCATAAAAAAATGAGGACTAAAGACAGAAATTCAGGTTTGCCTCTGGAGATCTCTCAAAGAAAATCATTTAATAAGGTTTGTCTCAGTGCTCCATATTACAACACTTACAGAAGGCATCGCTACAATATAAAGTGCAGTTTAAGCCTTGTGTAATCAATAATTTTCCAAATAACACTGCAGTGCACTTAAATGCAGTAATAAAGACATCTTAGTTTATTTATCAGTACTAATCAGAGGTGCTGCTCTAAGTGGCTGGTATTGAATTTTCTTAACAGGAACTTACTGATGTGTATTAAATCATCCCAAAGCATTCTTCTTAAGCAATACTGATGAATATTGACTTAAGTGTATTCACAATTGTGTTAGAAAACAATGAATCCTATTAAGGTAGTACACTTATTAACCAGCCCATTAATGTTAATTGAAGTTCAGCTGTAATAAGTAACTACATGTTAATATTGCAAGACCATAGATCCAAGCATGCAACCCTTAAATGGTTCTAAAGATGGCAAAGAAAGTGATATATATGGGATGCTGTTCTTTTATATTAATATTTAAGTCTCGCACGTAGGAATTCAGCTGTATTTTGTGAAACCCCATGTTTTTCAGGATCCAAATTGGAGTAGATAAATTGGATTTACTGTAGCCTTTAGTTCTTGAGGAGCTAAATGGCTTACTCCTTTTCTTTAGTATTTTTCTCCTCCAACTACTGTCCCCTTGACACATTTAATAGATGATTCTTAAGACACAATGCATTGTCAGCTAGAAAAATAAAGAGCATCACAATTTCATCTATTTTTCCTAACCAGCTGCTTTTTGCGTGCATTCAACTCAACAACAAATAAATGTTCAGAAATGGCAGTTCAATTCTACATGTTTTTAGTCACAGAAGTCAAAATTGTTTTTAGAATAGTTGTGTATGTTCACGTGCGCGCGTGTCAGAATTGGTTTCTGGGAAACCAGTTGTTTTCTTGACTCGGTTACTAGTACAGACTCAGCTGCTGTGCGAGGGGACAGAACCACCTCCAAACCCAGACCTTCTTCATTAACATTTCAATGGGTGCAACAGTAAATAGCAGTCAGTTTAAGAGAATTTACTAGCTTTGGAGTGTTGCACAATCCTTACCTATTAAGTGCTTGCATTTTGAGTCCCTCTTCAATGCTGTGGCTCAGGGCTTGTTGGTTATGGTGCTTGCTGATCCGGGCCAGCACCCGCTCTTGGTGTGCCTCATACTCATCTCGACTGGGATATATTTTACTGATGAGCGCGTCGAAGTTTGGATCTGGCCGCAACGATCTCTTGGAAACCAGTTTCTTTCTACATGTTGGACACTCTTTGTTTCTAAGAAGAGAAGTTCTTCATTAGATCTGCACCAGAAACTGTATGTTTAAAAAAAAAAGTCATGCAACTGAACTATCCACAGTTCATAGGTTTTCAAGAGGTGCAGACCTTTCTCCAAATACTGCTATTTTCAGGTTTTTACATAAAACATGGCTATGTTATTTAAAAGCCAATTGCGGTCATTTGCAATCAATTAATACTTCTCTGATCCACCATATTTGAACCATGCATAGTGTTAAAGACTTCTTTACCACAGAGGGCTGTAGAGATTGGGTTGTTGCGTATATTCAAGGCTGAGTGGGACAGATTTTCAATCAATCAGTAAGGGAATCAAGGGTTCTAAGGGAAAAGGCAGGAACGTGGAATTCAGGATTATCAGATCAGCCATGATCTCACTGAATGGCCCTGCAGGCTCAATGAGCTGAATGGCTTACTTTTGCTCCTCTCATGTGGTCTTGAGGACAGCAAAACAAAATTAAAGTAAAAATTAAAAACTTTGTTGGTAGACTGCAGGCTGGTGCTGTGTGCAGGAGCTTCAAACCCTGTACTAACGAGCCAAAGGATATTGGTATATGCCCATGATTCCCTGGGAGTTTATAGTTTCAGCTGTGCTGTTGTGGAGAGCCATTAAAGCAAAAGCCAATGGTTTCCCAAGGGACAACAGGAATGGGTTTGGGGGTGGAGGAGGAGGAGAACCACCTGTTAACTGTCTGTTAAAAGATAACCAAAGAGGAAATGGAAAGAATTAAGAAGTACCTTTTAGCTTTAGTCATTAGAATAGAAAGAAAGATAGCAACAAACTTCCCTACTTGAAATTAGGCACTAAAAGCTGGAAGGACTTAAAAGTGAATTGCTTGATGGACATGTGCACTGTTTATAGGTGTTTTTCTAAAGAGTCACTTCAATCACTGATAAATATTGATATTTTCCCATGAATATCTGGTTAGCATAGTTGAGTTGGACCAAAGAGTCTGTTTCTGTGCTGTACATCTCTAGGACTAAGTTCCTTTCCACTTGCCTTTAGGAATGGCCATACAAAGGTTCCAACTATCTACTGCTTCAGTGTTCACAGATTGATACATTGGTAGAAAACTGACAGCGTGATGAGGAAATAGGCATTTTGCTGTTCCGTACATTCGAAGTCAGTATGCCTAAGTATAATTATTCTTGAAAAAATTACTATTCTAAGCATTTCCTAATTATCAATATTAGGGCATATAAAGTTTGACCTTTCGCTGTTCCTATAGCGTAACAGATGAGACAAAGAATGAGGGAGGTACACGGCTTGTTTGTCATATCTTGCAGCCAGTCTGCTATTACATACCCACTCCTGAGGGCAGTAACAATGCAATCAGCACAGAAGCGATGGAGGCACTCTTTGGTTGTCATAGTGTTCTTCAGCATATCTAGACAGATAGGACACATCAGCTCACTGTGCAGACTTCTGGGTGACACTGCAATCTCCATGCCATCTGTGATTGCCTCCTGTAAGTCACAAAGTTATCGATCAACTTTATGGATGTTGGACAGAATAAAAAGCTTTTGGTGACCTGCCTAATTTGCATTTCAAAGTGCATTTTAAAACAAAACAAAAAAAGTGGCAGCATGTTTTCTCTCAGCCAGTCTGTACTCAGCTTCAGTTACCATTCACATCATATTATAATTGAAAACCCTAGTTTTCAGACAGACCAGAAAGTAGATTTCCACCGAAAGTACCTCACCTCAGCTGGACATGGTGGGAAGAAAGAAAATAAAGCAGAATTAATTCATGATGTGCAGTGCTCACCATCAACAAT
This sequence comes from Rhincodon typus, assembly GCF_021869965.1. Lineage (NCBI taxonomy): Eukaryota > Metazoa > Chordata > Chondrichthyes > Orectolobiformes > Rhincodontidae > Rhincodon > Rhincodon typus. Next base: position 24,367,348 of record NC_063341.1, on the reverse strand, counting down.
TGTGACATTCCAGCTGTTCCAAAATGGAGATAGGCAGGTAGGATCATAACAACAAAAAAAGGACCCAAAATGTTAGCATAGATTTTCCTTGGAATCAGAGAGGAACTTCATACATTTTTTTTTAAAAAAAAATCCTGACATTGTTATAAAGCAGTTACTTAATGATGCATTTAGATGCAATTTCTTACTATGTTGCCTATTTTCACATTTTAAAATATATTCCAAACACTTTCTTGATACCAGTTCCCTTTAAGTTGAAACCGGATACCTACACAAGTCAAATTCAAAGTAGCCAAGGTATGAGTTATAATATTGAAGCTTCACTTTGCCTGGAAAATGCCTAAGCTATGAATTATTTGCAAGAAACTGAATGGCAGAATGGGTAGTCTACATAGAAACATGTTGTTAAATTTACCAGACATATTCTTTACTTTGCAAGCAATATTACTGGCCTACTAAGGAGTTCTCAGTTAGTTTCAGTTCCTGGCAAAACAAAGCACCATCTGCTCCGATATAATGAGGCCTTTTGACTAACAGGCAAAGTTCACATTACAGCATGTGATCTTACCATATTGGGCTCTACAGTGAAATTTTTGCATTTTGAGAAACATTAACAACAGATTATGATTTAAATGAAAACCAGTTGTTTCTTAACCTGATAATCTGGATATTTTTCTCTGGTGGACTGCAACTTATCATGTGGAGAATTTCAACCAGGTCTTTGTATCAAGCTGACCAGCATTTAAAGTAATTACCCAAAACATTAAGTTTTAAAACACTAATTATTCTCTTACTTTGCAGTATAATAAAAAGTAAAAATTTAAGATGTTGGTTTACTTGTTCATAGGACTTGGGCATCACTGGTTGGGCCAGTGTCCTAATTACGCTTGAACTGAGTGGCTTCCTAGGCCATTTCAGAGGGCAATCAAGAGTCTGAAGTCACATTTAGGTCAAACCAGGTAGGGATGGCAGAAAGAACATTAGCAAACCAGATGGGTATTTACGACAATCAACAGTGTTACATGCTCACTGTTAGATTAGAAAATAATTCCAGATTTTTATTGAATTCAAATTTCACCATCTGTCACTGTGGGAATTCAAACCCATGTTCCCAAAGGATTGATCTCCAACTCTGGGTTACCACCACAAGACGACATCCCCTCCCTTTGCTGCAATTTCCTTCTGGAACTTAATTTGTGCCCATGATCTCTCAGTGGTTAAAAAGGGTTGCTATTTGGTCCCTCTCCACTAGAAACCCATACTGCTCAGCTGACACCAATGTCATTCATAAAATGTTGTGCCATTTCTGTCTGTCACTTGACTTTTAAAGCAAATTATGGCAATTCCTTCTATTCTTTGCAGACAGAACGATGCAGCACAAATCACTTCCCTCTTTGGTATTTTAAGTTCTACTTTTATGACATTGTTAACAATAAAGGCCATTCAGCATCACCATTTAATCCATCTGCAATCTATGCAAAATAAGAGGGATTACTTCAAGGGAATTTGACAGAGACAGTCAGAAATTGGAAAAACAATGTTACTCACACAGAGAAAATAAGAAAGTCCAAAATGAAGGAAGCGATACAGAGGGAAGATGTGTAAGAACGAAAGAACGAAAGAACGAACGAGAGGAGGAAATATGATGGAAACAGATAACAAGAAGAAAGAAGGCAGGAGGAAGTGAGAAAAAAAAAAGTAAAAGTTGAGAAGGGTTCTTTTCCCGGGTTTACCAGCATTGACGTACAGTTATTAAGCTTTTGTTTTGTAGGGAGTCTATCATTTCAGAACATGAAGCGTTTTGGGAACTGCTAAGTTAGATTTCTTTATTGTTAAAGTTATACAAGTGTGTAAGTACCAGAACTTTAAGATTCACTAAAAATAAAAGTGGCTTCACCTCCACTTTTTTTTTTTTAAAAAAGCCTCTCTATATATCAGTCTGTTGCATAACAGACAAAGAAATCTGTCTATCTCAACCTTAAATATATTCAACTGTAGAGTATTCAGAACCCAGTGGGATAGACAGTTCCTAAGATTCACAAGTAATTTCTCTTCACTTCAATCCTAACTAATTTTCCCATTTCCCTGAGACTGTGCCTGTGTTTTAAATTCCCTAGCAGGAGGACAGCCCCTTTAGCACTGACACCTGTCAAGTTCCTTTAGAATGTTGTACGTTTCAATGTGATCACCTCTCATTCTTCTAAATACCAGAGACAGTACAGACTTAATTAGCTCAGCTTCATGATAAGGCAACTTCCCTATTCCAGATTCCCTGGTACTAGTCTAGTGGAAGTTCATTGCACTACCTCAAATACAAATTATGTCCTTAAAATGTGGAAACCAAAACCCTGTACAAAATTCCAGGTGAGGTCTTAGCAAAATCCTATAAAATTGTATTGAGAGTTCCTGATTCTTGTATTCCAATCTCCTTGCAATAAAGGCCAACATGCTCTTTGCTTTTCAAATTGTGTGCTTCATTTCTTCTTAAAAAAATTCTGTTTTTCATTTTTTTTCAGCACCAAAGTGAATAACCACACACTTCCTCATAGTTCAGGACATTTGCCAATTTGGAGCCCATTCACAACCTATCAAACCCTTTTTGTGTCCTCCTCACAGTTTACATTCCCACCTAGCTTTGCATCATCAGCAAACTTGGACACGTTACTCTATCTTCAAAGACATTCATATAGATTGTCCCAGCAATGATCCTCATGACAGTTAGTCAGAATCTGCCAACTCGAAAATGCCCTCAAAAGGTGGTAGATTAGCTTAGTTGGCCAGACAATTGGTTTGCAATGTAATGTCAACAGTATGGTGCCAATTATCGTACCGGCTGAGGTCACTGAGAAGGAGTGCTGAACCTCAGGTTAAACTCACCACCAGTCATCCCTAATCAGCGAGCAGCCCTATGGTCCTCTGGAACTATGGCAACTTTACGTTACATTACATTACCTCTATCCATGCTAATATATTAGCCTAACTCATTGCATATTTACCTCATCTTACTAAATTCTTTGCAAAAATTGAAGTATGTAATACTTACTGATTCTCTTTATATGCCATCTTCATTACATTCTGAACAACTCCATAAAACACTTTCGCAGAACTACCTTGACTTCATCTCAAACTATGATTTTATAAGCTGCGTTGCTAAGATTTATTTAGAAACATGTTCTAATCCTTTTCTGACAATTGACTTCCAGCAAATTCTGCATTTCCCCGTTTTTCTTTTTTACTAAAGAGCAGAGGTTTAATTTACAAACAGATCACATAAAGAATAAAGTAGCAATAACGTGGTGTCTTTCACTTCCTCAGGATGTCCCAAAGCACTTTACAGTCAATTAATTACTGAAGTGTTCCAGCACTCTAGTAGGCTTCATAAACAGGGGTGCAGAATACAAAAGCATGGAGATTATGATGAATTTATAAATGGCCCTAGATAGATCTTAGCTGGAGTTCTGCATACAGTGTGCAGCCACCATACTATAAGAATGGTTTCAGGGATAAGACTCTTCAGTTATGAGGAAAGATTGGAGAAGTTGAGACAGTTTTCCTTGGAGATGAGAAAACTACGAAGATTTGATAAAAAGATTTCAAAATTATGAGGGGAATAGATAAAGTAAATAGAGAGAAACTGTTCCCACTCAAACAGATTGAGAACCAGAAGCACAGTTTTAATGTGTTTTCTTACAGAAGTAAACGAGGTGATAATTTTTGTTGCCACACTGCAAGTACTTAGGGAATGAATGCACCATCTGGAAATGTGGTGGAGGCAGATTTCACGGAGGCATTCTAGAGAGCACTGTTTTTACTTAAATAATATCCAATGTGCAGGTTTACAGGCAAAAGACTGGAGATTGAAACTAAGTTAAAACGCTCAGAAATCCAGTAGAGACATGATGAGCCAAATGGCCTGTTTCTGCACCAGAACAATTCTGTGATTGTGTGTCCTCACAGATATATAAGAAAATGTATTAGGGAGTACTTGCATAGCAAAATCCCACAAACATCAAACAGTCGCCAGCTCTTGTTTTTCATGGTGTTGATCACTGTCTGAATTTCCTGCTCCCCTTCAAATAGTGTCATGGGGCTGGACTTTCCCATTCTGAGGTCAACGGTTATTTTCATAGAGCTTGATGGCAGTGGTGTCATCATGGTTCACAGTGGCATTTCTCATTACCTTCTGCTCCTCACCAACACCCTTCACGTGAAATAATGTGGCAGGAGAGGGATAATTGTCGTCGCTGCTGGGACCGGCTGCTGTTCAAATCACTGGCGCCCAGCTGCACATCATTCCAGAAGATACCCCAACACTGTCCTATTAGGAAACTGAGAAGTCTCAGAAAGGAAAGCAAGCACCCGGTTTTGGTGAAGGGGCAGGCCATTCTCTATTGGAGAGACCACCAGAGTTGGGTGGCCGAAACAGCAAACACATTTGGCCAAGACAGAGAAAGCAGGGTCATGCACTACCAATGTCACTATTGCACATAGCACCAATGGTTGTCCCCCACATCATCCTCTACAACAAGCAATCCTTCCTGTCCTCTGGTAAAAAATAAAACTATGCAATCCAAAGAGGCTGGCAGCCACCAAGTAAGAACAAAAAAAAGTGTGTGATCACTAGGAAATGAGGCTAAGAACTATCAGATAAATCCAGTCTAGGTTCATGATGTATCTGTGTGCCCCGGAGCTCCAAAGTGAAATCCTGAAAGGCTGAAGAGGATTCAGTGTTGGTCCAAGATCAGTCATAATAACGTACTGAAGCTGGTGGTTTGATGATGTCAACTTTGGTGGACAAAGGGTCTAGGAGGTTACTGTCCACGCAACATTCAAGGAAATGTTGTTCAAAGGACATTAAAACGGTGGCCTGGAGACACAAGTGGTGAACTATATCATCAGGTAACTGCTCTGACTGAAGTCAGGAATTGTTGCCAGCCAGTTTCTCAGAAGAGGAGGGGAGAATTGCAGGCTGTATAGAAATGAAGAGAGAATAGTCCATAATTGCTTCCAAACGCACAGGGAAAAGGTAATCACCATTCTGAGATTCAGAACTTCCTGTTGCAACTTTAAAGTGAAATCAAAAGGTTCTTAATATTGTGAATGAGCTATTTTTCAATTTCATTTTTTCTTACAATTTTTGTCATTGCTCATTCCACTCAAGTGATAGGAAAATTCTGCATGTAGTTTCTATTACATTCGTTTACAAAAGGAAGAGATTCTCAAATTCACATCTGATCTGAAGCTGACACAAATCTCTAATTGGATCATTGAATGCTGGTGCTTTTGGTAATTTCACTTATAGTTGGGTAACAACTATAGGGAAGGCAATGGCCTAGTGGTATTATCACTGGACTGTTAATCCAGAGACCCAGACCCCAGACGTTCCAGGGACCCAGGTTCAAATCCCGCCACAGCAGATGGTGGAATTTGAATTTAATAATAATGCAGAATTAAGAGTCTAAACATGGCCATGAAAGCATTTCAGATTGTCAGGAAAAATCCATCTGGTTCTCTAACATCCTTTAGGGAAGGAAATTGCCATCTTTACCTGGTCTGGTGACCATGTGACATGTGACTCAAGACCAACAGCAATGCAATGGGCAATAAATAGTGCCTAGCCAGAGACGCCCTCATCCCTTGAATGAATAAAAGCGAGCTGTTCTTTAGTGGATTCCTAAATTTAGTATTATTTCCTGTTCACTCAAGCCTTATTGTGCCAATTTACCAAAGATGCCATTAATTTTATAATTAAAGAAAATGCTTTCTTCCTCTACTGAGATAAGAATTCAAGGTGGCAAGATCAGGTGCACAAGCTATTTTCCTATTTTTCTCCATATAGATGTTATTTGCTGTAGAATGACCTAGTCCACTTAAGAGGTATACAACATTAATCCTAGAGAGTAGAAGTAATGATGTAATTGTTATATTTACCTGAGGTGTTCTCTGTAACTCATATAAGCTGAGTTCCCATGTCTTGCTAAGAGGCTGGGTTCCATTGGTCTGCACTATTTGTGCCATTTCTGTAAGAAACATAGTGCATCATATGAAACTTGAAAATCTATTTAATTGTCGCCATCAGGCCAACCCTTAAAAATCCCTCCAATAAACCAAATATTAGATATACCAGATTTATTCAAATAGCATTAATCATCAGAGTTCTGGAGCGAGAAACAGATTGGTACCCACTGCAAATTATAGACAGAAGTGGAGTTAAAGCTGCAGCATGTGGATTGCAGGTGTTCCCATGGAATTAGTAATGATTCTAATAAAGTCTCAATGCAGGTTCAGTAATGATTCATGTAGTACCAGTATAATTCAGGGATTAGTATAGGTTGCTGTCCATCCTTTTTCCCTATATGATCTATGTTAGCATCAACCAACTGGTAACTAAAAAGGAATATTTGTCCACAGTTTAAAGTTCCAGCTTTTCTTCATGGACGCCTTCATGGAGAAGGAACATTTTTGCAATTTGGCAAGGAACAGAAGTGCATTATTTTCACAGGCAATGGTAAGACCATGGAGACTCATTACTATATCCACTAACCCCACCTCTGAAGACTTATGTCTAGCTTCATTACACATACAGTGATCAGTTCAAAATGCAAGACCATTAGCACCGTTACTTTGAATACAGACAATAAGAATCATGATCCTGGAGTTTTAGGGTATGCAACGAAATCAAATTAAAACTAATTTGGTAAATGGTACAAGTTTCCCCCTACGTGTATTGAAGCACATCAACTGCGTTCCCTAATAAACCACAGTCAGGCACAAACAGTTCAGGTGATGTGCTCTTTCTATTTTCCCTCTCCTTTCCAGGTGGATACCAAATCAGATTCAGATACTATGTACAACATCTTTGGAGAGAGATTTGAACCTAGGTCTTCTGGATGACAGGCAGCACTGCCAACAACTGACCCACGAGATGTCACACAACACGATATAGTCCACCAAGCACTCAAACGTTTTCTGTTATCATCATGACAGCACGAGCTATACTTGTCACTGTTCTTGCAAACCACAAGCTGATTCTGCTATCCATTTTTAACACACTAAGTCGAATATACCTTTCTTTGTAACGACGGAAACACTGTGCAATGCACTGTTAAAGCAATAATTTTCATCTGACATTGCATAAGTGTCAAAGGAAAACAGGCTCATAGCTTAATGCTTCAAAAAAGTTCTAAAATGCATAGCAACAAAATTGTAACACATCAGTTAGTAATGCAACAGAAAGAATGCAGAGTTTGTGCACATTGGGCAAAACATATTGAATTAAACCTACAGGAATAAAGGGTTGTTTTGCATGCTGACATCAGAGAGCAATAAAGCAGTCAATAAGTTGTTTACAAACTGATAGTCAGAAAAATATAGGATTCATAAGGAGCTTGACAGAGTAAATGCTGAGAGGATGTTTCCCTTCATGGGAGAGTCTGGAACCAGAGGGCACAGTCTCAGAATAAAGGGGTGCCATTTTAAGACTGAGATGAGGAAGAATTTCCTTTCTGAGAGTTGAGTGTCTTTGGAATTCTTTGCCACACAGAGGTATTTTAGATCAGCCATGATCTTACTGAATGGCAGAAAAACTCAAGAGGCCGAATGGCCTACTCCTATTCCTATTTCTCATGGTCTTATGAAGCTGATCACACACAATATGCATCTCTTAACTAATGTATTTATTAAAATAACTGCTGTACCTCCAGTGAACATTTGTAGATATCCAGTACAAAAAGAAACCTTTTTTATTTTGTCTGTGTTGACATTTTGTAGGTGCGAATCAAAACAAATACTGCTTCAAAGTGATATACCTTCTTGTGCTTCAGATGTTTATCTAACATTCCTTAAAAAATGTAATGGCTGCTGCTTTAACTAAGCCCGATTATTAAACATTCTGTGCTCCAATATCCTGCTGCATGCATAAGTATCTCCTACCTTCTTATTTTGTTCTCTTAATGACCATTTTAATTAAATGACCTCTGATCAAAAAGTATAGTTCTGTTCATTCCCTCAAAACCCATTGTGATTTTTAAAAACATTTTCTTTTTCTGTTCCAATGGAAATGATTCTAGTACATCAGTCTCTTGACATTTGTTCCCAATCCCTGATGAACCTTTATGAACTGATGCTTTGAGCTCTATGGCTTCAATATCTATTTTATAGTAGGGCGACCAAAATTTCATGTTCTACTCAAGCCAATGCTTTCAAGCTTTAAATTAATTCTTTACTCTTGTACTCTATGTACCTATTTATAAAACCCACAAGGCTTGGAACTGTTTTCATGGCTTTGTGCTCAAACATTCCCTGTTTAAATTCTCTGCTAAATCCCTCTACATATGGGCATTGCTAGCCAGCCAGCATTTATTCTCCATCCCTAATTGCCCAGAGGGCGGTTAAGAGTCAGCCACACATTGTCAAAGTAAGACGTTACTCAATGAGCCCATGAGCAACTCATCCACATTTACCATAATCCATTGCTTCTCCAACCTGACCAACACCCATTTATCCAAATACTTTTTCTATCAACTATCTTTCTATTCATCCTGCTACATTTCTTTATACCATGGATCTGAACCTCTAATAAGTCTCTTGGATATAGTCTATAAAATGCCTTCTGAAAAACCACAAGCTATATCTACTGCATTCCATTTATTAACCAGTCACTTCTTCACAAAAATTAAATATGAAATACTCAAACACGATACAGATCATGCTAGTGACCCTTAAGCTTTGAGTAGTTCTTCTAGCTGTCCTGAAAAATAGCAAAAGCAAATTGGTGTTATAAATGACATCTCAGATGATAACCACAGTCATGTTAAGTGTCAACATCTATTTAGCTATCGCACAATTACCACAACATCAAAAGGTTTGGGTTTAAGCCCAACCCATATCCATAATTTAAGTTGATGCTCCATTTCAAAGATGCATTTCTGATGAGATTTTAAACCCAAAACAAAGTCTGTTGCTCAGGGAAACAAATATTTCATTGCAGGTCTTCAAAGAATAACAGGGATAGAACTCTAGCTACCATTCATGTCTTAATCAAAACAATTAAGGGAAGGAGGTGTATCTGATAGATAGTACCTGCTGCAGCTATAGCACACCAGATAGATCCTCAATCCACTGGCAGAAGCAGTTTGTCCCGGATAGTGTGACACTTCACTGGGTTAGTGTGCTGGAAATCTGGCCCCCCTACAGTATTGCTGTGCACTAACAACCCACACTGCACTAGCATTCCAGCAACTACACAGCCATCAAGTCTACAAACTGCAACAACTGTTATTGAAATGAGCTATTAGCCTCTCATTATCATGTAATCATGCCAAGATAATGATGCACCGTACATGGGGCACACACACACACTGATCCACAATCATCATATACTCCAACACCAGAAAGCCATAGTCATCCAACAGGCAGGAGAATCAGAGCTAGTGAGCTGCACGATTCTCCAACCAACATCTCAATATACTCAGGTACGCAGGCAATGAGAGGAGGGTCATTCTTTTAATGGCAAGTTGTTCCTGGCCCTCACAGAGGATATGGGCCCAGACTGCTGAGGTGGCAATTGCCTCAGGGAAGCACTGCCAAACATGAATGCAGAGATGGTGATGGCTTTACGAACTGTTTTGGAAAAGGTGAGAGAGACATCCAGCTATTTGGTGTTTTCCCCTTGACTCACAGCCTGCACCATTCATAGCACCTGGGAGGATGCTGGAGGAGTCCTCCTGGGGTCAGACACCAAGGCAGCTCCCATGGTTTTAGAGTTGAGCTATCAATAAACAATTGATGTCTCACATCATACAAGGAGCTGCCTTTCTCCAAGCAGCATTCCTGTGCTCCATCTCCCTCTCATTCTTGCAGAATGAAAAGTGCACAATACCTGTGAGAGTGACATCACCAGTGAAGGCTATACAAGTCATGCAAGAGAGGGTTACAGACATTGCCAGGGAGTCCTCACAACAGCACGTTGGTAATAGTGATGGCAGGATCCTATTTCTCATGCAGACAGCTGTGGAAAAGAATCACAAGAACATATGTGCTAGGGAAGCAGTTCAGGTGACGGAGGGCAGTTGGGTTGATGGTACTGTTTATCTACTGAACTGGCTGGGTATGAAAATGTAAATTATTGATAAACTTTCAGAGTCTCCATGTCCACCTCCACAAGCTGAGGAATCCCACTAAGAACAAGAGAACTCAGACGATATAGTGTTACATCAGATCGGAACACCAGGCATTAGCATCAGATACAGTGCATCACAACACAGTAGAAGAGTTGAGGCACTTGATGAGGAGCACAGCAAACGACAGGAGATGGAGGCCAATGCACAGAGACTAGCCTCATGCAGAGCTATGTAATAGAATGCCTGTGCTGCAGGGATACAGAAAGCCCCAATGCATGACGAGGCCAACCAAGGCCCTCACAGCTGCTGAGCTCAAGAAATGAGCAGCCTGCCAACACCTCCTACAACATTTTCTTGTGGCTTCAGAGGAGTGATTGCAGTGATCACCAAATGGATTACTGTGGTTTGTTACATGTATTTTAGTTATTGGTGAGATAATTTAAGAAATCTTTTTGCAAGATTAGCACGCCCTTCACATCTCAATGTCAAGATGATTTATTAAATATAAAGATCTTATTAAGTCCCTGCTTGGCACCAGTGGAGACTACGGCCAACAGTCCACCCCTTTGTGTGATGGGAAAATAGTAAAAGGAACTTCTTGTGAAGGGTCAGACTTGGTCCAAGATCAGCAGGCACATCTCTGGTGCTCAAATACTCATGGACATTCAACTAACTCACAACCAGATCGGTGGGTCTGTCACAACAAGCATTCTGCATGGGTCCCTCTCTCACTATCTGGATATGGCAACAATCACGTCTCTCCAGTACATTGTCCGTAACAGAGTCCTCTTCCTTGTAGTCCCTTGGCATTCCTCCTTCGTTGGCTCCTCCTTACAGGACCCGAGCTTGCCTCATGCTCTGCCTCCTCACTCCCCTTTGCTGTGACCTATGGTTCAGCATATTTTGACCATGAGGGAGACCCAGTGGTTGTATATTAGAGTGCTCCATTAGTGCAGTTAAGACAGCAAATCAGATCTCAAACCAAGGAGAATCTCGGGTTTACAGTCAGTTTTCAGCATACTGGCACAAGGTCAGCTATCTCAGATGGCTAGACTGCTAGTTTATGATAGTGTTACGCAAACAGTATGGGTCCGATTCCTGTACTGACTGAGATCACCACAAAGGCCTTGCCTTCTCAACTTTGGCCCTCTTGAGGTGTGGTGACCTTCAGATTAAATTCATTACTAGTCATTTCCCTCTTGCTAACGAGAGAGCAGCCTATGGTCCTCTGGAGTTATGGCAGCTTTCACTTCCCATTTGCTGATTTCACAGGGGAGTTAGAAACCACTTCCTCAGGGAGAGTAACCCTCATCACCCCAAATCTAAACACATACCCAGAGGTGGGGTGGGAGAACTGAAAGAGACTTGGCTCTACAGGCAGCAGCGGGGAGGTGATACATGAGCTCAATAATTCGATACAGTGGTAGGATTTCTTTTTCATAATATTCCGAGGTCTGTACATTGAATCCGTGTGGTAGTCAGTCAATTCCACCTTGAGGATTACTCTCTGGCTGCCCTGGGACCTTTCTCATGCTGCATGAAGCTGGCTCTGCACTGGCGCAATGGTGTGGAGGTGCAGCAGAGGTGGACCCATTTGCGGTGGCACCATCCCTTCCTTTGAACAGTGTCTATAACATCCTGGATCAATTGCCTGATTCCATCATGTTAATAGCAGATTTTTGCCCAGTCTGTGATGTCTTGGAGGTCACCCCTGCCTCTTCTAACCTTTCCCCCATGCCCATGCAATTTCAACACCCTTGCTGGTGCTTTCCCTCTCATTTTACTATAAAGCTATCAAGGTGTATTATTGCATGGTCCACACAATATTAGTAAGCAAGTACAGGACATAATCAAGAAGGCCAACATGATGCTAGGCTTTATTACGAGAGGAATTGTGCTTAAAAATAGGATGTTATGCTTCAGTTATGCATGGCATTGGTGAAACCACCTCTCAAATACTAGGTACAGTTTTGCTCTTCTCATTTAAAGGAAAGGAGGATGCAAATGCATTCGAGGCAGTTCAGAGGCATTTTTTTAAAAAAAGATTGATACCTGGAATTTTTTTCTGAGTTTTGTGCAACTTTGGCATTATCTGACTCAGAATGTGATGGTGGCAAGGTTTAAAAGATTGAGGTAGATTCTTATTAGCCAAGGGAATCAAATGTCATCAGGGATAAATGAGAACGTAGAATTTAGAACACACAAAGATCAACTATAATCTTTTTGAATGGTAATGCTTGAAAGACAGAATCGCCTACTTCTAACTCAAATTTAGATGTTTGTATGTTGACTGACTGCAGTGATTTAGAAGACTTTTATAACTCACTCATCCTCTTGAAGATCCTGAAAGATCTGTTTCAGCATTCATCACAAGAGCCCGTTTGAGCCTTTATCACACCACCGCTTGAAATGGAAACCGAACTTCCTGATCCATATTCTTGCCACCACTTTCTCCCACCCAACTGAATCCCAACTCAAGAATTAAAATCCAGCCTGACTTTTGGGTGTTTCTTCTTCACAGCATTGTGAAAGTTGAAAGTTGAAGGTGTATAAGTCACCCATTCAATTAAGGATTTGTAATGAAAATGTATTTGCAAATAACTTGTTTTGCTCATTTTCATTTGACATATTCCTCCAGGAGCATGTGTGTTACTTTTCTGCCCACTATAAATTAAAAGCTTGATGTGGTCTGCCTCTATGCCCATAAGTGCTACATCAAGGCAAGTGAAACCAGGAACAAAGTGACAGAAATTTAAGTGAAGTGAATTTAAACATTGATCTTAGAAAAGTTTATTTAAAAAGAACAATAGCCATTGGAATGATTTTACCAAATAATTGGGGTAAAAGGCAGCATTTAAGTTGAAATTGGCATGATTCATTATTTGGTCAGCAAGTAGCAATAGTAAATCTTTAGGTTTAAACTTCCTTCAGGAAGTCGAGGGAGTAACACCTTTTAATACAACATTTATGCAGCCAAAATTGGAAAATTCCACTGGAATTTAAAGAATAAAAAAAAACAACTTTGTTTAATTGGACAGCCTTACTAATTACAAATTGAGCTCTACTGACCACAAAATGATGACCAATCCTCACAGCACTTCTTAATGTGGATTTACTCCCCACAATTCACAGCACTCTGCACATTCCAGTTTTACTTGTCTGTTAATAGGACATATCTCCTGCTTATTTCTCCAAGGTATTCCAGACAGGTCTGTGTACTTTGCAGGGTATTTAAATAAAACTCAGAGCTCATTCAAATTTGGAAAAACTCTAGTGTCTGTTCATTTTTAAACAATTATAGTACTAATCTACCCACGTTTCAAAAACCACATACACCAAACAGTTGCCAAAACATTTTCACATAGGCCCTTACTCTTGTCTGTCTGCACTTTGTTTAAAAAAAAAACAAACAAACAAACAGTTACTTTTAGAATGACATCCACAGCACAAGTTGATAGCTACATTTTTTTTTAAAACAATGGTGAGTATCAACCATATAAAGTTCAAGTTGGTATTATATAGCTTGCAGTCGTCACAATACAAGATGAACCATGCTTTAAATGCACACAAGCAGCAAATCAACCTCTTATTCAGTCTAGTAAGCTACAATGTTACTACTCCTATTCAAATAATTTACAATGACCCTTGACCATGTTGTGCTATCAACTCTCCAATCACTTCAGCCCATTCTCTGCTGGATTCAAGCCATCTAGGTCAAAGTCACCAATGGCATCTTCTATAATTACAGAAGTGGTTAATATTTATCTTTTGAAAAAGTTCTGCAGCACTGATCAAATATACTATACTCCTTCAGTCCCATATGCAGTCCCATTCATACTTATCCACAGGCTGCATATCTCCAATAGTTTCTCCTCACATGGGCACTTTGTCTCCCGACCCCAAACTACATGTTGCCCTTTGGTGAAATCATCTACAGAAAGGCAGATCATGTAAACTCATGTGGAAACTGATGCAGCAGCCTGCTTTCCAGCACCTCCTTTGATCCATGCAAACACCTCCATAACGTCAACAGGCAAACTAGCATCTAAATCATGGAATGAGACACAAATTCCTTCAACTGAATGTCAAGGTAGCTGAAGCCTTTCTGTTGAACTCCCAGCTAAACAGCTGCACTCATTCTACTGACTGAAGGTCATGAAACAAGATTCAAAAACACCTTGTGGAAATTCCAGGTGCTAGTTTCAATATCAAAGCAAGTGACAGCGACGGATATGGCTTTTTTATGGATCCACAAATATTGTAAACGGAGATGGAAAGGAGGGGGCAATGAATGAGGTGAATGGATGGAAATGCTTCGTGAACATCTTGTGATATTCCAAGAGACACGGCAACAAAACCTGCCAGGATCAATCTATCCATCAGGACATAGATGTTATCTTTGATTGTGAGCATGGAGTTTCAGGGTATAAGAGGAGGAGGATTTCCAGTCGGCAAACAGAAACCAGACATTACATCAGGATCCGAGATATTTGGTCAACTTATTGTAATTGGAAAATCACGGGATTGTGAACATGGAAGGAACAAGCACCAGAGTGGGAGAATCCATACACCTGTTGTGTAGGTGGGCAAAGTTTCAGCTAATGATCTGCCTGTCAAGACACAAGCGCAGTTACAATAGAGAGAAACTATGGACATGCGGGAACTGTAGAAAAGGATTCAGGTTGCCATGAGCTGGCAACACTGGACTCAGCAAGACATTATCTATAGCGGTGCTAGGCAGGTCATTGGCTGCAGTGGTGATGGTCCTCACAGCAAGGATTCTTGGTGGCAGGCAGGGCTCCTGGCTGTGGTCTGCCTGAAGCATGGATTCTTGCCCGAGTTATTGCTGCTGTACTCAGAGCAGGGACTCCTTGAGGCCTGGGACACCTTTTGGTGCCCTGGAGCTGTGGTTGAAGACCCCTTGTACAGAAGATGAACTCTATTTATGTAATTTCTTTTTATTCTTTCTGTAATTCCAAGTGGTGCCAGACTGTGGCAACAAAACACTTTTCATTGTATCTTTCTAGTTTTGTGAGACAATAAATAAATAACTCAAATCAATTTGCAGGCTATTCAGCATCAGTGCATTAATTGGACTGTGAAGGTGAGAAAAAATGGCCCAGTATCCATGCCAGAATACTTACCAGCTAGTGACAGACTGGAAGTGAACATATGTGAAGGTCTGAAAAATTTAGACTTCCTTGTGATAGACTTTATGATTGAAGAAACCACTGAGGGAGCACTGTCTAGTATCATGCATGAACAATGATCATTTGAATGCAGTGCTGAAGGCCACTGCAGGCTGTCAACCAAACCACAGCCAAATTCTTTCATCTCCTCTTTAGGTTTTTCTCTATGATGCATTATCACTCTCCAACTTTCTCTTTCTTCCTATTGTTTCCCAACTCCAAGTTTGTTGGTTGCACTGCTCCTTTTCATTTTTATTCTGGATAACCTCCTTCTTTAAATAAATAAATAATTGTCCTGATGACTGTCACTAATTTGTATCATACTGTAACTGCTTTGGACAATGTTATTAGACCATAACTAAATCAAATGTGAAAGATGGATCTGCCACTTTTAAACAGTTCAAAATGACAAAATATGATATAAATTACCAGTGAGGAATGGGAGACCCTACCAAGATCAGTAAAGTCTTGGATAGAGATCTCATTGGTAGAAGGTAATTAGAGTGTACAGCTGGAGATCAAATGGACCTACAAGTAGTAATGGTGACTAATTTATTTTTCTGGCAGCGGAAGCAGTTGTGGTGGCACCAGGAATGCATCCATTAGATGGTTAAACATATACTGAATGTTTGCCCTGTCTTGGACAGCCAGGATCACAATTTGAGCTTTTCCTTGTGTTTCACTTATGGAGAAAGTGAACTCTTCTTTTCTACTATCTGTAAGCAGTTGAGGGCTGTTGAGATCTTCAGTGAACAGCAGTCACCTGGGTCTTCACCACTTGGGCCAGTTAACAGGTTACAGAGTCATCAAGAGGTGAGACCATTGTCAGTTCAGCAGCAGTGGAGTGTGGAAGGAAGCGCATCAGCACACTTTGTATGGTCCTCCTGTTAAAGCAAGTTTTCTAACCTAAAAACCTATGAACTAAATGCTGTAAGGCAACCAAACTACAGCCATCAAGTACCCTGTTCAAGCAGTAGAAAATTAATGGAAAATACCCCGAATGAAAATGTATTCCAAACCTGAGACTTAGCAAGTCACCAGAAGGCTGAAGCGAAAAAGGTTTTATGTGACAGAATTTTTGAAACAATCAACTTGAAGAATGACAAAGCCTAACACTAAAGTATAAAACCACTTAGTTGCAAAGTCTCCATGATTCATTTGCCTTTCATGCAGCAGTCCTCAGTTCTTTTTTATTATCATGTGCCATTCATTGCAATTCATTGAAGTTAATACATGGCTTGGATGCATACTTTCCATTCTTCTATCTTTCTGCCTCATGTAATACGATGTTGTGTGGTTTGGACCTGGGAGTAAACAGGAAGTGTTTGTGCTTTAGAAGCTGTCCTGCTTATAACAAACGATATCTACTTCATTCAGCTCCATGTTAAAGAGACTGCGAATGTGCAAAGGTTAACGGTCACAGTTCACTCCATTAGTTAAGGAAGTTGGATGCAGATCAGCCATCATTGGTCTCTATTGCTTAAACATGTATGAGCTGAGGTTAGTAAACCACTGTTAGTCCACCAACAATGTTCTTTGCAGCAATGGTGTTGAGAAAGGTGATGCAGCTTTCGCTCAGATTACTTTGACATAATTTATGAATTAAACACAGAAACGCAAGTAACAAATAATCTTATCAAACATGCAAATGCAAACTTCATCATTATTTACAAGATGTTGCCTAACTACTGAAACCAATACTCTTTGGTAGTAAACGAAGCTCAGAGGGTGGAAGCCAAACCTCAAGAAAGCCAAGAGAAGTGGAATTTCTGACAGGGCTTCAGGCTTTGCTCAAAATCCTTTCTGTAGACAGTTTGCACAGGGACCTGGTTGGATGCAACCTTTGTTCACTCCAAAAATTGCCACTGATGTCAGAAACAGTGGAGTGGCAGAATAGAAACCCACCTAAAGATTCACATTTAAACCTCCTCAACAGAGGACCAATAATTAAGGGAGCGACTTGGGCAGTGGGCTGAAATTATACCCACTTTCTCAAGATACCATTTAAATAAGGTGACTATATCATGACTCCTGACACTATCGTGAGGTCAGAGGTTTGTGCAGCAGTAAAGTCACCAAAAACTTGATTCATGCACAGGAACTGTTCTGACTGATAGATAAAAGTCATGGTCAGCAGCCCCAACTGAAAACATTACCTCATTTTGAAACCACTGTGAAGATGAAAACAATTTATTAAAATACCCTCCAAGCAATGAATACCTGCACTATGAGAAACCATATCATTTGATGATATGCATCTACTCTAGAGCAGTAGCTCTGCTTCACTTATGTTGATGGTTTACCATTCAAGAACAAACTGCAAATATAAATGAAACAGAAAAAAAAACCTCTCATTTAGTAGCATCTTTCACAAGAAATTCAAACTGCTTCATAGCCAGGGAGAATGTTGACCAGGATTCTAAAGGAACTCCCTGCTCTTCTTTGAATGGTTATCCTCCAGAGCTTAGAAGACATTGGGAGAACAACTAATCCAAAACGGTTGCAACTCCATCAGAGCTGCACTGAAGGATCAGCATAAGTTATTCACTAATGTTTACAGGGGAGTTGAACTCGGGTTTGAATATAAAATATTATGTGCTACATTGGAGCACAAGTTGATGTAGAATGGCATTTGTATGAGTCAGTTTAAAACTTATATTACCGCAAATATTAACTTCAGGGAGCTCATATGAAAAATGAATTCCTTGGAAAATGATGTTGAAGTACTTGCATTTTAAAGAAAAAGCATCCTGTTTCCATTTGTCATCCTAAACCTTCGGGTACTGCTGGATCACATCTCTGAAGGTCAAAAGGCAAAGCAAAAACTCGTCTTCAGATTTTTCCCGCCACTCACTATAAATGGCATTTCAGGCTCATAATAGCAATAGCAGTAACCACACCTATTCCCATTCAATTATTCCATTCCTCTTTTAAGGATCATGATTGTGGGCATTACTCATAACAGAATCAGTGCTTCAATTTATTTTTAGGGATTTGGATGTTATGGAAAGACTGACAATTATTGTTCACAACACTTTGTATGTCAAAAATAATAGCGAATTACCTTCTCAGCAACTGCAGTAAATGTGTTCTCACAAATCTAGGTTGGATTTCCATAAATTTTAATCTAGTAGTTCTGAAGGAGTGTCAATAATGTGTGTCTTGAAGGGGAACTTGGATATGTTGGCATTCCTAGGCAATTGCTGCTCTTAGTCTCTAGTTGATGATCAGAGAGTTACAGCACAAGACGCTTTGGTGAGATATTGCAATGTATCCCTTAGATGGTACATTGGCAGTGGGAAAGGATTTTTATCTAGTGTGTACTAATCAAGTGGACTGCTTTACCTTGAAATGTGGTTGAGTCCCTTCGATGCAGAAATCCTGGCATTGGACTGGGGTGGACAAAGTCAGAAGTCACATAACACCAGGTTATAGTCCAACAGGTTTATTTGAAATCACAAGCTTTCACAGCACTGCTCCTTCATCAGGTGAAATGACCTGTTGAACTATAGCCTGATGTCCTGAGACATCTGACTTTAGTCTCTTCAGTCTTGTTGTAGTTGTAGCCATCTAAACATGTGAAGAGCTAGTAGGTAGTTGAGAAGCTCTTGGGGAGTTAGGTTGTGAAAGATTGACCACAAAATACCTAGTCTTTGACTTGCTCTCATAGGTATGCTACATATGTAATTGGATTAGTTGGGTTTCAGAGTAACATCCAGGATGTTGTCGGAAGGGAATGTGGCAACAACAGCAATTTTGAATGTCAACAGCAGCAGGTTAAACTCTTGTTCAGGGTGGCTAATGCATGTAATTTTAACGTAAGCTATTCGATGGCTATGGCTTTGCTGATTGGCTCCATACCAATCATTGTTAATAAACTGTTCCACCTTGAAAGAAATATAAAGACAATTTAAAAAATAATTTTGTTTCATTTATTAATGCACTTGTGTTTTTTGAAACAATGTCAAAATGCAACTTTTCATCCAACGTGTTTAGAAGAGTTGGCGGGGTTTAGCCTCAACCCACTCTTCAGGTCATCTCTCATTCTTCTAAACACTGAGTAACAGCCCAACCTAATCAACCTCTCCTCATAGAAAAATCCATCCATACCGAAAATAAGTCTAGTGAACTTTCTCTGGACAGCTGACAATGCCAGTATTTCTGTCCTTGGACAATGGGACTCAAAACTGGTCATTGTATTCCAGGTGTGGACTAACTAGTGGTTGTATAGTTGTATTAAGATATCTCTATTTTAATTCTACATTCCCTTTGAAAATAAAGGCAAACATTCCACCTGCCTTCTATTACCCCTTGAACTTGGATGCTAGCTTTATAAGATTCATGCAAGTAGACCCCCAAATCCCTGTTTCTCAGCTCTCTGTAGTCTTTCTCCATTTAAATAATATTCAGATCTTCCATCCTTCCCACTAAACTGCGTGACATCACATTTTCCCACATTATATTCCATCTGCCTAGTTTTCCCCAGTCACTTAACCTGTCTATGTCCTTCTGCTTACTGTTAGCCACACTACTTGCTTTCCTATCTACTTTTGTGTAATCTGTAAACTTGGCAATAGTACATTTACTTCCATCATCCAAATCAATAATATATATTGTAAATGATTGTGGCTCCAGCACTGAACCCTGTGGCACTCCACTAGTTACAGGGTACGATCCTGAAAACATCCCTCTTTCCCAACTTTCTTCTTCACTCAATACCCGATAGTTACCTTCAACGTTATGGGCTCTTATCTTATTAGTTAACCTACCATGTGGTACTACATTGAACGTCTTGCGGAAATAGGATATATGACACCTACTGGTTCCTCATTCTATATCCCGCTTGTAATCTCAAAGAATTTTAATAGATTTGTGAGGCACAATTTCTCCTTCATGAAACCATGCCGATTCTGCTTGATCATATTATGTATTTCTAAATGCTCTATTTTACATCCTTTATAATACTCTAACATTTTCCCCAACTACAGTTAAGTTGAAACTGGCCTACTGGCATTTTTTTTTTGTCTCCCTAACATTTAAATAAGCATGTTACATTGGTTTCAAAAGCTGCCATTGTATCTGCTAAGGACTCTTGAAGATTACAATCTGGGCATCCCATCTCAATATAGCCACTTCCTTTAAAATACTAGGAAACAACTCATCAGGTCCAGGTTATCTGGCCTTTAGCACCAGTAGCTTCCGTAGTATATTTTCCATTAGTCATAGTGTGTTTATTTCCTCTTCTTCAACCTCTTTATGCTCTTGGTTATTTAGCAATTTTGGAATGCAATTAATGTCCTTCACAGCGAACAGTGATACAGATTATTTATTCAACTTCTCTACCATTTCCTAGTTCTGCGTTATTATTTCCTCAGCCTCATTCTCTAAGGGGCATATCTTTGCTTTGATATCCCTTTTCCCTTTTACATATTTAAAGAAGCTCTTGCTGTCCATTTTTATATTATTTATTAGTGTGGCCTCAGTTTATTTCCTCTCCCTGGGTGTTTTTTTTGGTCCTTTTTGTTCACAATCTTTTAGTTTACGACTTCTCTTTGTCATCCGGACGTAAAATTAAGTGACATATTCGACCTAGTTCAGGAGATTGCAGTGAGATCTTTATTAGCAACTCAAAAACAAACTGCAATAAAATCAAAGATAACAAGGTGTAGAGCTGGATGAACACAGCAGGCCAAGCGGCAGAGGAGCAGGAAAGCTGACGTTTCGGGCCTAGGTTCTTCAATAAAACCAAAATGTTTTCTCCCATTGTACAAGGAAAATATATATTATACACTGGTGTTGAAAACAAAGCTTGGTCCTGGCACTGTAAATTTAGCTATACTGTTGCCTCTAAATGGGCTGTGAATCACCTCTGGCATATCCAGAGGCAGTAACAGAGAGAATGGTAGAAGGTTAGAGCTTACTGTCTGAAAGGCAGCGGACACATAAACCCTAATTGCCTTTAAATACTATTTCCACATATAAAAGTGCCATAATCTACAAGGCTATGAAACAAAGAATTGGCAACTAGGATTAGGTTGAATATGTTAGAAAACTAGTCGTAATGGCCACATGTAAATTTGTTAATTCTATGAACACTAAATGTAAAATAGGCGACAGGTGAGCCAAGAGATCAATTTGCTTTTACAAGTCAATAATGTTTCCTTACTCTGTCCTAGTGAGATCTTTCCCAGTTTCCGAGGATGGTGCACTGCCCAGAAACAGAACTTGGCAATGATCATTTTCAAACAAACAGTCACACCTACATCACAGTTAGACGATGTAACGCAGATGTTCTTCTTATTCTGTTATATATTGCCTGACAGTAAAGAATATTCATAGATCATAGAATCCCTACAGTGTGGAAACAGGCGCTTCAGCCCAACAAGTCCACACCGACCCTCACAGCATCCCACCCAGACCCATCCCCCATAACCCACCTAATCTACATATCCTTGAACACTATTGACAATTTAACATGGCCAATCCACCTAGCCTGCACATTATTGGACTGTGGGAGGAAACCAGAGCACCTGGAGGAAACCCATGCAGACATGAGGAGAACGTGCAAACTCCGCAGAGATAGTCGCCCAAGGGTGGAATCGAACCCAGGTTCCTGGCGCCGTGAGGCAGCAGTGCTAACCGCTGAGCAACCGTGCCACCTCTGAGCCATTGCATCACATACCATATACCCACTTTGCCTGGCTGTGTATAGTTTGCCTACCAATATTCAAATCATCAGAATCCGTTCTCAAAGGATACCAAACTCGTTCATTTCATGCAATTTTATCAACCTGTCAACTTTCTTTTAAATTTTAGTTACTACCTAAGCTTTTCTGTTTTACTTCTATTTGCAACAGTTGTGTTAAGGCAGAATAACTGAAATTGAGACAGAATTATAGACCAAGGGAGAGAACAGTAATAATGTGGTGAGACAGATAAATACCTCCTCTAGCTTTTCATACCCATCTTCTCATTTTTTTTGCATGTGGTAATTGAAGATATTTACAGACAAATACAGCTGCTACAGCTGCTCCAGGTGTTTTGGTGTCAATAGTATACACAACCTTTAGTTCTTACTCTGACACAATTTTTACGCTTTTGTAATATTAACTGTCAGTGTTGCAGAATGGGGCATTTCCATTTATTTGGCTCAATCTCACTGCCATATATAGAATAGCTGTAATAGAGTAATATTGCTTAAACCTGCCCACCAATGCATCTTAATCACAGCTACAGAAAACATGCATCAGTTCACTGTGGTATTTGCATTACCTTGTGCCTGGAGCCATGGTGAAATGACCAGTTTACTGTCAACGGGTACACACACTTGTGGCAGCTGGTTTGCATTGCAGAGTGATGTCAACAGTGCAGGTTCAATTCCTGTACCAGCTGAGGTCACCCTTAAAGGTCCTGCCTTCACAAACTCATCTCTTGGCTGAGGGGTTAAAACACTACTAGTCGTCTCCCTCTAACGACAGCACAGCCCTATGGTCCTCTGGGATGATGGTAACTTTACCTTATACACACACTGGGCGTCATTTTTGGCTTTGCATCGTTAGTTCTAAGCAAGACAGCCAATAATCTTCTCATAAAGAAGCTTTTGCAACTAACAGGAAGAATAAGTTTCCTGTCAATCAGCCTGCTCTGGAATGGAACCCAGATCCCAGAGATGAAAGGACAGTGTTAAATCTTCAAAGTGTCTATGTCACTCAGAACCCATCATACAATTAAGTAAAACAAAGATGGTGGGGAGAAAAACATACATTAATATTTTTAATTCGTAAGGTAAATACAGACAAGGAAAGTTGGTTGAATGAAGATGGGCTATCTATGCAGAAAGACACTACAGTTCCCTCAATATCATATCCCCATTTCTACTTATATAAATGGTTTCTGGATTATTTCTTCCTGTTAGGGAATCACTGAGAGTTCGACAATTTTTTCCAAAAACAATGAGTTGTTCAGGTATGGAATATTTTGCAACAGCAAGTAGCTGATGTGGAAGCCATTGCATTATTTAAATAAAAATTAGATAAACATTTGAAACAGATAATGAGATAGGTTCATTAGGCCATAAGATTATTTTGGGAATTCCTCAACAAAGTGCTGATGCAGCCACCATGGGTCAAATCACTCAATTTTGTACTGTAGATTCCCATTGCTTTCCAATGGTTTTTGACCACCTTTCTTTACTTGCAAATTCAAGGTTTGTCGGAAAGTGATTACCACATTGAATAAATTTGCATTTCATGTTTGAACTTCTGTCTTCTTCTATCATCAAATCACATTCAGAAAGTGAATTCAAACTACATTTCTGTATCAATTACAACTTTATATACACATCCTTTTAAAGGTATGATCCCTTTACAACTGAAAAAGTCTTATATTGCCATAGGGAAACTTAGGCTAACAATGATTTCATGTATAGGAAGTGACCAACACAACTGAACAACTGAAATGGTGATCGGTTCTGGCCAACTGTATGCAAGTAGATGCCGTTTTAAATTGAATGGCCAGGATTTCAGCAAGCTTGTGGTGCAACAGTAGTGCATCTGATTACAGGTCAGGAGGTTGTGTGTTCAAATCACGTTAGGCTCAAGGTGTTTGAACACACCTAAGCTCCCCGGATTTAGGCCACTCTTGTGGCACAGTGGCTGGGAGGCTTAGGTTCAAGTCCCATCTACTTCAGAGGTGAGGCTGTAGACATGCTCACCAAGCCAGTGAGTTTGGTTGTAAACATTTCATCATCCTGCTAGGTAACATCATCAGCGCGCCTCCGGTGAAGCGTCGGTGTTCTGTCCCGCATGTTATTTATATGCCTCAGTTTGTTGGGGTGTTTGGTACCACTTCTGATTCTGTTTTCCAGTGGTTTGTTGATGGAGTTCTGGTTAGAATACCAGGCCTCCAGGAATTGTCTGGAGTGTCTCTCTTTGGCTTGTGTGATTATGGATGTGTTGTCCCAGCTGGATTTGTGTCCCTCATTGTTCATGTGCACTGAGACAAGTGAGAATTGGTTATGTCTCTTGGTGGCTAGATGGTGTTTGTGTACCCATATTATCAGTTTTCTTCTGGTTTGGCCTACGTAGTGTTTCTCTCAGTCTCACAGGTATTTTGTACATTACCTCGGTTTTGTCAGTTTTGGGTTTGGGATCCTTTACGTTTGTCAGTAGCCGTCATAGCATGGTTGTCGGTTTGTGGGCTACTCTGATACCTAGGGTTCTGAGTAGTCTTATGGTCATCTCTGAAATGTCCTTGATGTACGGTAGGGTGATTAGTGAGTCTGGTCATGTTGTGTCTTCCTGTTGCGGTCTGTCTTGGAGGTAGCAGCGGATTGTGCATTTTGGGTATCCATTCCTTTTGAAAACTCCGTATAGGTGCTCCTGTGCAGCAACCCAGAACTATGCAAAGCAAAAATGTGTTGTGGCTCATTTAAATAGTGTCCTGATGCAGCTCCGTTTGTGGGCGTTGGGGAGATTGCTAGCGTAAATATAGTATCTGGTCCGTATCTGTTTTGTTGTTTTGAATGATGAAGAGAACAACCAACTACCCTTCCTGGACAAAATAGGAGAACGCAAAAACAACTGGGAACTCCAGACGAGCGTATATAGAAAGACCACGCATACGGACCAGATACTCGATTACACTAGCAACCTCCCCAATGCCCACAAATGGAGCTGCATCAGGACGCTATTTAAATGAGCCACAACACATTTTTGCTTTGCATAGTTCTGGGTTGCTGCACAGGAGCACCTATATGGAGTCTTCAAAAGGAATGGATACCCAAAATGCACAATCCGCTGCTACCTCCAAGACAGACCGCAACAGGAAGACACAACACGACCAGACTCACTAATCACCCTACCGTACATCAAGGACATTTCAGAGATGACCACAAGACTACTCAGACCCCTAGGTATCAGAGTAGCCACAAACTGACAACCACGCTATGACGAATGTAAAGGATCCCAAACCCAAAACCAGCAAAACTAAGGTAATATACAAAATACCTGTGAGAAACGCTACATAGACTAAACTGGAAGAAAACTGACAATACCGATACACGAACACCAACTAGCCACCAAAAGACACGACTGATTCTCACTTGTCTCACTACACTTGGACAAAGAGGGACACGAATTTGACTGGGACAATACATCGATAATCACAAAAGCCAAAGACAGACACGCCAGGGAATCCTGGAGGCCTGGTAATCTAATCAGAACGCCATCAACAAACACATTGAATTAGACCCGGTGTATAAATCACTGAGAAGCAGAACTGGAAGTGGTACTAAATGCCCCAACAAACTGAGGCATATAAATAACAAGTGGGACAGAACACAGACGCTTTACCGGAGGCACACTGACGACGTTACCTAGCAGGGTGACAAAACATTTGCAACCAAACCGACCGGCTGGGCAAGCAGGTCTACAACTTCATCCACAACCTGAACTACAAATCTTCTCGAAAACTTTATACTCTAGGAGGTATGTAATAACATGTCTGTACAGGTTGATTAGAAAAATAGATTAAATAATCCATTTTTCAGCAAGCTTGATTTATTGTAAAACCACAATGTACACAGTGGTTAATGACAAAGTGGAAAAAGTAAATTCACCTGAGTTAACGTTTCGGGTCTAGTGACCCTTCTCAGAACTGTTCTGAGGAAGGGTCACTAGACCTGAAACTTTAACTCTGTTTTCTCCTTCACAGATGCTGCCAGACCTGCTGAGCTTTTCCAACAACTTTGTTTTTGTTCCTGATTTACAGCATCAGCAGTTCTTTTGATTTTTAAATTTACCTGATCTTCTCCAACTTCCCCGAAAGCAATGGCTCATAATGGACTTTGATTGCATGGACTTTTAACAATCCTCAGCCACCCGACCAAAAAGACCATTCTTTATGTAGTGGCTAGACAGCAAGTATCCAATTATTTAATTTGATAGTTGCCACCTGTTCCCTTTTCATGGAAGAAGTTAAGAGTTTTGAACAATGAAGGAACAAAAACAGAAGTTGCTGGAAAAGCTCAGCAGGTCTGGCAGCATCTGTGAAGAAAAATCAGAGTTAACGTTTTGAGTCCAGTGACCCTTCCTCTGAACTGATGGTAGCTAGGAAAGTGTCAGTTTATATGCAGAAAATGGGGAGGGGGGAATAAGGAGTAAACGATAGGTGGGGGTAGAGTACAAACAGAGAGAAGAGCAGTTGAATTGACAAAGGATTTGATAACGATCTGGCTGGGAGGGTGAATAGCTGTGAGGGTGAATGGAGACTGTTGGTGGCTAACAATAGGTAGTGTGTAATGGCAGACTATGTGTTAACAAGGCCCGGTGTGTGAGGTAGGGGGCTAGGGCATGGGAGAGCTCAGGCCCAAAAACTATTGAACTCGATATTGAGTCAAGAGGGCTGCAGGATTCCCAAGTGGAAAATGAGGTGTTGTTCTTCCAAACTTGCGCTGAGCTTTGCTGGAACACTACAGTGAGCTTGAGCCAGAGATGTTGGCCAGGGAATAGGGTGGTGTGTTAAAGTGGCAGGCAACTGGAAGCTCAGGGTCTTTTTTGCAAGCAGAACATAGATGTTCTGCAAAGTGTCCATCCAGCCTACACTTTGTTTCCCCAATGTAGAGGGGGCTTCATCTGGAAGGTATGCTTTGAGCCCCTGGATACTAGGGAGGGAGGGAGGTAAATGAGCAGGTGTTACACCTTTGGTGTTTGCAGGGGAAAGATGCTGAGGAGCTGTTGGGGCAGCGGATTGTTTGAGTGAAGATAAAATGGACCATCGACTCCTGGAGCAAACGGTCTCTGCGGAATGCAGACAAGGGAGGGGAGGGCAATGTGTGACCAGTGGTGGCATCTTGCTGGAAGTGGCAGAAATGGCATTTGACGATCTTCTGAATCTGGATGCTGGTGGGATGGTAGGTTAAAAACAAGGGGAACCCTATTGCTGTTGTGGGAGGGGAAGGGGGGGGTGAGGGCAGAAGCGCGGGAGATGGGTTGGACCCGGTTGAGGGCCATGTCGACAACGGAACTGGGATTCCTCAGTTGAGGAAGAAGATGGACATTTCAGACGCTCCCTTGTCGAAGTTGGCCTCATCTGAACATGTACAATGGAGACGGAGGAACTGAGAGAATGGGATGGAATCTTCACAGGAAGCAGGGTGCAAGGATGTATAGCCCAGGTGGCTGTGGAAGTCATGGGTTTATAGTGGATATTAGTGGCCAGTCTATCCCCAAAATTGGAAACAGAAATGTCAAGGAGGAGAAGGGAGGAGTCAGATAGACCTGGTGAAAGTGAGGGTGGGATGGAAATTGGAAGCAAAAATCAATGAACTTTTCCAATTCCAGACGAGAGAGGGAAGCAGCAGCGATGATATTATTGATATATCACAGGAAGAATTGTGGGTGGGGCTGGAATAGACCTGGAACAAGAAATGTTCCACGTACCCCACGAAGAGACAGGCATAACTGGGGCCCATGCGGGTACCCATGGCAACCCCTCTGACCTGAAGACTTAAAAGAGAAGTTGTTGAGTGTGAGGATGAGCTCGGCCAAGCGGAGGAGGGTGGTGGTGGGTGGAGATGGTTCAGGCCTTTGCTCCAGGAAGAAGCAGAGAGCCCTGAGACCATCCTGGCAGGGAAAGTACGTATAAAGGGATTGCATGTCCATGGTAAAGAGGAGGCAGCTGGAGTCTGCAAACTGGAAATTTTGAAACTGGCAAAAAGCAGAGGAATCACTGATGTATGTGGGATGTACTTGAATAATGAAGGCCTTCTTGTGGTGCACTGGAAGTGTCTCTACCCCTGAACCAGGAGGCCCAGGTTCAAGTTCAACATGCTCCAGGTATGTAATCACATCTCTGAACAGGTGGATTAGAAAAATTGGTTAAATTAAAAAAATGTTTTGAATGATTTGGGGGAAAATGTAGAATAAATAACCATCACTGCTTAACAAAAATAAAGTTTTAAGTTCAATTCATACCACAGTGAGCAGGATCAAATGAAAACTCACTGTTTCCATCACACTTCCATATCTCGGGTGGAATTGAACGATATTCCTGCCTAGTAATGCAGTGCTGATCAGCAGTAATGTCCAACCTCTCCTTGTATCTCATTGCGATCGCTGCATTTTCAATGCTACTTTGATTGAGAGGACCATCCAATACAAAACAGGCGATGGAGCCTAGGACATGATATCTTCCAGTCTTGTACCGGTGGTAAATTAGTTCACTGAATTATTGCTAAAGTCCCACAAACAAAACGTAGCAACAATCGTTTAAGTTTATTAAGTAGAGGTGAAACAATCGAATTGTTTAAATAACCTAACTGGTAATTATTCAAACAATGGAGGTCTAAAAGATCAATGTAAAACCTGTTTGCCGAAAAGGTTGCCAGATGCTCATGTGTGTCACCGTTTGTTTACTCCTTTTTAAATCTTGACTTTCCATGACCATTCCAATGAAAAGACTGCACTCAGCCAAACGCACAGCCCGTTTTGGAATCACCACTGGCCCGCTCGTCAGGATCACAGCTCACGGGGACAGGACAGGTCTGACATTGTCCTTCATATGATGGGGCAGGGGGGGAAACGGACGAGGAGAAGAGTGCAACTATGTGTTGTAAGCTGAGAGAAAGTCTCAGGGTCATACTGAGTGCAATAACTCAAACTCCTTCAGCCCCACTGCTTGTTGGTTCAGTCACACACTTGAGTTTGGACAATAGTGTTGGCTCGCAACACTGGACTGGACATTAGTAAGCACCACAGTCTACAATGCATTTATGTATGGAGTTTTTAACGAGTGTGCAGTGGTAGCTTCCCACCTCCGGACTACGAGTCCTGGGTTCAAGTCCCCACCTGCACTAGAGGTGTGTCATAACACCTTCTTGACCCGATAGATGAGAAAATATCTACAATGCATTTACAGCGTTAGGATCCGTCCGGTGTAACGTTAACATTAGTGTAAGAAATAAGCTATTCCGGGGCATGGCGCAAGTGTTTAGGAAAGGAGAGATGTAAAGACATGATGAGAAGCCGATACGTTTCGGAAAGAAAGCGCAGTATTTGTCTTTGTAGAAATTTGTCCTTCGTGAAGCAGCGATGCAGCTGCTTTGAAGACTGGCAGAGCCCCTGACAAATCGCTGAGCGCCTAGTGCGAAGCTCTGCAACCAATCGCGATTATCGGGAGGGGGGGCGACCAAAGCTTGGAGTCTTTTCAAAAAAAACATACACAAATAATAAGTTCAACAGCAACTTATCATAGTAACAAGAAACAGGCTCAGTGCAATTCTAACCAGTATTACCTCCACTGAAATGCAGCTGCGTACAGCATCACTCAGAAACACTCAAAAGCAAGTCGCTGCGATGCGAACGCTTCCCATTCACTTGTATCAATTGATTAATACGAGACGCACACGAAAGCGATTAGTTACTGGATATAGAAGTGGTTCAAGCCCCTAACCCACAGACCAACACCAAAACCTTCTTTGTTCAATGCGTGTCCCAATGGACCTTTAAAATCGTGTGTGTTATTTTTAAATCTTGTACATTCTCTTTTAAAAACAAGCAAATATACAGAACCAAGTGTACAACCAGGTTAGTTGCTGTGCTGCTCACTCCCCAACACCGAGCTTCTGGTCGCTGCCTTTCTTTAGCGCTCCGCCGGGGTGTTCAGCCGTCGCACCGTGCGCGCTTCTCAGCCGGTCCCCAATACCAGGTCAACCCCAGGCCGATACTCACCGCCTTCGAGGAACCGGGGATAAAACAGCAACGTCTCCGGTACTCCCCCCACCCCCCCGATGTAAACAGCCCAGGAGCACCACAATACTCACAATATGGCGAGTCTCCGCAATGGACATTGGGAAAGAAATCAGCATCTGGAATGAAACTCCAGACTACAACAGTCTTCTCCCCTCTGCACACTGGAGGATAAACCAAAAAGCCTCCAGCCCTGCTGCCTTCTTACAGTCACAGCATATACAATATTATTTTACAAGTAGATTTTGCTGCTCTAACATGCTGATAGACTGGACTTTTTTTAAAAAAAAAATCATATTTTACAATAATTAAATAATAAATTGTGACCTCAATAGGATTAGACAGGTTTCCCCATCCTCATCCAAATAGCTAGATGTCACAATTTATGAAATCATTCCCTTGTTTTCTACTTTTATCCTTATTGTTCACTTGCATGTTTGCAATTCAATTAAACGATTTATGTTGCAACGACACTATTTTAATCTCTGTAAATAACGCAATTTTGTAATCGATTTTTGTTGGCAACTATTGTGTGGTCGATATTAGCTGTACTTGAAGGAGGAACTAAAATATTATACAGCAAACTTTGTATCGAGTAACATACTAATAATGATAGCTTACCAACGTTGCCACTGAATCAGGACTGAAATACAGGTTGATGTTGACGTTGCTGTACTCTATCAGGGACATCCACTTTCCTGTTGCTATAGTGATGCTGCTTTACACCTTAGAATTTCCCAATTTTTGTTAAATATTTCAGATGTACCCCTCGTCTTTGCGTGTCATTGTTTTTTTTTGGAACTATCTTTCAAAAGGGGTCTGTAAGTACTTGGCATCTGTTCAGGTGAAACAGAACCCCAGGCTCTCTTCCATAAGTATACTCACGCTCTGTAATTTGATCACAGCCCCGTAATTCTTGCCTGAAATTGAATTAATTACAGATGGTCATCTGATATTCTGATGCCTTCTAGATTTCCCAGACAATCCCGGTGCTGTTGACCGTTACGATATTCGATGAAGGACTGGCTCAATCTTTGTAATGTTTGGAATTATGCTGTTAAGATTCACACGTGCAACATATGACATGCTTATTTCTGTTGCGTTCAGTAGACGTGTCTGCAAAATGTGATGCATTATGGTCTGCAACTTTTAAGCAAATAACCAAAATCTGACAGTGCTGTTTGGTTGTGTCTTTCACTGGCACCATCTCAAGAAATTGCATGACGGCTAGACGGTTTCACGCTCCCAATTTGGTACATTATCAAGTTGAGTATAATTCCGGTAGGATTTCAAAACACGAGTTAACGCTTAAAGTACCCAAGGTCTTTACAGCTGTTCTTTTAAAGCCATGAAATCTCCTATTCAATCTGCAATCTCACTTTTCAAAGTCACAGAGACAGTCACTAAGCAGAGATACACCTGAAACATCTGCATTCCAACAGTCGGAATTCTGTTTCCATAGCAATACGCATTAGTCAACGCTCAAGGGTTCAATCCTCCAGAGAAGAGAAAAAATATCTTTGTGAGCAAAGTTGTCTTTTAAAAGGCTAACACTTAATTATAAAAACAGAAATTGCTATTTTGTTTCAGATTTCCAGCTTTCAGTTTTTTGTTTTATTATAACAATTAATTAGTGGTTTACAAATTATGTCAGCTCTCAGAGTATTAGTTGGCCTATTCGTTCTTAAATGAGACTGACACAATCCTTAATGTGCTCAGTTTGTCAGTACAACATTAAAAAAATCACCATGAACTGGCATCCAAGTGGCTGTCTTCATCAGGGAGATTATGAAGATTGCAATGTGGAAAATTGAAACGTCATGGTGGTACAGTCATTCTTTTGGACCAGAGTTCAAGTGAGTTTCTTTTGCACTTAGTTCATACTTCATTTGACCTGGGGGTAGTCAATGTTGGCTCTTTTATTGACATTACTGAGCAATTTGTGGATAATATGTATAATATTTGAAACCTCCTGTTCACAGAAGGAAGCCTCAAGAAAGCACACTCAAAACTTGATTTTTAAAAAATAATTATTAACTTATATAATAGGCACCTTCCAAACATTCTATTTGATTTATCAGTGAGAAGAACATTTTCATTGAGGTTGACAAATCCCACATTAAAATCAAATAAAGTATGAACTAAGAATACAGCTGTTCTTCAGACTGTCATGATAGTGATATTAAAATGGACTACCGGTTCACAAATTCCATCATTTAGGACTTTCATCAATTGAAATTATTTTAATAAGTTTACGAAGCTCTAATTTTAAATGGTGAAAGCAACCAGCTGATCACATGGGTTAGCCAAGCTTCATGAAACCAATGTAGAATAAACAGAATAATCTCATCTGAAATTAACATTTTAGTTAAAGTGCAAGGAAACTAGTATATCCAGTCAGGCATGAAGAAACCCCATTTCCTATTTTGTTTCACACCTGTATGAAAGGTTTCACGTATTGGAGACTAAAAATATCACCTGAAATCATTAAGCTTGTAAAAAAAAATCTTAGACATAGAAATATACAAGCCAGCCTGTATTTCAAGGAGTTGCTTTTGACAGAGCTGACCATATCGAATTGTGACTGCAGAATAGGATAAAGCTCTCTCTCTCTCTCTCTCTCTGTCTCTCTCTGCCTCTCAAAGGACATAGCACAAGGTGGCAACACAAACTAGAAAGAAACATCTGAGCACTGAGAACTTAAAGAGATCTGAAATATTCATGACTGCTCAGGATACAAGACATCAATTAAATAACTGATGTTAAAACCTTTACTCCTCAGGGACATCCTAAGGACTTGAAACTGGACATCTTTTTTTTTCTTTTGTACTGATCTTTACCCCTTAGTAACTTTGTATCTGTGTTTATGTATGCTTGATGTCATGTGTTTACTATTTTTCTTGGATTAGCAGATAATAAAATTGTTCTTCTCTAACTCAAGAAAATCTTATAATTAATTTCTTACTGACACTTCAGACATTATGTAAATACATTTTTATTTAAAATGTATTCTAAAAAGAACATAAATATTTGTTTTGGTCACCCGAGGAGGTTAAAAAACGAGGAGCCAATTCACCTTTCCTCATTTGGTCACTAACTAGCCATAATGATAATTTCTTATTGCTTCTGTAAATTGGGAGCAGATTATATGTTTGCCATCTGTTTTCTCCCTGTTACGTACAAATTGCGGTGAATGTTTGGATGACTGTGAACCTAGATTGATGATTATTGAATGACAGTTTGTTGTAAATTCATAATGCTTAAAATTATATTGCACCATATATCAGGCTCTGATGACTATAACATTCTGCCTTGGAACAATAACCACACTCTCATTACCTCCACTTAAGATTTAATGAAATATTATCCCACAAAACTCATGCAAGCATTTTGGGCTTTTGGTGTAATTTCTGATATTTTTAGCATAAATATTTCTTTATTATTTACTTTTATGTTTTTAACATTATTCTGATTGATTTTTAACCATACTGACCACATTGAAACAGAATGGCATTCAGGAAGTCTTTGAATTTAAAATTTAAAATGAAATTGATTTTTGAAATTAATAAAGTAAAACATTGATTTGTTTCTGTTAAGTGTGTATCTAACTAATACAGAGGTTTCCCTAACCCCACATGGGCAGTTTTTGATGTAGTGATCAGATTACACTGCTGGCCAAGATATGTGCTTTGTTTCAGCAATGCAAAAACTAAAGCTATAGTTAAATATTTTGCGTAAATATTATAATATACAACATCACTACCTTTGATGACTTTTAAATATTTGAAGTCAGACTTTATACCCCATCTCACTTCCTTGACTTTAATAATTAATTTCAGACATCAGATAGTATATATGGAAATGTAAGCTGTGTATTTATCCTGGTGAACAACAATTGTGCTGTAGTCACACATTTTGCACCATAGGTATATAGCTTCAGCCATTCTGCAACAGCTATTTTGGTTTCATTCATTCATTCATGTGAAGTGTGTTTTGCTGGTCAGATCAGCAATTATTTTTCTTCCCAATTATCCTTGTG
The DNA here is from genome assembly GCF_021869965.1 of Rhincodon typus. Classification (NCBI taxonomy): domain Eukaryota; kingdom Metazoa; phylum Chordata; class Chondrichthyes; order Orectolobiformes; family Rhincodontidae; genus Rhincodon; species Rhincodon typus. The sequence goes on along the minus strand of NC_063341.1, from coordinate 24,333,252 downwards.
AAAGTGATGGTAAACTGCTTTCTTGAGCTGCAGCAGTCCAGGTGGCAAAGATACTCCCCCAGTTAAATGATAGTTACTTGCATGATAAAAAAATTGTTGCAACTAACTGCAAGGTGATTAAGAAGAGGGGAGCCATGCCCCCTCCTCACCTGGTTGTAGGCTGTTTCAGAATTTCAGAATGGTATGTGACTTGGAGAAGAACTGTTTATTAGTGTGTATTTTCATGCATATACTCTTCTTGGCTTTCTAGATCGTGAAGGTTACAGTTTTAGAAGGTGTTACCAAAGATATTGTGTCAAGTCACTGTAACATTTGTGCCACACAAATGCCAGACGATGAGCATCTCCAACAAGAGAGAATCTAACCATTGCCCCTTGATATCCAATGGTATTACCACCATTGAATTCTCCCAGTACAAACATCCTAGGATTTACCATTGACCAGAAATTGAAGTGAACTAGCCATATAAATATGATAATTCCAAGAGCAGGTCAGAGGCTAGGAATCCTGCAGTGAATAACCTACCTCCTGACTCCCCAAAGCTTGTCCACCATCTACAAGGCACAAGGAGTGTGATAGAATACGTCCCACTTGCTTAAATGAGTGCAACTCCAACAAGCAGTCAGCCTAATTCACACCATATCCTCAAACACTCATTCTCTCCACCACCGAGGCACAGGAGCAAAAGTGTGTACCCTCTACAAAATGCACTGCAAAAATTTAACAAGGCCCCTTAGGCAGCACCTTCCAAAGCTACAATCTCAAAGGACAAGGATAGCAAATACATAGGAATATCACAACCTGCAAGTTCCTTTCCAAGCCACTAACTTGGAAAAAATTGCCATTCCTACCGTGTTGCAGGGTCAAAATCCTGGAACTCTCTACTCAACAGCAACGTGGGACTATCTAAACCAAATGGACTGCAGCCATTCAAGAACACAGCACACTACCATCTTCTCAAGAGCAACTAGGGCTGGATAATAAATGCTGGACCAGTCAGCAGAAGTGACATGCCCATTTTAAAAAGTACATCTATTAGATTGTATACACTTACAGCCACTGTGCACTGTTGATGCAATGAATGAATCCTTAAGGTGGTACAAGTGATGCTAAACAAGTAGAGTTTTCTTTTGCTAGATGTTGTCAAGCTGTATAAATGCTATTGGGGCTGTGCTGATTCAAACAAGAGTATTCTATCACTCCACTAATTAAGAAGAGAGCATGGAACAAAACAGGGAAGCACAGAACCATCAGCCTCATATCAGTCATAGGAAAAATGCTAGAAACTCTTATAAAGGATGTGATTAATGAACACTTAGATAAAAATGATCTGATTGGCTCTAGTCAGCATGGATTCGTGATTGGAAAATGATGCTTGACAAACTTGTTAGAGTACTTTCAGGATTCTACTAACAAAATTGATTGAGGCAAGTCAAGGGATGTAGTATATTTGGATTTTCAGCAGGTTTTCTATGAGGTCCTCTACAGGAGGTTAGTTATCTTCTATACCATGTGCTTTAATTTTGCTAATGTACTGGCATGGATTAAGGATTGACTGACAGACAAAAAACAGTCTCACGTTCGAGGCTGTGACTAGTATGATACCAGTAAGAATCAGTACTTGGGTCCCAGCTGTTCTCAGTATTCATCAATGATTTGTATTTGGGGAGAAAACATAATATTTTGAAAATTTACAGATGATACAAAGCTAAATATGAATGTGTGTTGTGAGAAGATGTACCAATGCCTTAGGAGGATTCGGATAAACTTAGTGAATGGACAAGGACTGACAAATGAAATATTATGTAAAGATAGTGTGAGGGTATCCATGTTTGTAGGAGGTACAGATGTGCACAATATTTCTTAAATGGAAAGTGTAGATGTACAAAGGGAACTAGGTGTCCTTGTTGGTATGTCACTAATGGCTATCATAAAGGTACATCAAGCTATTAGAAAAGCTGTTGGAAAGTTAGCTTTTATTGTAAGAGGGCTTGAATACAGAAGTAGCGAAGTCTTGCTCCAATTGTATAGGAGCTTCAATAAACCATACCTGGAGTACTATGTACAGTTTTAGTTTCATTGTCTAAGGTAAGATATTATTGCCACAGAGGGAGTGCGGTCAGGCTTGTTCCTGGTATTGCAGGTCTGTCAAATGATAAAGTCTGGGCAAACTGGGCCTGTATTCTTCAGTATTTCAAAAAGTTAGAGGTGATCTTACTGAAACTTACAAAATATTTTAAAAGAAAGACAAGATAGATGCTGGTAAAATGTTTCCCTTGGTTGGGGAGTCTAGAACCAGGGTGCACTATTTAAAAATAAGGGGGGTGCCATTTAGAACTGAGATGTGAAAAATAATTTTACTCAAAGGATGGTAAATTTTTGGCATTTTCTAAACCACAGGGTTGTGAATGCTCAGTTTTTGGGTTATCTAAAGTAGACGTTGATAATTTTTTGACTAACAATGGCGATAGAATTGGCAAAAGGCTTTGAAGTGTCCAATCGTCCATGATCTTATTAAATGGTGGAGCAGGCTTGACGTGCTGAATGACCTGCTCTTGTTCCTATGTTCCTAACACCTAGACTTGTGCCTTGCAGCTGCTGAAAAGTTTTGGAGAGTCAGCAGGTAAGTTATTCAACTCCAATTACCCAGCTACACAACTGTTCTTGTAGACATATTGTTTATGCTGCTCATTCCATCAATGTTGATTGCCATGATTGGTGGTGGAAGATTCAGAAACAGTTCAGTCATAATAGGGTCCAGTGTTTAGACTCAGTGCAAACATGATGACCAAATTGCCTCCTCCTGAGTTGTAACAATTCTGTGGCTCTCTCTTGTTGGATATGATCATTGTCTGGTGATGCAAAGGTTAATTATCACTCATTACTCTAAGCCTAAATACGGTCTTGATCTTGCTACAAGTGGGCATGTTAAGCTTATAAACATGTCTTCCAAGGTTCTTTTCATTTGGAAATGTTTCTTTTAGATCAGAAAATTATACATATTACTCTGCGATTTAAGAATGGTGACAGAGAAAAACCAGAGAATCATAGTCTAGTTAGCCTATTGTGAGAAAATTGGGGTATATTTAAGGATTGGGGTATGCTGAACAGTGTGAAAATTGTCACCAGGTTAGTGACAAATAACATAGATTTGTCAAGTGTAGGAAAAGCCTGAATGAATTTGATTAAAAATTGATTAAAGTAACAATCAGCAGAATATCTACAGATATTATGTATATGAACTCACAACTGGGATTTGATAAAAATCGGTCATGTTAGCTAAAATTGAAGCTCGTGTAATCAAAGGCAAATGAATGACCTGGCTACTAAATTGACTAAATGGAAGTAGACTGGGAGTAGAGGTAATGAATAAAATAAACAGGACATTCTGGAAATACTCAGGAGATCAGGAAACAAATGTGGAGAAAAACAAAATTAATGTTTCAGGTCATTAACTCTCCATCTCCACAGATGCTGTCTGATCTGCTGAGAATTTTCAGCATTTTCTGTTTTTATTTCAGATTTCCAACACCTGCAGCTATGGTTTTTTGGACAATGGGCAAGTACTGATTGACGTGATGTGACAGGTATTGTTCTGCAAGGATGCATGTTAGGGTCCAAGAACACAAATCATTAGACTGTGTTGCACAGGTATGGAAAATAATCAAAATGGTTAATAGAATCCTAGCCTTTATATGCAAAGTGCCAGAAGGCAGCATGGTGGCTCAGTGGTTAGCACTGCTGCCTCACAGTGCCAGGGACCCATGTTCGATTCCACCCTCCGGTGACTGTCTGTGGGGAGTTTGCACATTCTCCCCGTGTCTGCGTGGATTTCCTCCGGGTGCTCCAGTTTTCTCCCACAGTCCAAAGATGTGCAGGCTAGGTAGATTGGCCATGCTAAACTGCCTATAATGTTCAGGGATGTGTAGATTAGGTGGGTTATGGGGGGGGTGGGCCTGGTTGGGATGCTGTGAGGGTCGGTGTAGACTTGTTGGGCCAAAGGACCTGTTCCCACACTGTAGGGATGCTATGAATACAGGGGGTAGATGTCACAGTCACATCTCATTAGGAGTACTGTGAGCAGTTTTGGATATCATACCTTAGCAATCTATGGTGAGGAAGTTACACAAACCAGGATTGAAGTTCTTAGAATTTAGATGGCAAAGGAATGATTCAAAGTTTTCAAGATTTTAAGGGAAAAGATAAAGTAGAATGGAGAAAACTATTTCTGTTAATTGGAGCGTTTAGGCTTAAGGCCATGATCAAACAAATAGAGCCAGAGTTTTCAGCAATGAAAATGGGAAACACTTCTATAACCCAAACAGTAAAAGAAATTTGGAATTCCTGTTTGTAAAAGGCAATTGTGGTTGGATCAAGTGTTAATTTTAATGTTGAATTTGATATACTTTTCTTAGCTATGGCTGTTAATGGATACAGGAGGACAAGGGCAGCTACATGTCATTTGATTACAGATCAGCCACAATCTCTCTGAATGCTGGTACTGGCTCAATGGGAGAAAGGGTCTAACCCTAGTCCTGTGGGGCATACCAATGTTTCTATGTTCGTTACTTCAGATAGTACAAATCAAACTGAACACTGTCCAATCAGCAAACTTCTCAATTTGTCACCTTATGAAGAGCATGTCATTGAGAAAACAGCTGAAGATGTTTGAGCCTAGGATACTGTCCTGAGGAGATCTTGCAGTAATGTCATGGTGATGATTGACCTCCAACAGCCACAACTATGACTCCATATAGTGGAGAGACTTCCCCCCTGAATGCTCTGAATTGACACCCAAAGGCTGTCTTAATGCCAAGCACAATCATTCTCACTTCATCTCTTGTAATATAACTCATTTGTCCATGCTTGGAACAAGACTGTAATAAAACATGCAGAATACGGTTCTGACAGAACCTATACTGGGCATTGATGAGAAGGTCATTGGTGAGTAAGTGCCATTTGCTTGGCCTTTCAAAGACTCCTCCTATCAATTTGCTGGTAATGGAGAATAGTGTGATGGGAAGGTAATTGGCTGCATTGTTCACCCTGCTTTTGAAGGCAGGACATACCTGGAAAATTTTACACTTTATAGGTCTATGCCAACACTGCAACTGTACTTTTTTGGCCTTCAGCACTACATCTGAAATACTGTCCCATCACTTTTTGCTGTATCCATTGCATTCAGCTGTTCCTTAATATTATGTCTAATGTCAAATTTTCGGAAGACTGGCTTCTGTGATACTGCAGACCATAGATGGGGGCCAAGATTGATCATGCACTTGGTGCCTCTGGCTAAAGATGGTTGCAAATAAATTGCGCTGGCTCCTCCTTCAATGAGGGTGGCGATATTCTGGAAGGTTCTTCCGCCCATTAGTTGCCTAATAGTCCATCACCATTTACCCTTGATATGATATGACGACAGGACTTTGATGTGATCTGTTGGTGTGAGTTTGTTAATCTCTGTCTGTAACATGCCGTTTCTAGTATGAACTGCGCACATTGTTCTGTGTTATTGCTTAAACAGGTTGACACCTCATTCTTTGGTATGCTTAGTGCTACTCCTAGCATGCTGTCCTACACTCTTCTTTGCTCTAGAGTTGATTCCCTGACCTGATGGTGATTGCAAAGTCAGGGTTATGCTAGGCTAAGGTGTGCTTTTGTTTTGTGCCTTATTTGATGTTGTGTGGACTGTCCAGTTCTATTTTTATTAGATATTTCAATAACAGTTTGATAGTGAAAGACTTGCTAGGCCGTTTTAGAAGGCTGGTAAATGTCACATATAAGCCAACTGGGTAAAGGATTTTAATGGACCAGATGGATTTTACAATAATCTGGGAGTTTTGCAGTCCCCTTTACTGACGCTAGTTTTTTATTCCAGATTTATTTAATTAAATGAATGTAAATTCCCCTTCCACCATGGTATATTTTTTACTCGTGTCTCTGGGCTATAAGAACAGCTCTTAATGCTGCCAAACCCTAAAAATATGGCAAGGCTAATGAATAATATTATAATTTTCTTCTTATAACCCCTTAATGAATCATGTGGTTTTAATTGAGTTACATGAAGCACAAAATTTAGAGTTTTCATGGTTAGTTAATACTTTACAATCCAATTATTGCACAGGATGGTGACTGGGAATAACATTAGCCTAAATGCCCATGAGCTCCTATTGAAGAGAAGTCATCAGAATTCCCACCTAATTATTCAGCGAACCTTGAAAAGTGTACCTGTCAACATTGATTGAGCACAAGATATGATTCGCTGCAATGTACCCTGCATAGCATCAACTCAGAATGTAGCACAGAGGATCTCTTCAAATGAAACAGTTTATCTGCTACCAGCTGGGAAGAACAAGTTAGTCATGGTTCGCCTCCAAAAACAGATATCATTTTGTAACACACATTTTAGAGAGAAACAATACACATATTAGATAGTGGGACTTCACAGAATTCCAATGTAACTTCACTTTATCATAAAACATTCATAATTGTTTAGTTCAGTAACTCCTACAATGTTATAAATATAATCCAATTCAATCTTGCAATAACTCATCCACAACATTGTCAATGTGATTCGTTTCCTTTCTGTACATATTCATGTTTTGTCACAGCTAGAAATTGTATATTAACCTATCAGAAATGAAATCCGAGCTCCCCTCCCCTAATAATGTCAGCACATGCTAATATATTCCAACATATACCCTCACCAAGCCTCTTATTGTGCAATGCTAAATTGTGCCAGTCAATCCATCACTTTCATCCTGCATACCAAACTCAGCAAGTATTCACGCCAGCCTTCACCAATATTCACCTTAGGAGCAATGTTGAGGTGAAATAATTTAAAGGTCTAAATATTTATTACAATCTGCACTGTATTTAAAAGAAATTCCCTTTCTGGAAAGTCTATTCAAAATATTTAAATCTCAAGAAAAAGTCTTAAGACAATCTCAAGATAAAAAGAAATTTCTATTCATAACACATCACATGCAGCTAATCATTTAATGACGTTTTTGAACTGTGAACAAAACTGTTAACTTAGGACCAATTGCTGAGATATGTTTAGCCTGCAGAAAGTAGCCTAGCATGAATAATAATCTAATGTTAGTCCTTGGAGAAATGTCAAAAAACAACTATTGTAATTGCTAAAACAAATCTTTTCAATCTTTGGTGTCTTCTTAGCTGTCTTCTATGTTTCTTAAGGACTGAGGATTTATATAACTTCACAATATGATAGTTCTGCAGACCCTATCGACCTTACAAGAGCACTTACATCTATATAAAATACTAGATCTCACATTGTGAGTTACTCATGTTAAACAGCCAATATGTTTAAAGGGCTCTGGTGAGATCAGTTTCCTTCATTTATACACCATGGCCTTTACCCTTCCCCGGAAGGGTTCTGGTTTGCAATCAGTCATTTGCTGATTTTAGGACTAATTTAGGGAATATGAAATGAAGAAGGCAGTAGACAGGTGTTTCAGAGACAAAAGAATCTCTGCACTTATTTAAATAAAAAAAGGTAGGTATAATACAAAAAACAAAGGCAAATGCAATAAAACTGGAATTAACACAATTATACAGAGGTCAATGCACTACTAAATTAAACACAGATTAAACATTGTTAGAACATAAGTGCCGTTGTAATCACAGAAACTTTCATCAGGCTTCTTACCCTTGAGGTCACTATGCACTGTCACCACCTGCCTTCCCCTTCCTGCTCTAGCTAGATCGGAACTTTGTGTCTCGGAGTTTCAGCTCACCACGGAGGAAAACACAGTTATAAAGTGCATCTGGTTGCTGAGGTTCTTGCTGTAGGTTCTCTTGGTTTGCAACAGGTCATGTCTAGAAGCTTTTGTTCAGATAGCACTTGGTTGGCTTCACCCCCTTTTGGATATCCTTTGTTGCGATGATGCCCTTGGGTTTGGCACCTCGATTCAGTTTCTCTGTTTGGCCTCTGTGGTTCTTGGTTCTGAAGCTGCTTGTTGGGGCTGGAAACCTGTGGGGAAGCTGTTTGTGCAGAAGCTTGTTGTTGAAAAGGCTCTCGCCCAGGTGAGATCAGAGCTGGCAGTTATACAGCCTGTGTGCCCCATTATCTCCCGTCAAATCTGTGTTGTCCATTGTGTTCCTGGTGTTTCCTTCTGAAGGCAATTGGTTTCCCAATGGTTAGAGTATGTGTGAATGGATTTTGTTTGAAGTTGAATGTCCAGTATCTCTGTAAGATCCATACTGTTTGTGCTGGGTAGCCCGAGTATAAAAGTTAGTTTCAGTCTGGAGTGTTAGGTTTTGTTGATTGTTCTCTTAGATTGGAGGTATAAATTGGAATTCCAGGCTGAACAACAGTCCCAGACTGAAATCATTCTGGATAAAAACCGAAAGAACTACGGATGCTGTAAATCAGAAACAAAAACAGAAATTGCTGGAAAAGCTCAGCAGGTCTGGCAGCATCTGTGAAGAGAAATCTTTCGGGTCCACTTCTCAGGAAGAGTCACCAGACCCGAAACGTTAACTCTAATTTCTCTTCACAGATGCTGTCAGACCTGCTGAGCTTTTCTAGCAATTTCTGTTTTTGTTTCTGAAATCATTCTGGCACTGTTTATAGTTTTTGCAGCTTGAGCTCAGGACTTTGTCCAGTGTTTTAGATATTAGAAAACTCCAGCGTCTTGCCCAGTATTTTAAATGATGGGGATTTTTGATCAATCCTACATCCCCTACCATTGAAAATAGGATTTGTCTGAAATGGGGGTTGGTCTTCTGAATGCAGTCCCATCTAACATTTTTAGAGTTCTACAAATTTTCCGTGACTTCAGGAAAATCCAGACCATAATATTAAAACAAATATATGAAGTACTTAGCTGGAAACACCTTAAGAACTCTCATCCTAAATATGATCATCTCATGGGTAACCAGGAATATAAGCTAAATAATTTTCAGAGCTCAAGGTTTTCCGAAGTTCCTTCATTCCAAGGACATGCCATGTCATTGTAACGGTTCTTGCATCAGCTACCTTTATCAGAAAATACTACAGTAGTGTAGTGACAAAATGTTGGTCGTTTGGTGCTGTACATACCAGTTTATGTGGGAAATACGTTGATTCTGTTTAAGAACACTTAACATTTAACATAATAAAATGTTCCAATATGTTTCACAGAGGCCCATTATAAAACAAAATATGACATTGGATCACATCAAGAAACATTAAGGCAAATGATCAAAAGTTTGGTCAAAGAGTTGCGTTTTAGATAATGCGTTTTAGATAATCAGGAGGAAAGCAATATAGAAAGACGCAGAGTTTTGGAAAGGGATTCCAGAGTGTGGGGTTTGGCACCTGAAGGCAGCCTCTGATGATGGTGCAATTAAAATTGGGTTATGAAAGAGGCTGGAATGATGGGAATACAGATTCTCAGAGGATTGTAGTACCAGAGACACTGGGAAAGGCGGCTGTCCATTGGAGGATGTGAATACCAATGTGAGCACCTAAAATTTTGGGATTGTAGCCATTGCAGATTGATGAACATGGAGTAATGGGATTGATGGAACACATGTCAGTGTTCTGGATCACCTCAAATTTGATGAGGGTAGACCATAGGAGGCTTTGAAGAACACATTGTAATTGTCAGGTCTGAAGGGTGTGGACCAGGATTTCAGCAGCAGATCAACTGAAGTAGTGGTGAGGCTGAGCATGTTATGAAGGTGGAAATAGCTGATCTTGGTAATCATGCAATTATATGTTTGAAAACTCATTGCGGAGTCAAATATGACACAAGGATTGCAAGTAATGTGGTTCAGTGTCAGACAGTTGCCAGGGAGAAGGATGGAGTCACTGGTTGGCGAGCAGAGTTTATGCCTGGAACTAAAGACATTTGCTTCAGTCTTCTGAAATGTGTAGGATCAAAATAGTGTTTAACAGCAAACATCATGTATCTATATTGTTTGGTCAATTATTAGGCTTTGACAGAACTCCACCAACGTTTTTAACTATAAATGAGAAACTGGCTTTATCTTTTGAATTGCAGAACAATTAATTTGTGTGCTATGTGCTAAATTGGCTGCATACAGAAAAGGGCAACAGGTTGTGAAATTATCTGTAGAAAGTTGTTTAGAATTGTGATTAATCTTGTAAATGCAAAGCATGGCCCTCACACATCTCATAGAGATATACGGCATGGAAACAGATCCTTCTGTCCAACTCGTCCGTGCTGATCAAGTTTCCCAAACGAATCTAATCCCATTTGCCTGCATTTGGCCCAAATCCCTCTAAAACTTTTCTATTTATGTACCTGTCCAAGTGTCTTTGAAATGTTGTAATTGTGCTTGTGTCTACCACTTCCTCTGGCAGTTCATTCCACCCTCTGAGTGAAAAAGTTGCCCCTCAGGTCCCTTTTTAATCTTTCATAGAACATAAGAACATAGGAACTAGGAGCAGGAGTAGGCCATCCGGCTCCTCGAGCCTGCCCCACTATTAAATAAGATCATGGCTGATCTTTTTGAGACTCAGCTCCACTTACCCGCCCACTCACCATAACCCTTAATTCCTTTACTGTTCAAAAATTTATCTAGCCTTGCCTTAAAAACATTCAGCGAGGTAGCTTCAACCGCTTCACTGGGCAGGGAATTCCACAGATTCACAACCCTTTGGGTAAAGAAGTTCCTCCTGACCTCAGTCCTACATCTGCTTCCCTTTATTTTGAGGCGATGCCCTCTAGTCCTAGTTTCACCTGCTAGCGGAAACAACCTCACTGCCTCCACCTTATCTATTCCCTTCATAATCTTATATGTTTCTATAAGATTCTTCTGAATTCCAATGAGTATAATCCCAGCCTACTCAGTCTCTCCTCATAATCCAACCGTCTCAACTCTGGAATCAACCGAATGAATCTCCTCTGCACCCCCTCCAGTGCTAGTATATCTCTTCTCAAGTAAGGAGACCAAAAGTGCACACAGTACTCCAGGTGTGGCCTCACCAGGACCCTATACAGCTGCAGCATAGCCTCCCTGTTTTTAAACTCTATCCCTTTGGCAATGACAGACAAAATTCCATTTGCCTTTTTAATTACCTGCTGTACCTGCAATCCTACTTTTAGAGATTCGTGCACAAGGACACCCAAGTCTCTCTGCACAGCAGCGTGCTACAATTTTTTACCATTTAAAACATAGTCCATTTTGCTGTTATTCCTACCAAAATGGATGACCTCACACTTATCAACATTGTACTCCATCTGCCAGACCTTTGCCCACTCACTTAGACTATCTATATCCCTCTGCAGACTTTCAGTGTCTTCTGCACACTTTGCTCTACCACTCACCTTAGTGTCATCTGCAAATTTTGACACACCACACTAAGTCCCGAACTCCAAATCGTCTATGTAAATTGTAAACAATTGCGGTCCCAACACTGATCCCTGAGGCACACCACTAGCCACTGACCGCCAACCAGAGAAACACCCATTTACCCCTACTCTTTGCTTTCTACTGGTCAACCAATCCTCTATCCCATGCCAATACATTACCTGTAATACCGTGCAACTTTATCTTATGTGGCATCTTGTTAAATGCCTTCTGGAAATCCAGATACACCACATCCACAGGTTCCCCAGTCCCTTTCTCCTCTCACATTAAAATTATGCCCTGTAGTTTTGAACTCCCCTACCCTAGAGAAAAGAACTTAGCTATTCACTTTATCTGTGCACCTCATAACTGTCGCAGCTCTTCCCAGTTTGAAGGAATTTGCCTTAGTGTTTTCATCCTGAATATTCGCTGCCTCCATAAGCACACTGCGCAATTTTCCAAATAGTATCGTTTTGGTCTGTTATTCGCTTCATCTTGTGAGTGGCCAGTGTAATTGATTTTGAGGGGGAAGGGGCGGGGCGAAGGCGGTAACTCTTTTCCGGAAGTTAATTAAATTACAGAGAAAACGGCTCAGAGGAACAGTCGGTGCCCCGTGGACTGGCAGCTCGGGACTGGAGTAGCCCCTGCAGAAAGTTGCCGTCCCTCTTCATAATCAACGGCGGGAGACAGAGAGAAAAAAAACATTCTGCAACCAGAATTCTCAACCTGACATAATGGGTGGATCTATTTCAAGCTTGGATGAGAACAAATGTAATTATATCAGAGGTGAGGGCGATTTATTTGCAAAAAACTTTTCAACGTTGCAGCGTGACGGGCAAATTACTGGTAGTAACTCAATCCGATTAACTGTACGGTCTATCTGAACTTTTTGCTGAGACAGAAGGACGGGATTGAATGGAAATTGAAGTGATAGTGCTAGTTGATGCGTTGGTGAAAGAAAGTGTAGTGGAAAAAAGCTTAATTTAGAAAATCAAACTGACTAGAGGTAATGTGCCCGTCTGGCGTTTTCTTTTAAGATCCACGTGCATTACACAAAAGACCTTGTATTTGACAGAACTGTAAAATCATATATGGTAAGGCTTAGTGCAATTGTCAACGGGTTTGGGAAGAGAGAGATCCAACTCCGGGCTCTTGTTGAAGTGCATGATTAATGCAGAGAGTTGCATTACCCACATGATGCTGTCTACAAAAAAACACGTTACAACGCAGATGGTTTTCCAGTTCAAGGACTACTTGTTTCAGACATATTTGGAAAGTTTTTTGCTTTCTTTATATATACAGAAGGATTAATTATTAACGTCTCCCAATATTTTACTTATTAACATGTTGGGAGAAGGTCCTGAATGTTCATGACAATGCGTTTGACGGCTAGTTTCTGCCAATAATTTGTGAAGCGTACAAGTGGTAGTGGCCGGAATGCAAGCTGAAGTTATGATTGCACTCAGTATTTGGAATTGTGAGCGTTACGGTGGGCGCAGTTCAACTGGGTTAACAGTTATGCTGAGTAGAGCTTTAGGATCTGAAGTTACATGGGCACTAGAGCATTTTCTAAGCTGTCATCTTGACGACACACTAGTCATGATAAAGGAGGAACTCGGTGCCTTTATTGGAACGGTGTAACGACCAGCTGCATCAGTGAAGCTGCGAGACACAAACCAGACGAGATTGGGAATGCTCTACAGGTCTGGCAAACCCTGTGGAGGCAGAAAACAGGGTGAACGTTTCAGCTGTGAGCTTCCACCACAACTGGATTAGCATTCCACCACAGTCAACGTCGATGCTGCCAACTCCGCTGAGTATTTCCAGCATTTTCTGTTTTTTTTCTTTCAGATTTCCAAAGGATGGTTAAATTTCAGTACAAGGCAGGAACGAAGTGTCTCAGCACTGAGCTTTCTTGCAGTGCTATTTAAATGTCTGCCTTCCCCTTAAGGTGGAGGCACGGCAATGGCTCTCAGGGGGAGGCAATGGCATAGTGGATATATTGTCGCTGGGGCTGTTTATCTAGAGACCCAGGTAATGTTCTGGGGTTCAAATAGTTTCAGAGATAGTAGGAACTGCAGATGCTGGAGAATTTGAGCTAACAAGGTGTAGAGCTGGATTAACACAGCAGGCCAAGCCGCATCAGAGGAGCAGGAAAGCTGACGTTTCGGGCCTAGACCCTTTTTTTTTCGGGTCTGAGAGCTAAAATTCATGATTTTGCTCGATTTAATGTTGAAACACCGGGAACATTGAGGGGAGGTGGCGTTTGATGCGCCAATACTTTCACGCTGATTCCTGTATCCACAATGATCCCTCTCGACATTCAAGCTGCACTGTGTAGCCACCTTTCCAAACATCTGCTAACAAAAGGGAGAAATACGCAATGCTAATAGATTTTGGAACGTATCGGTGGGAAATGCCTTTATGGTTACGGCATGAAAATGTGAAAAGCTCAAGTCCTTGTGGGCGTGTTGTACCGCGTTGACCTGCTGACCAGTGTAGCCTTAGGAGTAGTGCAATAGTCTCATTGTTGATTAGTGCAATGACATAATGCACCCAGAGCTCAGCGCGATCCAAGTGCAGATTTCATACTAATTTATGCAGTTGTCATAATCGTTCTTCAATCTAATCCATCGTGCGAATTTCCCTGTGGGTTTTCGCCCTCGATTGTATGCTAGCTCCTTCTTGCAGCTGCACTTTCCTCCAGTATTCACTTGGTGATTGTTGAATCCTGCATCTGTTTGAGCTGCCGTTTGCTAATTCCAGTTTACTGTTAACGATTTTCAGATTAGACAAATATTTGACGTGTTGAATAAATGGAAACAAATTTGACTGACTTGCACTTTTAACATCATGTACAAGATAGCCTGAAAACAAACTATTGGATAATCGTTGAGATACTGAGAATTTCGCTGCCTTGATCTTTAAAAAAAATTGCTTTTTATAATGTTTGTTTCAATGTTTCTGTAGAAAGCCAGAGACGATTGACTGATGGACGCTTTCCTCGGTTTTAGGTCAATCCTTTCATTAATGTACTTTTCACGACCTTAACTCTCTCTTTAAAGGTAGAGTCGCCATAGTTTTACCCGACCATATGGACTACTTTCACATTATAAAGAGAAGACTGCTGATGGTGGTTTAACCTGATTCTCACCACGCCCTAGCTGAGGGAAGCGGTTGAGAGAGTCCTTCATAGTAACTTGTTTCGCGCTGAAATTATCCAAGCAATGAATGTTTTTATGCTGCTTATGCACCAAAATTACTGAATGCAAATATGCTATTTTATATTTAGCAGTTTTGAATCTTATGCCTGACAGTGTTGTTTATGGTTCAATTGCATTGCTGTTCTGTTCAATTAAATAGAAGTCTCCAGAGTTTACGTTCCACTAACAAATACTCTTGACTTTCCGCCCTCTCGCAAAAGAAAATCTCCAGCTTCAGACATGTGAGCGCAAACTCATTGCACAGTTCTGAACATTTTTAAAAATCATTTCCACATTTTAGAATAATTGACACCATGTTTAATGTTTCTATCGGCCACTCCTCTCTCTTAGAAACACAATTTGGAGACCCAGCACCAACCCCCAAAATAACTTCCGCCAGACCCAAATTCAGGTTGACTTCGGACAGACAGGAGTTTCCTGATGGGAACACCACTCTGGGTTTTCATAATGAAGGACGTGTTGCAGTAGCTGCATTAGCTCCAGGCCCAGAGACTTCAGGAGGGTGGTAGAGAAGAGCAACCCACCACGGATGCCCCTTTGGAATGTGAGTATGGGGTACACCACCAGACCCCTCCAAATAACCATACCTCCAGTGGCTGCACTTCCCCAAGAATACCAATGATCATATCTTTCAAAGAGATGGTCTCAGGCTGCACTCTCTGTCTGTGGCAATTAATGATCATAGTACTCAACATTTATAGCTGCAGATACTTGCAGATCCACAGAGGGCGTCTGTTCATCATTAACTAGGGAACTGTTAGTGCATCAATCCAGTTGATGACATATTCCCTATATCATAGAGTAGTCGGTTACTTAATCCATCCTGTCACCCAGATAGCTGAGGTAGAGAGCTAAGGGCCTCTACAGGAGATTTCTATTGTCCAAGGTGTCTACAACAGCATTAAAGGCACCAACCAAGCAGTTACAAGTAGAAAGAGGTTTAGTTCTCAAGTCAGCCAGATCTTCTGTGAAGAAGAAACCACACCGTATTCTGATTTGCTGCAGCCAGGATGTTTCAGACAGACGATTCTTCAAGATGTCTTCAGCAACAGACTGCAATGGCAGGATCACAGCTTCCCCTTTTTCTGAAACATATTTGAAAGCATCAAATCAGATCTCTTTCGTGAAGCAGAACTTGACCAGAATTCTCACACTTAAACATGTGCTGACTGACTATAATGCCCATAAATAGCCAAACATGAGACCAACGCCTAATATATTTCAGCATAAACAAACAATTCTTTCAGATAATGTAGATGTTAGAGTGGAGGAAAGCTTCAGGATTTTGATACTTAGCCAGAGTGGTTTGTAAAGTCTGTGTTGCTTTAAGACAGTAAGTTAATTCCGAGGTCAATGTGGGATTGTGTGGAGGATGATATGAGCGAGATCTTAAGTAAACATTTCACCTTTTTCAAAAGATGGAAGTGAGAATGTAGAGTAGTGGAAAGAATATCTAATAGACCTATTTGTAGAAAAGGAGATTGATTTCTGAAAATTATTCAGAACTAAGTGGCATTTGTTCTGATGACATCCACTGTAGGTTATCATAAGTCAGGAAGTGATAGTGTCTCCAGCTATCATTTTTAAATTTCATTAAATATGTAAGTAGCGCTGTTGGACTCAAAAGTAGCCACTATAAACAATTGGATTAATGAAGGGAGAGAAAGATAAATAATTTGGATGACTGTAGATGAATTAGTCAAAAGCCAATAAGCAGAAAATCTTTAAAGGCTTATTTTAATATCCCTGTCCAGTGGAAATCAGTTAAACTCATCTACCAATGACACCATTCAATAATACCAAGAGACTATGATTTTAACCCGTACTTCCACACACAAAAACCCGTTCCTCCAATGATGTCATTGGCGCTCAACTACTACTTTAACTATGGGCCTGTGTGGTGAAGCAATAGTGGTAGTTGTCATCTGGTTTATTAAAACAATTGGTGTGTCATGACAACTGTCCAAGTGTGCAATGGAATTTTGCACAAAAGCAATGAACATCAACATAAAACAAACACCGTTTCATTTTAAATGGTGTTCCATCTAACCAAAACTACAACTCTCTCAACTCATGAAAGTTAATAATTAAGTTAAAAGTGAAGTACCAGTATTTCGATTATAACACATGAACGTTCTAAACACCAGTTTAGAAGGCATGTGACATTAAAAACCAATCTGCAGTGTTTGCGTACTTCATTGGTAGTGAAGCAAGACAAAGCAACATTAGAATATGTAGATAATTGACCATATCCATATAAAAATACTGTTACAAATATGAAATGTCATCTACCAAATTCAGTCTCCTGAACTGAGTAGGTCTGTGGTACATATTTAGGGTCATGAATAATTAGAAATAATTGAGCTGAACAGGTTTTAAAAATATGTCTGAACTCGTAGTCAAAATGCATTTTTGCTGGTGAATATGAAACACTAATGCATTTGATCCTTTAGCTTATTTTATGCACTGTTGCAAACCTCTAGGAAGACCTTAACCATAGTAAGGTCAAGTGAGTACGATGTTTATGAGCAATCAATTCAGCTGTAAAAGTGGGTGTGCGGTAGAGTTATTTCTCTCATTGAAGTGTGCTGTGATCTTGAAAAGAGGTAGGTTCTTTTTCAATAATTTTTAACGTCCTTCATAGAAATAAGAAGACTGTGTTTTTCCTGGAAAAAGTACACAAAGAACGTTTAATTCTCCCCTGATCTGGGCTGCCTCTCTTGCTTCCCAGTATCCAATCATCTGTGTATAATACCACTACTCAAAGAGTAATAAGCTGAATGATTGACCAGTTGTTCTGTTCTTTGTTGCTGGTGGTTGAGGGAGAAATATTGCCATAGCACCATGAGAAGTTCCTGTTTTTCTTTAAATTGTATGATGGGATTTGAACAAGGAAGAGGATCTGTTTTAATGTTTCATCATAATAATGGCACATTTGACAGTGCAGAATTTACTGTTTACATAATGTTTTACTTCATTTAGGATAAATAATTCACTCTGGCAAAAAGAATCATACCAGAGTTTGGGAATAACATTTGAAATAGAGATTCTCTGATGGGTAGTTCTCTTAAAACTTTCTCAGTTTTTTTTGATTGGGGAAAGGAATTCAGTCAGTTGAGGTTTTCTGGATGATTGTACTAAAATGGACCAAAGTAACTTCCTTATTGATACTTAAATTTCAGTCATGCTGACTACAGTATCTCTGCCTATGTGGTGTTTTGTGCAGACACTAAAGAATGAATAGGAATTGGAATTTGATTCAGAGCAAATCTGAACTACATGCATGACCTGACAAGAGGGAAGGTCCATTGTATTTTGTTCTATTCTGTCTGCTAACCCTCATTATTTAGCCCTTTTATGATGATGGCCTGTGACTGTTGTGCTGCAACATGGTGGGAGTTGTAGCTGAGACAACAAGGTGCAGAGCTGGATGAACACAGCAGGCCGAGCAGTAGGGCTGACGTTTCAGGCCTAGACCCTTCATCAGAAAATTGGTTGTAACTGTTATCTTTATTTGTAAACAACTCCTATTGACATTTTTTTGTACTGAAAAGTAATAGTTCAGTTGGACTTCTCCAACATCTGTATCTATTTTAGAGTTAGTGGGTTTCAGCCTAACTCAATGATACTTTTATGTTTTACTTTTTGGAGAATAGAAACAAGCTATTTTGCAATGAACTACATCTGTTATTTCTTGCTTTGCCTGGCTTTTGTTACATTTTGTGCTTAAAATATATGTTTATGTCATGGGTTGGATTACAAACTGATTAATTTTAAAAAATCATGGAAGCACAGCACATTATTTTAACTTCCTAATGTGTTGCATGCACACTGGCAACCTGACAAGAGGGGAAGGCCCATTGTACTTTGTTCTATTCTGTCCACTAACCTACATTATCCATCCTGACCGGCTATGTTGGACACATCATGAGTTTAATTAATTAACAATGCTATATAGTTAATCCTAAAAAGAAGTGCAAAAGAAAATCTCAACATTTATAATTCAGGGTCAAAATTTTAATAAATGCCATTCTGATAACTAGTGCATAATAAAAAAATCCAATAGTTCGTGCTACTAAAATGTTTGTATTAAGCCTTCCAAGAAAATCAAAAACCTTCTCAAAAATAGCTTCTGTCAAAACAGTTTATAATGAAATGTAAATATATGAAAATGAAGGTATGTGGACAGCCTGAAGGAGACCTGCCTGGGGTCAGAAGCAAGTAGGTTTCCCTTCTAAAAAGGATTTTTTTTTTCAGATTAGTTAAGACAACAAGCTACCTCAATAGAATTTTTTTATTGTTTTGTTTGTGCAGTATCCAAACAAGCGTTTGAGAAATCTGCTATTAATGGCTGAGAAAGCTTTAAGCTGTCACTTTTGAGTACTCATGTAGGAAGACTTCACATTTTATAGGACAAACTGTGGAGATTCACTTAAGTAAAACAAACTGATCTGAGAGAATGTTTCTAGATTTGAATTTCTGTAAAATGATGGTGTTGGAAAGGAGGTTTGATTTGATTTGCGGTGTATGTTCAGATTTCTGTGTTCTATATCGAAGTGGCTTGGTTTGCTTTTTTTCTTGCTTGTGTTCTTCAAGAAACTCGACAACCTCATGTGACTGTTTCAGTTAATGATCACCACATTAACTGAAGTAGAAAAGACGTGATCCATCAAACCAACTTTCGTTCTAGAACCTGACTTGTCCAGTCGTACTATCACCTGAGATCGTAACAGTAAGATTTATTGTGCACCATTCCTTTGTTAGGATTCATTTTGTGTCATTGGTAAAATGATTAAGACCAATCTCTGAATCCTTGATTCATGTTGCCTTTGTCAGCTGAAACATCAACTACATGTATTATATGCTAGATCACTTGACCTGGAAAATCCTTGCGTAAATTGACAGTCTTCTAGGAGGCTGTGTGTGCCCTGTTCTATAACGCTATAAATAAAGTTCTTGTATAAGCAGTGTATACTCTAGCCAAAAAAACTTTCTAATGACTTTAAACATTTTAATAAATATTTCTCAATTTTCTGACCTGACATTATATTTTATATAGGTATAATGGTTCTGTAAGACTGAGTGCATGACCTTTGTGTGTAGCACAATCTTTGGTTCTCCATTGATGGAAAACTTACAGACTTGGCTGTTAAATGGCAATGAATTCTAGCATAGATTAATGTGAGATCATGTGCTTTGGCAGGAAAAGCAGAGCACCTACATTTTAGACAATAAGAAGCAGAATATGGCAGAAAAGCAAAGGCATCAAGCCATATGGTTAATAATTCATTAGAAGCAACATCAAAGGTCAGCAAAGCACTTAAATCTCAATGCTTTGTTCTCACTCTTATTTCTAGGAATATAGTGTACTCAAATATAGTGAAGCAGTTAAATCTAGATAGGACCCAAATCAAGCCATGCTGTAGAGTACTGTGCATAGTTTACTCCTGTACATTAGAGAAAAAAACAGAATAACAGTGAATACAGATTTTGCAAGAATAGTACCAGAACCGAGGGAGTGCAGCTATCAAAGATTGAACAGGCTGTTGTCTTTAAAAAAGACAACTTGAACAGGGCTGCCTAAAGTGGCAGTCACCCCCGTGTGACAAGTTAGTTGCGACAATTTGCAAGCCTCAAAATGGGGTCACAGTAGGAAAAGGTTTGGGAAGAACTCCGTTGGAAGAGACCTAACGGAGATCTTCAGGATTACAAATGGTTTGGACAGAGTAATCGTGGAGAGAATGTTTCCGTTTGGGAAAGAATCTTGTGGAATAACGAGGAGTTATGATTACGAGACAGTTACTCATAAATCTGATATGAGGTGAAGGAGATTTCTTTTGTGCTTAGAATGTGGAACTGATTGAGCACAGGAGTGCTTGAGACAAACGGCTTTCACTAAATGAGTACGCAAGAGGAAAAAGCAATCAAAATATATATAGAAAGTTGAGATGAGGTTGATGGAATAGGGGAAGAATCTCTCGGAGAATGCATACCAGCACAGATTGGTTGGACTCAATGAGCAGCAGCTGTTCTGAGTTTGTGTAATTGTATCAACCAAACATACAGTAAAATTCTGCCATTTTTACAGAATTTGGCAGTGGTAGCAAGACTGTCTGAATAAGCCAAACTTTCCCCAATGTCATTATGCATAGTTACAGATTATTTTTATCAAACTGTTTCATCAACATTTTTAAAATGTGGAAAGTAAGACTTATATTTATAGTTAATTTCCCAATCTTTGGTTGGAAAATCCTTTACAACATCCTATGAGTTTTTTTTTCACTGAAGTGTAGCCATTGTTATCATGTGTAACTGGCAGTCATAGGCTAAAAAACACAGCGCCATGTGGCTTTTGTGAATAATCACGTGAGAAAACTCTGTTTAACTATATTGGCACTCTCCCAACTCTCGTTTCCTATTCCTGACATAAAGGTGGCTTCCAGAAGTAGGTACACATCTCCTATGATCTGAAACCTGCATTAATGCATATGATTATGAATAGGACATGTCACATAATTAAAAGTCAACCTTTTAACAGAATCAACATACTGTAAAGCATGAACGCTACCCATCAGTTCGTCCAATCCACTCTGAATTGCAGTAATAATCTCAAACTGTAACAATGAAACCAAATTAAAAATAATTTGTGTAATTACATAAGGCGGACAGTACGGTTTTAGACTTTCGTAATAAATCATTTCAAAATTTGAAAAAAAACTAGACCATCAGCTGATCTCTTCAATAATTTAAACTCGAGTTGTTTGCCTGGCAAAAGCACTGACAAGTCACTTTCTGCCCACTTCTGCTGGACTCAGCAGTGTGAATGAGGGAACAGAAGAATTTGTGAATTTCCAAAGAACAAATTCCTCTGAAAAATGAAATAATAGTCGACCAAATAAGTCTTCAACTCCACTCAATGAATGAGAAGTATTTTTCTGGCTACTTGGTGGTTTCAGTTATCCCACTGAATAAACCCCACACAGCTGGATAAATCATCCATAATACCTGAGTGAAGGTGACTACAGCTTGTACGTAAAAATGCCCATTATCATTCAACCAACCAAAGTAACAATATCCAAAACAACCTATAACCTGCCCATTATCCAACAGATTGGCTCCCATACAAATTGGGAACATGTTTTGAATGGTATTTGGCTATTCCAGATATTAACTTTAAAATGACCTTAAGTCTTTTGTGTTGACCTTTTAATTTATAACTTGAGGATCTCATCGAGTATAAACAGGCTTCCAGCATTTGTTGTGAATCTAATTTCTCAGAAGCTGGATGACAGATATTAGGCTTGTAAAATGTGATTTAAATGCTGGCATGATATTTGCCACGAAGCCAAAAGTTTGGTTCAAGGCCCAGAACTTTGAGCGCGTGATCTAAGATCACACCTATTTTGTACCGTGGGGGTCACATTGTTGGAAGCACCATCTTTCAGATCAGCCTTAAATTAAGGCCTTTCTCTTCCCTCTTTATTAGATGTAAAGGATCTCATTGCACAATTCAAAGAAGAGCTAATGAAGTACTGTCTCCAGTTCCGGTCACCCTTTTATAGCACAGATACTATTAATTCAGAAAAGATTTACCACTATGTTGCTGGGAATGGGAGGCTTGAGATATAAAAATAGACTGTAAAGGCTGGGAGTTTTTTCACTGGAGCATAGGCGGTTGAGGGGTGACCTTGTTGATGTTTTGTAAAATCATGAGGGTCATAGATAAGGGTGAATGACAAGGGTCTTTTCCCTAGGATGGGAGAGATCAAAACTAGAGGGATATTTTCAAGGTGAGTAGAAAGATTTAAAGACAAGAGGGGGTAACTTTTTTAAATAGTGGTTTGTGTTTAGAACGAACTACTAGAGAAAGTGGTGGATGCAGGAACGGTTAAAATGTTTAAAACACTTGGATAAGGTCATGACTAGGAAAGGTTTGGAGGGATATGGGCCAAGTGCAGGCAGGTGGGACTTGTTTAGTTTGGGAACATGGTCAGCTTGGATTGTTTGAATCAAAAGGTCTGTTTCCCTGCTGTCTGACTCTATGACTCTGAATTTTCCGGTCTATGTTTAACTCTCAACCAACACCTGAAATAGATTATCTGATTTATTTCATTATTATTTGAGAGACTTTGCTATATGAACATCTTATTCAGTAGCTACATTTAACGAGAATCTTAGTTGTGAAATATTTAGGGATATCCTGAAATTATGAAAAACATGAAGTGTGACACTTTTTAAAAGAAAAAGAAGACTAAGATGAAAGTAGCAACCAACTCAGCCATATTTTAAGTTATTTAAAAGCCAGGCAATCTGTTTATATCAAATGAAATATTCCTAGCTTAAAGCAAAAGGCAGCTCTGTTTCTTGCACGTATTACTGTCCCCAGTTCAGCAATACTTATAGACAGTATAATTATAGACGCTTATTTGCAAGAGTTTAAATACGCAGGGAGCCAAACATGCCAGAACTAAAAACATTACTGTACATAGTATTTACAGCACGTAAACAGACCATAAAGCTCAATAGGTATATACCAGTGTTTGAACTCCATGAACCTCCTCTCAGCCTGTTTTGTCTAATCCTGTCATTTTTCTGTGTCTGTCTTCCTCACAAACTTAGCTAGCATTACTCTTAATGCATCGATGCTATTCACCTCACCTGCTCCATGAGCTGGCTGATTCCACATCACCACTCTTTGAGTAAAGAATGTGTTTTTTGGAATTTCTTATCCAATTTGTTGGTAAATATCTCATGTTTATGGTCCCTTGTTTTGGATTTCTACAACAGGAAACTTTTTTCTACATCAACCACATGGAATTTTTTAAATTCTTGAAAAAATCATCTCCCAACCTTGTCTTTTCTAGAAAACAAAAAGCTCCAGACTTTTCAATATTTCCCAATTGTTACTTGTAATATTTTTTGCACTTTTTCCAGTACCCTGTGTACCCTTTCTGTAAAATGAAAACTGGAACTATGCACTGGACTCGGTGTGTTCTAACCAGTTTCTCTATGGGTTCAAATTACCTATTAACAACTTCTCTTTGTGGCTCCAGTTTACAAAGCTGTCAAATTATTCTACTATTCAACTATACTGAATCTGAGTACGTCACATTAAAATGAATGCAATATTCAATTCATAACATTCAAATGAGATGGTTTCATTATTTTAAATATTTACCATGAATGAGTTTTTTTAAACTTGGTTTACATTCAGAGGAATCATTGTATAAATCTGATCAGATCTTTTTGTTTTCCAATTTGGGCAGGATCCCAAAACAAATAGAAATTCCCAAACTGGTACAGAAACTGATCATTCAGATTGAGCACAAATAATTCTTAGATTAATAACTTTTCCTTAAAATGCATGGCAGATGGCTCAGGTATAAAGTAAATGTCTGATATGAATAAGTATTTGTGAGGTATTACCCTGATCATGTATCTTGTGGTACAAAAACCAAGTTGCTGGAAATGCTCACCAAGTCTGACAGCATCTGTGAAGGAAAAAACAGTTAATGTTTCAGGTCTGGTGACCCTTCCTCAGAACTCTGTATCTTGTGGTGTCTGCCATCTCTTCCAGTATCTAGTTCAGAGTAAATATAGTTTGAGGTGGTTTGCTGCCACTAATCCTCCTTTTGTTTATGTTTTTTGTCTAGAGTCTGTAATGATAAATGGAAGAGATTGAACGCCACAGTTCACAGAAGAAGCATTCTTCCTAGTTAGCAAGATTGTTTATTGAATGATAGCTGTAAGTGCAACTACAAGTCAGGCATAATTACTAGAATAAAAAAAAAGGTGGATGATGGAAATCTGAAACAAAAACAGAGAAACACAGCAGGTCTGGCAGCATCTGTAGAGCAAAAACTGATGTAATGTTTCAAGTCCAAATGTTTGTAAGATGGTGATCATGTGTTACAGATCACTCCATTACTATGGCAACATGTACTTTTACATGCATTTTCATTGTGTGGACCTGGAAATAATGATAGAAGCGCCACCCTTCATTACATAACATGGATGACCAGAAATCTCTCCCCTCTAAATGCCTACCATCGGTGTATATTAGAAGAAATTGCAGGCTGATAATAGACCTGCTTGGCCGCATTATGAATGTCTTTTTGAGCATCCGCTCAGATGCAGGGATGTTATGCAATGCTTGAAAAGGCCTCTCTCTCATTGTAATAGAGCTGGTGATAAAGTTATCCTTTTTATAGAGGTTTGCACCAATAAATGATTATGATAAAAGTTAACTTGTAAGCCTAATCCACAAGGTTTGCCAAGAGACCTCCTGGTCAATGCTTTAAACATGTAACATCACTGGGAAATTAAACTGTCTCTGCTACTTCAAGCAATATGGGATGCTCAACTCTTAAGCGATGGATTAGCTATTTAGCTATCTTAATGAGCATGAATGCTTGAAATTTTAAACATCTTTTAGATATAGTAATCGTGAGCAGCATTTCCCAATGGCTCAAGACAACCAACAGCTGTAGGAAGTCCAAGGCTGGGTCTATCAGAGGACCCTTTGGGAATTGCGAAAGGGCCACTAGTGGCAGGAGTGCCCCCATTGACTGTTTTCCCAAGCTAGCATGATAACAAGCCCATGAATGGTCTCCCTCTGTGCGATCTGAAGGACTATTTAGACAGTGGTCTGAAGCTCCAAGTCACAAGCCAAAGATCCTCGACCGCACATCCCTATCCCCATTCCCTGACTTGGAGTTCTCTTCTCCTAATGAATTCTGTGTGTGAGTACAATACAGTGACCCTGATGAGGACTGTATATCCGTAGGACCATGTTTGAATCTATGGGGAGCTGATGGAGTGAAAATATCATCTCTGGCAGCTGTAATGATCCCAAATGAAATTATTCAAAGAATTCCACCTTGTAAGCAATAATTGTTAATATTCAACCATCTTTCTGTTGATTCACAATCTCTCTCTGTACGGATGGAAAATAAATGCTGGATCAGCCAGTGACACCCATGTCCCATGGATAAATTTAAGAAAAAGAAAATCCACAATAGTGACTGGTGCGGGATATTGAGACTTTGACAATGGAACAGTACTAAAGCATAGAGACAGACCATTAAGGCCAACAGAACTGCAAATTTACCCTCCATCTAACTTTATTGTCACCCTCCTCACCAGCTTTCTTAACCCTCACTATGTATAACTGTTAGCATCTCTTGTCCCTCGTCCAGTGCTTGATCTGTAGAAACTTCCTTCAACTAAATATTAGGAAGACAATGGCTTTAGAATCTGCTTCAAATTTCGTTGCCTAGCTATTGACTGGTGCCATGGAGAGTGACAATCTGACTCGGACAGGTTGTGATCTTGGTAGTTTCTGACCATATGCCTATGCCATCACTGACACTGTCTATTTCCGTCTCTCTAATATTATCCAACACCAACCCTACCTCAGTTGATTTACTGCTGTAATCCTCATCCATTAAGTTATTATTTCTGAAGATAACTATTCTAGTGTGCTCTTGTTTTCTGGCCTGTAAAGTTGAGATAGAGTAATACAGCATGGAAACAGGCCCTTCAGCCCAAACTTGTCTGTGCTGACCATGGTGCCCATTCAGCTAGTTCCAATTGTTTACGTTTGGTCTCTATCCCTCTTAAACCCTTCCCATTCATGTATCTATCCAAATTTTTTTTAATGTTGCTATTGTACCTGCCTTAACCACTTAGCCCACTTATATGCGCAACACTCTGTGTGGAGAAGTTGCCCCTCAGGTCCTCCTTAAATCGTTCCCATCTCACCGTAAACCTACACCCTCTTGTTTTCAATTCCCCATCCCTGGGGAAAAAGAGACCATACGCATTCATCCTATCTATGCCC
The DNA here is from genome assembly GCF_021869965.1 of Rhincodon typus. NCBI lineage: Eukaryota > Metazoa > Chordata > Chondrichthyes > Orectolobiformes > Rhincodontidae > Rhincodon > Rhincodon typus. Next base: position 24,306,861 of record NC_063341.1, on the reverse strand, counting down.
CTTATGATTTTATACACCTCAATAAGGTCACCCCTCCATTCTCATGTTATGAGGAATAAATTCCTATCCTGGCCAATCTTTCCCTATCACTCAGGCCAACTAGTCCTGGCAATATCCTCGTAAATCTTTTTTGCACACTTTCCAGTTTAACTATGCCTTTCCTATAACAGGGTGATCAAAACTGTCCACAATACTCCAAGTGTGGCCTTCCCATTGACTTATGCAAGTATAACATAACATCCCGACTCCCATACTCAGTGCCTCGACTGATGAAGGCCAACATGCTAAATGCTGCCTTCACCATCCTGTCTACCCATGATGCCGCTTTCAACAAACTATGTATTTGTACTCCTAGGTCCTTCTGTTCCACAACACTCCTCAGGACCTTACCATTTACTGTATAAGTCCTGCCTTGGTTTGACTTTCCAAAGTGCAACACCTCACACACTTATCTGCATTGAATTGCATTTGCAAATCCACAGCCCACTTCCCCATCTGATCAAGATCCCTCTGTAATTTTTGATAACCTTCCTCGCTATCAATGATACCTCCTAATTTCGTATCATCCACAAACTTACTTATCGTGCCTTGTACAATCACATCCAGATCATTTGTGTAAATAACAAATAACAAGTCCCAGCACCAACCCCTGTGGCACACCACTAGCCACAGGCCTCCAGTGTGGAAAAACAACCTTCAACCATCCCCCTCTGCTTCCTACCATTGAGCTAATTTTGAATCCAATTAACTAGGTCCCCCTGGATCCCATGCAACGTAACCTTCATGACTAGTATGCTGTATGGGGCCTTGTCAAAGGCCTTACTATGGTCCATGTAGACAATATCCACTGCCCTACCCTCATCTATCCTCCTGGGTTACCTCTTCAAAAAACTGAACGATTTGTCAGACGTGACTTCCCATGCACAAATCCAAGCTGACTGTCCCTAATCAGACCTTGACTATCCAAACGTTGGTTGATCCTTTTCCTCAGTATCCTCTCCAGTAACTTGCCCAAGATCACCCGAAGCTCAGCTGCATACATACAAGCTCACGTCAACTTTTATTCAAACAGTACCCCTGTGCTCACCGATGTACATTGACTTTGGATTTTAAAATTCTAATCCTTGTTTTCAACTCTTTCAATGGCCTACCCTTTCCCCATCTCTGTAACCTCCTTCAGCCCATAGTCATCAGGGAATTTTGTGATCCTCCAATCCTGGCCAATTGAACCTTAATTGTTCCAATGCTGGTGGCTATGCCTTCAGCTAACCCAAAAGTCCAGTATTTTGTCCCTATACCTATCTTCCTTTCCTCTGCTTCTTTTAGAACAGTTCTCAAAGCCTTCCTCACTGATAACACTTTTTTTGTGATTTTGGCCAGTGCCTCCTTTTTGCAATTTTGCAGCAAACCTTATTTGATGATGCTCCTGTGAATATCTTTGGGATATTTTGCTACATAAGTGCTATACGAATACAGGCTGCTGCTGTTTTTGTTATTCCTATCTCTCTCTCAAACACTTACCTACATTTCCTTAAGGCTTCAGTGCTATTTGCCTCAACTACTCTCTGAAAGAGTCAGATGACTTGGGGAGAGAATCACTTGTTAAAACTTTAAGTAGTTATTTGGCCACTTCTGATCGTGGATTTTAAATCTGACCCAATTGTGCTGGGGAGTGGGGTCTTCATCTTATAAATACTCTTCAATGGGGATTCCACATTCAGCAAATAATATCCAAAGCAAAACAGGATTTCTTGGATTGCTGTGGAGGAATCTTTGGTATGGCAAAAAAAAGCAGAGTTACCAAACATTTGCTTGTCCAATCCTGGAGTATGAAAGTTGTATGTGGGATTTTAAATGATGAGAAATTCAAATAAAATTGAAGTGATCTAAAGACGTGCTGCAGAATTCGGCAGTGTCACATCCGTGACCAGAGATTTTAAAACATTAATTCATGGAAAATGGGCATCACTGGCAAAGCATGCACTTATTGCCCATCCCTAATTACCCAGAGGCTATTTAAAAGAGTAACATTGCAGTGGGTCTGGAGGCACATGTAGGGCAGACCAGGTAAGGACAGTAGATTACCTTCTCTAAAGGATAGTCTTGGGTTTTTACTACAATTGGTAATGGTTACATGGTTCCCACTTAACTGCATTTTATTCCAGATTTTGGTTGAGTTCAAATTTCTCCATCTGCCATGGTAGGATTAGAACTCACATCCTCAGACCATTAATGTAGGGTTCTGGGTTACTTGTCCAGTGACCCTACCACTACATCACCACCCCTCCATGAGGAGGAATCACTCTAGCAAAGAAAGGAGAAAAAGAAACTACCATGTTCTGTAAAATTTTTGAAAGGTTTCAATATCCGGATTACTATATCAGCAAGTCATGCCTGGTTTAGCTAGTGCTACCCCTAAAAATGTGGTCAGAGTACAGAAATTGCTCTGTGATGCTGACACAAATAGAACAGAAGCAGAAGCTTTGTTTCAGTGGGGAAGCCCTCACTGACCAGGCTCCGGTAGAAGTAGCGTTTGGATCCCAATGATGTGAAGGAGCTTAATCAGCAGATTTAAAGAAGAATCCTGCAGGCTTCAAGTGAGTGTCTTTGTGGCCTGCAATTTTAATTTGGCCCAGTGTAATTGATTGATTTGTGCCTCAACATTTCATTTCCCTTTGTTCTCAACATTTTCCCATTACTTTATTAATGGCAGTGTTAGCTATTTCATTAACTGGGTTTGTGCCTCCACTACAATACCAGACAAAGAATTTTTTGTATAAATGCATTCACTATTCCTGCACTATAATTACATACGACAATTTCATCCTTCACCTTCAATTTTGCTCTTTGCTTATACAATTTTGTTCAGTTCTCTTTCACTAGAGCACCAAATTCTAAACTTTGACCATTCACATTTATTCTTGAGGTAATTTAAAATGAGCTCATTACACCTAAATTAGGGCAGGGACTGGAGTTGTGTGATTCAAAGATGTTAGTGATGGTTCAGGGTAGTACTTGCCTGCAAATCATAGCTGTAGATCCAAGCCCTAACTCAGTGCATGAAATCTGAAACTAATGCAGCTTTTTAACTCCATTCCATCTTTTGGATATTATCATAAGTGTATAGCCCTGCTCTTTGCTGATTTTTGTTTTTAGATACTGCTTTGAAAATTCTTACATTAAGGATGGAAGACTGAATTAATGGGATTTGTCAGGCTAAAGATTGTATGTACCACAGCTGTGAGTCATACAGATTGGATACTATGTGAATCTCATGAATCAAATGGAAAGCAGTGTTTAATATCGAAGATCGGCAGCTATATGAATGCAAATATATCATCTCATTTCATATGCTGCCATGTTTTGAGGCTGCAATTTGGAAAATATCTTTTCTGTTCAGTTTCAATACAGCTTTATGATTCACCACTGCAGTATCTGTTCTTGAGACCAAAGCAACCTTATGAATATTTGTGACAACAAGGTGCAGGGCTGGATGAACACAGCAGGCCAAGCAGCATCATAGGAGCAGAGAGGC
>NC_063341.1:24280836-24302926 GCF_021869965.1 Rhincodon typus | reverse complement strand
GCCTCTCTGCTCCTATGATGCTGCTTGGCGTGCTGTGTTCATCCAGCCCTGCACCTTGTTGTCTCGGATTCTCCAGCATCTGCAGTTCCTACTATCTCTTATGAATATTTGTTATGTTCTGATGGATGTCATTTCCAGCATGACTCCTGCTTGTTTCTTGAACATGGCCAGTAACACAGTTGGAAAAATTAAAGCTATTGGTGAATGTGAAAAATTTGTCTGAGCCAAAGTAAGTTTAAAAATATATTTTTGAAAGTTAAATTTTGAAAACATATCCTAGATCAAATAGTGAATATGTGAACTGCATAGAATAAAATATTGAGGGAAACTGTTTGAGTAAAATTATGTTTTTCCCTCTTGTCATGCTCCCTTGGTGGGAGCAAGGAAATGAATGGAAATTAAGGGAGAGAGGAGTGTCAGTGGAATGAGACGGAGGGGAGGGAACAGAAGTTGAGTGAGTAATTCAATGATGCCCAGATTCAGGATTGTGCCATGTGTTGACTTTAATGGCTTTTGTCTCGAACAAATACAACTGTATCAGAGGTCATCCTCTACAGCATGTTAGTGTGCAGGGTACAAATACATTTTTCCAAATGTCTGCCTTTTCATTAAAAAAGCCCTGCTATCATGCTGCTAATCAAATTCGTAGGGGTTTCGTGATCACACGTACTCTTGCAGCTAATCTATCTTGAGGACTGTTGGAACTCTCCTCAGCAGATGCTCACACTGATCTACTTGGTGGTAATATGCATCAGAAATACATCAGAGACCTGCGAAAATATCTTTGTAATTTCTCAAGATTTTTTCAGCCGTTGGTGAATATTTGGTGCTCTGCACATGCAGGTTTGAGCTTTAGACTTGTTTCATTTTGAGATCACTGGATATTACTTGTTGTTACTCTCTGGACTTGCAGATTTTTTTCTTCCCATTGCTCTGTACTCTCAGCTTCGTTTGTCCTCCTGGAATGAGCATTATCCCATCATAGCCTCAATTTTACATTCACTTTTCTTCACTGAAGCTCATTACATTGTGTGTAGCAGAGCATCCATTTGACACTTCACATTGACGTAATGTTCCCCTCCTACAGTCAGCGGTCTAACAGTTAGAAACCATTTATAACCTTCACATTGGATGTACCAACCTGTTGCATGGTGTAAAATGTTTTGTCAGAAACATTGTATTACATCTCTTCAGCAGCCATTTTTATAGCCTTGATTCTTCCCAGCAACACTTGCGTGCAAAGTGATTCAGCCTCACATAGTTAGACCATTCCTTTTCCCCATGCTGGACATGTTTGTATTTCCTTTCACATGGTGTCCACAGCAATATTTACATCCTGTGCTCTGGTCTTGATCTTTCTGCTGGCCCATTCACAAATATTTCACCCATTTTCCATTCTGTTGTTCTTGTTAAGTTTGGCATAAGGAAATACCTCGTCAGTTCTCCCACTACTATTCTCTAGCTCTCTGTGGTTCTTACCCTCCTAGCTGAGCGTTGAGATTGGATGACACCGTTTTAAAGAAAGATTGAGGCATTCAGCATGGTGGACTGGAAATACTTATTCCCCACATTAAGTAAAAAAATCTTGTTGTCTGTGCAATCTTGCAAACAAAAATACACAATGTACAAATTGACTGACACAGTTCTCCTTGCATAAGAAACTGTTCTCCAAAAATATTGCACAGACGATGAAAAACTTTGGGACATCCTAAGGGTCTAAAAGCTGCCACCTAGTTGCAAGTTCTTCTCGAGTGGAAAGATGTAGCAGCAGCAATTGAAATGAGGGAGGCAGTGAAGGTGTAGGGCCCTTGATAGGATTAAGAGATGAGGAAGTAATTCAAAATTGCTTTTGTAATTATGAAAAATACCTAGTTATATTACAAATTTGTTACTTTTAATAGGGAACAATAACACCTGAGTCAATCATTTGACCAATGGTAAGGCTGTTGCAAGTTATCTAATTCCACCCACTCTTTTTTTTTATTTTTTATTTCAACTGAAAACTTGATTTTGTACAAATTTGATCCTCTGGAGGACACTGGGATATTTTGCTACATTAAAAGATGCTATCTAAATGCCAGATGATAATTTCTATTTGATTTTCCATTGAGGTAATTGTAGCTATTTGTTCAGTATCAGTCTTTTTTTCTCTCTAGCTGCTCGCTATTCATTTATCTGTGTACAGGACAATTTTTTTAAAACAAATTGTTTTTTTTTTTTCAGTACTGAGGCATGCAGGGTCCAAAGCAGGAATGTAAGTTGGAATATTCAATTCAATATAAATTCACACAAAGCAAAATTGAGAGGGAAAGATTAATTCATAAAGGCAGAAAAACACAAAAGCATTAGTCTCAACAATTAACATCTGATGGAATGAGACTTTACACTTACGAAAATTAAATTTTCAGGGACAAGAGATGTTTGACGGTAAGATTTTTTACTTCACTAAAATTCACTTACATCGAATGCTCAAGTCCAAACTTCCAGTTTCATTACTATGCATCTAGTGGTTAAGTACACATGTTTCACAAATTTCAACGCTGAGATTCTTGCTGGGATATTTTTGAAGTAACAGAACAATCAGGACAGCCACTTCCTAATTTCTGTACTTAAGTGTGTGTACATTCTCATCAGTTCCTCCTGGGTAAGGTTTCCCAATTTGTTATGATTCCATATGGGATAACCCAAACTGTTAAGAAGGAATGAGCTGGCTCCCATTTGTTTTCTACCTCTGGTGGAAGCTAGATTAATCTAAAAAGGCTCTTTCTCTTGTGGATACCTTTTCTCCCAGATCGAAATGAACAAATCTTTTAAAAGGAGTTGATTTAACCAGTGTTTATCAAATTAAGAGTGAGATAATTAATTACTAGTGAGAAGAAATACCAATGCAACACAAATGCACATAGATTAGAAATAAGAGGTGAATTCAAAAGATAAATGTTTTTTTAAAAAAAAATCAGATATATATGGCTAAGTCTCCGAATTGCTCACATGCTCACAAGCTTACAAAAGCTCAGTTGAACACTTGCAGCCATTCCGGCTGAAGTTACCAGTAACTTTATTATAAGTGAATAATTGATTTCACAATCCTTGGTTTAGCACATTGGTTGAGATTTTGCAATTCCGATGCCTTTCAACTGAGTTCCAGCAGTCAAGGTGAGGGAGAGTCCTTTGTCCTGTGTCTACCTGCAACACAGAAGCAATGACTGGATGGTTATTTGACTGCGATCTTTACAACGTACACACTTGACCACTGTTCTACACGAGAGTATTCAGTCCCACTGCTTGATTCAACTAGAGCTGACTTTTTTTTTTTTTTTTTTTTTTTTTAAATAACCTTTTCCTCCAAGAGAAGAACAGAAAATGTGTGCAGCTTGGGACATTATCTGCAGGGGGTGGCTTGCTGTTGAGTAGGAGCTATTGTCAGTCTCTCCTGTATTTCTTGTTACAAGAGATCACAGTCCTGTCTGTTTTGAAATTTCCTTAACATTTATTAGATGTCACATTTCATCAGTCTCTGTCTCTAGATCCACTCAATTTACATCATTGACTCTGACTCTGATTTCTCCTTTTAAAAGCACCTTTTAGAATTACAATAGGAAAGTTGCTGCCTGGTTTACTTGACAGAAACAATGAATGCTGATAGTTTCACTGTTATTCTTATTAGAAAATATGGGTTTGTTTTGGCAACAAAGTAAAATAATGATTCCATGAGCCAAATGTTATGTTGTGCTTTAGGCCAGCTTGTGATTTTAAGCCTTCAAATAAATAAGCAACTCTGCTCGGAAAAATCTTCAGTGGGCTGCTCACTAATTTGGGGTTCAGCCAGCAAATAAATAAACCTAACCTGCAAAATTAACATTCTGTTTCAGAGTCAGAATCACTTTAAATGCCAGTAAATAAACATGAACCAAATCTCAAAGGGCTTCATTGTGTGAGCAGCTCTTCAGTAACCAGATCATTAATTTCTTAAATATAAATATTCCTTCAATAAATACAAACAACTGAACTTCAAAAAGAACCTATTATTCACTAATGTGTCAATTAGTACAATGGCACTCAAGTGAAGGCACATTATTGGCAAACTAACAAATACTGACTATATTTTATTCTTTCCTAAGTAGTGGGTATCGCTGACAGGGCCAGCACTTAATTGAGCATTCTGAAGTGTCCTTGAGCATCCCATGTAGCTTCAAGTACACCATTCTCAACCATCAGCAGTTTGCATGATATAGCAGCACCTTTTAACATAGAAAAAACGCACCAAAGTGCTTCATAAAGGTATAATTCTAACTAAAACTTCACTTTTACCCACACTTGTTGCAGTAAGGGAGCTCTTTAAATTAACTGTTTTTGTGAGACTGTTTGTATAGTTGTGCACATACCACTGTTCCTTATCAGCCCCTTGCCCCTTGTTTAATTCCTTCTTTAAATGTTCTTTATGAGGATTATCATCCTGTACTGATGGAGGGTTCACGTGTGAAAACATTGATTTACCAGTTTTCTCCTGTTATGCAACCCGTCTGCTAAGCTGAGTGCATCTAATATTTTCTGTTCATGTAGTTCGTCATAATGGTCAACCATTATTCCATCCATTAAATCACACTTCTTCAATACAACAAGCACAAAACAATTATTAGAGCTCTCTCAAAGTCGCTGCTACCAGAGTATTTATTTCCTTTATAAATCACTGGGGTTATATTAAGTAGTCCCAAAAAATTAGCACAGGGTTTCAGAATGCAGTTAACTTGTGTCCATTCAATGTAACACAGGTGGTATGCCAGCTTTATGCTGCTTTCTTATTTGAAGGACTCAACATGCAGCCAGCACAAGCCACACTGTTCATTTACTATATCAATAGTAGGGATTCACAGGATGCAATTTGCTGATACCAGTTAACACTAGTCTGCAGTGCTTAAAGTCAGCATTAAAGTGGAAGTGACTTGTGGCTGGAGCAGGTGGAGTCTATCATGCAGGAAGTGATTCTGACCTGAGAAACAGTGAACAAGTTGCAGAGTTTCCAAATGCATTCACTAGAGATCTTGGTGGAGGTGGCAAAGGGATGCCCAATCTCCAAAGGGCCAAGCTGCCCTCTGGACACTTAGAAGGGATTGCAAGCCCAAGGACCTGCATGTAGCAATGCAAGAAGTACAGCATCCTCATACGAGATGCCAAGGTCAGTGAATGTATCTTCAATGTTATGTCCTGGCAATTGCAGTTTCCCTCAACAATTACTCAATTCACCATAGCTACCAAAAATTTCTATTAATCAGGATTCATACTTAATACTTCATATGCTTAACCTCACCTTCACACACTCAAGCTATTGCAAGCTTCACATCCACAGCTCAGTTTGCACACACTAGCAGCTATTTAACATGACAGACACATCAGTCAAACATATTGACAGGTATGCTGCCCTTTCTCTTACAGGACAACCTGCAGCACAACAAGAGGCAGAGGAAGTAACTAGAAGGGTCAGATATTGCTTATGTCCTAACTCTCATGGTGGAAACACTGAGCATAATTGGAACCTCTGTGCAGTTTTGGTTTGGTTGCTGAGGATGTGGAAGATGCTGAAGATTATGGTATACATGTGTAATCCTCCTTTTCAAGGCCCACCTCCTTTCCTCCCACACTTTTTTTTTCTTTTCTGATTAGAAGCTTCAGTGATGCACTCATCATTCCCATTCCTGGACCACAGCCTGACCCTTGTATCTTTCTCCTTTCAGATACCCAAGAAATGCTGGCAATCAGTGGAGAAATACTGCACCATCACTTGAATTCACATTCACAGACACAAACTCCAAGACTGATACAGCCTGTCTTTTAGAGAATCCTTGGCAGTGATATCTGCATGTGGTGAGACACTGGACAGGATGGACCAGTAGCTAGAGCAAGGGATAAAGGTAGTGCAGGAACACAGATTGCTGTAAAGCAAGATCAGGCATGGGTTCCATTGCTGTCAAATCAGATGAGGAATAGACTTGTACAGTCTACAGAGGAATGCTGATCAGCATGCACTGAAATGTTTAGCATGTTGGAAAATTGGTTATAAAACCTATGGTCAATGTTAAGAAATATTGTTAAGAATCCATCACCAACTTTACACAGGGATTTGTAAACAGCTTAGAAGTAGTGACCAAGCTGTTGACACATTCGATGTTTGACGTTGCTGCATAAACAGCAGCTACCCATCTGCAGTGAAAACATTGCAGTGGAAACTTGTACAGCTGTCATCATGGATCTGGATTATGGTGTTGTTGCCAAAAGTAGTCTAGCAATCTGATTTTCCCAAATTGCTGGGATTTACTAATGTGCTAGGGAAATAGCAATGGCAACACGAAGCACAATATCCGCACTGCTGCCTGCCAATTCCATACTTCCTGTTTTCTAGTCTTCTTCCTTTTCAGCAATTTGTCTTCTCCAGCCAGGCCCCTGTTTTTTCTTTGATTCACCCTGTAATTCAGGGCAGTTCCTGTTAGTATGCCCATGTCTAGGAGCAACTGGCTAGTGCAGAAAATCAGCAAAAGGCAAGAAAAATATCAGCACTTGCTGCATTGCTCTGTATCGACTTTTCCAACTTCAAACAACTATAGAAACTACCAAACACCCGTTAAAATCTCATAACAGCCAGAAAAATAAAATATTTCAAGAACTAATATAAGCTATTGTTGACCACTTTAAATCCCACTTTTGTGGGAAGAGCTATCCGTTGCTGACTGTTTTTCAGCTGGATAAAACAGAGAAAGGGTGTAGGCTGGCACACTGAGCTCCAAAAGAGAATGTTGGTATAAAATCAGCATTGCAGGCTGATGTCATACATCTGTCTGCCCTGCATATTGCTGTGGATCAGCAATATATGTACGTCAATATCCTCACCAATGAGGCATCTGGCATGATTCACCCCCACAATGTGTAAGTGTGTTGCAGGTACCATTTTGGTACTGTCAGGACACTTGTGCCTAAAACATGGACACTAATGAACACAAATTCCAGCCCACATTTCCTCACATTTTCCATGAGCTGCACTGTAGAAAATACATGAAAACAGAAACTCAAGGTCTGGCAGCATCTTTAGAGAAAGAGAAGCAGAGTTAAAGCTACCAATCCAATATAACTCTACTTGGCTTTTATGCTGTTGACAAAAGGGAAAGGGAGGGGAAATGGAGCAGACAGTGAGGGTGTCCAGAGAAAAAGACAAAGATAATGCTGTCAGTGGTAAAGGAGAGTTAGAGATGTGAAATGGGTGTAAATAAAAGAGGGAAAAGGAGAAAATGGATCTGTTCTGCTGAGAACAAAGTCAACAAGACAATCAAGTCTGGCCTGGGTGAGTGTGGGGGAATGTGAGAAAGATGGAGGACACACATCATACTCTGAAGTTGTGAAACTCTAAATCCTAGGGGCTGTAAAGTGCCTGAGCAGAAAGAGATGTTGTTTCTCCGGCTTACATTGAGCTTCATTGGAACACTTCCCCAAGATGGAAATGTTAGCATGCACACAAGGTGGCTTACTGAATTACCAGAGGAGATGTTCTTCAAAGTGGTCACCCAGCTTGCATTTGGTCTCACCAAGTGTAAAGGAGACCGCATTGTAAGCTGAGATTGCAGTAGACTGTGTAAAAGTATCTTTCTTGCTGTCAGTTGCAATTTTTATACTTTGTCTCCGCATTATAGTTGGAGACCCTTTCAATATAAGGATGTGAAGAAAACATTTATTTAACTGTCTTTCCCACTCAAAGCCTTAAAACAGTCACACTGTTTAAAACTGCCTCTTTAAACAGTTTGTATTAGCAGGACTACCAGCCAAAATAACAGATAAAATGAAAAGGTGCATTTGTGCCGGCAACTGCACCTCCTATGTCAACTATGACAGTCTTACTCAGATTCTTAACGATTCAAGTCATTGTCGGGTGAAGAAATGCACCAAATATAAATAGGATAATTCGAAGAATGTTAAAACATGTGTGATTGTGTGAGATAAAAAGGATGTGTTTGTGTCTGACATCGTCAGACGATGAGCTCCACTGCCAGTCACTAACTTAGAGTCATACAAATCATTGGTCTTTACCTACGTGACTTTGTTTAAGCTTCTGCATTTGTTTAGTGCAATGGTCACTTATTGTGGACATTGCGCAAAATGAATTTACCAAATAGATAATGGACCAAATTCCTCTACCTTTTATTTCTTAGAATCTATTCTGACATGTTGCAATGACATACAGTCAACTATTTGTTATACACTTATGAACTGATGTCAGCTGACTCACTTGAGGATAGTAAGTCGTGAAAGTGGAATATTGGGTGGAATTTTCTGCTCCCTTGAGCGATTTTGGACAATGGCAAGAAAGCTGGGAGAATATGCTAATGAAAAAATCAGAATCTCAACATTGAGAAAACATTTCCCAATCTTTCATAGAATCTCTGCAGTGTGGAAGCAGACCACTTGGCCCATCAAAACCATACCAACCCTCAAGAGCATCCCACCCAGAACCACCACCTACCCTATCCCTGCATTTCCCACCCTGGACATTATGGGCAATTTAGTATGGCCAACCCACCTAACCTGGACATGTTTGGACTATGGGAGGAAACCAGAGCACCTGGGAGGAAATCCATACAGGGAGAATGTGCAAACTCCATACAGACAGTTGCCCTAGGCTGGAATTCAACCCAAGGCCCTGCTGCTGTGAGGTAGCAGTGCTAACCAATGAACCACCATGCTGCCAATTTTAAATGGTGATATAAGAATCTCATTATTAAGCAGTGACTACTTTACTTTATTTTCATGTCTTCACATGCCATTATTAGCCCAACTCTTCTCATTTGTGTGCCACTTCCAATTCTTTTCTGAGAAACTAGATGGTGCAGATTCCCAGCATGAAACTCAGTGGTAACCTGGAGGCAGCAATTACTTATTACTTCTCCAGGATTACTTGGAACTCCATCTTCGTCAAAACGATACATAATCCCCCAGCATGATCAATGAACACTGCCCTCCTGTGTACTGTCAGTAGTTGTTCTCTTCCTTTTTTCCTCTTACTTTACCCAAGTACAAAGCTGACTTCTGCAGCAGGGGTGGAAGGAGCCTGCTCTGTAGTTAACCCTGTTGATCTGGAAGAGGTGTTGACCTGAAGGGCCCAGGCCAACGAGAGTGTCCTGTCCAGATTCAGGCTCCCATTCCTCAGCTTGAACTGTTGTTTTCGCTATTGCAGGCGGTGGAGGTGGAGGGTCTGGGCCTCTCTGGACTATCTGGAGAGGAAGCTTCTAGACACGTGTGATTTTCTTCATGGGTGTTTGCTGACCCCACACTGTCTGCTTGAGAGTAAGGGGCACCTGTAGAGAGGTTGCGATCCCTTGTCCGTCTCTCACCTTGTGGCTAAAGCAATGCAGTGCAGTCAGTGCGCACATCCGGCAAATACTGACTGTGCTGACCAAGTCATTAATGGGTGAGACCATTGTCTGTCTGGGGCTGAGGAGGTGCCTGGTCTCTGGCAATCTTCTGAGAGCTAGTAACCAAGGGCATTTCTTCCTCAAACAGTTGTGGGGATGTAACAATGATGTGCACATCTGATTATGCCCCTGAGTCTAATCTCAAACCCGCTGAGATGAAAGTCTCTGAGCTGGTGGAAGGTGCCTGAGAAAACCTTGCTGGTACATCCTCTGAAGATTAGTGACTTTTTCCTCAAAGCTAGAGGTGGGGCTGAGGGTCTCCTGCAATGACCTATTTCGTGGAGGTTCACTGGGTACTGCTTGGTCCTGCATGGGGGAAGAGAAGGGATTAGTTGTCTAAAAGGGATAAAACTTATGTAGGTTAATGAATTAACAAGCAGTAACAGGAGAGCCACACAGTGAGGCTTGGTTGATTGGCAATTGAGGTGTCCCCATACCAACGTGAACAGTCAGATTTTTCTCTGGTCAGATCCTGGATGATTACCTCATATGGCTTGAGGAGATTTTTGTCCACCCCTCCCACTGGTCTTAGCTCTATCAGTTCAATTGTGGGACAATTTTTACTCCAGTCAGACAAAGGAAGGGATTCACACTAACAGAAGTGCATGGAAGAGCTGTTATCGGTGATGCAGGAGAGGTGGTGAGGAGGCCCCAGTGACTGAATAGAAAACGTAAAGGAAAAGAAAGGTTAGTAGTTTGGGAGGATGATGTAGCTGAGCACAGTTAAGTGGATGAGATGCATACAATAATGAGAGTTATAGGCCATGAGCTTTGATGGGAGGTGTGTGCAGTAACAGTTAGTGAGTGGTGGCCTAGTGAATGAGATGGTGGTAGAGAGATGTTGGCACTTATTCCTGAGATGACCAGAAGGTCATTGACTTTCTCCTGGCACTGCTGTGTTGAGTTTCACTCGAGTCTGCACTCACCTGAGTTGCTATCTAGATTCAGGCTGGTTGCATCTATTGGCAGTCAGCAGATTCCAGCACCACCCTCTTTACCACCGCAAGCTAGTCCCTGTCGACCAATCAAGGACCTCATTTCCCTTTCTGGCCCATGTCCTGAATGTTGATGTTTGAGCACCACAGTGTAAAAGGCAGTTCCTAGCATGCCCTGTTTGAAGTGACACGCAGCTTGGCTATAAATATAGCACGAACACTGGATGGTCTAAGCAGCAGCTTGCATTTCCTCCTTTCCTGCTGTACAGTTCCATGAATTGAGTGCCATAGAGTCTGGATGGATCAATGATAAGGTGAAGAGCATAAGATTGTGTGAGAAAGTCATTGTGACCCATATTGCACCTGGAAGCATGAATCTCACTCGAAGCACTTTTCCTGAAAATGGGAAAATTCTGCCCATTGAGTCTTCTTTCAAGTGAGTTACACAGACCCCTCCCATAGGAGAAGTCAAAGTGATCTCATCTCTGATTATATATTAGTATACTAATAATTTTTGAAAGAAAACATACCTATTGAACATAACAGCCATATCCTCAAGGCTGTTCTGTGTATGTCAGTAGGATACATATCATTTTACACAGGGTAACAAGCCTGATTGTGTGGGAGCAAATTACTGCAGATGCTGGAATCTGTACTGAAGACAACAAATACTGGAGATCAGTGAGTCAGGCAGCATCTGTGGAGAGGGAGCGAGTTAATATTTTGAGTCCAGATGAGCTTCGATGAAGAGTCATCTAGACTTGAAACATTAGCTTGCTCTCTCTCCATGGATGCTGCTCGACCTGCTGTGATCTCCAGCATTTATCGTTTCCAAGCCCAATTGTGTGGTTATTTCTCATGTTTGCTGTGGATATGTGCAGGAGAATTTAAATAAATGATGGCTAATGTTCTGCAAAATGGCTCCTGACAAACTGATATGTTCACTGAAATATAATCAAGATGTCAGCACGTAGTGAGTGAGTTCAATTCAGCAGAGATATAAAATACAACAGCCAACAAACCTGATATGCCCTCCTTTGGTGATTGTGCAATTAAAATGTACAATTGCTTGACATTGCCTACTTTGAAACAATATATACATAAAGGTCTGGAATCTACTGCTGTGTGTAGTCAGTATCATAGAAACAAAAAGGAACCAGGCCCAATTCATATCCTGTGCTGAGTTACCTACCCTCTGAGAGAACTATCATGTTGCTTTAATTTTCACAGCAATGCTAAGATGAGGACCATACATCAGGCATTGTTAATTCCTCCTTTTGAGTGCCAGCAGTTCTTTCCTTAAATTCCTTCGCATCAGTGAACAACAAGTTCCAATTCTATACCCAACCTTTCCCCAGCACTCCCATCTTCTTTATCACTATAAGTCTCTCAGTGACCCTCAAAGGAGTATAGTAGCTAATGTAAAGACCAAATATTCTTTATGTGGAATAAAAAAGAGACAAAAGTTTATAGAGCGTCTTTTACATCCTCGGGACACCTCAATGCATTTCACTGCCAATGAAATGTTTTTCATAGAATCATGGATCCCTGGAGCGTGGAAGCAGGTCACTTGGCCTATCCAGTCCACACCACCCCTTCAAAGGGCATCCCACCCAGACCTACCCCACTACCCTATCCCTGCATTTCCCGAGGTTAATCCAACAAGCCTGCACATCACTGGACATTGGGTGGATTGGCCATGCTAAATTTTTTCACATCTTTGGACTGTGGGAGGAAACTAGAGCACCCAGAGGAAACCTATGCAGACATGGGGAGAATGTGCAAACTCCACACACAGTCGCCAGAGGCTGGAATCAAACCCAGGTCCCTGGCGCTGAGGCAGCAGTGCTGACTGCTGAGCCATTGTGCTGCACTGTTGAGTCTTTCAAACTCAATGTGTACAAGTGCTACCACTGAACCAAGACTGACAATAAATGGATGTTACGTTCCAAAGGTTCTCATTTATTGAGTGGTTGTTCTAGAGTGAACCAGCCTGTGTGGATTTCAATGTAAGTATTGTTAATGGGACTGTTGCAAAAATGTAGGTTGATAATTGAATGAAGAATAAGGGCTAATTAGCATGCTTTAAGAGACATCCAGCCTCTAAGGCAGTGCTGTAGGAGCAATTCAGATGTTCACAAATATCAGGTGGGAGGAAGGATCAAGAATTTTTTTAAACAATAATATTATTTGTTGAAAAGCTTTGCCAATTTACTAAACCAAAACTCACAAGAATCAGTGCCATCTCTTAATTAATGGAATAGGATTTTTGATTACAAAAGCATTGGTATAGAAATGTAATCAATTCTTAATCTAAGTACTTGGCATGAAAGTAAATTCAGATCTGGCATGGTATTTAGAATCATAGAAATTTACAACACGTTAGGAGGTCATTCTGCCCTTTTGGACTTAACCATTGCAAGTGTGCTCCATTCCAGAACAATACTAGATTCAAGATATGGACTGAGAGCTCAAAACAAGATAGAAGTTATTTTTGATCCACGGTCCCTCTTGAAAACTTGTACTTTTTCTAATAGCAGCCTATACCTAGCTTCCACTGGAACTTGCATACTGAGTCACACAAAGGTGAAATTATTAAAAAATCCCCTGATTTACCACATAACTGAAGTTAAAGCTTATTTCCTGCCAGTAGTATACATTAACTGACTGCAAGAGCAATTAGTACTGATTAAAACAATTCCCTTCTGAAATAACTCCTCAGAGGCCAGTGTCCGGTCACCAAGTCACCCTTTATTTACATGTGGAAAGTCCTTCATGCCAATTCAGTTCCCTGAGAACCAGCTCTGACATTCCTGTTTAAGTCTGTCAGCCAGGACTCCATGATTGGACCAGATTAACAGCCCAATCCATGAGGTCCACCTGACTGACCTCATTACACTTGCTGCACCCCTCCCTTTCTGAGTCTGAGGATTTTTTTTTGTTTTTTGCAGCTCCTCCAGGGGCATTTTAGCACTGGGTCAGGATCCTCCGACTCTACTTCTGATTCGGGCAGCACGTAATGTACAGTAGCCACTGTTGTGAGCCTTGCAGAATCAATCAATTGCTTCCTGGTCAACATGCAAGGTGGCCTTGGCTCCTTTGATAGTCCCTAGACCTTCCTGAGAAACCTCCGGGTATTTAATTAGGACTTCACTCAGGCAGCCACTTTCTAAATCACAAAATGTTGAGCCAATCTAGGTGAATCTTTCTCAACTAATTTTGTCCTGTCAAGCTTGGACCGGAGTCTTTTACTACAGTCATCTGTAATTGAACCAGTTGCTTCTCATAAGATCAGAATCAAAGTTGTACCCTTAATCTGTAAAGGTTCCCCAGTATAGTTTCTCAGTCCAGCTGAGGCCTTGCACAAAGTTAAGGGTTGGATTCCAAAGTGAATTTTGTTAAAGACTGTTTGTTTCTGCCAGCACTTAAACAGCCACACTAGTATCGACCTCCATTAGAGCTGTGTGATCATTTAACCAGATGTTTATTTTGGTTGGTTCTGATTTAGATGTTGCTAAGCAATTGTGATGATACTAAGGCTTTCAGGTGTATCTTGCCCTTTTTAATGAAGAAAGCTTGAGCCAGAGGTGGCAATATACTCTGAGCCAATAAAGTCAACAGTTTGTGAGGCCTTAGCGTTTTTTTAAAAAGTTGGAAAGCAGTTTGAATGGATGGGGTCAAGTTACCACGGAACCAGGATTGTTAGTTTTAGTTTTTCAGTAGTTGTTGCTGAGATCTTGAAGCTGCTTCTCTCATCTCTTCCTCCTGGAATAGAGAATTGCATGTGAGACCATCTATTTGACTGAACAAAAACTGAAAGAACTGCGGATGCTGTAGATCAGGAAAATAAACAGAAGTTGCTGGAAAAGCTCAGCACATCTGGCAGCATCTGTGGAGAGAAATCAGAGTTAACGTTTCAGGTCTGGTGACCCTTCCTCAGAACTGATTGGTAGCTGCAAAAATGTTGGTTTATGTGCAGAAGATAGGTGGGGGCACGGGGTAAGGAGTAAACGATCAGTGGGGATAGAGCCCAAAGACAGAACAACAGTTGGACAGACAAAGGAGTGGATAACGATCTGGCAAGGAGGGTGAATAGCTGTTAATGGAGACTATTAGTGGCTAACAATAGGTAGTGTGTAATGGCAGGCTATGTGATAACGCCTGGTATGTGGGGAAGGGGGCTCGGCAACAGGTAGCTCAGGGCCTTCTTTGCCAGCAGAATGTAGATGTTCTGCAAGGTGGTCACCCAGTCCACACTTCGTTTCCCCAATGTAGCGGCTGCCCACTTACTTTCTCTCTCCCCAGTATCCAAGGGCCCAAACATACCTTCCAGGTGAAGCAGCATTTTACCAGCACTTCTCACTGTCTAGTCTACTGCATTTACTGCTCACAATGTGGTCTCCTCTACATTGGGGAAACAAAGCGTAGACTGGGTAATCGCTTTGTAGAACATCTACGTTCTGTCTACAAAGAAGACCCTGAGCTTCCAGTTGCCTGCCACTTTAACACACCACCCTATTCCCTGGCCAACATCTGTCTCTGGCTTGCTGCAGTGCTCAAGCGAAGCTCAGCACAGGCTGGAAAGAAAAGACCTCATTTTCCACCAGGGGACCCTGCAGCCCACTGGACTCAATATTGAGTTCAATAATTTTAGGGCCTGAACTCTTCCCATGTCCCAGACCCCGATCCCAACCCCCAACCCCACATACCAGGCCTTGTTATCACATAGCCTGCCATTACACTCTACCTATTGTTAGCTACCAAAAGTCTCCATTAACAGCTATTCACTCTCCCAGCCAGATCATTTATCAACTCCTTTGTCAATTCAACTGCTCTTCTCTCTCTTCAGGCTCTGTTCCCACCTGTTGTTACTCCTTACCACCTCCCTATTTTCTGCATATAAACCAACATCTTCCCAGCTACCATCGGTTCTGAGGAAGATTAACCAGACCCAAAACATTAATTCTGTTTTCTCCCTCACAGATGCTGCCAGACCTGCTGAGCTTTTCCAGCAACATCTGTTTTTGAATCTATTTTACTGAATTTGCCTTTGCTAAGGGTGTGCTTTATGGGATGTTGTTGTATTGGAACAGTTACTGTTTAGTAGTTAAATAACCTGTTATTCTGTTAAGTTTTCCAACAGAGTTAAGTTATTCTCATTTCTTTCTTGTGTTTCAACTATAGTGTGTGAATAAAGTGTGTTTTTGCTTCAAGACTGGTTGTTTGATCAATCTCATTGCATCTGGCATGCACTTGCCTTTAAAATAAGAAAAGAGTTAGGGTCTAGGCTATCTTCTTAGTATATTTTGAGGGGGTTTGGTCTGGTTCATAACACAATTTAACTGTTCCAAACTAAACGTAGGTGGATTTTCTAGGGTGTGCATTCTCCAGCATACTGGCCTATGAGTTCTTCCTACTCAATTCAGGTCTAATGGGACTCTCTTGCTGTCTTGAGTCTGCAGACCAGCAGCAACTACAATGGCTTGCTGGCCTGGATCCTGAAGAAAATTTTAACCACTTGGCTAAGGCTTGGCTTTGTTTTGGGCTTTTACTCTGAGCTGACCTTGAGTCCCTCTGTTCAGGATATGCCCTGAGTGAGGCTATGCAATTGCCTTCACTCAAGTGGTGTTCCCCAAGCTCAGTTGGACTAGTGAAGGTGTCCACTTCTATTAGAATACCCTGCAACTTTTATGCTCCACTTATCACATTTTCCAATGATCAAACCAGTTGTGCCTTTTTGAAGTCCAGGTGGGCTTCAGCTAGTAGGCAATTTTGCATAGTTACATCAATAATTCCACATACCAAACTGTGCCTCAGCATTTCATTACAACTTTAAACCAAAGTCTCTCATGTCTTTTCCAGTCATCTTAACCCATTCAAAAATCCTAATATGGATTCCCCTGGTTCTTGAATTGCTGAGTAAAACCAACAGTGTCTCAGAATTAGAGGAGGCTTGGGGTCATAATATTCCTGAACTAAATCTGTCAACTCTTAAAGTATTAGTATCTGGTGCTTCAGGGAAAGTTTGGCTCCTAATAACTGAAAAAGCAGTGGGCCCACAAGCTGAGAAGAATTACTCGTTGCTTTTCATCTGCCCCTATGTCATTTGCCTGGAAAAATGAACACATTTTTTTCACATACTGGGCCCAGTCTTCAACAGTAGGATTAAACAAGTCAACCTTCCCACATAAAGGCATAATGCCAGAAATACTTAAAGTACAACTCAAAGAAAACTATTGAGTGAATTTTTTTAGGAGTGTGCTTTTCACTCATTGCAACTGAAATAACTCCACAGTATCCCATCTCCAAGTCACCTTTCATTTACACGTTGGCACATCCTTAATGCTAATCTAGCTCTGAGTGAGCAGAACCTCTGACACTCCTGTTTTATATCTGTCAGCCAGGGTTCTCTGATTGGGGCTATTAATCTGGTCCAATCAGGGACCTCCAATTGAGGTCCACCCAGCCAACCTCATTACAATCGCTATACCTATCTAATCAAATTATTCCATTCAATGTGCTGAACGTCTTGGGCATGGAGATCAAGAAAATTATTTTGTCTTTGTTAAAATAGAACATTGCAATTTAAGTCTGTTGGATTAAAGCAGTAAATATTAAAATTTGTCATTGCAACAAAACTGATGATTTTTGTGCTCAGGACTGGTCCATTAATCAGTGCACATGCCCTAAGTGCATAGTGCAAAGCTATATTGTAGCTGTCAAACTGTTTCACAGAAATACCAGAACTGACATCTCCAGAGATCCGTTCCAGTCTGAATGCAAATCACCAACGCACTGGATTGGAAACTTCCCAGAATGATGATTCAACCTCTCATGAGTGTAAACATGAGTAATTTGGGCAAAGTGGGTACTCCCATTGATTGTCCAAATGATTTCTAACATTATCGACTTGAAGTTGGTGGAAGTGACTGAGGAATCTACAAGAAATTTAAGCAGCCTAAAGGGAAACAAAACAGGGTTGGAGAGCAAAGGAAAGAATTCAGTTATGCGGCATTGATGGCCCAGAAATAAGCAGAGACATTGCACCATAGTCTAAAAAGATTGTTAAACGTAAAGTGAGAGGAAATCTTATTAGAAATTAACTTAAATTCCTTGTATAGTAATACACACTGTGAACTGAATCTTGTGTTTTTTTTTGGGCTAAGTGCCAATTTTGTCACACTGAATCTTAAATCCTACCTTATTAACTTGGTTAGAGACAAAAAAACTGCAGATGCTGGAATACAAGGTAGATAAACAGGAGGCTGGAAAAACGCAGCAATCCAGGCAGCATCTGGAAGAGAAGTCAGCGTTTCGGGTATTCCCCTTCAGGACTGGATGTAGGGGTAGGGGGAGCTGCAGATAAAGGGGTAGCAGAATGGTGGTGATAGACGGACACCGGTTAGTAGGTACAACCTGGTTGGTTGATGGGAGGGATGAATCCGGTTGGTAGCTGGAATGGAAGGGAGGAGGCGGGACTGGAAGGGGAACCGGGGTGGGAAGGTTATCTTGAAATAAGAGAACTCCATGTTAGGTTCTCTGGGCTGTATGGTGCCCAGGCAGAAGTCCTCCCTTCTATTTCAGCCACCGACTGGATTCATCCCTCCCATTGGTCAATCAGGTTCACTGATCACCACCATTCTGCTATTACTTCCTCTTCCCCACCTCTTATCTGCAGCTCCCCCAATCCTCACATCCAGTCCTGAAGAAGGGTAATTCCTGAAACGTTGACTTCTCTTCCAGATACTGCCTGGCTTGCTGTGTTTTTCCAGCCTCCTGTTTGTCTACCCTGCTTCATTAGCTACCTGCCTTGCCTTGTAGTACTCTTACCATCTCATTCTAGCCCTACTCTATGATTTGCTGTGCCCAGAACAACTTGCCACTGCCTGCATTTTCCAGACTGGCACCATCCTTAAGACTGTGCTCCTGAACAAGCACCATTAGTCTGGAGTAGCCTTTCACAGTTCCTGACCTTTACCATGGACATGGGCATAGAAGGGAAAGTGGGCACCTTGCTTTGCAGACCGGAACCTGAAGGTCCTGGTGGACAAAGTGATGCAGAAGTGGGATGTCCTCTTCCCCTCCATGACACCAGACCATAGTCTGAGGTTACCACCTGGGTTGGTGTAGTCTCAGCCATCTGGAGGAATGCCCAGCACTACAGGAAGAAGGTTAATGATTTTCTCCACACTGCCAGCATTAGTGCTGCTTCTGATACCTCACTCTGCTGCTGAGTCCACGAAGGTCTACCACTCTCTCGACCGCCTCCATCACTGCCTTCGTTCACTGCCACCCACCTCAGACCCTGACAGCACTAACCCCACATGCCCTCTGCGCTGCCTACTTACTCGCTCAGGATACCACTCCACGTGCACCAAAAGTAAAATCTATGCCACCCACTTGCATTCCCCTTCATAACTGCTTATCTCTCATTTCAAGAAGAGAATAAGCCACAATATGGCTGCAAGAGTTCATATGGAGCTGGGCTTCCTAACCTTTGGCGCCTCCTCCTATATGAGGAAAGGATATTGACTTTGACTTTGAATCCCCGAGCAGCTAACTGATTATCTCCAAGCCCTGGGACTGGTGTTGAAGGCTGCCCTTGACTGTGTCAGGGCACGTTAATTGAAGGCTATCTCCCATGACTTTTACTGAGGACTGCTGATGACTATGGCAAACTTCTTAGCTATGTGTCTGCGCTAAAGGCAGGGCAGCACAGCACAGCACAGCAATGTGGTGGGCCTGCTATCTCTGGCTGAGGGTTGAGGTGTACAAAGGAAAGATGAGGCCAGGATGTTGTGAGTATCCAGGTAGGTTCAAAATGAGTGGCTGCTAAGAGAGCAAGCGACTACCTAAAGACACAGGCTGGTCCAGTCCTTGAACTGGCTACATGTCCCTGATCACAGACTCACTGTTGTAGCATTATAATAATAGTTGCTAGTGTGTCCCAAGATGCAGTGAAATACCAGAGTGCCCTTTAACTGGATTGGAGTTGTGCCATGACAGTCCTTACAGACTGGGACATGTCAGATGCCAATGACCATGGAAGTGGGGTGCTTGTGGCCAATACCAATGGATTGTACCCAGAGATGTTGCATTGTGACAAACATGGAATTTTCTTTACAGCCAATGGCGAGCTGAAGTCACAAGGTAGCCGCTCTGACTTCTATGTCAAGAACTCCTGTCATCTACTTTGCTCATGGCAGGTGGTATGTTGGAAAGCAGCATATTAGTGAGATGAGATCAGCAATTATTAAGATTATCAACAAGCAATAATTTCCTTTAACGTGCAACTTGGTTCTCTCCAACGAGAATCTCACCTCGACACCCGGAACCTAGATGCAGCAAGTTGGACCTGGTATTGAGATAGACCTCGCTGGACCCCTCACATGATTCTGCCATGTTTTCTCACCATAGACCCCATCATGCAGGCCCTATAAAGATTTCACCCAGTGCCTGTCATAAAACAGGGGATCTGAAAGATGCATTGGGTAGAACCAGATACAAAAAGGATTAGTGAGACACAACTACAGAGAAAACAGGATGAAAAGATTACAGAGTATAACATGTTCAGGAAAGATGGGGAAAAGAGATGAAGTAGCTAAATTTATTTTGGGGTGACATGGCGACCGCATTTAAAAACGTAGCTTTCAGTAAGACAAAGATGCAATCCATATGGATATGATCAAAAATAGTAAAGGATCAATCACTCTGATCAGTGTAGCCTACAGACCACCTGATAGTGGAAGAGAGACAGAGAAAGAAGCATGCCAACAAAATAAGGAATTAGATAACAGAATAATAATCATGGGAGTTTTAGCTACCCTGCAAGCAGGTAAAGCGGATAACAGTGTGGAGTCTTTACAATGGTTGCAAATGCTTCAGATTTCTTCTGCCCTCATGTCCTGGGCTCCTATCATTGAGGTCAGTGATGTTCATGGAGCCTTCTCCCCATTTGTTGGCTAATTGCCCAATACCATTCACAACTGCATGTGACAAGACGGATCTGTTGGTTGTGGAATCACTTAGCTCAGTTTAGTATGCAGCTTCTGCTGTTTAGTATGCATGCATGTTAAGGGGGGAGGCAATGGCCTAGTGGTATTATCATTGGACTGTTAATCCAGAATGTTCTGGGGACTCTGGTTCAAATCCTGCCATAGCAGGTGGTGAAATTTGAATTCAACAAATATCTGGAACTAAGAATCTAATGATGACCATGAATCCATTGTTGATTGGGGGAAAAACCCATCTGGTTCACTAATGTCCTTTCAGGAAGGAAGTTGCCATCTTTACCTGGTCTGGCCTACATGTGATTCCAGACCCACAGTAATGTGGTTGACTGAGGTTCCCTCTGGGCAATTAGGGATGGGCAATAAATGCTGCCTCACCAACAATGCCCTCATCCTGTGGATGAATAAAAAAAAAAAAAGTGCAGTCCAATGCTATTGCAAGACCCCACCCCTGAGCACCAAACCATCCACAACCTCATCACCTCAGGTGACCTCCCACCCACGGCCTCCAACCTCATCGTTCCCCAACCTCGCACTGCCCGCTTCTATCTCCTTCCCAAAATCCACAAACCTGAATGCCCTGGTCGACCCATTGTCTCCGCCTGCTCCTGCCCCACCGAACTGATCTCCAACTATCTCGACTCCATTTTCTCCCCCTTGGTCCAGGAACTCCCTACCTATGTCCGTGACACCACCCACGCCCTCCACCTCCTCCAGAACTTCCAATTCCCCGGTCCCCAACACCTCATCTTTACCATGGACGTCCAGTCCCTCTACACCTGCATTCCCCATGCAGATGGCCTTAAGGCCCTCCGCTTCTTCCTGTCCCGCAGGCCCGACCAGTCCCCCTCCACTGACACCCTCATCCGCTTAGCCGAACTCGTCCTCACACTCAACAACTTCTCTTTCAATTCCTCCCACTTCCTACAGACAAAGGGGGTAGCCATGGGTACCCGCATGGGCCCAAGCTACGCCTGCCTCTTTGTAGGTTACGTGGAACAATCCCTCTTCCGTACCTACACCGGCCCTAAACCCCACCTCTTCCTCCGTTACATTGATGACTGTATCGGCGCCGCCTCGTGCTCCCACGAGGAGCTCGAACAGTTCATACACTTCACTAACACCTTCCACCCCAACCTTAAATTTACCTGGACCATCTCTAACACCTCTCTCCCCTTCCTGGACCTCTCTGTCTCCATATCGGGCAACCACCTAGAAACCGATATTCATTTCAAGCCCACCGACTCCCACAGCTACCTAGAATACTCCTCCTCCCACCCACCTTCCTGCAAAAATGCTATCCCCTATTCCCAATTCCTTCGCCTCCGCCGCATCTGCTCCCAGGATGAGGCATTCCACTCCCGTACATCTCAGTTGTCCTCGTTTTTCAAGGACCGTAACTTCCCCTCCTCGGTGGTCGAGAACGCCCTCAACCGTGTCTCCCACATCTCCCGCACCTCATCCCTCACACCCCGTCCACGCAATAAAAACCAAAAAAGAATCCCCCTCGTCCTCACGTACCACCCCACCAACCTCCGGATCCAACGCATCATCCTCCGACACTTCCGCCATCTGCAATCCGACCCCACCACCAAAGACATCTTTCCCTCCCCACCTTTATCTGCTTTCCGGAGGGACAACTCTCTCCGTGACTCCCTTGTCCGCTCCACACTCCCCTCCAGCTCCACCACAC
>NC_063341.1:24181535-24280826 GCF_021869965.1 Rhincodon typus | reverse complement strand
TCCTCTCCTCTATCCCTCTTCTATCCGCCTCCCACTCTCTCCCTATTTATTTCAGAACCCCCTTCCCCTCCCCCTTTTCTGATGAAGGGTCTAGGCCCGAAACGTCAGCCTCTCTGCTCCTATGATGCTGCTTGGCCTGCTGTGTTCATCCAGCCCTGCACCTTGTTGTCTCGGATTCTCCAGCGTCTGCAGTTCCTACTATCTCTATTGCTTCACCACCTCATTTTTATATACTCCCTGGTACTCCACTGATGGCTGCATCCTGTTGGTAGGACAGAACATACTCGGGCACACTGAATGAGGCTGCAACATTTGCTGAATGATCCTGAGAATAACTACGCCAGGTACTTAAGGTATGACGGGGCTCTCAATTTGCCACAAGTCTCCAGGTATTAGTGAAGAGGACTTTGTAGTGTTGACTGGACTGAATGTGCCTTTGGCTGGTGCTTCTGTTGTGCCATGTGGTCCAGCCCATTACATTCGTTGTGGTTTTCTATATCTGAGTAGTTTGCAGTGCCGAACCCGAGGACCGTTTAAGGTCAATCATATTGCAGTGAATTTAGAGTCAGATGTTTGCCACAATGGATTTGAATGGCAGTTTTCCTTCCTTAATGGATTTCCTTCCCTAATGGAGTTTCTTCCCTACTGGATAATCATGATAATCAGGTAAGTTTCATAGTCAGCATAACTTTACCAGCTTTTATCCCAAATGCAGAGTTTTAATTTCCCAACTTCCAAGATGGGATTTAATGAGATTTCCAGATAATTTTTTCATATCTCTGGACTCCACATCCAGTAACACATTGTCCCTGGTAATTTTAGCAAGTAAAGGTTAAATTTTATTTTTTGCTACCTCATGCTGTTTCCTGAATATATAAATATTATACTTCCAATGACTGCCTCATTTCCTCTTTAAAGAACCATCTTTCAGTTGACAAGCAACACTTTTTATCATCATACAACAGCTAGTCCCAGCCCAGGACAGAGAGTTCTGCCAATTCAGATGTGGGTCTGTTTTCTTTTAATTTAACAAATTTTTGTAATCTAATCAGTGACATTATTACACACCTCTGGAGCATGTGGGACTTGAACCCAGGTCTCCTCGTCCAGGTGTAGGGACACTGCCACTGTGCTACAGGCAGGCTGGATGCAGGAAAACCACCCAGGCTCCCTATAAGATAATGCCATCTTGCATATTCAGCTCCTGATACTTTGACATCTCAGGTTTCAGCTCTTCCATAGGATGTCTTTCTTGTCCATCATTTAGGATGCGATGCTATGACATGACTTTACCAAAATAGGGTCGTTTTTGGGTCGAAGCCTGGATTTACTTGGCAGATACTAGTACAGTGTTCATGAAGTTCAAAGTCATGATGACTTAATTTATCTTTTGGAGGTAAGGGTACGGACCTGGCCCTTGTACCACCAGTCAGGGGAGTCAGACTGTTTGTGCCATGCATAATTGTAGTATGTAAGAGCTCACCAGTGTATGTGGCCAATCTAGCCTTGGTGTCTCATAGGCTTAAAGGCAAGATGCCCCATCAGAGTCTCTTAAAGGTTTCCTCCCCAACAATACATACTACGGCATCTGTGCCTACCCCACTGTCCCAGGGGATGGCCATTTATCTGAAGCGTTAATTGGGGTCACTTAGGGAACGGTGATGCAATTTAGCTGTAATAATTCCCAATGCTCGGCTCATTTATTTGTAAAGCCCTGACTTAAAGTGGCTTCACCTTTTCCGTCTGTGCAGTACGTTTTTCACCTGTTACAGTGGCCTTGTCTGGGGTGACATCTATGACCACAAGTGCAGCATGGATGTCCTTGCTTCTCGTTGTATTATGGAGAAACTTTCCATTCAGTTCTGGGACCTTATGGCCTCTGACTCCAATTGCCCTTCCATAGCAACAAAAGGGAGCTATGAGTATTATCACCCAGGGACTTGGCTCTGCATTATGGAGGGCCACACAAGGCTGAGGACAGTACTGTCTGAGAACCCCTTTTTCTGTGTTTTCACAGGAAAGGGCGAGTTCTATGGCTTTCTTGAGGTTCAGATCTGGTTCAGTCTGTAGCTTCCTTTGGGTCGCAATATTGTAAATTCCACAAACTAAGCAATCCCTTAACATTTCCGAAAGTGCTGACCTGTACTCTGCCAGTTTCTGCAGTCTCATTTAGAATTCAGTCACTGGTTCCCCAGGAAGTCTATTTGACATGTTAAACCTCTAACACTGCACTATCACAGATGGTTTGTGTCAGGCTCTAGGCTTGCTGGTTAGGTTAAATTCTCTATGATGCTGAAAGACAAGACCCCACAAGTCATCAGGGGAATGACTTCTTGCAGGTGATCCTGTTCCTGAAAAAGACTATTTCATTTCTTCAGCGTACGCGGGCCAATCCTGCACACCCACAAAATAAGGCTCCAGTTTCCCAAACAGCAGTATTTCCCCATTAGGGTCCTAACGGGTTCGTTGAAAGGCAAGACTGTCCAAATCTTTTCCTGACTGTCATCACCAGTCTAATATCACAGGAATCTTGACTGGAAAGGAACTTCATTTATTGTTGAACACCAAAAGAGAGTCACTACTCATGGCATACATAGGCCAGTACCAGCCCAGGACAGAGTTCTGCACACCTATCCCAGGAACTGATTTTTTTCATCTCTTACTCACCACCAGTAAATCACCAGTGTTTCCAATTGACTGGGTCTGCTTCTTTTTAATATATATCCTGAGGTGGAGGAGTCCAAAACTAGAGGACATAGGTCTAAGGTGAGAGGGGAAAAATTGAAATAGAATCTGAAGGGTAACATTTTCAAGCAGAGGCTGGTGTGTGTATGGAATGAGCTGCCAGATTGTGTAGTGGAGGTGGATACAATTACAACATTTAAAATGAATCTGGATGGATATATGAATATGGACTGTTTAGAGGGATATGTGACAAATGCTGGCGAATGGGACTAGGTCAGATTGGGATGTCTGGTTGGAAGGGTCTGTTTCCATGCTGTATGACTCTATGGCTCTAAATCCTCATACACATAACTGGTTTATTTCTCCATCACCAAATCACTGACATTTTTATTTTGAACTTTAACTATTAACCGCCACCAGTGAATTAACCACGTGGGCGATTTAGATATTTACATACAAAGCCCATGAAGGGCAATGCAACCTCAAAGTGAAGGGGAGGTGGGGGAGCAGGAAAGGGCTAAATCAGAATGGAGTTGGAGGGTGAAATAAAGCACTCTACCCTCTGTGGTGCCCACCTTTTCTCTAAAGGCACTGAGACTACTGGTGGACACTGCATGGGTGTCTGCAAGGCCATCTGGGCATGAAACTACATGCAGAAGAGGGGTGGGTCTGCTTTATTTACATTTTCTAATCAACCTGTTCAGAGATGTTACTACACACTTCTGGAGCAGGTGAAAGGCTTCTTGGTTCAGAGACAGGGAGTCTACCACTGTCTCATAAAAACTCAGATGGAGTTGGGTCTTTCTAATTTCTAATCAACCTGTGCAGAGATTTTTTTTAAAAATATTCATTTTATGGGATGTGGGCATCACTGGCTGGCCAGCATTTCTTGCCTTTGGAGAAGTTGCCCTTGGAGAAGGTTATGGTGAGTTGCCACCTCGAACTGCTGCAGTCCAGCTGTTGTGGGTTGACCCACAATGCTGTTGGGGAGGGAATTCCAGGATTTTGACCCAGCGACAGTGAAGGAACGGCGATATATTTCCAAGTTACGATGGTGAGTGGCTTGGAGGGGAACTTGAAGGTGGTGATGCTTCCATATGTCTGCCTTGTCTTTCTACTTGGAAGTGGTCATGGGTTTGGAAGGTGCTGTTTGAGGATCTTTGGTGAATTTGTTGTTGAGAGATGTTGTTATACGCCTCTGGAGCAGGTGTGACTTAAACCTGGGTCTTCTCGTTCAGAGGTAGGGACACTACCTAAAGGGCTCAGGTGATGAGTTCCAGCTAGGCCTGTTACCAAGGGAACTTATACTCAACGAGCTCCACAAGGAGGTTAATTTGTGATTCCCTATGGCCCTTACAGATGTTATCATAATTAGGAACTCTCAGTCTTGCGTCCAGCCTTGACCAATGGACTTGCTATTTTTTACTCCACATCAAGAATTCCAAATTATTGCTTAATGCAAGCAAACTGACATGTTAGTAAGATCAAAAGGATTTTATAACCTAGGACAATATGAATTATTTAAAAAGTACATGACAGGAAAATTTAGGAAGTTGAAATTGCAGGATTACAGATGAATCTTGACGTCAGAAATGCATAAAAATTTAGTTTGGACAACCACCAACAAAATTCATGGAGCTGTGAAATTCTTGAAATATCTTCAACTAAGTCAAAACCTGAATTGAATACAGGCTTTTAAACAAATTATGGTGAATGAAGACCCTTCCAACAGGAGATTGCAGCTATCGGCCAACACGTAGGTCTGCCACCATTGACTGTTCAAGGAAATACAAATGACATAATCTTTGTCCTACCTTTGGTGGAACTTGCACAAAACATCACTGAGTTACAATTTAATAACAAAGTCAGAGCTAGATCCCTCCATAGCCATGTCTTCCAAAACTCTGATATCTCTCCAGTGTCATAACCTTCAAAGATATCAATACCCTTACACCTCTGATCTCTTGTGCATTCCCAGTTTTCATCACTCCATCATTGGTGGCCATCTCTTCAACTGCCAGGCCCCAAGTTCCAAAATTGCCTCCTGTTGGTTCTCCACAGCTGTACCTGTCTATTACTCAATCAGACGCTTTTTAAAACCTATCTATACCAAGCTTCTGGTCAGCTGTTTGACAGCCCTTATGGTATAGTGGTAGTGTTCCTACCTCCTGATCCGTGAGGCCTGGATTCAAGTCCCACTTGTTCCAGAGGTGTGACATAACATTACTGAATAGGTTGATTTAGAAAATATCTGTTTCTAGCTCGATGTAAAGTTCTGTTTGATAATTGTTCTTGTAAAGCCCTTTGGTATATAAATGCAAGTTGTTGTTAATGAATTCTTTGTATGTAACTGTCTAAAGCAGATATTTCACTTGAAATGAGGAGTGGCACAAGGTTTAACAAACAGGGCAGCTCAGTGCACAGATCTCCAAGCTTCTGTTGAACCTCATTTCTTTTCCCAAAAGAAAAATACTTTTATTAATAAAATTGTTAAAGGTATAATACAAGATAATTCAAATTCAGCTTTACTTTTTGTCTCCAAGATAAACTTTATTCATAAGACTGTAAAAATATATTTCAAACCATTTTTAACTTTGAAATCAAAGAAGGTTGAAGAAAAGTTAACTTGTCTCTTTGCAGCATGTTTCACTTTTTGGGGTCATTATACAACTGCAAAAGTCTTAATATTTACAGTGTACATTCTATGTAAGGTATACACCCCAAGGGCAAACGTTTCAAATTGAAAATTAGTGTGCAATAGAAAATAGCTTTTGTCCCTGCACCATGTTCCATTCTGAGCAGTGTCAATATTATTTCAATATTCATGATGTTCACGATATATCTTCCTTGTCAGGTGTTCTGTACAAATATCTCTGAGGGGCATGTAAAAGGTCACAGTCTAATCACTTGGAACGTTTTGTGGCAAGGTAGTCAGACCAATCGCTCACATCATCAAAGACAGAGCCACAACACAAAGTGACATCTGGTGTTTGCAACCTGAGAGTCTGTGCACAGCTTGATGTAGCCGTACACAAAGGTAGCCATCAGGAAGAGGGTGATGGTCATGTTTCTTGCCCCTCTCTAGTGATTTGTACATTGTGACCCTGTGAACAGTTCATTTTTGATCTCCAGATAAATCAGAAGATGATTTGAGTGATTGCCATAACAGAGGTCAGACCTGAGCCACGCACTTAATGAGCGGGTTTTTACTCTCACTGGAGAGGGAGTATCATTCCCACATGTTCAGTTTGTTTTGTTGTGGCTATTTACTCCCTCAGATTTTAGTGCATAGCCTGGCCAATCTGCGGGACTCGCAGGATGCAAGAACAGAGAAGTGAATTGGTAGCATTAGAGTAACAGGAATGAGAAGTAAGACTAGCTGAGAGCTTATATTAACAATCCATTGAGTTGAATATGGAGTAAGCCCTCTCTCTCTTTGTGCTGTCTTGGGAGTGAAGAGTTTGGCTTGTTAATAATGATGGAAGGAACCCAAATCAAAGGAACAGTAGTTTGAACGAAAAAAGCAGACAGCCACACATGCTATCAGCAATGAGAATAGCAGTTACGAGGTTTTTTATGTTTTATGGAAAGGTAGGTTGTGGGATTACTTCACTATATTAGCTGCCAGCTTCTGTCAGTTTCCTGGACTGATTACTTTATTTAGCATATTTCCAACCTTCCTCCTTTTTCATTGCATTTTAAAAGCATTACACAGGAGAGTAGATGTGAGGTTCAAGATAGGTGAAACTGAAATTTGCCAGACTTACTTCTGCAGATGTTTGGAATGTTCTTTTTCCACACTAACTGCCTACACAGTTCCTAATATGAAAATGCTGACTTGAGTAATAATTTCTTGCTGAGAACCCATTGTCTGTGGAGAACTAAATGAAAACTGTGTCTTTAGCACTTTATATTTTAAGTAACCCTTCCCCAAACACTAAGCAAGCCTTTTCTCTTGGCACCTTGACTACAAATTTGATTGGGAAGCTAATTTATGTACAGAAAATGAATAAATTTTAGCAGCTGGCATTAAACACACTTTTTAGAAGTTAATGCTTAGACGAAATAATGAAATTGGCAAATCTCATAAAGCAATAAAATGAGGCTCAATGTTCCACAGGCTTGACTTTAGGAAAGATTTCATCAGCTAAATACTGATTTGGAAGAGGACACCTCCATAACTTTACTCAGTTTCCAAATGCTGTTCCATATAAATCTCACATTATATCTGGATTAAGAGATTTGTTCTACTGATGGACTGTTAACTAAAGGGAGAATGCGAGTGTGTCAAAATGGATCCATATCCTAGAAATATCCTCCAACACCAACTTGCATTTATGTGACATCTTCACTTGCATAAAACATCCAAGCTATTTTACAGGACTACTATGAAACAAAATTTGACACCGAAGTAGATTAAGGGGAATTAGAACAGATAAGCAAACGTTTGGCCAAAATGGTAGGCTTTAAGATGTGCCTTAAAGAAGTAAAGAGAGGTAGAAAGACATAAAGGTTCAGGGCAGGAATTCCAGAACTTAGTGTTACAAGTAACAATTGAGGTTAACCCAATACACGGGATGGAGAGCATTGATTCCATGGTGATTTGAGCTTGTATAAAATTACACTGGGCATTTTAAGGGATTGTTATTTATTAATTTAAATGATTTGGCTATCTGTTCCTTGTGTATTTTCAAAAAATGTATGAATGGGAATCGTTTTGTGATGCAGTGGCAGTGTCCATACATCTGTGCTAGAAGATCGAGTTTCAAGTCCCACTTGCACTGGAGGTGTATAATAACATATATGAACAAGTTGGTGGAAAAAAGCACTTTCTTTTGATGATTTGACTTTATTTTGTTAAGTGCCCCTTTCAAGCCCGATATCAAATTAACCAGTTTAATTAGGTTCAATGTGTTAATTAAAAGAGTACGTAAAGGGACTAGGGGATATTTTCTAATCAGCCTGTTCAGAGATATTAGTACCCACTTCTGGAGCAGATGGAAATTAACTCTGGAACAGAGGCAGGGACACTACCAAGAGTCCTGGTACTCCTTTTAGGTGTGGTTAACTTGTTCGTTATGTTTTTGGCTATCTGGCCCTCAAAAAGAGAGTATGAGACATTAAGCTAAGGTGGCCCTTAACAGGTTTGGGCAGTAAACTGTAGAGAAGATCACGAGACCTGACTCTCTGGGTGTATGTGTGTGCATGCAGCTGAGACTCCTCCATTGTTAAGTCTTCACCAGGACAAACCTGGACAGGAAGTACACGGTGTCTTCTGGAATGCTTCAGGCCTGTTGTGACTGGCGGGTACTACAAATTCTGGAGTACATTATCTCTACATCTTATTACAGTACCCACTTAAGTTCTGCCACTTGTTTATTGAGTTTAATTTGGCTTTATTTTCTTGAATATAAAGCAACATGTATCTTCTGTTTCTATAATTGTATCAATATATGTGTTTGTGTTTTTCAATCTGAAGAAAGCTACTTCAAGTAAACAGTGGCTCTGGTTTATACTTCCTTCATTAACTGGCTATCAAGATTTTTTTAAAAATCAACCTATTCAGATGTTATTATACACTTCCACAGTATATGGGACTTGAACCTGGGCACCTGCTTCAGAGGTAGGAACAATACCACTGCACCACAGGAGCCCCCAAGCTATCGGGGCTGTAACACTTGGCAATTGAAGGCAGAGCCATTAAAATTAGGGATGTGTAAGAGGTCAGAATTGGAAAAGTGTAATATTTCTAGACTAGAGAAGAATGCAGAAAAGGAGCAGTAAGGTCATGGTGGATGTTGAGAATTTTAAAATTTAAGTGTTACTTAACCAGGAAACCAATGTAGGTTGGTGAGCACAGGAATGAGTGGTGATAGGATATTTTGATTATACTTGGGCTTATGGATTGTGGGAAGATGGAAGACCAGCCAGAAGTATGTTAGAATAGTTTAGTTTAGAAGTAACAAAAAGATGGTTGAGGGTTTCAGCAAGAGGTGAGCTGAGGCAGGGTGAAGTGAGGTGATATCACAGAGGCAAATGATCTTAATGATGGTACAGATGTCTGGTCTGGAAGTTAATCTTGGAACTAAATATACACCAATGATGCAAGCCGATTGTTTGAGTCTTCGAAAATTGTTGTCAGGAAGAGGAAGGACCACTCAATCTTGAATTATCCTATATTCTGTAACACCTGGCAAAACTAGAAGCCTGCCATTAATTGGTAATCCCCACTAAAGTCTACAGAAATGATTCTTTCAAAGCAAAGATATTCTCTCAATTTAGTACCAAATTTTAACAGAGCAAAGATACATGAGAAAAATAAATAGTTCATTATGTTCACAGTAAAGGAAAATTTCAACTCCATTGAGAATCATTAATAAACTTAATGAATCAAGATAATTCCTATTAGAAGCCAAGAATACCTATCGTGCCAGTTGCACTAAAACAAATAGTCCAGTCTTTATGTTTGTAATTTTCCTACAGGAAGTATGCATTACATTTAATTAAGAGTTGTTTTTATAACAATACTGTAATGCATATATCCAATATTCAAAAGCAAAAGTGCAGGAAATTTAAACACATTCCTTTCCTTAGAGATTAGTGTACAGCTGGAGCCACATGACTTCTGTTAAGCCTGTCAAGCACAGCTTTCATTAGGGAGATGTTTCTACTAAATTTGAGTCTGGAGGAGAGGAGAGAATACTCTCTCTCTTGCTGAGAGAAAATGGCTGTGTATGTTAATTATCCAAATCCAGTTTCCAGTGGGCATGGATCAATGCTGCATGCAACTGATGTCAAATTTGACTGAAATACCATAATTGTATTGTGAAAGGCTGCAAAGAGAAAGCATACAGAATACTGAAATTATATCCATATAGTAGCAAATTTTCTGTCATATCAGTTTATACTCTATCTGAAGCCAATTGTATCTGTACTGCCCATGCATTTATCTGCTGAACTATCATAATGAATGGTCTTACTGACAGGTTAATGCCACAAAATCTTTGAGAGATAGAAATCAGGCTATTGAAGGCTGTTTCACTGTCAGTGAGTAATACAAATCATACCATGTATACTGGTTACATATCTTCAGGTTTGAACAAAGCTGATCACAGCCTGCCGAGCATAAGGTTTCTGTCAGCAGTTTAATTATTTAGTATCTTGTCTATAATGTTGGAATGAATGGTTTCACCTTGATCTGTTTTATATGAAGCTTTATTTTAAACATGTCTTTCAACCTTTTGTACAATACAATCTCTTAGTTTCCTCCCATCTTCTCTGATGTTTATGCTTACACTTCCATGATTTCTCTTCTGTTTTCTCCTCAGGGAAGGCCGAAGCAGAGCTGAAAAACTTTAGTCCTCATTACCAGCGGCAATACTCTGTGGCTGCCTTCAATCATATCAGATGTGAGGTACAGCAAGACCAAGAAGCACAACCCCAACTGCTACAGCATAAGGTACGTAATAAACTGTGCGCTACAGTCCAGGGGGATGATTCTGTGTTCCCACGGTATTAGTAGAGAATCACTTCCACGGGCTGTGTGGGTCAGAGAATCTGGGTGGCAAAGGTGCAAGTTGGTAGCATAAGGTCACCCAAAATCCATAATAAACGAAACCCTCTTGCTCGACGTACTTTCTGTCATGTGTTCTTGTTATTGTTGGACTAATACCATGAGTTTTCAGAGGTACACGAAGCAGGAGCATTATTGGAACATATCGTGCTGCTCTGGCTTACATCTTGCAGGAGACTGAATGAGACCAAATAATGTGGTGCTGTATCACCTCACGTGATGATTTACAAATTAGAATGAACTCATTAACTATCTAATATCCAATACAATACAGTGTCCACGGGGTAGGAGGTGGCTTTTGTGAATGAGTTCTGTCTCACTGTATTGTTCCCTTTTGGATGAAGTACAAAAGAACATAAGAAATTGGAGCAGGAGTAGGCAATATAGTCTCTTGAGCCTGCATTTGATACGATCATGGCTGACCTCAACTCAGTCTCAACTCTATTCTCCTGCCTGCTCTCCATAACACTTCAACCTATTACTAAATAAAAATCTATCTATCTCCTCCTTAAATTTACTCCCAGCATTCACCACACACTTGGGTAGTGACATCCACAGATTCACAATCTTTTGAGGGGAGTAATTGCTCCTCAATTCTACGTTAAATCTGACCTCTCTTTCTAGATTGCCCCACATGAGGAAATTTCCTTTCTACATCTATCTAACTCCAGAGAATATAGACCTAAACTGCTCAATTTCTTTTCATAAGACATAGACATATCTCTGGTATCAATCTAATGAACCTCCTCTGAACTGCTTCCAATACAACTAGATCCCTCTTCGAGTAAGAAGACCAAAATTGTACGCAAGGTGCGAAATTCCAACTGCCTTCCTTATTACCTGGTGTCCCTGCATACTAGTTTTCTCTGTATGCACAAAGACACGCAGATCCCTCCGCATCGAAGCGCTCTCAAGTTTCTCTACATTTAGATAATAAGCTGCCTTTCTATTCCCCTGAACAAAATGGATAACCTCACACTTATCCATGTTAAACTTCATCTGCCAAATTTTGGTCCATTCAACTAACCTATCAACATCCACTTGTAAATTTGTTATTGCTTCCTTGCAACTTGCGTTCCTACCTATTGTAATGTCCTTTGCAAATTTGGCTGTAGTGCCTTCTATCCCTTTATCCCAATTAATTAATACAGACTATGAATAGTTGGGGCCTGAGGACAGAACCCTGTAGCACCCTATTAGTTACGTCTTGCCAACCAGAAAAGGACCCATTTGTCCCAGCTCTCTGCTCTCTGTTGGTTAGCCAATCCTTTATCTAAGCTAATAAATTGCCCCTAACTCCATGTGATCTTACCTTGTGTATTAACCTTGCATGTGGCACTTTTTATTTAAATACCATCTCGAGGTCCAGATATATAATATCTACAGGACTCCCATTATCCGCATTGCTTGTACTGCTTCAAAGAATTCTGGAAAATTAGTCAAATATGATTCATCCTTCATAAAACAATACTTACTTTGGTGCATTGTATTTTGACTTTCGAAATGTCCTGTTATTACTTCCATGGCAATGGATTCTAACAGTTTCTCAATGAAACCTGTTAAGCTAACTGGTCTGTAGTTTCTATTTTCTACTTCCTTCCCTTTTTGAATAAGGGTATTATATTCGCATTTTTCCATTCGAGTGGAACCTTTCCCACATATATAGGGAATTTTGGAATATTGTAGCCAAAGTAGGACTATGGATGTCCATAGCAAGCTTGGTTTTGGCTCCAAATTGGCTCTCCTGATTGCAGATCCAGCAAAGTGCATGGCATGTAAAGCTTGTCATAAACAACTGCTGGAGTGATATTTGTCCTCTGTCTCTCTCTTTGTCCGGAATTCAGCCCTGAAACATATAACTTAAGTGCAGAAGTAAGCCATTCAGTCTGTCAAATCTGCTATGCCATCCAATAAGATCATGGTTATGGTCTCAACCCCATTTTTCAGCCTTTCTCCTGTTACCATAGTCTCCCTTATCTATCAAAGATCTATCTAACTGAGGCTTGAACAAACTGTGACCCAGCCTCCACCACTTTTGGGGGAAGAGAATTCCACAGTTTAACAGCCCTCTGACAAAATAATTCACTTCATCTGCATTTTAAGAGTAAAACCATTACTCTTGAGCTGTGTCTGCTAGTTTTAATCTCTCAGAATCTATCCTGTCAAGGCTGCTCAAGATCTTATCTGTTTTAGTCATAACTTCCATTTTCCTAAACTCCTATGGATGAAGCCCCAAACTATTTAACCTTTCTTCATAATTCACCCAGGAATGAATCAAGTGAACATTTTTTACACTGCCTTTTTTTTAAATTGTAGACAATACTCCAGATGTGGTCTCTCCAAGGTCTTGTATAGCTGCTGTAAAATTTCTTTACTTTTGTATTCCATACCTATTGCAGCAAACAACAACATCCATTTTCATTTTTAGTCAATTGCTTTACCTGCAAACTAACTTTTTGTGATCCTTGTACAAGAACACACAGATCCCTCTGTACCTCAAGTTCTGCAACCCCTCTCCATTTAAAAGTTGATACTGCTGTTCTGTTCTTCCTGCCAAAGTGAACAAAATCATATTTGCCTACAATATACTACATCTGCCAATTCTTTTGTCCCATTCACTTAACTTATTCTATATCCCTTTTGCAGACTCCGCTCGGTTTCATCAGAAATGTCCCTGCGTCAAGATCATTGCCATTAGTTCTAAGTAACTGAGGTCTCAGCACTGATCCCAATGCTAGTTACAGCTTGCCAACCTGGAAAAGACCCACCTATCTCTAATCCTTGTTAGCTAACTTTGATCTGTGTTAATCTGTTACTCCCCAGCATTATGTTTTCTTAATTTTTGTCACAACCTTTGCAATGGCACCTTGAAGTGATTTTTGGTCTTGTACTTATAGCATGTTTGTGAGCACAGGGAGTTGAGTTTTCTGTCTTCTTCCCATGAGTTTACACGGTGCTGGACCATTTTGGAATGCAGTTGAATGATAGCTCAGAAATACAAGTTGATGTTAAAATTCTTCTTTCGTAATAGTTTCATTATATGCATTTCTCTTTCAGCTTTACCATTGGCTTGAGTGCATCTCCATGAACTGGCATTCTAGACAAATTTTAGACAAATCCGTAAACTGCTATGAACTCAAGTGCCAAATTCTCATTCATTGATTACAAAGTCTATTATTTTGTGCTGCTTCAATAATTCTCTTGGCTCTGACGATGAATAGAACAGTTATTACAATTTGATGTTGTCTCTTCCAATGGTTTTTTATGAGCTGGCCACCCAAAAAAAATCTTGTTCTGATTTGAGATTTTGTGATGTCCTTGGTGCAACTGTTATCATATGTTGAGTCTCGGGACTCTTGGAATAGCCACTCTGTTGTGAGATGAGTAAATCATCCACTATACTGAGATGTCCTCACTGTTCATAGTACTGAGAATGGGATTGTGAGCATGTATACTGGGCATCGTTTGTTACAATGGTATCTGACCTGAACACATTCTTCAATAAATTTCTGTGCATCTCTGGTATCATTCAGTCACTGAGTTTTTACACGTGGATCTGTGGTTGTTATTGCTGGAAAGGTTTCTACCTGTTCAACAAAGACTACATCATCTTCTTTGGGCCTTGACACTGCAATACAGGACAAAATGTTACTGTATTCTGGTACTTTCCTGGAACATTGTCTTTACCAAACCTCATCAAAATGGAGATAACACACTGTGGAGCTGGAGGAACACAGCAGGTCAGGCAGCATCAGAGAGCAGGAAAGTTGATGTTTCAGGTAGGGACCCTTCTGCAGTCCTTGCTATCTCCTCAAAATGGAGACATTTTTGCTTCCTCCTTAGAATTTAGAAGTGCTCCTTATTAGGACCTGTGGATTGTCTTTCTTTTGACTTGAAACGAAGACCAAGCATACAATTTGCTAACTTCTTGCAAGCTGTCGCTTCTTTTTTTATAACTGCATATCTCTGTTCTGTCTTTGCCACTGAATGGATTACATAATACATTGGTGTACACTTGCCACAGTCTGTATCTGAAAGAATATAGCTCACAGTCATGTAGAGGTTTCATCTGCAGCAAAAATAGACAGTAGCTCAAGTCATAGTGAGCTAAAGTATCACTTAAATATTAACATCTCTTGAATTTTCTCAAAAGACTTTGTGCTTTCTCTCAGCTCTATGCATCCCATACTCATGGTGTCCCATACTCATGAACCTCTGGAGCTCAGTCACGTTCTGAGGAGCTGGAAACTCCTTGATTGCTCTCGTTTTCTGTGAATCAAATTTGAGAACAGATGTATCCATAATGTGCTCAAGGAACTTAGCAGTCAGCTGTGAGAATTCATGTTGTGTAAGTCACAGGTATTGCAGCTGAGGTCGCAACCCAGTGTTATGTCCTGTCTGAGTGGATCCATGGATCAGGACATCGTCTATGTAACATACAACTCCATCCACTCCTTCTAGGATACCTGACAGTGTCCTCTGGAAGATTTCTGGCCCTGATGTAATGCAAAAGGGTAATTTACTGAAGCAAACCCTCCAGAACAGTGTAATAAAGGTTGTGAGGAACTTAGACTCTACATCAATGGGTATTTTCATCAAACTTCATGAAGATTGAACTCACTCCTAATTTTAAGGTCTTGTTCACAGATGATATAGGATGAACTCTGTGCTCAACTGTTTTGTTTGGCTGTGTAAGATCCACACAAATTCACAGACCTATTGGGTTTTGGCACTGCAGACCAATCCCGAGCACCAGCTTATTGATTCTGTTAGAAGTGAATTAACCCCTTGCTTCAACATAGAGCACACTTGCTGGCAAACATGGAGGAGGGTAACAGTGTGGAGCGGGAGGAACACGGCAGAAAATGAAAATGAAGGAGGCTCCCGACCTGAGACATCAGCTTTCCTGCTCCTCTGATGCTGCCTGACCTGCTGTGTTCCTCCAGCTCCACAGTGTTATCTATGGAGGAGGCTGTTTCCGTATGTGAACAAGCACATTAGCTTCACTTCTGGATATGGAGCAAGGTGGTTCTAGCAGGTGGCTGTGGAAATTCAATTCTGAAGGTTTTTGGCTGATTTTCTCGGCTTTCAACTTCTTCCAGTCTGCAAATCAGGAGAAGCCTTCCTGCTTAAAAGCGAGCAACTCTAGATGCTTTGGTGTTTTGTGATTTGTTTATCATTATATTAGATGGTTGCCTCAGTTCTGTTATGGCCTTGAGTTCTATCCCTCCTGGACCATACTTTTTTTTTTGTACAGCAATTTAAAATGGCTCTTGTTTTCTTCTGCAAGGATGTTGGCTCCCTAGTAGCCTCTGTTTGATTACTGGGTCTCTCCAAAGAAAAGTACCTTCATATCAAACATCATTTATTTCTGGATCCAACCGTTTGTGAATATTTATATACAGGAGTATTATGGCACACAGCCTTTATAGTGGCCCATTTTTGCACTAAAAGGCATTCAGCCTGTTTGGCAGTGCAGTTTCTCCACATGTTTTTCCTTCCCACACCAATTACAGTTGACTTTGGCTGTTGATAGACGCTCTTCTCATCATCTTCTTATGACAGCTTTCCCTTTTAAAATTGATATTCTCTGCTGAGACAGCAGTTTTTGAGATAGGACTCTACCTGTCACCTGCTGTTCAAAAGAATGGAAACAGGACAAACAGGGTTCTTTTGGAGATTTAAGGAACAGTGAATTGATGAGATATGGCATGCTTCTGGTATTAGTATCTGGAAAAAATTGAGCAGAGTGAAACGATTGCTAATGGACACTAGAAGTTGCAATGTAGTGTAGAGAAAGAAAGGAACCCTTGCTGGAGAACTAGAAGTGACTTTGATATTATTCATTTAATGCACATTTTTACTGGTAGCATGATTTGTATTCAGAGGGCTTGTAAGACATTATTTTGGTTACTGTTGAGCTATGTCATTTTAGTTTTAGTTGCAAGAGTGAAATCTTGTTCACCAGTTTATTTCATTCGGTAGTTTGGGATTTTTTGTTGCTATTGGTTTCTACAGGAATTGTAACATTCTGCTAATGCAATTAACAATGTTGAAATTAGCTGATACCACAGTTTGCAACAGGGTGAGTGGTACAGTCTAAAGGCTAGTGCAAATCATAGGATCTGTTTATAATATATAATCATCTGCTTTATCTTCAGTTGCACATCATCACCATCAGAATATCAAGCTCTTATGTTCCCTGGTGGATTGTGCATGATGTTGCTCATTTGCAGTGTACAGTTTGAAGTAAGCTGCCTAATGGTTACCACTTAAGTCCAATTGTTTGTAAATTAGGACAAGAAGCTGAAGATCCACAAGGGGACAAGAATGGCAATTTGGAATTTATGGAGACAAGTAAGAGTGAGGAAGTCCAGGGCCTTTATAGCAAAGGCGCAGGGAGTGAAGTTTACTTTACTATTATCATTGTAGGAATGGAACAGAACTAAAGCTTCTTTTTACTTAGTTTTACATTTAAGAGTAGAAATGTAACTTTTGAGAATCTGTATTAGATCTCCTATCTATAGGCCCTTGTGTTCATAATCTGGTTTTAGCTATCACCAATGTTATTGGTCGATCTGTTTCCATACGAATTGCTGATATCATCTAATGATGCTGTCTGTTCTCTGGTTTCTATGTCAGTTTCTGTTGCCTGTATAGTATCGGGTCTATAATGAATTGAAACTTCACCAGCTTAACTTTGGTGAAGATGAAGCATTCTGTTTTTGTTTTTTGGCAGCATCAAAGTGACTCTGACATTGTCTTCGTCGGAAACTCTGGCTGCTAGGTTGACCAGCCATGTGCAACTTTCACATTCTTAATTGTTTCTGCTTTTGAGCCTTCCACCACCCTCCTCCTAGTTATTTACCAATTCCACCTGTAATTATTGGCTACTTGTGACTATCTCAGCCCCTGTCTCATTGTAATTTTCACACGGGCCTTCATCACCTTGAGCACTGATTTCCTAAAATAGTGTCCTTGTTTATTTGACCAAACCCAACCTTGGCAAATTTTACCTAATCCAGAATGTGAACCTGAACAATGCCCCCTTGGCGCGTTGGCCACTTCTGGTACTAATGCTGTAAGGGCCATTGGAAGGATCATACCTGAAGCCCCCAAATGAAAGTGAGTGTGGCTGAATCACTGGGGCGAGTGAGAAGGCATGGGTAATGGGATCACAGTTAAGAGCAGGGGTGTGATTTCCCGAAGGATCTTCCCTTTCAATCAGCAAGATTCTCAGCTGGGCAGAGGATGCCCAAGAGGTAGGGGGCTTTCCACAGGGCCACAGGCGGACCTTCTTGGGAAGAGTTGGGAAGACAGTGGTGTCTGCACACAACACTTTTTTCCACCGTTGTATGGTCCTTCTGCTTCCCAGCCTGCCTTCTGTGGAAGGTTTAAATTCACGCCAGTGAAACTGTTTTTTTCTGTTGCTTTGTTCTAGTTATCAAAAACAATGGAACAATTTGTTCTAATATGTTACATTTGTCAATGTGAATGTTTGGGTCAAAGGAAGAGAAATTTACAGCATGCACAAATGTTACATTTTGGTACAAAGCATGCTTGTTGACTTGTTCTATCTATTTGACAATGTGCTTGTTTGCAGCATTCCTGCTTCTGATTCAGAAGGTTGTAGATTTATGTCCAAATCGACACATAAATTTGTGCAGTACTTGTTACTTTGATTTCCTGGTTCTCTAGAATATTTTGTCAAAGAATAACAAAGTAATATAAGAAGACATTGGAATATAATAGCTACAATTTAATTACTCCCAAGAGGACTACCTTGTTTTCAGTTCATGCATATCAATGGCTTCAAGCTTCAACCTTCAGACCTGAGATATCCTGCACTAACAAATCAGCGTGTTATGAGAGTGCTGTACTACACAAGATGTTCTCTTCAAGCCCCTGTTTTACCTTCCCTCATGATTGGGGAAAATAGTTGGTGATTCATCCCAGTTTTCTGGTGACCATTTATTCCTCAAGCAATCTTTTTAAAACAGAGTAACTGATTATTTTATCCCTTTGCTGTTTGCTAGCCCAGGCTATAGGTAGATTAATTGTTGTTTGCCTACATTACAACTGTAACTGTACTGAAAATAATTGGCTATGAAAGTTGCTATTTACAAAATTAGGTTGTTCTTCTTTACTTGATTGGAATCAGTCTAAGTTTCTGTTGGAGCAAAAAGAAGTGATGCTGGAAGAGTCATCAAGCTGATTCCTCTTTGAAACTGGATCTGCACCTGAATAATTGGATAAATTAATAAGCTTGAGGCTGTGCTGAAAAACATTTTCTGCTCCACTAAGCATAAGCTGGGCAAACTGCAGAGTGAAAATCCACTCAACTTCCAGACTTCAAACAGAAAATGTATAAGGTTTTACTGTCAAGGCTAAAAATGTTTCTGTTTGCTTTGTGTAGTGCTGGTGTAAATGTGTCGGTGAAAACTTCCTCTTTGGGCATTTCTAATGAAATTTTTAGAACATGTTTGTGGTTTCATTAGAAGTACTGAAGTGGAAGTCTTCACAACCACATTTCAATCACCTTTTGTATGTTGAAATTGAAGGATGTATTGCAAGTTTTTCAAACTTTATAAAACTAAGTAGATGTGTGGTTTATGTTCCATTTGGAATCATTCCTAGAGGATAGTAAGATTGCTTCCAGAATAATGCAATAACTGGCAACAGAAAACAATTCTACCATAGGCTTTCAGTTCTGTGATTTTGGTTTTGTTTTGTTAGGAATGCTTGTGTAAGTTGCTCCTTTTTATATATTTTGTTAAAGTTTATCCAATTTTCAACTGCCAGGTCTAAGGTAAAATAAAATGCAGACAGTCTGCATTCAAGATACAATCAACACTACACTCGTAACCAGTAACCAAGAGCTGC
Source organism: Rhincodon typus (assembly GCF_021869965.1). NCBI lineage: Eukaryota > Metazoa > Chordata > Chondrichthyes > Orectolobiformes > Rhincodontidae > Rhincodon > Rhincodon typus. The sequence goes on along the minus strand of NC_063341.1, from coordinate 24,261,685 downwards.
TGGACAATTCCCTGAATTGATTCGCTGCTGTCCCCATTTGCCACTATATATTCAAAGTCTCCACATGTCGCTTGCTACTTGGCTCCTTTAAAGTTGGGAACTGTCACTGTCACTGTTGCTGGGTCAAAATCGTAGAACTCCCTTTTCCTAGCAATACTGTGGGTGTACTTTCATCACATGGACTGGAGCAGTTCAAGAAGGTGGCTTACCACCAAGGACAATTAGGGATGGGCAATCGATTCTGGCCTAGCCAGTATTACCTACATCCTTTTTAAACAAAAACGAGAATTGACTAGGTGTCCATCCTCCCAGTAATAGTGTGTTAAACGTTGGCACCACTGTGCTATCTTGCCTTCTCTCAGTTTATGTTCAAGTGTTCGAACAATTTGATATGCAGTGGTAGTTTGTTTTGTAATGATGCTTCAAAGTTTATATTCTACCTTTTATAGGATCCAAAGAGAACTGAGAAAGTGGTATATCAACAGGAAGTGATACAATATGTAGAAGAGTTCAGGAAATGGAAGGAACGATATGTTGTGATAAAGAATGACAACAGCATGGAATGCTATGAAAACAAAGAGGTAAGGAATTCTTTGCTGGTTGCTAGTTCACACATCAGCAAACCAAACAAAAACTGAACCGGTGCAGTAATATTGTGCTGAAACAATGTGCACAATTTGACACTTGCAGGACTGCAGGCTTTCTCTAACACCTCACTGTGTTAGATCATAATCTTTGTTTAATGGCTCATTTCAAATTGTATTTGCACAATGAGATGCCTTTCTTGGATGCACAAGCAAAATTATATATTTGCAATAAGTGCTGAATGATTTCATACTTTGTGCTATCCAAGGAGCATTCTGTATGGCAGTGAAACTGTGCAGAGATCAGTGGAAGATTTAACTGGTCAGAAGTTTTAACTTATTGACATCATTTTTTCGGTGAAGTTTGACAGCCACAAAATCCATTGAAGTTAAATGCACTTTTTTTTTTACATAAAGCATGAATACATTGGTGTTTGCAGATAACAGGGACTGGCAATAATGACTTGATTTAGAAAAAGAAACCTTTTTACTTAAAACACTGTTTGCAGTCATTTTTAGAATATAATTTTAATCTATTCAAATATATGAAAATATCAATTAAACCTTCCAGGAAAACAGACTTTATTAATTCACAACACAGACCCATATGTAAGATTGTACAAAGGAATACTGTCACATGGTACTTCGTGATAGTTTACCATATTCATAAATAGAAGGCAACATGGTGATGTGATTGACATAACACGACACTGCCAATTGCACCTCCTTTGTATAGATTAGTTTCAATAGTCTTAACACATCAGAAAGTTTGTGCAGCAGTTGGGAAACCATTCTCTGCTGTATGAGCCTATTGTAACAACTGGGAATTTCAAAATAGATGCTTTGTTTATTCTTTTGTGGATTAAAGTGCTTAAATTTATGTACCAATGGAGATTCCATAAAATGAAAATGATAGCAATGGATGCCACAGCCTCAAAGAGATAGATACTAAACTATTAGTTCAGGGCAGGGGGAGAGGTGTAAATTCTGCAGGCCATCTCCCAGCATTGGTGTTCAGAAACTAAACTGCAACCATGTGACGAAAGCAGTTCGGGTCGCTAGGAAATATTTAGTGGTTGGGATGTCATGCAAAGGACTCGGAACGTTAAGGTAGGTGGCTCAGATTTTGCAGTAAAAATGACAGTGTGGCCATCAGTACTCATTGCTGTTAAAGAGGAAATTGCAATGCAACCTTCAGCAACTACATGGAAAAGAAAAAGTTGCCGTGTGAGGTGCCTTACTCCTTTGAAAACATCAATATTGGATGTTGCAATGAGAATGTTTTGATACTGTTTCGTTACATGCCCACAAACATATCAGGAAAAAGTATGGCTATTCCACTTCAAAGTAAGTAAATGCTTAATAATATTAAGTCTTCTATCCTGACAAAAAAACTTGGTTGGCACTATAAGCTCACCTGTTAAGAGTGGAAATCCCATTCCTTCAGATTTAATTATTGGAAATATTTAAAAAATTTAAAACTTTTTTGATTTTTCTTTAAAAGCTTTTTTCACTTTCTCAATCAATGCTCCTTCTAAGTTGTATGTCTGAGCAGCAACCTGAAGATCCCATCCAGCTCATGTCGAAATGAGCCTGTCCCCTGGGTTGGATTTTTTTTGGAAGCATTGTGAGTCTCACCTGCAAGTAGAGTCAGTGGAAGACTTGTGTTATCTCCTCTGGAAAACCTGTCAATGAGAGAGTGAATCTGAGGGATTGGGTGTATTATCTTATGGAAAAAGCTTGAACAGTTTAGGACTGTATCCAAAGGAGCTTTCAAGAATGCGAGGTGATCTTATTGAAACACGGTAAATTTTGAGGGGACTAGATAGTGTGGACACTTTGAAGGATATTTCCTTGAGTAAGGGAGATAAAAATTGCGAATATAGTTTAAGATTAAAAGGTCTTTATTTTAAAACAGATGAGACTTTTTTCACTCTGAGTAGTTGGTATGTGGACTTCTCTTCCTTTTTAAAAGGTAGTGGAGTCTGGGTCATTGAATTTATTGAAGGGTGAATCTGATGGTTCGTAGATTAGACAAGGGAGTCAAGAATCGGGGATGCAGTCAGGGAAATGGAGCTGAGACCAAAATCAGATCAACCATGATTTTATTAAATGACAGAGTAGGTTTGAAGGGCAAAATGGCCGACTTCTGCCCCTGTGTTCCAATTTGGCATTGAGTTAACAATTCCCATTAACACTTCCAAGTTCAGAATTAACATGTCTCAGTGAGGATTCTTCAATCGTCTTAACCAAGTAGATACCCAGTTGCTTGCCTTGGTCAAATATGTCCCAGATTCCTTTATAGAGGGTGATACACTATTTCATATTTATATTCACTGCAAGATCTAGTATAAAAGCATATAAGCATAGGGGAGGCAGTGACCTAGTGGTATTATCACCAGACTTAATCCAGCAAACCAGATAACATTCTGGGGGCCCAGGTTCAAATTCGGCCACGGTGGATGGTAGAATTTGAAATCAATAAAAAAAAATCTGGAAGTAAGAAACTACTGATGACCCGTGAAACCCATCTGGTTCACTAGGCATTGACCTAGGCACTGGAAAAGACGATAGCAGAAACAGCCCTGCTGACCCTGCAGAGTCCTCCTTACTAACATCTGGGGGGCGAGTGCCAAAATTGGGAGAGCTGTCTCAGACTAGTCAAGCAGCAGCCTGATGTAGTCATATTCATGGAATCATACCTTGCAGATAATGTTGCAGGCACCACTACCGCCATCCATGGATGTGTCCTGTCCCACCAGCAGGACAGACCCAGCGGAGGTGGTGGCACAGTGTTATACAGTCAAGCGGGAGTTGCTCTGGGAGTCCTCAACATTGACTCTGGACCCCATGAAGTCTCGTGGCTTCAGATTAAACATGGGCAAGGAAACCTCTTGTTGATTACTACGTACTGTCCTCCCTCAGCTGATGAATCATTACTCCTCCATATTTTCAAAAGAACATTTTAACATTGCCATGGACACTGATTGCTATTTCTGTGCTGTCTATACCTGTGTTAGGTCTATCAGAAGGGAGGAGAGCCAAAATGTAAACTACTTCCAACTGGTTACAGAGTGCTTACATCAATGATTGAATATGCCTTATTGGTGGACAAGTATTTCCCTGATCCAAGTGGTGAGTAACTTGGAGTTGTCAACATTTTAATGCAGTTTGATTTCCACAGCTTTTTCAGCACAGATCATCCAGAGATTTTTTGTATTCATTCATGGAATGGGAGCATTTTTTGGCTGGAACAGCATTTATTGCTCATTCCTTGAGAAGGTGTTGTTGAGCTGTCTTCTTGAACTGTTGCAATCCATTTGGTATAGGTACGCCAACAACGCCATGAGGGAGGGAGTTCCAGGAGCTTGACCCAGTGACATTGAAGGAATAATGATTATCTCTGAGTCAGAATAGTGAGTGGGTCAGAGGGGTTCTTGAAGGTGATGATGTTAAAGTGTATTTGTTGCACTTATCCTTCTAGATATTAGTGGTTGTGGGTTAGGAAGATGTCGTGCCATTCAAGTGAGCCATTTCGTTCTGGATGGTGCCAAACTTCGAGTGTTGTTGGAGCTGAACTCATCCAGCCATGTAGGGAGCATTCTATCACACTCCTGACTTGTGCCTTGTAGCTGGTGAACAGGTTTTGAGGAGTCAGGAGGGGAGTTACTTGCTGCAAGATTCCTAGCCTCTGTTCTGCTCTTGTAGCCACTATATTTATATTGCTAGTTCAGTTCAGTTTCTGGTCAGTGATAACCACCTAAAATGTTGTTAGTGCAGGATTGAGTGACGGTAATGCCATTGAATGTCAGGGAGTGATAGTTAGATTCCGTTTTATTGGAGGTGGTCATTGACTGGCCTTTCAGTACCATTGGCATTGAACACTGTGCAGTCATCAGTGAACATCCTGACTTCTGATCTTGTCGTAGAGAGAAGATCATTAAAGCAGTTGATGTGTTGGGCCTCGGACACTACTCTGCACAACTCCTGCAGAGTTGCCCTGGAGCGGAGCTGACTGACCTCCAATAACCACAGCCATCTTCCTGTGCTTATAATGACTCTAATCAGTGGAGAGATTTCCCTCTGATTCCAATTTTGCTAGGGCTCCTTGATGCCACACTCGGTTGAATGCAGTCTTGATGTCAAGGGCTGTCAGTCTCAACTCACCTTTGGAATTCAGCATTTATTGCTCATGTTTGCACTGAGGCTGTAATGAGGTCAGGAGCTGAGTGGCCCTGGGTGGAACCCAAACTGGGCGTCACCTGAGCAGGTTATTGCTGAGCACTGTTGATGACACCTTCCACCACTTTACGAATGATTTGAGAGTAGACTTAATGGGCAGTAATCGTCCGGGTTGGATTTGTTCTGCTTTTCATGTGTAGAACATATCTGGGCAATTTTCCACATTGTCAGGTAGATATCAGTGTTGTAATTATACTGGAACAGCTTGGCTAGGGAAGCAGAAGTTCTGGACCATAAGTCTTCAGTACTATTGTGGAATGTTGTCAGGGTCCATATCCTTGGAAGCATCCAGTGTCTCGTTGAGTGAATCCGAGTCCGTACGGGGGCAGTGGGGGCGAGGCGGGGAGAGAGCTATTTAGTAGCTTTCCAATAAAATTAAAAACCACCAGAATTGACATTTAAAATTCTGAAATCTGTATTAGGAAAGAGTGAACTGAGACCAATCAGCCAGTTTAGATTGGGAGGTTGAATGTTTTCACTCAAAAGTACAGTTAGATAGTACCAATAAGTTGGATAATAATTTTCCATAGGTTGTAGGATCACTACAACAAACAGAGAAAAGGGACCCTCATGATTCTGATGGAAATGCACAGCTCAGTGTGGGGCCAAAATATTGGCTGTTCCCACTCCCCCAAGCACCAACTCCATTTCCTCCTGTGGCAGACATAAACACCACGTGAACATGGCAGACCAGTGTAGAACATGTGGTTTCTCCATTTGTTGACCTGAAGATGAACGTGAATACTACCATTGGCTGGTGCTGTGAAGCCCACATTGAAAAGGGAGGTTCCCCAGTACCTGGGACTTGCACATGTTGTTGTCTTGAGAGAACTTTTTTGGGGATTTTAATCATTTGTTTGTCAAAAGGATTCAGAAGTGATTTGGTTTTCAGGCATGTGTTTCAAACTAAATTGTGTTTATGCAATTTTAAAATCTAATAAAGGACGAAATAATTTGGTGACACATCTCGGACTCCCATCCTTGTGTTGAAGATACGTTGGCTTTCCTGCTGAGAATTCTCCCACTGGGGATGTGTGAGGGGAGGAGTGAAGAAGAGCTTGTTTAATTGAGAGATCCATTCACAATCTCTGATCAGAAAAGTCAGGTGTAGCTTGTAGATTGCAGTGTACACAAGGAGAGAAATGGACACAACTAAAAAAAGTCAAATGATCTGTTTAGGAAAAAAAAACAGCTTGAGAAACCACAGCAATTTTACTGTAAGCCAATAGCTGAACAAAGTGTGTGTCAATCTCATACCCATCAAAAGTTGTTCGAGTCAGCCCACTAACTTTGAGCAGGTCAACATGAGTTTTTATCTTTTTCCTTCGTGCTATCCTCAATGTCAGTTCAGTTTGTCACACACTTGTTTGAGTCTTAAGGTTCTGGGTTCAAGTCCCATTCCAGGGCTTCAGCACAAGAAATCAAAACTGACACTCCAGTGGAGTTAGAGATAAAATCAGCTAAGTATCAATTTTGGAGAGTTTCATAAAGGGTTTCTCTCTGTAAGCTCTGGCATGTTTTCTTATCCATTTTTACACTGCTGACCACATTGTGTATGCACCACACCTCTATGGCACCATGCTCACTCTATCTTGTGCTGTCCAGTGACAGATGTAGTTGCCACTGCTGGACCTTCCAGGTCCCCCCCACCGTGGGTGTAATATTTAAAGCCCTGCTGTGCCCCAGGTTAATCACTGCAACCCAGGATCTCCCCTTAACCATTGTACATTGGCACATTGGCACTTCCATTGGTTGACAGGGACACGAAGGTACTGGTGGATAGCCTGGTAGAGAAGAGGGCAGTCCTCTTTGCTCAGGACTGACAGAGGAGGCTATAGCACCAGAGCCTGCCAGCCTGCTCTGAAGTTGCCAATTAGGTCAGTATGATATCCATGGACTAGAGGAACACCCAGTGGGTGCAGGATGTAGTTAATGACCTTCTGTGTTGTGCAAGTGTATGTGCTGCCATCTTCTCTCTGCTACCTCACACACTGTCTCTTTGCTACTGCTCCCATCTCTCTGTAGCTCAGATACCGACTCCTTGGTGGGTGCTTTAGCTAGATTACATTTGGGAACACATTCTGGTGGATATGTTCAGTGACTGGTATACCAGGACACCTGAGGTCTCATTGTATCTCCTCCCTTTCCCAATTTATCGCCATTCAGATAATCTGCCACCTTGTTTTTACTGCCAAAGTTTTCTGTGTAAACTGCTGGCACATGCTGTAGGTACAAACTGATGTAGTACAGTGTCATACAAGAATATGTCCATTTCCTTAACTGACCACTGCTGATAACCATGACAAGCTGCCTGGCTTTGTGCCTGTTTGAAAAAACAAGGCAAAACAGAAGAACCATGAGACTCTAAGTTCTGAATGAAGCAGCAAAATTCAAAAAGACAAGGCATGTGATGAGCATTCAATAGGCACAAAGTGAGTGAGCGTTAAGGGCACAAGCTAAGAACCCTGCGATGCATCCTGTTCCCATCCATGAGAGAGAAGCATGTCTGTATGTACAAAGTGGCCTGACAGCAGCATTACAATGTAAGGGGTTGGTGCTCTTCAAGGTGCAGTATTGAAGTGCTGAGCTCCATTCTGAATTGGAGATGTGCCATGATGAAGTGGTGAAGCTGGTGTTTGTCCGATGCCAGCCTCATGGATGGGGATTCCAGACAGTCACTGTCCATGGAACATGCCGGGAAGTGTTGAGGCTGCGCGCAAGGTGAAGGCCCAGTGGAGTACACAGCACCAGGTAGCCATTCTGACTTCCATCTTGGTATTTGTCACTTTCTAATATTTCTCTGCCATGTGGAACGATAAGCTGAATATAAATGAGGCAAGAACAGTTAATAATGTGATGTCAATGATGCAAATAGACCTCATGCTGATCGCTAGCAAGATTCCCATCTCATTATTCAAATCTTGTGGGAAAACAGACTATTTTTTCTCATTGTCAAGAATTTTATTTTTTCTGGTCTTGCCATGTTTTCCCAATTGACTCACTATTGCCCGCATCATTCAAGGGCTGGGAAAATTCTGTCCAATGTCAGTCGGATGTGATGTTAAACCAAGGCAAGTGGATGTAAAATGTCCCATGGCACAACTTCAAAGAAGAGCAACCTGTGATCCTGTGGGACTGTGGTGACTTTCACCAGAGGCAAATATTCAATCAACATCACTGAAACAGATTGTCTGCTCTTTATCACATAGTGACTGTAGGAGCTTGCTGAGCACAAATTGGCCACTTACAACTGTCATTAAACTTTAAAAGTACCTCATGTGACATTATTGTGATTTGGGATGTCTGGTCATCAGAATAAACATATCAATGCAGGCTCTTTTTTAATCACTCAATGGTTCAAAACTTAGGAAAATTAAGGGTTGATCAGTGATGTCAGTTTAATGCTTAGGTGGCAAGTTGAAGATAATTTTTTACTCATTCGCCAAAATTGAAGTCATTCACGTGTGTGAGATATCCATTTTTAGATCACAAATATGTCCTGTCATTATAGTTTGGTCTGTGCCAGAAATTGAATTGGACCAGCCATATGATAACTGTAGGTATAAGAGCAGGTCAGAGGCTGAGGACTTTGGGATGAGTAGCTCACCTTCAGACTCCCCAGTGCCTGTCTGCCATCTACAAAGTACAAGTTGGAGTGTAATGGAATACTTCCTACTTTCCTGAATGACTGCAGCTCCAACACACTCATAAGCTTAACACAATCTAGAACAAAATAGCCCTCTTAATTGGCACTCTACCCACCACCTTCAGTGTTCCCCCTCCCTACCACTGATGCACAGTAGCAGCAATGTATGCCATATTTAAGAGGCAGTGCAACAACTCACAAAGGCTCGTTCCACGGCATCTTCCAAACCTGCAAATTCTACCATCCAGAAGGACAAGGGCAGCAGAAACATGAGAACACCTTCATCTGAAAATTCCTATCCAAGCCACACAGCAGCCTGACTTGGAATTATCTCAGCATTCCTTCTCAGTTGTTGGGGCAAGATCCTGGAATTTCCTTCCTAATAGCACTGTGGGTGGTCAAGCAACGCTGGACTGCAGCAGCTCAAGAAGGGAAGTCACTATTATCTTCTAAAAGGCAATTAGAGATAGTCAATAAATGCTGGCCGAGCCAGCGACATCCACCTCCTAGAAACAAGTTTTTATAAATGTTATTGTACTTTTAGATATTAAGTATAGGTGAGCTCCTAAATGAAAGGACCAGAAAGTTAATATATTAGAGTTTTCAATGTGCCTGGTCTACCTAAGACATGGCCAAATCACCATGCAGGCTTTAAATTGGTGTGTGTGTGTGTGCGCAAGACCATGTTAAAATGTTTAATTGACTCCTACGCAAACAAACTGGCTGCTCACTACGCAAAGCACTTAAAGGCTTTGTTGGATATAAGTTACTTTTTAAGGTGGTTGTGGTGATGGAATGAAATAAATGGCCATTCTTCCTAGATGTTTTCTAAAGAAACTTCAGAGATTTCATTTCGCACTTCTGGAGTCAGTGGGAGTTGAACCAGGGACACCCTAACAATAAAGGAGCTAGTTACCAAATGTGAGAGCTCATCAGGGATTTTGACCTGAGACCTCTCTCATTTCCTCAGTTCTCCTGTAGCAAGAACCATACCCTTAGACCAATGAGCCAAGGCATGGTGATTTTATTTATGCTTCCTCTCCTAATAACATTCCAATTCTGCTTATTTTTCAGCAGTCAGTGGGAAGGATGGTAATCAGAGCTTTCTTGTTAACCACACCCAATACTCAGTGTACCTGTGGCACCCATACCGAAAGCATAGTTACTTCTGTTTTGAGAATGAAGAGACTCAGCGGGAGTTTGGGGCTGTCCTGAATGATTGTATCCGGCACCTGAATTATGGTAAGTCTGATGTCATGACCTAAAACCCGCATATGATTCATGGCATTCTCCCAATCTTCTTCACACCAAAACCCAGCTACCAGTGAAAATCAATAGGTCTGGTACATTCCAGAAAAGAGATTTTAGGCAGGTTTTGTGATATCTCAAAACAAGTTCTAAATGTAGATTATTGGCAACTTGGATGTTATCCATTTTGTTGATTTTTCTCTCATGGTGAATAAAGGAAAACATCTGTCAAAGTGGTTGGGTAACATGAGTAATTTTAATAAAGGAAAATGACATGACTTCCCAGCAACTATCACATGTGAGTAGTGAGTATCAATGAGACACTGATGAAAGAATCAAAACTCAATTCTCAGATTCAAAGGTATAATTTTAAATTGTAATATTAATTGAAAGGAAAGAGGAAGCAGTCCTCACATTAAAAATGTTTCTTCATTTACAGAGATGCCCTACTGTAAGGGGAGCAATTTCATTCTGTGCCAATCACAAACAATTAGATTTTAGTTGAATTATCTTGTTCTGAGCTGTATGATTATATTCTAAAGCCGAAAGCAATTAGATACAGATAGATCAAACCTGATAGCAGCAATAGCAGCAGCAGTTTCAGCTATTGCATCATGGACAAAATTGAAAGCCGCTCTTCATTGTAATTCTAGTGACCATATCTTGTAAATCTATCTTTGATAGATAAAAGTGGATAGCCACTGTCTCAAAATACTGTCCTAGAATATGCTAAAGAGATTCTGAAGCTGGGGATTTTGAAAAAGAAGATATTTTCTGCTATTTCTGTATTTTCTGTTTTTTAAAACATTTTAAGCTATTTTTAGTTGCATTTGTTCTTGCTGGTGAATTGGTCTGATGTACAAATCATGTAGTTTCACTTTTTTTTTTTCCCTGAGTTTACAGTTGTTTCTATTTGACTGCATTGACACATTTACCACCACAGATGAAAGATGGTCCAAAAGCTAAAACAATGTTAAAAATGGTTGCCAGGCACACTATATGCTCCAATGGGCATTGACTTCAGATGTTCCTGGAAGAACAAGTGTCATATGCTGAACTACTATTCTGTGGGGTGATTGATGAACACAGTTGACTGGATGGCTGGTTTGTAATGGAGAATGACACCAAAAGCACAAGTTCAGTTCTCATTTTGGCTCAGGGTACCATGAAGGACCCTCATTCTTAACCTCTCTCTTCTCCTGAGGCATAGTGACCCTCAGGTTAAGCCATCACCAGTTATCTGCCCCTAATGACTGTGGTGATTTTACTATTTGTACGTGCTAGCAGTCCTTGTACACCTCAACTAAGTGGCCATTCTCCACATGTCATCCTAGGCAACCGCGGGAATACTATAGATCAGCTTGGTGCAGCAGTTGTCAGCCAATCACATAGACGTATCATCCAGTAGGTGATAATGGGCCATGAATATGAGTTTTGGAATTTTCCACTGCAGACAGTTGTAGATATTCAGTGGTGAAGTATATTGAAGACAGATGTTGCTAGATTTTTGGATGTCAAGGGAATTGAGGGAAATGAGAATAGTGCAGGAAGATGTTGAGGTAGAAGAATAGCCATGTGTGGCTAGGCCACCTTAAAGGGCCAAATGGCTCTTGTTGATATCTTTTATGTTTGTAGAGTAGTGAACAAAAGATTGGATGACTGCTTTGAGTCTTTGGTCAGAATTCTTCATCCACAATCCACATGTCTGTGTCCACCTCACAATAATTGTATTCTGGCTGTGCAATTTGAATCCAATAAAGATGTCTACATTTGGAAGGAAAAGAGCTCAGGATCATCTTAATTCTTTCATGTTACTATCTAGCTCTTTGTTCCCCCCTCTGACATCTGCATTTGATCCTGGTTGAAAACTTGGACCTGTATTTTTCTGAATATTAGATATGGTTTTTCTCACACAAATTAGATTGTTGTTTGATCTCAGTGCCCTTTCTCCTTTATAAAAGGTCACAAGGGCAAACTGCACAATACTTTGTTAGCCCTGCTGTCTGTTTAAATGAGTAATGACCTGACTCAGCATATACAAGTAAGCATCTCCAGGAAAGTCTACACTACAGCCAGGGAGATCTGCTTTCTGCAACTACTATGTCTTCCCATCTGGGTCATAACTGCAGTTGCTGTGGCTCTGCCCAATTATCCCTTCGTGAATTTGATGACCTGGAATGGAAAATTGAGGAGAAAATAAAGTCTCAATGTAACATAGAGGCAACTGTTGATAATTGTTAGTGTAGAGAATGTCAGCAAAGAAACAAAATGTAATAACTACCCTTTCAATAGTACCAAAGAAGCAGATTTCTAGTGCAAACCTGTCAATAAGATATTTAAGAAACTGCACGTTGAATGATGGTGGCAGTAAATTAGTTCAAACAGTGATGGTCAAAATCCTATAATGAGAGCAACACAAATGGAATATTTTCCAGCCTTTGTTTGAGAAGCTATGTCCCAATCTTCCTTTAGGATTTTTTTTACCGCAGAAGGCAGTACGCCATTTTTGTCACAAGAATATTTTTGCAAAATTGTGTTGTGTGTTTGCAGAACAGTGAAGAGGAATGTTTGCCTTTTCACGATGTTCTCCAGTATAAACAGTTACTGTGTGAAATCTTGTTCTCCCTCTTTCATACTGGGATTAGATTATAAAATGGTAATTTGACTTCACTGATCATTTTTCTCCATGTAGACAACTTGTATTGGTTTATGGCAGAGATATTAAATAACTACTGAAATAGACCTGATTCAGTATGTATTGAGCAATCCCAAACTGACTTTGATATCTTGTTTAAAATGGGAAGACTGTCAAATGAATCAGCTTTTGTTGACAATGATGAGCAATGTGTTTTCAGTTAGCTGCTTAGTACGGCAAGAAAAGGATCTGCTCAGTCAGCACAATCTCTGGCATTTATTAAAATGCCTGTGAGAAAGGTGACATTTTAAAATCCTAATCCCATTGTTAAATCTGGTGCTTCCACCTCTCAAGGTATTGATTTCTGGCATACCATTTTCCTCAGCCTGTCTGGTGTGGAAATAATATTTCTGGCAATCTGCCCATGAATACAAGTAAGTTCAGCAATGCTTTTTCGCCAGAGATTTTTCAGTAATGATCAAAACATCTAGTGCTTGATTTTGAGGTTGTACTGGGACTGGGATCAGGAGCAGCTATAAATAGTTGTGCTGGTTCCCCTGCTGTATCCTGAACAGCTCCCTGTGGCAGGCCATTTTTTTAGAGTCAGGATGGAAAGGTGGAAGGCTACCTACCTAGCCATGATGGGTAGCTCGCATTGCTTTTTAAGGGCCACTTAAGGACAAAGACAGTGAAATGTAACACAATTTAAACGTGTGAACAGCCCCAAGATCATGAAGCAAGGATCCTTTATTCCACTGGCATCGGGTCATTACAAACCTGAAGGGAAATTAAGGTTAAACAATGAAAGACATGGTCTGAATGTGAAATCAAGCCTGTGGTTTATATCCTTTTGGAAATGGGGACAACCTTCTGTTTCCTGGGAGGCTTCCTTTTCCTATAGGCACCCTTTCTATCAGAGACAGTCAGTCTGAATGCCCCAATGGCTGTGTGTAGTGCACTCCCTTACCATCACCACCTGCTGCTGGAGATTTCTTTAGGTACAAGAGACCAGTCTGGATTTTCCTGTCACCGTCCTGGTTTGTACTTGCAATGGGAACCTCTTTAGGCTCTCTGAGGCAGATTCCTGTCAGTAGAGCAGGAACGACTCAGTGCTTCTGTCAGGGCTAGGGGGCTAGGGGGCCTCCCTATAAGTACTATTGCAGCAGCAGCATAGACCACCATGTGGAAGCCCCATCCCCCACCACAGATGTGGCCTGATTGCAAAAATCATTTTTCTTCTTTTCAACTTTTAAAAAAAACAAAAAAAATTAGAGAGGCGGCACCTTCATATGGAATTGCCCTCCCTCATTTGCTTCCCAACACTGTCCACTGCTTCTCTTAAGAGTGAGACGAGTGATCCTTCAGCTTCAAGTGCTCATCTGCCCATTGTCGCTTGAATAGTGAGCCCACCCTCTGGCCATCAGTTAGCTGTCAAAGGGAATTTGCTTTAATCACAGCACGGGTTCTGACCCACATTTCCGCCTGACAGTAGAATTTGGAAGTCCAGCCCTGGCCCTGATCTCTGCTTCGCATACCATCTAAAGTGCTACGCTTTTCAAGAGGTTGAGTAATAAGATATTCCCCCAACAAAAACAAGGCCACAAACATGATATACATACCCTCTTCCTGAAACTCTAGGTTATGGTCATCGGGAGTTGGATTTCCACACAGGTTGTCCTTGTTGTCCATGGTAACTTCAGCAGAAAATCCATGGAGATCCTGAAGAAATAGTGGAATCCTATTCACCCTTTTATGTTTGTGTGGAACATTAGCAAAGGTTACAACAGACAATCAGAAAAATTTGTGTAGAAATTCAGCTGGTACGTATAGGTTGTCAAACAGCTTTTAGAGATGACATCCATATGCATTCCTCGAATAAGCCGTTTGAAAAACAGCAACATTTACAAATTTTATGAAGTAGACCCAGGGACAGATCTGCAGAACTGGGCTGGGCCTAGCCTTTGCACACTACGAGTAGTAGCTCTGATTTGGTATTCAACAATCAATGCTGTTCCTTTTCAGTCAGGCTTCCTGAATTATTACACACCCTATTTGTCCTATTCTTCTGCTCACCATAGGCAGAAGTACTGGCCATTTTGGGACCTGCTGGAATTGGTGCTGTTGGTCAAGTGCTGGCACCCACATCAGTCCTTGCCTCAATGGAGTTCCGAGAGCTCAATCAATTCACATAAAGTAGCTGACTGTCTGCGACATTGCAACAGCACTTGCAATACCCATTTAGTCATGGTTCTCAAAAACAGTAACCAAGAAAACCCAGAGATACTGGTTTAATAACATGGTCACTTTTAAAATCTCTCACATTTGAAAAGATGTTGACAGTCTTTTTATCTTCTGTTGCAGTTTCAGATACATGCTGTCAACTTGGATCACCTTAGTGGGTCCTCCTTAACCCACTTCAATGAGCTAAATATCAATATTTTGTCAGTAGAGGAGCTAACAGCATCAGAAAATCTGGCAGATGGTGCCAGACCTGCCTTTTGTAGCTTTGGAGGAGCAGACAGATCACCCGGAAATCCTTAGTTCCATACGTTGTTCTTCAGAGCAGAGACAAAGCATTTACCAGTTCCAATCATTTTATAGTCCAGCCTGGGATCACCACTTAGACCATGCTTGAGAAGTGGTGATGATCCTGAGAATTTATGACCATCACCTGTTGAAAGTGGTTCAACTTATTTTCTTTTGATACTGCCACAGCCACCAGAATGACCATTTTTTTTCCCCAAAAGGGCTCCAGTTATTTTCCATTAATTGAAAGTATCTGATAGGTGTCTTGACTCCAATGAAAATGTATCTGTAATACTGAACACAGTCAAATTCTCTGCCTGTGCTTAAGTGGGAGCATATAGAGATCAATCTGCCTTTTTTTTTTAGATTAGTATTAATAGAAATTGCTTTTTGTGTACTGGAACACAAAGCTTGCAAGGGCTATATTTATTGCTATAACAGAGGCAGCAGCCTTTAAACTTTTTCTATTTTGTATCCTCTGCAAACATGCTGCAATCCTGCATGTTCTTCACACACACCTGAAAGCATTGAGACAGTCCCATGGACCTCACTGCAAACATAGACACATTCTTGGGATTCCTATGAATATTATCATACCTCAAGAGGATCTCTTCTCCTGCGGAATTGTGGTGATATTCCTATGGGCAGGTTCTCTGCTCATTTCTTAATGCCTCATAGTCTTGCACTTCGCTGTCCAGTTGCGATCAAAAGTTTCCCATTTTTAAATTCAGTGAGCCATGAGCAGTACAACTAGGAATACATGACATGATTTCCACTGTATTCCCCACTTGTGCTTAAAGGAAACAGAAGTTCTCTTCCCAATGAAGCCTCCGCTTCTCAGCAACCGTTGTCCCTTGAGGTTCTAGCTCTTTTGCCATATCCACCAAAAATTGCTGCTTCCACTGATGGTCATGGTTTGTAATCCTGAGCATGAGACCTTTGCATGGACCTGGGGAAACTCTCAAAAGGCAAGGGACAACCATTCTGCCCTGAAAACTGATCCTGTTACCGTAGCTGAGAGTTACCAGTCTAAATTTCTAATATAAAGTATCAACTACCCAAAGACAACATAGCATTATTATCATTGCATTTCAGTGTTATGTTTGTCTCAGCCTATGGAAAAATAACGAAAATGGCTAATAAATCAAGAAAGACAAAAGTTATTGTAATGGAAATATGATGACCGTGAGACCCTTTGAAATACTTTGGAGACATGCCCTGGCTGAGGGATTCATTTTTAAAATATGTAGTACAAGGGAATCTGGGACACAAAACCTGATCTGTAGAGCAGTAGTGGGCAATGTATCATGTCAGAATGTGGTTCTGTCATCACAATTTTCAATGCATCAAGTTTGGGCTCATGTCTAACAGCTGTTATACGTAGAGGATAATCGTGGAATTCTAGAATGGGAAGGAAAGTCTGAGAAAGGGTCATCTGACGTTATTGAACAGTCGCGGAGGGATAACTTCGTGAGAGGGCTCGGAGAATGTCACCTCAGCCTCAGATCACTTCTTGGCCAGGACACCATGTAGAATTTAGAAGGAATCCAAAGAGAGTTAGGGTATGTGGGGAAAATAGGGAAAGAAGATGAACTGAAGTGGTACACACTTGTGCGATTACCTTCTCCAACTTCAAGTGGAGAGAAAAGCATTTTTCGTAAGTTCTGTGAGCTGCATTGAACAGCTATTGCTTGATAAATCATGCATTGTTAAGCAACACGAAGCTTAGTTAAGTTACTATTTATAATCTATTACTCATGCTTAACGCACACCAGTGTGACAGACTAAGCTTGCATCCTGTCTGACATCATTTCCTGGCAACATGTCAGTTTGTGGTAAGCTGCTTTACAAAGCAATTCAAAGAAAGATGTGGCAAGAGTTGCAGTTATGCAAATCTAAATTTCAAAATTGAAATTTAAAACCATTTTGTTTTTAAATTCTCTGTTGTCTGTTTGGTCTTGAACACACCAGTAGCTGATAGGGTGAACCTAATAACAGATCTGTTGCAATCAATCTTCGTTTGGGTTGTAAAAGTGCTCAGGGAACGAACATGGATGAAAAGAACATTTTGTACAATGTGTATGTGAATGAAACCAGTTTAAGAAGATTATATACTACTATGAAAATATCATCATAGTATTTCCTTCCTGACTCCACTTGCTATTTCTAGCTATCACTTCTATAACCTGCTCAGTAAACTTCAATGGAGAGAGGATTCAACTGTGTCCTATTGTAGCTCCACTCATTTTTTACACCAGAGAGTCGAGGTGGGATAGAGTTAGGTCCTCAATACCAGAAGTGCCCTTAATCGGGCATGGGGCAGGGAAATGCCAACATTAGAATGCCTTCTTCAGTTTTCTGGGACATTGTCTTTGTTATATTTGAAACTTTTAGGACCTCTAGCCCTTACCTCACACTGCATCATGACCTATACCACCCCCATGGCAACTCTGTGCTAACTAATGCCCCAAATACCCCATAAGCCCTCATATCTCCATGCCGCCACCATACCAATTCATGGCATCAAACAACTCCCCTATGCTCCCTCACACTCCATGGCAACAGAATACCAACTCAAATCCAAACCCAAACCCACTCCCTATGCTGTCTTATACCTCCATGCCACTTCCATAGCCATCCACCATATATCCATCATGGGCAGATCTCAGGAACAATGTGGAGATTTAAAAAAAACTTCAAGCAATCTGATGCAATCTCATTCCTACATACCCAATTGGAGAAAATAAAAATGAAAATGAAACCTATTCACAATTTTAAATCAACTTTGGCATTCAATCTTTTTTAGAAACAAATAAATATATTCAATAGTTTCATTAAAAACAACTAATCCTTAAATGCCTCTTTAAACTGTGCAAGAAACTGTGAAGTCAGAATCCCTGTTAAGATAATCGTACCTTTTGAACCTCAGCCATACATTCACAATAACATAATACTAGCCTTTGGAAAATGTCATCAATGAACTGTATTGAAAGTTCACATAATATAAATAAGATTATAGAGGTAGATGTATAGCTCAAACACTGGCGTTTGAGAAATGGATTTTAATTTATGTAACACTGATAGCAGTTTGGGCAGGTTGGAGTGGAGGAGTGATCTAGACTATTGGGTTTGTCTTCTCTGAAACCATACTAGGACCTGTATTCTAGTGATCAATCATTTAACTAGGGTGATTGTGAGAGCTTTATACTGAGTCATGAGGGGAAGGGATCATTTGAGGAAAGTATGGTAAATTAAAGGGAAACAATGAGGTAATAGAGCAGGATATAGCAATTTGGGTAGTGGTAACCCGTGTGCAGCAGGAAGAGGCACATCGTATAAACTTAAGAGTTCATAAGGCCAGAGATTTTTTTTAAAAATGTATAAGGCTAGAATGAAAAGCTTTTTATCCGATTGCATGCAGAGTTTGCAACAAATCGATGAATTATTTGCTCAGATAGAAATAAATTTGTCTGAACTGATAGCTATTACAAACACATGGTTGTAAGGTGACCAAGGCTGAGACATGAATATTGAAGAGTATTTGACATTTCGGAAAGATGGGAAGCTCTAAAAAGCTAGTGCGAGAACTCTGTTAATCAGGGATGACAGTGCAGTAGTGAGAGATGACCTTGGGTTAAAAGAGCAAGATGTTGAATCGATTATAGGTAGAGAAAAGAAATAAGGAAGATAAGGAGTAAATTGTACAAGAATAATAGTTGTATTGCAGGACTAATGGGGAAGTAAGAAAGGTACTACCACAATCATGGATGACTTAGACGATATGTAGATTAGCTAAATTAAATTTGTACAGGTAGCCTGGACAATGAGTTCATAGATTATATTTGGGACAGTTTGTTAGTATAGTTCAAGTAAGCTAATGTACATCTGGAAATGTACAATGATACTGAACCAATCAATAAACTCATCGTAAAGGAGCCTCTAGATGACAGTGATCACAACAGAACATAATTCCATGTTTGATTGGAACTTGAGAAGTGTGAGTCAAAGATTAATACTTTAAACCCAAATAAGGTAATCATGAGGTGTGAAACCTGAGTTAGCGAAAAGCTGAAAATCTAGGTTAAAAGGTAGGACGGTAGATATACAGTAGCAGACTTTAAATACATTTTTAGTAACTCTCAGAAAAAATCCCAATGAGAAAGAAAAACTCTTTGATAAGGATGCATCATCCATGTCTAATTAAGGAAGTTAAGGGTAGTATCAAATTGAAAGAAATGTAGAGAACCACTACGTTTCTGTGAAGGTTCATGGTAGATCAGAAAATTGGTCAGAGTTTAGAAACCAGCAAAGAATGACTTTAAAAATTAGAGTATGAGAGAAAGCTATCTAGAAGTGCAAAAAAAAAACCCAGTAAGAGTTTCCACTTATATTGTGAAAGAAAAGATTAGCCAAAATGTGTTAATCCTCAAGAGATTGAGTCTGAGTAACTGATAATGGAAGATAAAGAAATGGCAGAGCCATTGAACAGATATTTTGTCTGTCTTCATGATAGAGGACTTAAACTTCCTGAAGCTCCTTGAAAATGAAGAAGTAAAAGGAGAGGGAGGAACATAAAACAGTTACAATCATTAGTCAACAGGTACCAGGAAAATTATTAGAGTCTAAAGGCTAACAGGTTCCCAGGATCTGATGGCCTACATGCTACGATCTTAAAATACCTGACTGCAGATGTACTAGAGGTAGTGACTGCAATTATATAGATTCTAGAAGAGTCCCAGCAGACTGGAAAATAACAATTTAGCACCTATATTCAGGAAAAAAAAGATTCAAAAAGCAGGAAACTAGAGGCAAGTTAGCTAAACACCTATCATAGAAAAATTGTTAGAGTCCATTATTAAAGCGGTTATAGCAAGAGATTTCAAAAATCAAAATAGGGTTGGGTAGAACTAAACTGAACTTAAATAATTCAGTTGAGTTCCTGGAGAAAGTAACCATCAAACTGCATAAAGGAGAATCTGTAGGTGTAGTGTTCATGGATTTCCAAAATGTATTTTTTAGAAGTCCCACATCAAAGGTTCTTGCACAAGTTAAAAGATCGTGGTATAGATTTTGGCATGCGTTAAAGACTAGCTTGCTATTGGAAGACAGATTACGGATAAATGGGTCTTTTTCAGGTTGGAAAACTGTAACTAGCGGAGTGCCACAGGGATCAGTGCTGGGACCCCCACTATTTACAATGAATTGCAATAACTTGGATGAAGGGACCCAAAGGGCTCAATTTCCTCCAAAATATATATAACTGTGCTGCCACCCTCGTAAACAGGAACTGCTGGTGGCTCAGGTATATTATAATGGAGGAATCTGAGACATTGGCTGTAAGGTATTAATCAACCAATATGACTATGTCCATCTGTTGCTTGACTAGTCCATGGGAGAGCTCTCTCAATTGTAATTGGATGTGCTTTTGTGTGATCCAGTCCCATGCCTAAATCAATGCTAGGTGGTCTGTCAAATCTATTCAAAGTTTTTTTTATTTATTTTGTACACCAATGGATGGCTTGCTAGGCCATTTCAGAGGCCAGTTAAGAGTCAACCACATTTACATAGGTGTGGAAACTAATAGGATTTGACCATAGAATACAAAAGGCTGTGTTATTTGGGCATATCATGGAGAACTATCTTCTTTCTCATCTGTGTGCAGCTGCTTTGCAATACTAACCAATAGTCACCTTCCACATTTAAGCTCATGTCCCTCCAGCTATTTGTCTCCGTCACCTTTCTCAGCAGCTCCACTATCGCTGGCTTGTTGGACTGCTTGTCCAACAGATTCAGCCTGAAATGAGCTGCCATTTCTCATGCTGAATGTTTAGGAAGATTTTGAAGCAATCTTCTTCAGCCTCCTCCAAAAGCTGGCCCTTGCCAGCAATTCCAGCCCACTCCACGGCCTTTGTTTCAGTCTGAGCTGAACTGTTTGCAACCTGAGCAAGCCACTTGACCCTGAGCTGAGTTTTTGACCCTGTGTCCTGTCTATCACAAAGACTTAATTTTACATCCCCAACATTGGTTGTTGTCCCACAATTAGTCATAGCAACACTGCCCTCACTGTCAGTCAGAGAAATGGTTTGTGAACACCAGAAGGAAAGTTTTCTGTGTTTCCTTGAAAAAAAATTATAAATACCTTATTTATATCTACAGTTACCATTTTGCTATAAATAATGATCAAAGCATTTTTTGTCTCTTAGCATCTTGTGTGATTTCCAAAGTACCAGAGTAAGCAATATACGTGACTAAGATATGAATCCGTTTCCAAATTGGAAGTAAATTTGTCATGTTCAATTAGATATTACTGAATTTGATGCAGTTAATTTAACATAAGAACATAAGTAATCAGAGCAGCAGTCGTTCATATGGTGCCTTGGGTCTGTTCAACCATTCAGTACAATCATGGCTGATTTTCTGCATCAACTCCACTTTTTCCCATGCTCCCCATAGATCAAAACTCCATCTATTGCGGCCTTAAATATATTCAGAAGACACACAACACCAAGTTATAGACCAACAGGTTTATTTACAATCACAAGCTTTCATAGCACTGCTCCTTCATCAGGTGAAGTGGAGAGGTGCCTGTGTGCCCCTCTCGACTTCACCTGATGAAGGGGCAGCGCTCCAGGACCTTGTGATTGTAAGTAAACCTGTTGGACTATACCCTGATATTGTGTCTTCTGACTTTGTTCACCCCAGTCCAACATGGGCATCTCCACATCTTAAATGTATTCAACAATGAAGCATCTACAACTCTCAGGGTTTGAGATATCCAAAGATTAACAAATGTCTCGGTGAAAACATTTCTGTGCATTTCAGTCCTAAGTGATCAGCCCCTTACCCTGACACTGCCCTGGGATCTGGATTCCCTAGCAGGTGGAAATAACTTCTCACTGATGCCCTGTTAAGAAACTTCAGGACCTCACATGTTTCATGAGATCACCTCTTATAAAATCTGAACTTTTTCCTTTTCTTTTGGATAAGGACTTTAAAATCTGGACGTTTTTCTTTTACTTTTTGAGTCTTTCTTTTATTTCTTCTCTGTTTTTTAATTCTGGTTTTGTATTTTATATTTTAAGATGGTGCCATAGAATGGTGATGTTATACATTTTTTCACTGTACTCCTATATTGCTGTACTTAATTTCATGTTCTAATTCTAATTGTTATACTCTTGAATTCAAGATGCTGTAGGCCAATTTACTTAGCATCACATCATATGAATATAAGATCATTAAAAAATAGGAGCAGGAGTTGGCCATTTGTCCCATCAAGCCTGCTGTGCCATTCACAAGATCGTAGCTAATGTGATTGTGGCCTTGTCTCCACTTTCCTGCACCTCCTCCATAATCACTGACTCCACTGTGGATCAGATGTTTTTCTACCACATTCTTGAATGAATTCAATGACTCAGCCTCCACTACATTCCGAGGAAGAGAATTCCAAAATCTAATGATCTGAGTGATGAAATTTCTCCTCCATCCAATGGAAAATCTCTTATTGTGCCTCCTGGTTCTAGATTCCTCCAAGAAAGGCAATATCCTGTCAAGCCCCCTCAAAGTCTTGCATATTTCATTCTTTTAAAATCCAGTGTGAATAAGCCCAACCTGATCAACCTGTCCCCGTAAGAAAAACCTTGCATCCCAGGAAACAACTTAATGAACCTTCTCTGAACTGCTTCCCATGCAATTTTATCCCTCCTGAAATTACAAGACCAAAATGTCCATGATATTCCAGGTGTTTGTCTTATCAATGCCCCAGGAAACTGTAAAAAGACTTCTTTATCCCTGTACTTGCTTCCACTTGCAACAAAGTCCAACATGCCATTTGCCTTCCTAATGTACCTGCATGTGAGCTTTGTGCCTTGTACAATAGCCCCAGGTCTCACTGAACATCAACATTTAAAAGTTCCACTCCTTTTAAAATATGTTTTGCCTCTCTTCTTAGTACCAAAATGAATAATGTTTCACTTCCTCAACTTATGCTCTATCTTTCACTTTGTTGTCCACTCGCTTACCTTGTACGATTTTTTTACAGCTTTTTTTGTTTCCTTTTCATAGATTACAGTCCCACTTTGCATTGTCAGCAAATTTGGATACATTAAGCTAAGTATAGATTGTAAAAAGCTAAGCTACAGCATTGATTCTCATAGCAATCCATTAGATATAGTCTGCCAACTGAAAAAATGCCCCATTTATCTATACTGTCTGCATCCTGTCTGTTAATCAGTCCTCCATCAATGCTAATATATTACCCCAAATGAATAAAGCCTTGCATATTAACCTTTCATTTGTCACCTATTAAGTGCCTTTGTAAAATCAACCACCTGTCTCTGCTTTATCTAATCTGTTGGTTCCTTCTTCAGAAACTCTAAGAAATTTGTTAAACACAAGTTCCACTTTCTAAAGCAATGTTGACTCTGGGGTCACTAAATGTGGAGCTGGAAAAGCACAGCCGGTCAGACAGCATCTGAGGAGGAGGAAAATCAATGTTTCGGCCTCTGCAGTCCTTACTGTCTCCAATGTTGACTCTGTCTGATAATATGATTCCTATGTACATTGTTAAGACTTCCATAGTAGTAGATTCCAACATTTTCCAAAGAACTGATATTAGCTTGATAGGCCTGTAATTCCCTGTTCCCTCTCTCCCTCCTTGTTTGAATAGCTACGTAACATTTGCTAATTTCCAATCCTGTGGTATCATTTTGGAATCTAGTGATTTTGTTTTTGTAACCAGTTACCTCTTTTACAACTGTAGCATAGACACCATAAAGTTCTGCAGTTGTGTTGGCTTTTAATCCCCTAACTTCCTCTAACAAATTTTCTCTGCAGGTACTACTTTAAGTTTCTCATTCTTATTTCTCCTTGGTTACCTCTTATTTCTCACATGTAATTTGTGTCTTCTACTGTGAAGGCAGATAGAAAATATTTGTTTATCATCTCTGCCATTTCCTCATTCCCCGTGGTAATTTCTGCCTCCAAGGTTTACTTTAGCTACTCTCTTCCTTTTAACATACAATGTAAAATTTCTTATCTGTTTCATATTCCTGACTAGTTCGCACATACATATGTTCAATTCTTTCGATGTTGGTTGCCTTTGCTAATTTCTAATATTTTCTTCCATTCATTAGGTATACTATTTTTTTTTTTTACAAAATTGTGAAGCACTTTTTAATCTAATGCAATCTAAAGTTGCTCCAATGAGCAACCGATGTTTCATTCTTACTGAGATTTTGCTTTATTTGAAATTTTAATTCTTTTCTTTAAATGGTTCTGATTGCTTATTTACTGCCATATGTTTCAGTTGATTTGCACAATAAACTTGATCTAGTCATCTCTCAAACCCATGTAATGGGCTTTGTTTAAATGTAAGATTCTTTGGATGGGAGTGTCAATCTCAAGCTCGGTATGTAATTGAACATTATACCTCCAGAGGGTTTTTAATGGGATGTCTAATTAATCCTATCTCATTACACAATCTCTAGTAGAGATGAAATAGCTTTCCCTTTGGAAACTTCCATTCAGCCCCTGATGACCAACCTAAATAGGCCTTTAATAAGATCAGTTAGCTATCCACCACTTGTGGCAGGTAGGATGGAGAGATGGGGATCAGAATGTAGGCTTGATGGACAAAATAACCATGCCAGCACATGCCTCCCTGCTGTCCACATAATGGTGTAAAAATTCACTTTACAGTTTCTAATTATTCTAGGACTTCTTACATGGATACATATGAGTTATGAGCAGTAGAAGACCATCTAGCCCTTCAAGCCCACATGAATATTTAATAAGATCATGGCTGATCTGATTGTAATCTTCAACTTCACATTCCTGCCTACCACTAGTAACATTTCACCTCCCATTACTTACCAAGAATCAATCCACCTCTGCTTTTAAAAGTCAACAAAGATAGAGTTGGAAGAGAGTTCCAAATATGCATGATCCTCTGGAGAAAAAGTATTCTCCACATCACCTTGAAAGGGGCATTCCTTATTTTCAAATGGTGATCTTATCTGGATTTTCTCACAACAGGAAACATTCATTCTACATTTGCCCTGTCAAGACCTTCATGACTTAATGTTTCAATCAAATCAACATTTATGGAGGCCATGCAGGTGGGCTGAGCCCCAGGCCCGTCCACTTCCATTGGCTATCTATCTTGTTTTCTTCTTCTTTTCCCTTTGGCATGTTTTTTTCTTTTCTTTCTTTTTCTTTTCTCTTGGGTCTGGAGAGTGGCACGTGTGGCAAGAGGCCTCCGGCGGCAGTGGCAGTAGTGGGAACACCGGGTTGATCGAAACATGGCTTCACCCCAGCTGGGGGTCTCCCAGCAGCAAAGGAGCAGGTCATCAGGCTGACTCCCCCAGCCCAGACACGCAGGCTAGCCCAAGGCTCTGGGTCTGTGGCTGAGCCTGGTGCCTGAAGGAGGAGAGATGGCAGTTTTGGCACAGCATGGCGGTCTTATTCCAGTGTGGCGGTCTTGTCCTGGCGTGGAGGTCTCTTCTTCGTGTGGAGGTCTTCTTCGGTTTCCAGGTATACCAGTAGTCTGGCAAGCAGTTTTGTTCAGGAATGGTGGTCTCGGTATGGTGGTCTTCTTTGGCATTGGTTTCTAGCCCAGCGTGCCGGTCTTTTTCAGGAGTGGCAGTCTCATCTGGGCTGCATCTTCGGGATATTCCATTATTCCTTAATCAGCTGTCCCTGAGCCCAGGACCTGTTAACTGAACTACTTTTGCCCATGATTTTTCCAATTAAATGTAGAATAAAATCCCAAAAATTATTGTAGTATCTTTCTGTCAAGCTCCCATTATTTCTTCCTTTGTACCCCATCTGACTGTGTGGGGACCTGTGCACCACTACCACTAGTGACTTCTTGGCTTTATAATTTCTCATATCAACTCAGTGCTTTGACTTACTGATTTCCTAAACTTGGGACATCCCTCTATAGTAGACTCTTGCCATCACTAATTAGCAGAGCCACCCCTCCACCTTTTCCTGGCTTACGTTCTCCTAAACATCCTATATTGTTCGCTTTCACGTGCCAATATGTTATCCTGAGGCCATGTCTCTGTAATGGCCATCGGGTTGTAATTATGTATTTCTATTTGCGCTGTTGGTTTATCTGTTTTGTTTCATGCGTTCATTTGCTACATGCATTCAGATACAGAGATTTTAGTTTTGCCCTTTGATTATGTTTGTAACTTTCACCTTATCTGTTGGTTTACACTTAGATTTTGTATTCTCTGTCCCCTTCCTACCACAGTCTGTCTATCATTTCCAATATTGATACCTTGTATTCTTGACTTACCTCTAGTCTTTGGTTTCCCCATAGCTTCCTGAATTTGATCCATCTGCTACACTGTTTAGTTTACAGCTACCTCTACTAGCCTAATTATGAAGCTTGCTAAAACCCCACCACCAGCATGCTTGGGGTTTGACCATTCTAAAGGTGCAGCCCCACTTTCCTCAATATTGGTGCCAGTGCCCCATGAACTGGAGCCCCTTTCCCCACATTAGTGTTGGAACTGTGCATTTTTTTCTCTAATCCTATGTGCCCTAAGTTGCTCTGATTTTGATTCGAGCAATAATCCACTGAGATGGTGCTTTTTAATTTGGTGCATTTCTCCTCTTACTGCCTTTGCAGGGTCTCTTTCCTTGTTGTGCCTATGTCATTGGTACCTTTGACAGGTTTTAGATCTTAATCAAATTCTAAACATAAATTAAATTTGATTTTGAGAAATGTCTTGATCGCACACACACCAAATTCTCAACTTTTAACACTCTCTCTTTGAAGCATTTAGTTCTGTGATCACTTCTATTTTTCTTAGCACTTTGTGCCAAAGCAGGTAAGCCGGGAATTTTCACAAATTTTGTTCCCTGACTTGATGAAAATCCAAGCCCTGTTCTGAAAACTTGAACATTACAACATTACCACAAGTCAATACTGTAATAGCCATTTGAGCAGTCGTTATATTTTTACAACAAAACCTTTAACAACTTTCAACCCAAACCCTTCGCTCTCAGCTAGAGAGTGAGAATGTACTGCAAAATGTCTGTGTTAAGTAGATATGTATTTATAAACTGAGAGAAATTGAGTGAATCCAGAGCTATATTGTTTAACAGTACTAAATTTGGGAATTAGTATATGCCTTTAAAATCCAGATGAGCTCCACTTTAATTACTGTTAGACACATTTGCTGTGCTTTTGGTCTCGATAGTCTGTTACTTTACTGTAAACATGGATGATCCAATGTTATTGTGTCAGGTTGTTCACTTGCTTCGGAGTAAACCATAGGTTTATCTTCAGCCTGCATACACATTCTGTAACCACCACAAACAGGCCTGTATTTAACTGACTGTCACCAAGGTCATTGCATCTTAAAGGGCATTGTATTTGTGACAAATTAAAGGACATTTCATTTTCTTGGAAATACTGATGTAGATTCTGATTATGATGCTTCAGAAAGAAAGATGCATCATTGTTCTCATTTTCATAGAGAACTACCTTCAAATTAGATATGAGCCATTATAGCCTGGACCTAGATGTTGGTATCTGGTGGCATACTGGCAAGCTGGATGCAGAAAAGGATCTCTGCATTGGAATGGCTCGGCCCAAGGTTGACTCGAAATGGATACTGGGTTTCATTTAGATGAGACCAATGTGATGCAGAGGTCTCCTAGATGTCTCCAGGCAGTTTACCAGTGAGGAATATTTCAACTTTTATCAAGGGATTCAGATCATGTGTTATGCATCTTTCTACATATGCATGAAATCTATCTACTATTTCAGGTGCAAGCACTGGTCTGTTTTTCTGCTGTTATCAGCAGGGCAGGTGGAACAAATGTTTGGCATTTAGTGATCAAGTGTGCCTGAAGGTCATATTGACTGTTTAGATATCTGAGAAAAGAGGGCAGAGCATAATTAAGTTTCTCACCCTCTGTTCTTTTCATGCGATGTCCTAATGGAGTTGATAGAGTTTCAGGGACAATCATCCAAGTCTGTAGAAACCACTGTTGGGGTACAAACTGAGTTGGTCCATGTTATGAATTGGGTCTTATCTTTGACAACCTACTACTTGTGTAGAAGTTTGTTGGAGAGCTACTTGGTTTATGGAGAGCTAATTTTCTATGTATTTCTCCATTTGCTGAATCAATTTCCAGAAGAGTACAGACAGCAGGCAGCTCGACTGTAGAAAAGTGGTGCCACAGGAGTCATTGTAGTGTTTCCTGATGTGCTGTTCACAAAAGCCTATTCCATAACAGGCACATCTGATAATGTGATCATGACATTACTTGTGCTTCTGTTTGCTTACTATTTTACTGAATTCACAATCTATGGAGAGCAATTTAGAGCAGGATTCACGTCAACTACATGGAATTAATTGACTGCTGTGAACAATGTGTCTGTCATAATCTTCAGGACAGCCTCATTTTCATTCATTTCAACACTGTCGGATAATGAAAAACAAATAGGGTAATCAGGATGATGATATATAGGTAGTTCTATAACACAATAGTTGTGTTCTTGTGTGATCTTGTGCTGTAGAAAATCATTATAGAAATTTGCGTTTATAGGGAAATTGTTATAGAAAAGTGCTATACTGTACAGTAGAAAGTTCACACTATCCAACCAGCATCGACTATTCGTCAATCACATTACAGCCAATTTGCGTTAATGAAACACGTTATAGCAGAACTACCTGTAGATGATGATGCTATTCTGCCATCAGCAAAGACAAGCAATTAAGACAATTCAAGGCACAAGATAAGCCATGGTAGATAGAGCCAACAAAGGACAGTGATACAGGCTTAAGTATTTGGAAGTGGCATAGTGCATAGATAGAGCTTTAGCAGCATGAAGTGTTCAAATCATGGTGAAAGAGGACTTCTCTCAAAGCTGTCCGAATATGCACTTTTTCAGCAGAGCATTCCATTCAATTTCTCTGACTGCTTGTTTTAAACTGGGAAATGTCATGCTGACTTGTTTTATAGAAAGGGAACAGTGACAAATTAAAATAAAACATGTATCAGCAATGTTATCCACAATCTTATGATGTAGTTTAATATATTATTCATTCTCGGTGGGGGTCAGTGGATAACTGCATTATGTTGTACTAAATGATCCAGAACATTTTGACCTCATTTTAATTTCTTCAACTATTTTTGATATTTCTTAATCTGTACATTCTTCCCTCATTGTTTTTGACCGTAGAACAGATTGGTCTGTTGTTTTTTTTTTATTTGAAGTAAGGATGATTCTGGAGCCTTTTTAAAATAGCGTGAGACACACTTCATAGAAGTCATAGAATCCGTATAGTGTGGAAGCAGGCCATTCAGCCCAAAGGGTCCACCCTGACCGTCCGAAGAGCATCCCACCCAGACATATCCCCTACCCTATCCCCTACCCTATCCCTGTAACCCTGCATTTTCCATCACTAATCCACCCAACGTGCACATCACTGGATGCTACAGGGCAATTTTCCATGGCTAATCCACCTAACCTGCAAATCTTTGGACTGTGGGAGGAAACTGGAGCACCCAGAGGAAACCCGTACAGACATGGGGAGAATGTGCAGACTCCTTGCATGCAAACTTGTGCCCTCATTCCTGGGGTTTGATTTTCACCAAGGTCTTCTAACGACACAGGCTATTTTAAGTTTTGTACTCACTGCCTTCATTTCAAACCTGATCCATTCCATCAGGGAGATAGTCAAGCCCTACACTTGTGCTATTTTTATGGAGTTGGGATAGCTTTTAAAGTGCTGTGGTTCAGGGTAACGCAGAGATGTTGTAGGCCATAGTCTACATGAGGGAACCTTTTGAAATTTAAGTGCAACATGTCTTCCTGATGCCCTCATGCCAGGCTATGCTCCATCATGACTCCTCCCAACAGGTTTTGTTCCTGATCCACCTTCCCATGGCCCCTCCTGCATCCCAATGCCAGGCTATAGCCTCCCACTGACCCCCTGCCACTCTAGCCATTCTAAACTATATTCCCTACCCAGTCCCCATAGTTCCTCATGCCTCTGGCCAGCTTTGGCATTGGCATACCCATTCATTTACTATACACTGTATGGAAGCAATAAATCCTATAGTTATAACAGAATGAATTTAAAAGTGCTTTAAAAACATATTAGACATTAATTAATAATATTCCACTTCCGTAAAACACTTTTATTGGTCTGTAATAAAACATTAGTTGCCCATATCAGTTAGAGTATTAATAGCAGAGACTACAAGCACTGGAATGTTCTTCATCTGATGTAAATAAATATTACACAATTGACAGTAAAGATCAGAGCGCCGGAGCTATCAATCAAACAATACCTCCCCTGGAGCTTAGCTGATTCAACAGAATAATAGCTATCTGGGCTTTCAGTCTTGAATGTATAATGTTACTGTAGCCAGCACCTCATCTCTGCCTCCAACAAACCAGAAATTAAGATTATTCATCCAGACCCCTGAGATAGGCATCCAAACCCAAGGATTTTCCCAACTCTAGCCTCTAAGTTGAAAATCCAGGCCATTTTGTCTTCTGATGACGGATTTCAGATCTCATGTCATTCTAAGAGCTGGTCTATAACCAGAAGTGCTCACAGAGCCAGTTCATCCCCTGACACCCTAATTTGCCAATGGAGAAACATTCTCTATTTGCCTTCTGTCCCAAATGACTTCCAATCGTAAGTAATTCAGGAGACACAGCAAAAATTCATCCCTAGGAAAAGGAAGCATGGCACAGGGAGGATGAGGCAACCATGGCTGACTAAGGAAGTCAGGGATAGCATAACAGCAAAAGAGAAAGCATATAATGTGGCGAAGGGCAGTGGAAAACCAGAGGACTGGGAACTTACATAGACTAACAGAGGGCAACAAAAAAAGAAATAAGGAGGGAGAAGATTAAATGAGGGTAAGCTAGCCAGTAATATAAATGAAGACTGTAAGAGATTCTTTAGATATATAAAGGGCAAAAGAGAAGCAAAAGTGAAGAGAGCCAGGGGGCAGAGCTGAGTATAGTGGCCATCACGAAGGAAAAGGTGCTAGAAAAACTGATTAGTCTGAAATCACCTGGACCGGATGGATTACACCTCAGAGTGCTAAAGGAGATAGCTGAAGAGATAGTGGAAGTGTTAGTGGTGATCTTTCAGGAATTGCTAGTCGGGGAGGGTCCCAGAGGACTTAAAAAATCACTAATGTGACACCCCTGTTTAAAAAGGGAGTAAGGCAAAAGATGGAAAATTATAGGGTGATTAGCCTAACCTCGGTCGTGGGTAAGGTTTTGGAGTCCATTGTAAAATAGGGCAAAGTCAGCATGGTTTCATCAAGGGGAGGTCATGCCTGACAAATCTGCTAGAATTCATTGAGGAAGTAACGAGCGGAGTAGACCAAGGAGAGCCAATGGATGTTATCTACCTGGACTTCAAGAAGGCCTTTGATAAGGTGCCACACAGGAGGCTGCTGAGTAAGATAAGGGCCCACGGTGTTAGAGGCAAGGTGCTAGCATGGATAGAAGATTGGCTGCCTGGCAGAAAACAGAGTGGGGATAAAGGGGTCTTTCTCAGGATGGCAGCCAGTGACAAGTGGTGTTCCGCAAGGGTCAGTGTTGGGACCACAACTTTTCACTTTGTACATTCATGATCTAGACGAAGGAACTGCGGGCATTCTGGCTAAGTTTGCAGACGATACAAAGATAGGTGGAGGGATGGGTAGTATTGAAGAGGTGACAAGGCTTCAGAAGGATTTGGACAGGTTAGGAGAGTGGGCAAAGAAATGGCAGATGGACTACAACGTGGGAAAGTGTGAGGTCATGCACTTTGGTAAGAAGAATAAAAGCATGGACTATTTTCTAAATGGGGAGAAAATTCAGAATTCTGAAGTGCAAAGACACTTGGGAGTTCTAGTCCAGGATTCTCTCAAGGTAAACTTGCAGGTTGAGTCAGTAGTCAGGAAGGCAAAAGCAGTGTTGGCATTTATTTTGAGAGGACTTGAATATAAAAGCAGGGATGTACTACTGAGGCTTTATAAGGCTCTGGTCAGACCACATTTGGAGTATTGTGTGCAGTTTTGGGCCCCATATCTCAAAAGATGTACTGGCCCTGGAGCGGGTTCACGAGAATGGTCCCAAGAATGGAAAGCTTAACATATGAGGAATGTTTGAGGACTCTGGGACTATACTCATCGGAGTTTGAGGATGAGGGAGGATCTAATTGAAACTTTCAGAATACTGAATGGCGTGGATAAAATGGATGTTGGGAAGATGCTTCTACTGGTAGGAGAGTCTAGGAACCGAGGGCACGGCGTTAGAGTAAAGGGAAGACCTTTTCAGACAGAGATAAGGAGAAACTTCAGCCAGAGAGTGGTGAATCTATGGAATTCACTGCCACAGAAGGCTGTGGAGGCCAGGTCATGGAGTACATTTAAGACTGAGATGGATAGGTTCTTGATTATCAAGGGTTACGGGGAGAAAGCAGGAGAATGGGGTTGAAGAACTTATAAGACATGATTGATTGAATGGCAGAGCAGACTCGATGGGCCGAATGGACTAATTTCTGCTCCTATGTCTTATGGTCTAATCGCTAGACACAGGCCACAAATCTTAATAAATATCCAACAAAGGATAATTAGTGCAGACTGAATTCTTTGGAACAAAGCCAGATAGAGGGTTAAGGAGAAAGTGGGAGAGCGTTTCAGTCAGAATGACCACAACACAGTACGGTTTAAGATTATTATAGTTTAAAAAAAAGGATGGTCTGCAAAAAAGGAATTTGGATTAGGGAAAGGTGGATTTTTTAAAAATAAAGCAGGATCTACAACAGAACAATGGGCACCATTCAAAAGGAAGTCGAGAGTACAGGCTGTACATGCTTTGTACATGTTCAAGGTGAAATATAGGACTGACAAGCCCAGAGAACCCTGGATGTCTAGGAAGATTCAGAATGGATAAGAAGGAAAAGAGAAGGGTGGATCCTAACATAATTAGGAGAGCAAAGAGGGTCCGTGAAAAAAACACTAAGCAGAATTAGGGAGAATCCCAGGATATTCTAGCAGTACATTATGAGAAGAGGATAACCAGGGCAAGAGTAGGGCCGATTTAAGGACTTAAGGGGACAATCTGTGCATGGAGCACATGGGTGACTGACAAAGAAGGTAAAAGCACATGAGATCCAAGATAACTTGGCAAGCTGGATCCAAAATTGGTTTAATGGCAGGAGACAGAAGTTGATGGTAAAAGGTTGTTTGTGTGACTGGAAGCCAATGTCCAGTGGCATACCATGGAGCAGCATTTCCTGTAATTTTCTTATTGGCTATGTGGGCCTCTGAATTCAGTGGCTGGCAGAACTTTTGGAAATGGAAGTCACTGCTGCAACTGGCACGCACTTTGGAAGAAGGAACAAGACAAGGGAGTACTCAATGAATGAAGGACACTAGGAAGCTCAGAGCAAAAGAGATCTTGGGGAGCTTGTCCACAGATCCCTGAAGGTGGCAGGACAGGCTAATAGGGTAGTTAAGAAGGCATACGGGATGCTTGCCTTTATCAGTCTTGGTTATAAGAGCAGGGAGGTTCTACTGGACATTTACAGAACTTTGCTTAGGTTACAGTAATGTATGCACTTCTGATGATTTATACTATAGGAATGATGTGACTGCACAGTAGATGATGCAGAGGAGATTCACCAGGATGTTGTGTAGGATGGAGCAGTTTATCTGTGAAGAGGCTGAATAGGCTCAGATTGTTTGTTCTTTTTTCACAGCAGAGAAGGCTGAAAAGGGACCTGATTGAGGTGTATAACATTGAGGGGCATGGACAGGGTGGAGAAGAAGTAGTTGTTGCTCTTAGTTGAGGATCAGTAACAAGGGGGAATAATTTCAAAGTGAAAAGCAGGAGGTCTAGAGGGGATTTGAGAAAATCTTTTTACTCGAAGGTGGTGGCAATCTGGAATGACCTGCTTGGGAGTGCAGTAGAGGCAGGAAACTTCACAAACCTTTAAAAAGTACTTGGATGAGCCCTTGAAATGTTGTAACTTTCAGGGCCACGTGCTGGAAAGTGAGATTAGTGTTCCTGTTCTCTGCTGTGTGACTCTATGATAATTTTCTTTTTATCTTGGATTCAGAATTTGCAGAACAGAGTTCGTTTGAAGTCCGAGCATTCTCAGAAGCCATTCAATTCTTCAGGCAGGAAAAAGGTCACTACGGGTCCTGGGAAATGAATCACGGCAATGAAGTATTGGTGAGTCTGTCATGTATAATAAATAACACAGCAGTGCAATGTCATTAACATCATGCCACATGCAACATTTCTCTGCATCTGCTCGTGATCCCAGAACATGTTCAGCCTATCTCCCCCAGCCGTTTTTTTTGTAGACCATCTATGTGGCTCTGAATGGTTTCCTGCTAGGAATGTATATCTGCAAGAATGAACAAAACAGTAAGAAATGCTGTAAAAGAAAAATATACAAAACAAAAGAGCTCCATCTGGTTAGGACTAGGACCTCATTAATCTATAAGCATGCCTTCTACAATGAATCCCTTGTAAATACACTTGCATATATTTTGTCGTTGTGTAATTACATTAAGATATAACCTTCCTGCTCACTGACACAAATCTGCAATGTTCCAGTTTTAAAACAACTACACCTTATCAATAAGTAGTGATAGGGAGCAAAGAAACGGCAGAGGAATTGTATCAATACTTTGCATCAGTCTTCACAGTGGAAGATACCAGTGGGACACTAGAATTTCAAGAGAGTCAGGGGCGAGGTGACTGTAGTGGCCATCACTAAGGAGAAGGTGTTGGGGAAGTTGAAAGGTTTGAGGGTGAATAAATCATCCAGAGCGATTGGACTATATCCCAGAGTGCTGAAAGAGATAGCTGAGGAGATTTTGAAGCGTTGATAGTGATCTTTCAGGAGTCACTGGAGTAAGGAAGGGTCACCGAGGACTGGAAAATAGCTAATGTAACACCCCTGTTTAAGAAGGGAGGGAGGCAGAAGACGAGAAATTATAGGCCAGTCTGCCTGATTTTAGAGTCTGTTATTAAGAATGAAATTGTGGAGTACTTGAAAGCGCATGGTAAATAGAGTTGAGTCAGCACAGGTTCATCAAAGGGCAGTCATGCCTGAGAACTCTGTTAGAATTCTTTGAGGAGGTCACGAGCAAGTTAGACAAAAGAGAGCCAGTGGACTTGATCTGTTTGGATTTCCAGAAAGCTTTTGACATGGTGCCACACAGGAAGCTGCTAAATAGGATAATAGACCATGGTGTTAGGGTCAAAGCACTGGCATGGGTAGAGGATTGGCTGACTGGCAGAAGGCAGAAGTAGGTATAAAGGGGTCTTTTTCAGGATGGCACTGGTGACTAGTGGGTTCCGTAAGGGGTCAGTTTTGGGACCAGTTATTCATGCTATACATTAACAGTCTGGACAAAGGACATTGTTGCTATGTTTGCAAATGACACAAAGATGGGTGGAAGGACAGATAGTGTTGAGGGAGTGGGAAGGCTGCAGAAGGATTTGGACAGGCTGGGAAAAGCTAGCATTTGGACAAGCTAGGAGAGTGAGCAAAGAAGTGGCAGATGGAATATAGTTTGGGAAAGTGTGAGGTTATGCACTTTAGTAGGAAGAATAGGAGCATAGACTATTTTCTAAATGGGGAAAGGCCTCAGAAATCTGGGACAAAAGGATTTTTGATTCTTATTTCAGAATTCTCTTAAGGGTAACATACATGTTCAGTTGGCAGTTAGGAAAGCAAATGTAGATGAATGTGGTTTAGAAACATATCAGCCACGATTGAATGGCACAGCAGACTCAATGGGCCGAATAGTCTCATTCTGTTTCTTTATCTTATGGTCTAACTGCCTTTTTAGTGGTAAGAGCAAGGTGTATTTATATGGAACCTAAATATGGGTTTGGAAAAAGTTCCAAGTAAATTCACCAAGTTAAAGAAGGAGCCAGTCGGACTGCTGCTCGAAAGCTTGGTCCAAGAGGTAGCATTTAAGGAGCTCCTTAAAGAAGAAAGTGGAAAGATAGATGGGACAGAATTCCAGAACTTGGGGCATTCACCTCAACTGTCTCTCTTTCATTTTCATTGTCTCTATCCTTCTGTTCACCTATAATTTCCTCTACATTACTCATGCCTATCAAAAGTATTTTTAGGATCTGATCAGCATATTGGGGGATCTGATCAGTGATTTGATACTTGATGTCAATACCAGTCCAGATTAGGCAGCTCTTCTCCAGTTTTGTTTTTACTCAAAACATTTTTCTATTACACGAGCACTAATGCCAGTGAATGTGACCTTTGTGTGCTGGAGGTAGAATTTCTTGCAAGAGCTGAACGTCATGCCGATTAAATTTAATAAGTTAGTCCTTTCTCTGTAAATAAGATAGTGCTGCTGTGACAATAACCGACAACCTGTCCTGGACTTCCCACATAAATGTGACTGTCAAGAAGGCACAACAACGCCCCTTCTTCCTCGGGCAGCTCAGGAAATTTGGTATGTCCATAAGGATCCTCACGAACTTTTACAGGTGCACCATTGAACGCATACTGTCCGGGTGCGTAACGGCCTGGTATTGCAACTCCTCTGCCCAGGACCGTAAGAAACTACAGAAGGTTGAGTGCACAACCATCAGGGTAGCCAACCTTCCATCCATGGACTCTATTTACACGGCTCACAGCCATGGAAGGGCTGCCAACATCATCAAAGTCCCATCGTGCCCCAGTAATGACCTCCTACAACTTTTTTTACATCAGGCAGAAGATACAGAAGCCTGAACACATGCACCAGCAGGTTCAGGACCAGCTTCTTCCAGGCCATTAGTAGACAGATGAATGGCCTGTCTAGCCTCAAATAATGCTGATCTAGCTAACGTTGATCTTGACTAGCGCACACCCTGTGCAATATAACCTGTATGCCTCTGTCTAAGTCTTTTTACAACCTCTGATCTGTATATCCTTGCTTACTATGATCTGCCTGTACTGCTTCTAAACAAAGCTTTCAACTGTACGTCGGTACACATGACAATAAATCAGTCAATCGATCAATCCGGCTGACTGGCAGCATTCCCTCAGGAAAAGCTCTGGGTGGCCCAGGCCCTTTCAGGCTTCCCTAATCCTCTGAAGGAGGCTGCAGCGATCGTAAAGAGGTGATAGGGAGAACCAAAGGGCCGTCACAACCAGAATTGAAACCTTTTTGGACCTGGAGAGTCTAGATCACGGTAGAGGATGGCATATTAGTATGGGGAGCAAAAGTGATTGTCCTGAGCAAAGGTCGCTGCTAGATCTCCAGGGGTCATCCAGAGGTTTTCAAAATTTAAGATGTTGGTGAGACATTTATGTATGGTTGCCAGAATTGGATGCAGACATAGTTGCATTGGTGGGGCCCAAAATGCCAACAAGGACAAAAATTACCACTAGCAGCTCCCCCTAATTAGGTTACCCGGAATCGGTTACACATTGACTAAGCAGGTCCTTTTCAAGGGCTAATATTCTTAGTCATTGTGGACACCCACTCGAAGTGCCTGGATGTACATAGAGTTCATTTGTCAAGCACAGGGATGACGATAGAAAAACTGCACTCATCTTTTGCAATAAACAAAATCCTGGCAATGTTGGTCACAAAAAACCCTCCAACGTTTAACAGCAGGGAATTTGAGTGCTTCCTAAAGTTGAATGGTATCCTTCAGATAAGGACAGCTCTGTACTATCCATCATCCAATGGTCTAGCAGAAAGAGCAGTCCAAATTTTGAAGGCAGGTGTGAAGAAACGGCCTGCAGCTTCACAGGATACCAAGCTGTCCCCGTTCCTGTTTGATTACAGAATCATTCCTCATGCAACTACAGGGATACCTCCAGCAGAGTTGTTAATGGGGAGAAGACTCCACACCAGGTTAAATCTGATCATCCCAGACCTGGGGGAGGGTCCATGGCTGAAACAACGTCAGGAACACCAATGCTGGCCGCAAGATTCCACTAAGCAAGAAAGAGTTTACGTTCAGGGACAAAGTTTGGTCTAGAAAACCATAGGAATGGCCCTAAATAGGTAAAAGGCTTGGTTGACACAAGGTCAGGTCCAGTGATGTATAAAGTTTGGGTAGATGCGACAGTCCTGAAGAAGCATATGGACCGTATGTTAACTGCAAACCCACAAATGATGTGGGAGCAAAATGTGCCCAGCTCCTTCAGTCTTTTCAACTGTTCCAGAACCCGTCAAACATTGCAGAAACCTCGGAATCTGAGATGGACACGACAGATGTTGCCACCTCTGCTGCCTGAGGAACAAGATAAATTTCTTCTGAGATGCTCGGGCGCGAGAAGCGAGCTACTGTGCATTACACACTACCCATATCAGAGGCAGAGTGAGAGAAACCTGACCCGGTGCTAAAACGCCCCAGGAGGAGCTACAAAAATAAATCAAACTGGTCTATATCCTCAGATTCGGGGGGAAGGATGTAGTGATTGTAACAAAGTCAGCTAGATGGATCTAGCTCTGATTGGGGCTGTTAACTTGGTCCAATCGAGGAGCCCTGGCTGACGGAGATAAACAGGAGTGTCAGACATCCTGGTAACTCTGAGCTGGCATGTGGTAGCTGGATCAAGTGTCAAGGACTTTCCATGTGTAAATAAATAATTGGTGATGGGATACCCGCCTCTGTGGAGTTATCTCAGAGGCAGATACCTATCTTATCTAACAGGTGACTCTCTACTGTCATCACCAAAAAAGATTGCTCCTGGCTCTGGCTCTACTCCCCAGTCTCTGCAGAATGTCAGCTGGCTCTACCCCAGACCTAAGTGACTCCCTCACACCTCTGGTGACAACTGGAACTTTAATAATCTAGCTGCTCCTCCAATCACTGGATATTTCTGTCCCACATTTGTTGCTGAATGGTGCAAGCCTAGCTGGCAGAAGCTGAAAAATAGGACTGCTTTCACGCCAGCAGCATGAACTGTAAGTGATTAGATGGGTCTAAGTGATTCCACAACCAATAAATCAGATTGAAGCTCTGCAGTCCTGCCATGACCTGTTGTGAAGTGTGGTGGACGATTAAACAACTTAGTGCAAGAGTAGGCTGTAGAAATTCTCAATGATGGTAGCGCCCAGCACATCAGTGCAAGAAATAAGGCTGAAGCATTTACAACAGTCTTCAGCCAGAATTGTCAAGTGGATGATCCATCTGTGCCTCTTTCAAAGGTCCCCAGCATCACTGATACCAGTCTTCAGCCAATTCTGTGTCAAAAGCAATGGTTATTGTAAAGGTTATGGGCCCCGAAAACCTTTCTGCAAAGATGCTGAAGACTTGTGCTCCAGAACTTGTCGTACCCCTGGCCAAGCTCTTTCAGTACAATCCCAATACTGACATATGCCTCACAATGTGGAAAATTGCTCAGGTATGTCTTGCACATAAAGTAGGACAAATTCAACATGAACAAATAATATCACATCAGTCTACTCTTGATCATCAGGGAAGGAGATGGAAGAGGTCATTAACGTTACTATCGAGCTACACTTGATTAGCGATAACCTGCTCACTGACACTCAGTTTGGGGTTACTCTGATGCCACTCAACTCCTGACCTCATTACAGCCTCGATGCAAACATGGACAAAGGAGGTGAACTCCAGAGATGACAGTAACTGTCCTTGGCATCAATCCAGCATTTTGAGTATGGCGTTGAGGAGCCTTGAGCAAAACTGGAGTGAGTGGGAACCAGAGGCAAAATTCTCTGATGGGTCGAGTCATTCCTGGCACAAAGGAAGCTGATGTAGTTGTTGGACTTCTTAGGGGGAGCTCCTCAGGGTAGATGTAATCAACCTGTTCGGAGATGTTACTACATGCCTCTGGACCATGTGGGACTTTACCCAGGCACCCTGATCCAGAAGTAGGGAGACTACCATTGCACCTCAAGAGCCTAGTTCCTCAGAGTACATATTTTTAATCAACCTATTCAGATATATTAAGACACCTTTGTAACATTTGGGATTTGAACCCAGGCCTTCTGGCTATAAGGTAGGGACACTACCACTGTGCCACTTCAACTCATCAGGAAATTGTACTAAACTCAGCCACCTTCAGCTGCTTCATCAATGACCTTCTCACCATCATAACAATAGAATTTGGGATGTTCGCTCATGATTGCACATTGTCCAGCACCATTTGCACCTTCTCCTACTGAAGTAGTCCATGTTCAAATTGGAGAAAGAGCTGGACAACATCCAGATTTGGGCTGACCAGCAGCAAGCAACATTCATGCTACACAAGTGCCCGGCAATGAGCATCTCCAACCAGATAGAATCTAACCATTGCCCCTTGATGGCAATTCAATGGCACGACTACTATCACTGAATCCTCCACTGTCAACCTCCTAGGGGTTACCACTGATCAGAAACTGAACTGGGCTAAGTGTGTAAAAACACTATGACTACAAGAATAGGTCAGAGATTAGGAATCCTGCACAAGTAACCTCACTTCCTGATTCCGAAAAACCTGTCCACCATCTACAAGGCACAAGTCAGGAGTGCCCGCTTGGGTTTCACTGCAGCTCCAGCAACACTCCAGAAGCTTGACACCATCTAGGATAAAGTTTAATTGGCACCACATTCTCAAGCATTCCCTCCCTCTAACATCAAGGCTCAGTAGCAGAACGTGCATACCATCTACAAGGTGCATCGCAGAAATTCGCTAAGCCTCCCTAGACCAGCATCTTCCAAAGTTACGACCACTACCATCTGGAAAGACAAAGACATCAGATACATGGGAACGCCTCCACCTGCAGGCTCCCACCCAGGGACCACTCACCATTCTGATTGGGAAATATATTGCTGTTCCTTAACGGTCATTCGTCAAACTCATGGAACTCCCTCACTCATGTCATTTGTGGGTTTTCCTACTCCAAATGGACTGCAGTGTGGCAAGAAGGCAGCTCATCATTACCTTCTCCAAGGAATCTTGAGGATGGGCAATAAATGCTAGCCCAGCTTGCAGTGCCCACATACTGTGAATGAGAAATAATTTTAAAGAGCTAGGTTAGAATAGTTTAGGGTGTAGGATATGTTGGTTTTGGTAGGGGTGCAACAGATTTACCACCATATGATCAGCGTCTCTCGCAAACCCCCTCCCACCCCACCCCCCACGTGCACGTGCACACGCACACGCACACACGTATACACCACGTGTACACACACCCGTTAAATTGGTTATATACATGAGTTTAAGGCTGAACTTTTCTGTTTGATGATGAAAACTAAATAATATATGATGGGTTCATAGCGGTCTTAAAATCATTACTCTGTTGTGTGAAAAACCAAATGTGTGGACCTGTGTAGAAATTATCAGCACTTGCACAAGTCGTCTTAACCTCTTCTCTTTCCCTGATCCCTTTCACTTTTCTCCCTTTAATCAGTCATCTCCATTACATCATCCAAAAGACACTTGATAATGCATGCCAACAGGATATTAAGCTATGTGATCACATTTCTCAGTGACTACCTGAATATATTTCAAGGAGAGTGATCAAGATGGAATCTGTGGCTGATTGTACCTCATCCCTAATCTGAAATTAGTGGAAGAGATGGAATACGTCGAACCTGATTTCAGCCTGAGGTGTGAGAGGTTGGCAGAGCAGGGCGGAGTTCCAATTTTGATTTTGAGCAGAGTGGGTTTCTACATGTTTGGAGCAGGGGTAAGAGCAGGGCAAGCAACAGGAGCCTGAATACAAGGCTCAGTGGAATGGGGTAAAGGGA
This sequence comes from Rhincodon typus, assembly GCF_021869965.1. Classification (NCBI taxonomy): domain Eukaryota; kingdom Metazoa; phylum Chordata; class Chondrichthyes; order Orectolobiformes; family Rhincodontidae; genus Rhincodon; species Rhincodon typus. The sequence continues at coordinate 24,220,076 of NC_063341.1, read as the reverse complement.
GCAACACAAATTGGCAAATAGGTTTACAAATGACTGTGTTGGCTTAAAATACATGTATTTTATTATACAGTTACCAACTGTCCATTGATTTGGCTGGCAAGATCCAGGAGCTGATTAGAAAAAAACTATAATGCCTGAGGAGTTTCACTGGAGGCTTGGGAAAAAAAGTCAGATTGAAGAGATGAATCTGAATCTGTGTAAAGTCATTCTATTGTGTAGCCGTCATAAACAGTGTTGCTTTTGCAGCAGGAGAGTGGATTTGCAGAGATAAACCACGCTCCACTTCCAAAATTACACATTTCTTTATCAACAGCGTGTAAGGCTGTGTTTCAGGGTTAGATGAGGCCGGGGAGGGGAGGGGGGTGCGGAATGTGGTGATAGAATAACAGCAAAGTGAGTTACAATTTAGAAATGTATTTAGGGAGAATGATGCTTAATCACAGTCCATCAGATAATCAGTTCTGTGGAAGGGTCACTGGACCCGAAATAATAACATTAACTCTGATTTCTCTTCTCAGATGCTGCCGGACCTGCTGAGCTTTTCCAGCAATCTGTTTTTTGGTCTATCAGGTAATATTAGGGGGAATTAACGAGTCATATCACAGCGCCACCTGCTGGTTCACTATCCTTTGTATTCTGGGACAGCTAGTTGTTTTGAGAAGTCTGCAATTCAATGGAGCTTGGTACTCTTTCACTTGTGCCCTTTTATAGACCCTGCTCGTGGTTCACATCTGGAATGAACAGCAAAAAATGTGAACTTGTCAATTCAACTAAAGTTTTTTTTTTTTTGTGTTTTTTTTTTCCCCTTTTAGATTTTAAGTAACTTGGTGATGGAAGAACTATTACCTTCCCTGCAGAGTGACATCTTGCCAAAGATGAAAGGCAAGAAGAATGAAAAGCGAAAGGCCTGGTTCAATGTATGTAACTAGCTTATTGCTCCTTTGCAAGACTCAGGACTTCTAAAATGAGCAAGGATAACAACGTGGTGCAAACTTAGGATTTACGCGATCAAAATAGCAAATCTTAACCTCTGTAGTTACTCTTCATTTTTCCATGGAGGATGAATTTTCAACAGTGAGACTCAATGCTAACTGCAGACAGGAATGGGCAGGTGGTGGATAGGGTCTGTCAGTCATTTAGACTTGAAGCTGTGCCCTTGTTTGCATTAGTCACTGAGCTGCAGTCACTGTACGAGCACGTATCTCCACAGGACAGCATTTCAGCCACTATATCGAACTCTCCTTTATCTTACAGCAGAATCATAAACCCTAACAAAGAAAAAGCTTTCATTTTTATAGTGTCTTTCATAGCTTGAGGACATCTCAAAACATGCTACCGCTAATAATATGGTCTTTAATTGTAGTCACTGTTGTAATGTCAGAGCAAACAGGACATGTGTTTAAAATCTCACCTGACAGACTGTATCTCCAACAGTGCTCAGCTCCCTCAGTACTCTCAGCAAAGGTTTTATGCTCAGGTCATTGGATCAGGACTTGAACCTCCAATCTTTATGATTTGAGGGTTACAGCGTTAATAACTGAGCCTTGGCTGAAAATAGGCTCAGTACTTTGATGCCTGGATTAGGGAGCTACATCTGACAGTATAAATTTAGGAAGCAGGAATTCAGAAACTGAATTCATGAAATTCACCCTAAATGACTGTCCATATAAAAGTGACCTATGAACTTTTGCACACTAGCATATTTGCAACTAATCACATCCCACCAATAATTACAAACTTGATGCAAGTGAAGAACTTTGCCATTTGTCATTCATCCTGTTTTGAAAATCTGGTCACGATTTTCTGACATTTCAAGTCCCGTAGGAAGCTGATGGTATTTATTGCAGAATAGATTAGATTAAGGTACTCATTAGAATCCTCCATATCCAGAGGGAACAGAGCTCTTCCCAAAAAAAATGTTTGTACAGGAAATGCTTGGCCTGGAGAAAGATTCAAGGCACAAGGCCACAAGGAAAAAAGTGAACAAAGTGAGCATTGATCATAACAAAAGTGACTCTGAAGAATTAATAATGCAAAATAAGGAAATGGAAGATTAACTAAACAGATATTTTGCGCCTGTCTTCATTATAGAGGACGCAAATAACATTTCAGAAGCAGCAATAAATTCTGGGAATAGAAGGGAGGAAGGAACTCTGGAAAATCACAATCACAGTTTGACCACAGCTGAAATGCTGTGAACAGTTTTGGCCCCTTCTTGAAGGAAAGATGTACTGGTATTGGAGGCAGACTGGTGAAGGTTCACAAGATCAATCACAGGTACAGAGGGAAAGGTTTGTGAGGAAAGGTTGAGAAGGTTGGGCTTGTACTTATTGGAGTTGAGAAGGATGACAGGTGACTTGGTTGAAACGTATGAGATTCTTGGGATGCTTGACGGGATAGTTGCTGAAAGGTTGTGGTTCCCCTTGTGAGAAAGTTTAGGGCCAGAGGGCATAATCTCAGAGTAAGGGGTCACCCATTTAAGATAGTAATGAGGAGAAATTTCTTCTCTGAAGGTAGTAAATCCATGGAATTCTTTACCACAGTGGTCTGTAAAAGCTGGGTTGTTTCACATATTCAAGAAGGAACGTTATCTAAATGATGAGAGATTGCAGAGCTTTGAGATAGATGTGTCCTAGTACACGAATTACAAAAGTTTAGTTTACATATACAGCAAATAGATACGAAAGCTAATAGAATGTTATCATTTATCATGACCAGAATTAAATACAAACGTAGGTAGGTTACGCTTCAGTTAGACAGGACATCGGTGAGACGTAATTTGGAGTACAATGTATACTATTGGTACCTTGTTTAGGGAAGGATGTCAATTTGTTGGTTTACTAGACTAATACCTGAAATCAATGTGTTGTCTTATGAGGAAAGGTTGAACTGGCAATGCTTATATCTGCTGAGGTGTGGAAAGGTATGAGATGACTTAATTAGAACATACAAGATCCTGAGAAATCTCGACAGACTAGATGTTTCCTCTTCTGGGAGAATCCTCAAACTAGGGGGACACTGTTTAAAACTCTGGGGCTGTCCATTTAAAATAGAAATTATCCTCTCGTTGTGATTTTGTTTTTTTGTTTTTTTTTTTGAACTGTTTTCCTGAAAAAGTATTGGAAGGAGAATCCTTGAATATTTTTAAGGCAGATGTAAATGGATTCTTAAGCAAGAGGGTGAAAAGTTATCAGGGGTAGGTGGGGATTTAGTTTTCAGATTACAGTCGGATCAGCCAAGATCTTATTGAATAGCGGAGCAGGCCCAAGGGGCTGAATGGCCTACTCCTGCTCCATGTACCTACACTTGTATGGTTGTATGCAGGAATTTCATGTCAAGAATAAGGTTTTTAATTTCAGTGTGTTGGGGGACTGAGAAGCCAGTCTACAAGCACCAATCCCTGTGACACAGTCAGTAAGGATGAAAGTGAAGAGTGATTGGAATTCAGTGTAATGCGGGATACAGGTACTGTATTTGAATAAGATTGTAGAATGATAGAAACATAGGACACAGAAGTTAGCCATTTATCCCATCTGTCTACACCTGCCGGCCAGGAGCCATCCTGCCTAATTCCACTGCCCTAATCTTGGTCTGTAGCCTTGTATATTATTCCACTTCAAATGCATACCAAGTACTTTTTTAAATGCACCGAGATCTTCTGCCCCATCCATCCATTTCAGGCAGTGAGTTCCAGAGCCTTACAACCTGCTGGGTGATAAATATTCTCCTCAACTCCCCTCTCATCCTTCCACCAGTCACTTTATATCTATTTGGCCTGATTTTTGAGCTTTCTGCTAAGGGAAATAGTTTTTCCTCTTATCCCTGTTAAGGACTCTCAGTTTTATGCAGCCCGATTAAATCTCCCCTCAGCCCTCTCTGTCCTACGGAAAGTAACACCAGGCTATCCAATCTTTCCTCACAGCTAAAATTCTCTTTTCGTCCTTATAAATTTTTGTAAATCCCCTGTGTACCATTTTTAGAGTGACCACACCTTTTATGCAATGTAGTGACTGGACATGTGCGCACCACCCTAGCCATGTAGCTAGCAGTGTTTCATGCAGTTTTAGAGGACCCTCCCTGCTGTCATGTCTCAGCTGTTAAAGAAACGTTTACAGACAGAAGATGATGAACGATGAGATTTATTGTTTTGTCTGTTCTTTTCTAATTATGTTGCTGTGTTTGATTTTTCTACTTGTTTCAGTTTCCGGGTTAATATAAGAACTTAGAAATATAAGTATAGAGCCAATCAAGTCTGTTCTACCATTCAGTGAAATTGTGGTTGATCTGTGTTTAACTCCATCCATCTCTCTTCTTTCCATCTCCTTCTATGCTATTTTCCACCACGTCTGTCAGTCTCCATTTTAAAAGTATTCGTTGAGCCAGGACTGAATACTTAGAGGGAAAATTTCCAGATTTCCACCACTCTTAAAAACTCTTTGGAACTCCACTGTTACTAGCTTTTTAACATTTAAATAATTTTCAGGTTTATCTTTTTCTCAGTCCGAGTCCATCTCCCATGGTTCTGCCCAAAGAAAAATTGTTTCCTTGTTTTGAGATAACAAGGTGTAGAGCTGGATGAACACAGCAGGCCAAGCAGCATCAGAGGAACAGGAAGGCTGATGTTTCGGGCGTAGACCTTTCTTCAGAAATGGGGGAGGGGAAGGGGAATCTGAAATAAATAGGGGGAGGCGGATAGAAGATGGATAGAGGAGAAGATAGGTGGAGAGGAGACAGACAGTTGAAAGAGGTGGGGATGGAGCCAGTAAAGGTGAGTGTAGGTAGGGAGGAGATAGGTCAGTCCAGGGAGGACGGACAGGTTAAGGGGGCGGGATGAGGTTAGTAGGTAGGGGAAGGAGGTGATGGGTGGGAGGAAGGACAGGTTAGGGAGGCGGGGACGAGCTGGGCTGGTTTTGGGATGCAGTAGGGGGAGGGGAGATTTTGAAGCTTGTGAGGTCCACATTGATACCATTGGGCTGCAGGGTTGCCAAGCGAAATATGAGTTGCTGTTCCTGCAACCTTTGGGTTGCATCGTTGTGGCACTGCAGGAGGCCCAGGATGGACATGTCATCTGCGGAATGGGAGGGGGAAAAATGGTTCGCGACTGGGAGGTGCAGTTGTTTAGTGTTTTGACCTTGTTTTGGGGCGGCATGGTGGCTCAGCAGTTAGCACTGCTGCCTCACAGTGCCAGGGACCTGGGTTGGATTCCACTCTTGGGCGACTGTCTGTGTGGAGTTTGCACATTCTCCCCGTGTCTGTGTGGGTTTCCTCCTGGGTGCTCCAGTTTCCTCCCACAGTCCAAAGATGTGCAGGCTAGGTGGATTGGCCATGCTAAATTGCCCATAGTGTTCCAGGGTGTGTGGACTAGGTGGGTTACAGGGGGAATGGGTCTGGGTGGCATGCTCTGAGGGTCAGTGTGGACTTGTTGGGATGAAGAGCCTGTTTCCACACTGTAGGGATTCTATGGAGTTTCGAGGCAGTCACACCCAGTAGCTCGTGTGACTGCCTCGAATCTCCAGCATCCACAGTTCTTTGTTTTATTTGAGAATTATGATGGTGTTTTACAGATTGTGGAAGAAGCTTACAATTTAGTACAAAACCAGCTTGTAGATGGATTGCAGTCTCTACAAGATGAGTGCAGAAAATCTGTGAAGGACCTGGAGGGGATAATTCGTTCAGATATGGATCAGATCATTACTTCAAAGGAATTTGCTGCCCGGAAACTTAAAGGTGAATATAAAGACATTAAAAGTAAATGCAATATGTAGAAGGCATTCGGCTTTGAGTCCAATATTATTACAGACCGTGTAAAATTTCCTCTATCCTTCCATCTCCTCAAAGAAAGCAAGCAACCAAATATAAACCTGAAGAGAGAACTCTGTGAACTTCTCAAATACCAAGCCATTTGCACAGAATTCCAAAATATTAACCAAACTGGTTTCTATCTGTGACTAGCTACATCTGTAGTTGATTCATCCATATTTTTGACAACGTTGAACCATCTTGAATACCAGAGCTTTTAATCAATCTGAGTTTAGCCAACTTCGATTGAGAGTAATGTGCTTTGATATCAGCAACAAACAGAGGGTGGAATCTTACAGGAGTCTGAGTGATGTGGACTACGTCAAGATTTATGGCAGAATCTGGCGAGAAGTTTGGTGAAGCACAACTGGATGTTGAGATTATCCCACTCCCATCGTTTATACTTTAGACAAGTGGTGCGGTGAGTTTCTCATCAGGCAGTGGGGAATTGTGAATGAAGGGAAGATTACTGCTTGTTAATGCCCAACTTGCCTCATTGATATTCAACTCCCCTTCTTGCTTAAAGCACCAAACAAGATAAGTGTCAACACAGAAATCAGAACAGGTGCCTGGCGAATTCGGCTCACTGCTTGCTCTGAAAAACCTCCATGTTGGACACTGGACACCAACATCTCAGAGCACGCTCGAAAGTGCAGGCCTCATCTATGGACATGGGCATTCAATTTGTGCCAGCCTCATAGTCCACGTGGCACATGTCCAAATCACTTAGTTTGCTTCTGCACTTTAACACTGCATTCAGGCTGCACCAACAACTATCACATAATACTGCTGCAAGGTCACTGTCAGCTCATAGACTGGACCAGGCTGCATCTCCAGGCTCGTTGCTTGCTGTCATAGTGTTCACTTATTATGAAACTACCTGGATGCTCACAGCATTTCTGCCTTGCAATGCCTTTTTGTGCTTTGCCCCCTGAGCCAGAGATACCAGGATCACATTATTACTGTCTTATCATGCGATTTAACACAGACGCAAGGGAAGGCAGCGTGTCATTGCTGAGAGCAGGTCTCGGTCAATAAAGTGGGATAGTCCTTGGTCATGGTGTTGTGTACAGTAAGTCAATGGCAGCATCTAATCAGTCCAGGGGCTTGGACACAGTTAGTCAGTCACTCACTCAGGGACGTTACAGTCCATATAAAGGGTGAGGAGCCACATTTTGGGCAGCCTCCCATGTGCCATTCTTTCTGCCTTGTTGGGGTTGTTTTCCTCATGGAATGAGACCAAGTGGGTGGCACAACTATTACTTTTGTTGCAGATGGGAAGGTTGCCCTGGGTGAGTGAATTAGGCAGCAGAGGCAATGCAGGGTTAGTTGTGACCAGGGATTTGGATGTGAGACAATGAATGAATGTTGCAGGCATTAATGAGAATGGTAGAACACAAACCTTAGTGGAAGGTGGGTACAGTAACTAACAGAGGTAGAGTGAGTGTGAGGTATTGGAGAGAAGATGGTAGCACTTAAACTGGCCGAGTAGAGATCATTGATCATCTTACAGAGCTGCGTGTTCCTCCAGAGAGCTGAGACTACTTTTAACCCGGGTGGTAATTTTGGACAAGGCTGGCATGGCGTTCTGAGGAAGGGCCACTGGACCCGCAACGTTAAGTCTTGATTTTTCTTCACGCGTGCTGCCAGACCTGATGAGATTTTCCAGCAACTTCTGTTTTTGATGTGATATGGTCCAGTGTTGTGGACTGTCATGGGAAAAGAGGAAGTCTGCCACCTCTGCACCACCCTGTCCAACACGATCTCCTGTAAAGCAGGGCATTGATTTCCCCATAGCTACCATGTCCAGGACAAATGTCAGGAACTGTGCAGGGCACCTCTGGTCTCAGATTGCATGTCTCTGAAAAAGGGCACTAGTGAAAAAGGGATGCTAGTGAATTCTGCTGAGTGGTGAATTGATCTGGGTGTGATAAGATGGAGTCAGAATTGGACATGAGACCTGCTATGGGGCAGGGAAAGTATAATGAGGTGCATTCTGTAAGACAAGGTTCGTTAGACCTCAGGGTGAGAATCATTCCCAAATTTCTGTGCAACTTGGACATAGCCAAAAAACATTTATCTCAGGCCAGAAATGTTTTTGCTTCCTATCAAAATAATTTTCTCTCGGTACTTCCTATTGTTTCCATTAATGTCTTTGCACTTAGGTTAGCTTTCCATAACAATAGTTGGCATTGACATTCATCCATCATAGTTTTGTCACTCAAGCTGCTATGCCCCTTTGCAATTTAATGCTGCCATCTTTGTGTCACATTGGGAAACATGGATTTATGGCTCTTTATGGTACCATCTAGGTTATCAATAAAAATAATGAATTGTTGAGGGCCAAGCTCAGATCATTTACCAACTGGAACATGTATTTAGGCCCTGGAGTCTGCTATTAATAATTCCAGTGTGGCATACAAAACAGGCACATATTTGATCTTCTCTATGGTCACTGTTAGTGTTGTTCTATATTTGACTGACACTTATCGTAGCACGATAATTGATCTGTGTCACATCTTCCCTCCACTTGTGACAGAATACATCTGTACTGTTTTCCACTTTAGCCAAAAGGTAATGGATTTAATACAAGCTAATTCATGAAAGTTTCTGTGTCCCTTCTGTTTCCAAAGTGGAAACGAAACTGAGTCAGATAATCCTATAATGTAAGTGTTGGACACTATTTTGAACATATGTTGAGGATATGGGCAGAGCATAAATAGTTCACTGAGATATTATAGAAAAAATAAAATGATACTGACATTCATGACTGAGAATCAATGGGAGTAAATTTCCATGGAGCTTTCTTTCCCAGTTATCCATGGAAACTTTGGTATAAGTCCTGAAGAATGTGTAAACAACATTAATTCTAACTTTCCGGCGACCTGTAGCCTTTCCAGCAAACTTTTAACAAATGAGTGGAAGGGCTTTCGGATGAAGAAAGAACTTCAGGGTCTTTTACTAATGTTTGTATCCTAGATAAAATTGATGTATTGCTTCAAAAGTGAATTATTTAACTGAGTTTTTAAAGCGTACTTATGGTCCTGGGTTTTACCCTGCCACTTGTTTCATAGTGACAGCATTCATAATTTGTCCATTTAACACGCACAGTCTAAGAGCAATAAAGTTTCCAAGTGTCAGTTACAAAATCAACACAGTCACTAATGTTGCCAACTTTCTTTTTTGCAAAAATATACTTATGGATAATTTATGAATAAATTACAAACCAATTCATATCTGAATAAAAATATCTCATTTCTCATTTGAGCATTGCATACTTGGATGCCTCTTTGAAATGCCAAAGAGAAGACATTAAATACATTTAAATTGTCAAATCCGAGTGGTGCTCATTAAATATTTATAAACTTACACTTCCAACAGTCAAACATTAAATTTAAAACTTTGTCATTTTCTTGTGATATTTTCTTGTAATGGGAGACTTTAGGCCGGATTTTTAACCCATTTAAAATCCACTCATTTGCAAGAGTTAAAATTAGATCCCTTCAATTTATTACAGCCTTTGCCCTTAGACATATATTGGCATGAAAGTGATTGGTAATTTTCATCTATTATCCCACAAAATGGCATTATTCAGCTATACTCCAAAGCTTATGATTTTCATTGCTTTTCTTATGACAATTGCCTGTAGGATGGCTATGTAGTGGTTCTGTATTAAACAAGTGTAGGGCAGTTCTGGAAAAAAAATAGAGTTTTCTTTTGCAATGGAGTAAACATAACAGTTTATTTCAGTATATCCTCAATAACAGAATTAATCATATTAAAATTTATAAAGCAACATTTTCCCGATTTTACACAAACAGATTTGATTACACCAAGATATATCCTTTTATGTTTCAATGGCTGTTGGCAGCTGTCCAGCCTGGTGATCATTCTTACTGTATATTTTGAACAATGAATCTTGGTGGACTGTTTTACCATAGAGTTCACCACAGCCTGTCCTGTTCTTACCTAACCTCAAAATAGACACCCATATCACATTTTCTAGAAGGACACCTGCCAGTACAATAGACTACATCACTTGATTTCAAACTGTCAATCCAAATTCCCATCATGTCAATCCAATGACTAACTAATGCTCAGAACTGTTGGCTGTCCAAATCAGCAACTTCCCCTTGACGGATCCCAATGTATCATCCCTGGCTCATAGATGATCGCTTCTTACTGCTCTCTTGCATGGACAGATCTAGAAAGAGAGAATTACCTTAAAGGTAAAGGTTCTGGACCAAACTGCAGCATTTTCTGTGAACTGCTAATTAGAAACGCCACCTGGAACCAGGACACCCATTTCTTTAAATAGTCTTGCGACAGTACTATTTAAAACAATCAGTATGTAACAAATTTTTGCATTCTTTTGAACAAAGCAAAGATAGTTGTTCACATAATGGACAAAGACATTTTCAAATACATTAAAAATGTGTCCGTGTGCTGAGCGTGCATACATGTTGACTTAAATCAGCTTTTATACCTTTCAAAAGAGACTCATGACCATAGTGTGTGCAAATATGTTATTGTTCATCTGACAATTTAGTATTTTTTTTAAAAAAAAAGTGAATGCATGTAATTGTTAGTTTTTAAAATGTCTGTTCTCAGTGCAGCAAGTGTCACAGGAACTGATTTTCCAGCATGCTGCTCCATTGTTTGGTGAAGCATAAATTTGTGGTCACATTTATCTAACTTAGAGGAAGTGCGAAACAGAGGCAAGATGTTTGTGAGGAGAAATGAGAGGTTAAGCAATTCTTCATTATTCCCCAGTGATCAACTGTAGAGTGGTACCAGCTGATGTCTCAGAGCAAGAAACTGCTTTAGTTTGTTCTGCGATGTGGGTGTTGCTGGTTTGGCCAGCATCTATACCCACCTCAAATTACCCTGGACTTGGTGATGGTGAGCTGCCATCTTGAACTGCTGCAGCCATTGGTGTATGGCACCTACAATGCAGTTAGGTAGGGAGTTTTGTGATTGGTTTTTTTTTTTTTTTTGATCCAGCAACTATAAAGGAACAGCAACAAAGTTTCAAGTCAAGGTGGCTTGGGGAACTTGCAGGTGGTGCTGTTTCCATATATCTGCTTTCATTGTCCTTCTGGGTAGTAGCGATGGCAGGTTTGAAATGTGCTGTCAAATAAGTCTTGGGGAGTTGCTGCAGTACATGTTGTAGATGGTATACATTGCTGCCACTGTGTGTCACAGGCTGAGAGAGAGCGTTTAAGGGAGTGGTCCTGGCGTCAAACAGTCAGGTTACTTTAGCCTGGATGGTGCCATTCTTCCAGTATGTTTTTGGAGCTGATTTTTGCCAAGCAAGTAGTGTTTCAGGCTTCACTTCTGCCTTTTGAAAGTTCGAAGGCGGGTTGCTTGTGAAAGAATTCCCAGCATCTAACCTGCTGTTATAGCTGCAACATTTATACGGTTGGTCTAGTTAAGTTTGCTTTGTCAATGGTAATCTCAGGATGTTGATAACGGAGGATTCAACAACAGTAATGCAGTTGAGTGTCAAGGCAGATGTCAGCTTCCTTGTTGTTTGAGATGGTCTTCTGGCATTCCTCATCCCAATCTTGAATTAAATCTGCAGTAGGTCTTGCTGCACATGAAAACACTGCGTCATAATCTGAAGAGTCAGAATGGTATTGAATACTGTGAATTTTGTTTTTAATTCACCTGTGGGACTTGGGCATCACTGGCTGGCCAGCATTTATTGCCTGGCAATTGGTTGAGAAGGTGATGGTGAGCCACTTTCTCAAACCACCACAGATCATGTGCTGGAGGTAGACCCACAATGCATTTAGGGAGGAAATTCCAGAATTTTGACCCAACGACTACGAAGGAACGGCAATATATTTCCAAGTTAGGATGGTGATTGGCTGGAGGGGAACTTACAGGTGGTGGATGGAAATGAGTGTGGGTTTGGAAAGTGCTTTCTAAGGATCTTTGGTGAATTTCTGCAGTGCATCTTTTAGGTAGTACACACTGGTACTATCAAAGACCTCTTGCATCAGTTTTCTGATGATCAAGTGTACGCTGATGGCACAGTAATTGTCTAGACTGGATTTGTCTTGCACGTAATGGACGGAACCTTTCCGGATAATTTTCCAGATTGTAGCTGTGCTGGAATAGCTTGGCTGGGGTAAAGAACAAGTCTTCAGGACGACAGTCGGAATGTTGTCAGGGTGCATAGTCTTTGCTGTATCTAGTGAGTTCTCTTGTGTCTTGACATTTTGTGAAATTAATCAGGTTGGCAAAGAGTGGCATCTGTGATGTAAGGGATTTCAGGAGGGGATAGAGATGGATCATCCACACCAACACTCTGGCTAAAGAATTTTGCAAGTGCTTCAGCTTTGCCTTTTGCATTGATATCTCCACTATCATTAAGAATGGGGACCCTGTCGAGCCATGTCCTGCCATTGATTGTTTAATTGCCCACCACCACTACTGTCCAGACATGGCAGGACCACAGAGCTTTTATACAACTGAGCGGTTTGCTAGACCAAATCTGACAGAAGTTAAGAGTCAACCAAATTGTCGAGTCCTGGAGTCACATATAGAATAGACTGGCTAAGGACATTTCTGTCTACTTTATCATCCAAGAAATGACTTTGAGAGACCGTGTGTTTGAAATACAGCAGGAAATAAAGTTAGAAAAGGATAAAATTAAAAACACTGGTAGTTACTAAATTTGATAAATTCTTCTTTCAGCAATAGTCGCAGAAGAAGCTGAGAAGTGCTGCCTTGAGAATATTCAACCCTACCTGGCTTCTATATTGGATGAATTAATGGGACTGATCAGTTCAGGATTCACCGAAGTCCGTTCTCTCTTTGAAACCAAAGTTGATGAATTAAGTGCAAAATGTCAGGATGCTGGTGACACTGAAAAACTGAAAGAGGTAATTATTGTATTTTACATGATCTAATTCTTCCATTCCTAAATTTCCATGAAAGGAACTTGTAGCTCCACAATGCCATTTGTGGGACATCCACCCCCACCACTCTCAAACATTTTTGGAATTAGTTCCAATGATCGGATTAGACTTATCCTCCAGTGTTCAGTTACATGCAGAAGAAATTTATAGCTGGAAAATTAAAGAGCCATGGAGTAACCATGGGACAGAGAACCATGCACAGTAGGTTCTGATGTGAGCACTGATGCTGTCAAAGATCAGCAGAATGCATTGGAACCATCATGAGTTAATTTCCTCTTGCTACAAGATATTTTTAGCTCTCAGAATGCAAGATATTTTAGTTCAGTTTTTTGCAAAAACTGCTTCCTGCAAATTTGAGTAACTAAAAGACAGGCTGGACTTTGAACTGGAACATACATTTGGAATTGGACTTTCCATGTGGAAGTGCAGTCAGGTGGCTGTAATCCAACATGCAAAGTTAGCTGGATTTCAACGCAAAATTGGCCGTTTCATTCAATAGGATCTAAATGATAGCTCTTGAAGGTATTCAGCTGCTGAACTGGTGCTGTCTTTCAGAAACTGAAGTTCATGTGTATTATTGAGACCAGAGTAAAGAGAGTTACACATTTCCTTCAACATGCCATTTAGTTTCAAGAAAGATTCTCAATGTTTTTTTTACATTTTGTTTGTGCCCTCACTCTAATGAGTGTGCCTCCGGTGAAGCGTCAGTGTTATGTCCCGCTTGCTATTTGTGTGTCTCAGTTTGCTGGGGTGGGTTGCATCACTTCCGGATTTGATTCTTAGCGGTTGGTATATGGGGTCCAGCTCTACATGTTTGTTAATGGAGTTCCGGTTTGAGTGCCAGGACTTCAAGAATTGTCATGCGTGTGTTTGCTTGGCTTGTCCTAGGATGGCTACGTTGTCCCAGTTGAATTGGTGTCCCTCTTTTTCCAAGTGTATTGACATGAGTCTTAGTTGGTCATGTCTCTTGGTAGCTAGTTAGTATTCATGAATCCTGATGGCTAATTTCCTTCAGGTTTGCTCTATGAAATGTTTTTGGCAGGGTTTGCATGGTATCTTTGTAAATAACGTTGGTTCTCTTAGTTGTGGTTGTCTGATCGTTTATTCTCGTCCGTAGCTGTCGTAGTGTAGCTGTCGGTTTGTGGGCTACCATGGTTCCTAGGGGGCAGAGTAATCTGGTGGTCATTTCAGATGTGCTTTTAATGTATGGTAGGCTGACTAATATCTCTGAACATGTTGTGCTTTCCTGTTGTGTAGGTATCGATGGGCTACACTTTTCGGGTAACCGTAGTTTCTGAAGACGCTAAAGATGCACAACATTTAATTTGAAGCAAATTTACAAATTAGCAAAATTAAAATTGCTTATCTGTCCATGAACAGATAATGAGTTAGTATTCAAAGAACAAACAACTTTCTACAGCTTTATCCTTATCAACAGTAACCTAAACTTTAGGAAAATACTTAATGTTTAATTACTATTTTCTCATTTTGATGTTTTTTTGTTTAGTACTTGAATCAACTGATGAACCTTCCTTTTAATGCTGTGAAGATGCAGCCCTGTTATAATAAAGTTAGCCCTCTTCAAGACCAGCTTCAGGAGTTGAAGAACCGATTCAAGTTCACCAATACACAATGGCTTATTCAAACAACTCAGAACATCATGCAAGAAGTAGGTACAACACTGTAGGTTGCTCACTGGCATTTCATCATCAGAATGCCAAGATGGCCACCATCATGTGATGTCACATGGCCCGAAAAGACCTCAGGAGAATGTGTCATTGACACCATTAGGCTGGGGCCTGGGGGCCAAGGAGGCTCTGGCTGATGAAGTGGAGCTTCCCCTTCTTGATAGTGTTTGCACATAAGGTCTCTTTGGCCACTATTCCTTCCCCATGCTCACCTAGCACCCTCAAGTTTCTGTGCTGCGCAGTAATGAGAGCCCTGCCTGTTGCCTGCCTCCCCTCACCCCATCAGACCTGCCTTTCACCAGCTGTGCACCCCCAACCCACCATCCCTGACCTACCTCCTTGTTCAGACCTAAAATGGCTACCAGTGCATGCACAGACAGGGCTGGTAGGTGAACCTGATGGAAATGTTAGTAACTATTCCTGAATAGTTTGTGTATGTGGATTGTGTGACATGACACTTAGCCATAGAGACCAAATGGTTCTCTAGACACACAAATGCTAGTAGGAGACAGATGTATGGCTTAATTTAGGAAATTGAGTTTTGTTTTGCAATTAGCAGAATGCCATCTCTCTGCCTGTACTTCAAATATGATTAAAACTACAATATTCGTTAATAAGTGGCAATTGTATAATGATGAAGATTTTGAGTTAAACACATGGGCTGAATTTTCCCAACCCATTAGCATTGGGTAATTGGGTAATGGTTGCTAGGTGTCTGGGAAAAGCACTGGAGAGGAACTTGATATCTCCCCATTGCTGTGGCATTTTTCCAGCGGAGGGACAATTGGCCCTTCTCACTGGATGGCCAACTGAGCCATTTATGTGTCAAATGATGGTAACTTCCCAGCTGCTTCAGCAGAGAAGCTGCCACCCAGGAGAAGTTTTGTGGAGCAACCCTCCTTCATGGGCAATCCATGGCCCATGAAGCACCTGATGACAATGACACCTTTCTGCCAGTGGCACTGGTGCTCAATAATGGCACCTGCCCTCTTTTAATTTGCCAGGGTCTGCCTGCCTAACTGCACCATCTCCAACCTAACTAGCCAATCAGTGGGGCCGTAGTGCCATTGTGGATGGCTCCATACCTGGAACTGCAGCCTCCGAGTTGACCAGCAGGGCCAATAAGAATGCTGACCTACTGGCTACTTGATTGATCCAGAAACAAATCATCTTGCTTAATTAGTCACAGCCAGCACCATGCCCCCAAGGTCCTGCCACTAGCTGAAGTGGATCAGCTCCTGCTATCAGCCTTGTCCCAGGACTTCAAGGTAGATGACAGAATTCAGCCCATTTAACCTTTGGTTCCTAATTGATAGTTAATGAGTTAAAGCTACCATTTATTATCCTCAGCTAATGGACAATGCGGTCTACACATTTGAACAACTATTGTCTGACTTGATGAAGAGTAATCCATCAAAAATAACATCGATTGAAAAAATTAAGCAACGAGTGTTGAAGGTAAGGAACTTACAAAACACTAGAATGCATTAATACTTAAGATACTTGTTGATGTTTTTCTAATCAACCTTTTCAAACATGTTATTTTATGCCTCTGGAGCAGTTGAGACTTGAACCCCAATCTCTGGCTTAGAGGTAGGGATACTATCTCTGTGCTATAACAGCCCTTGCAAATTAAATCTAACTTCCACACTGGACTTAACTAGTTATCAGTAAAGTCATTTTATAAAGTTCTATCCACTGATGTGTTCCATTCTGACACTTGCTACACAGAGTAGGGGTAAAGACAACCCTATGTGACTGGTGACTTAACAAGTGGTATCTGTGATGAAGCATCATTGGATATAACAATGACTTCTATGATGGATACAAGTTATATATCCAGGTGCATATGACATTACTCAGGAGGCTTAGCAATGTGTGTAGATGGAACTTACAAATGGATTAGACTGAGCGAGTGGAAAAATCAATGGCAGATGAATTTTAATGCACAAAAATGAGCTCATTTGGTTTGGATGTCAGAAAATCAAATGGAATCTGACAATCAATGTTCGAAGTAGTGTTGGACGAAAGGGACATAGCCATCCATGTGCACAAATTACTAAATGTTAGTCTAGAGAAAGAAATCAAGGCTGATAAGAAAATGTTGCCTTTATCTCAGGCTGAGATTACAAAAGTGACGTAGTTATCTCTGATTAGAGCATGTAGAGAACAGTACTCAGTTTGAGCACTTATTCTTAGGAAAAATATATTTTCCTTGTAAGAGGTACAAATTCACCAAAATGATCTCAAAGCTAAATTGTTAAAACAGATTACATAACTATTTTGCCCTTTAGTTTAGAACATTGGAACGGTTATCAAATTGAGTTATTTTAAAAATAATAGATTGATTTGTTAGGTTAGATGCAGAAAAACTCTGATCTGAGGGTGGCAGGGTGTGGGTTGAGGGGCCAGGGGGGTGGTGGGGATCTGAAACCAGGGCACATAATGTAACATTAAAGCTAGGCCATTTAGCAGTGAAACCAGCAAACAACTCTTCACACAGGTTTGTGTGGGAAAAAGCATGTAGATGCTGAGTGAATGAAAATGTGCATGGGCTGAGTGTAATAGATTTATTTTAGGTAATATTATCAATGCTGTTACACAAGGGAACATGCGCATTGATGTCTTTTAGGAATATAATTATAAGTATATACAAATAACAATTAAATGTAATATTTTAATAAAATAAATCCGGTCACAAAAGTAAACTGTAAAACAAAGAAGAACTTTGATAACGTTCAATAATCTGCTCAATATTGTGTGCATGCATGTGTAGTCAGAAATAATCGGCTGTGTTAAAAATAAATTATTTAATGAATGTACTTTAATAACCAATAATATTGTTTTACAGTGATCACAAATATAAAGACTAAAACTAAGTAAATCTTTCCTTTTCATAGTCAATAGTGACCTTTTATAGAGGTTTATAAAATCATGAGGGGCATGGATAGGGTAAATAGACAAGGTCTTTTCGCCAGGGTGGAGGAGTCCAAAATCAGAGGGCATAGGTTTAAGGTGAGAGAAGAAAGGTTTAAAAAGGACCTAACGGGCAGCTTTTTTTATGCAGAGGGCGGTGCGTGTATGGAATGAGCTGCCAGAGGAAGTGGTGGAGGCTGGTACAATTACAACATTTAAAAGGCATCTGGATGGGTACATGAATAGAAAGGGTTTAAGTGGCGTATGGGCCACATGCTGGCAAATGGAATTAGATTTATTATAGACATCTGGTTGGCATGGACAAGTCGGACTGAAGGGTCCGTTTCCCTGCTGTACATCTATGACTCTAATTGTTTTAATATTGTGCTCTTGTGCATTGGGCTTTGGTGACAATGACCATTGATGACAGCAAACCAATTCTATTATCAAGGGATATGGAGCAATGCACAATAAATAGGGTTCAGCTAAAGAACTGTCATGATAGAATTGAGACAGTCTTGATGTGTTGAATGGCATTGCCCTGTTCCCATGTTCTTGTTTTAAAAATTGCCTTGATTTGCTGAGTAACCTCTAGTTGAAGACATTTGTGCATATAGGCAGGCAGAGCTTTACTCAGTGAGCGTGTATAATGTCAAGCACAAGGCACATCAGCAAATCGGGCATCTGAGATGACCAGGGAGAGAGTCAGGTGCCAATTCATTTCAATACTAAAGGGATCTGGTTTTAGGACTTTATTGAAACCTTTTCTTAATCATTGGTTCTTAGACACTCCTGGGCCGTCTCCAGTTATTTTAAGATATTAATGTTTTTGCCCTTGCGCTATTATTGATATCAATAGGTCTTTACTGGGAATCCTTTTATTTGATGCGACTGGAAATAAAGGGAGAATCCGTGGAGAGGAGCCAGAAAGGTCATCCAGGCAAACTGTGCCTTTCCAATCGTAGCTGCCCATGCAAATGTGTAGTTCAATATAAGAATTATTACATTCACTGTTGATTATGAAATGAGTTATATTTAACATATAGTGAAAGTTAAATCTTAACATCTAAATGAATATCATTGCTTTGTTTTCTTTAATTTTGCCTTGAGCTTGGCATATTTAAAGATTGTTTTCTCTCCTAGCAATTTGATCATGACAGCAGCACTGTAAGAAAGAAGTTGTTCCAAGAAGCCCTGGTCCAAATTGCATTGCCAACACTACAGAAAGCATTGGCACCAAATTACAAGCGTGTAAGTGACACATTACTTCAGTTTGCAATTGTATTATATTATAAGAAACTGCACTCCCAGTGCCAAGATTCCCACATTGGGAGGCAGAGTGAAGAATTAGATAGAGAGCTTGGTGCAATCAATTTGCAATCTTCTTGAGTGCTTGCAGTGGAAAATTCTGTCAAGCAAAGGCTTATGGAGTTCTCTTCATTTCACTAAAACATCACATGTAAAATTGAGTAGAGATTTGGGATATGAGAGTGCCAACATTTTACACTTACCTGAAATTCCTCAGGTTGATAGTTTAGTAGTATCAATACCTCATGGATGAGGTCCAAGATTCAAATTGAAGAGTGGAATTTCGGTAAAACATGTTAAGCAAGAAACAAAGTGCTGGAGAAACTCAGCAGGCTTGGCAGCATCTGGAGACAGAAATAGAGTTAAGGTTTCGAGTCCAGTTTGACGACTTTTCAGAACTGCTTTTATTAAATATGTTGTGTTCCTTTTTGCTAATATTCCACAGGGTTAAAAATAGGGGTTAGGGATGATTTTCCTACTTCTGCCTACTTTTATGTATGTTTATTACTATCGCATTTATGTTACAGAACTGCTGAGTATAAACAGCTGGAGTATTCTTGGTTAAAATCGAATCAGAGATAGTAGGAACTGCAGATGCTGGAGAATCCGAGACAACAAGGTGCAGGGCTGGATGAACACAGCAGGCCAAAAACTGCTCCTATGATGCTGTTTGGCCTGCTGTGTTCATCCAGCCCTGCACCTTGTTGTCTCGGAGTATTCTTGGTTGCTATTTACTCAAGGCGACAGGGGTCTCACTTGGACAGTAGGTGAAAGCCCCCTGGCAATGGAAGTGCCAAACTGGGCTCCCCTTTCACCCACCACTCCCCACCCCTGCGAGAGCTGCTGGTCAACCTGAGGCCATGACTGTGCACTGCTCAGTGGCATCACTGGGGAACTGG
Source organism: Rhincodon typus (assembly GCF_021869965.1). Lineage (NCBI taxonomy): Eukaryota > Metazoa > Chordata > Chondrichthyes > Orectolobiformes > Rhincodontidae > Rhincodon > Rhincodon typus. Next base: position 24,200,537 of record NC_063341.1, on the reverse strand, counting down.
TTGCAGCTACTGGTAATGCACCCACTTGACACTCGCTGGGGGGAGAGGGAGGGAAGGAAGGAAGAGGGTGAGGCCGCAAAGGCAGGAGTGGGACTACCTTCCTAATCCTGAATCCCCTAATGCGTTGTTATGAGCAAGGTACCCCCCAACCCAAAAACCAGACCATGCACACCCCTCCTCTCTCTGAGCAGCTCAGATAGGGTTTGCCTTTGGGTTTCCAAGATATTGAATCCCTCAGTTGAACATCAGCAGCGGGAATAGGGCTTTAAGCAGCAGGGGGACTAGGGCGTACAGTTCTGGTCGCCACATTACCAAAAGGATGTGGATGCTTTGGAGAGGGTGCAGAAGAGATTCACCAGGATGTTGCCTGGTATGGAGGGTGCTAGCTATGAAGAGGTTGAGTAGATTAGGATTATTTACATTAGAAAGACGGAGGTTGAGGGGGGACCTGATTGAGGTCTACAAAATTATGAGAGGTATAGACAAGGTGGATAGCAAGAAGCTTTTTCCCAGAGTGGGGGACTCCATTACTAGGGGTCACGATTTCAAGGTCAGAGGGGAAAAGTTTAAGGGAGATATGCGTGGAAAGTTCTTTACGCAGAGGGTCGTGGGTGCCTGGAACAGGTTGCCAGCAGAGGTGGTAGAGGCGGGCACGATAGCGTCATTTAAGATGTATCTAGACAGATACATGAATGGGCAGGGAGCAGAGGGATACAGATCCTTGGAAAATAGGCGACAGGTTTAGATAGAGGATCTGGATCGGCGCAGGCTTGGAGGGCCGAAGGGCCTGTTCCTGTGCTGTAATTTTCTTTGTTCTTTGTTCTTTGTCCTTTGATATCTGTGAGCCTTCCTGACCCACACTTAATCAGAGGCCGAGGTGGGAAGGCAGCAGGGCCCCTACTCTGCACCCTCCCACCTAATTAAATGCCCCGCTGCCACCAAACTCACCTCAGGAGAGGGCATTAAATTCCGATCCTAGATCTTGATTCTGTGGGATCTGCCTGGTTTAAATTTCAGGGCAGGATCAACAACTTCAGAAACAGTTGCTGAAAATCAAAATTCACATTTCATCTTAGATAACAAGGTGTAGAGCTGGATGAACACAGCAGGCCAAGCAGCATCAGAAAGCTGACGTTTCGGGCCTAGACCCTTCCTTTCATCTTGTTCTTTTCACTTGCCTTTCCCTGAAGACTGGGCAAGACTTGATGTGATTTGGGAGGAGTTGCTGACCTGAGCAGTAGATCAGTCTGTCACTGTGCAGGGATAGCAGCTGTAGTTGCTGGAGATATCTTTTTATACCGTTGTTCACTTGAGATCCCTGGAAGTGAAGTTTAGAATATTTGGGCACTTATTACTTTTTTTTTCCCATCTGTATCCCTGGGAATCAAATAGCAGCCATCAATGGAGGGGTTTAAAGTCCTGAATATCTGCTGCTTCAGAGGAATGAGAGAAAAATAAATATTGCCGTCAGTTAAAGAAAGGAAAACAACTGAACCCAAATAGAGGGAAATGTATCAATTAGGAATGGGAATTGAGTTTGTAGCTTGAAGGATGCACCAGATCTTGCTGTTACAATAAACTTTTGAGGTTACAAATTACGCTTAATCTTCATTCTGAAAGTTTAAAATTGGTGATCTTCATAGGCTCCTCATGAATCGGTATGCAATGTTTATCTTTTGTTTAATCCAATTGTAACTATTTTCTTAAACAGGATTAAACTCCCCAATTAATAAGTAATTGCTCTAAATCTCATTTCTGAAATGTAACAAAAAATAACGACTTTATTTGAAATAATGCTGTGCAACAATGGGCACAGATAGTTATAAACTGGAATTTCTCCCTCTGCTGCAGGGGTATTATAAAATAATGACTTTATGAAAACGAGAGAGAGACAGATTAAGCAGAGGTATCCACCATCAGAGCAATTCTGATACCTACACTATTTATTTTCAATTTTTTTTTTGCATTTAAATAATCAGTGACTTGTCTGTAGTATACAGATCCAGTTAGACAGACGTCAGGGTCAGGCTTTATCTCCGATCAAGACAAAATGCCATACAGTGGCGGTGTACCTACCTCTGGACCAGGAGGCCAGGGATCGGAGATGGAGCTTGGGAGATATGGAGGCTGCAAGGGGACTGGGAAGAAATGGGGAAACTACTGGCTGCAAAGGAGAGTGAAAGAAACCGGGAAGCCCTTAGAGGTTTTGGAGACAGACAGAGGCTGCAAAGTATGAGAATATTTCAAAAACGTCAACAAAGGAACATTCAGCTAACAGGGAGAAAGAAAATTTGAAATTACTTAAGTAATTAGCAAATTAATGTGGTATCTCTAAAGGTGTTGCATGTTCAGGAGCTACCCTATGGGGGAAGATTGTAGTAGGTCCCATTGTAATGAACACTTCTCAATTATTAAATTTAAATCTGGAATTAAGATCTGAGATGCAGAGAAAAGACTAGTAATTTCTGGGTTAATGTATTCTGGCTTTGTGAATATATGATGGAAATGCATTAGCTCGTACTTCACCAATATGCTGAAGTTGTGTTCAGGGTGATGGCTTTTGTGTTTAAATGTATGGGTCAGTTATCTTTTTTTTAAAAAAAAGTCTTTTGTTTCTTTATGTCTGTCCTGGTTTGTTGTGGGTTTAAAGTTAACTGGAGTTGATAATGATTGAGGATATTGATTTAATTCTTCTGGTTCTGATTGTATAAGTCCAAATACCCCATATATTAACACAAAAACAGAAGATAATGTTTTATGTGACTCCATCACCTTTATAAAGAAGTGACTCGGAATAAAAAAAAAGTGCCTCCCTGCTTCCTTTAGCCAAACAGATTCCCTCAAGAGACAAAAACAAATTCCTGGAAAAGCTCAGTGGGTCTGGCAGCATCTGTGGAGAGAAATCATTTAATGCTTTGGATTCTATGGAAGGGTCACTCCACCCAAAGCATTAACTTTGATTTCTCTCCACAGATGCCGCCAGACCTACTGAGCTTTTCCAGTAATTTATGTTTTTGTTTCTGCTTTACTGCATCCACAGTTCTTTCAGTTTTTTACTTAAGATCCCTTGGTGAGGGAGGGGTAGAAACATTGTGCCCTTGTCAGCAATAAATGGAGGGGATGGCTCTCAACAGCTCCACCTGTCCACCTTCCTGACGCCATGCTTCTCGATTTACATACTGAGTATCTTTGAGGGTGGGTCTCCCCAACAATCCTGAGGAAATGACAGACAGTCTGTACAGCTTTACTTGTTCTGCCGACAGTGACAGACCTACCTGCGTCTTGGTAAATACTGGCAGTGTTAGAATGTACCCCTTAATTGCTCATGAGTTGTCTGCTGAAGGGCCTTAATCGTTGTGGGACAGGAAGACCGATAACAGACATTTTCACCCCAAACTTAACCAAGTTGGAGTAGGAGATGATGGAGTATCTGTGATGAGGATATGTAATCAACTCTGTTGTATTCAAAGATCTCGTGCAATTAACCAAAAGGAATTTTTCAGACATATGTCTTAAATGATATTCTCCTCATGGCTACAACTTTTAGCTGAAGAGACAATGTGAATATCTGAATTGAGGATGGTTAAAAATAAACCATTTTGCTGGTTAGCAAAGAGCTGAACATCAACTTCATTTTCTCCTTGAACAGGAGCTCCAGAAGTTTGAGGAATACATCTTTGCAGATTATACAAAGCTTATTCAAGTGGAGAATATCTATGAAGAAATCTTACTTGAGACTGTTCTCAAGGAGGTGGTCAAAGGTGAGTGTTTTGTTTCTAAGTGCCAACCTTAGAAAATTAGCTGAAACTTCAACATGGCTGGTACAGTTCTGGAAGACCAACAACTTAAATACAATGGTGATACAACAGCACTTAGTCTGGTCATTTAACCTCGGGTATACCCAAAATGTTTTGATTTTTCATTAAAGAGAAAAAGATCTCCCAGCTAGTTTCATGCTCACCTGCTCAGTATGGGTTAAGGTAGGAAGGAGATGTTTTAGTACTGTGAACTGACTTAGGCAGCTATGAAATATGGCTCATACGTAATAGCCAAATATCATGTACGTTTTTTTATTCATTTGTGGGACGTGGGCATTGCTGGCTGGCACTTATTTCCTATGCTAGTTGCCCTTGAGAAGGTAGTGGTGAGTTGCCGTCTCAAACCCTGGCAGTCCATGTACTGTAGGTTGACCCACAATGCCCTTAGGGAGGGAATTCCAAGATTTTACTCAGCAACACTGAAGGAACGGCAATATATTTCAAAGTTGGGTGATGGTGAGTGGCTTGGACGGGAGTTTGCAGGTGGTGGTGTTCTCATGTATGTACTGCCATTATCCTTCTAGATAGAAGTGGCTGCAGGTTTGGAAGGTGCTGTCTAAGAAACTTTGGTGAATTTCTGCAGTGCATCTTGCTGCTCTTGGGCGTCGGTGGTGCAGGGAGTGGATGTGGTGCCAGTCATGCAGGCTGCTTGTCCTAGATGGTGTCAAGCTGGCAACTTTGTCACTACACTCAACCCCATGCCTTACATTCAATTTATTGCTATCCACTGTTGAAAAGTTCGGTTATTCATTGTTACTTTAAAATTGCCTGTTGCAGTGATTTCCAGGCTTCCCATTGCTCACTATGTATTGATTACAACACTTCTAAAAATCTGCTGACTAAATTCTACATGCAGCAAGTCTTGTTCATCCATCACCACTACTTTTGCTGAGCTTCATTGTTCCCCAATCACCAATTTTCCACTATTTGAAAATTCTCACCCTCCTCTGATCCAAGTTCTCCAAGTTATAATCTCCTTCAGATTTCCAGATTCTTCATTCTTCTGACCTCTTGAGCATCCATCCTCCTTTGACCCATTATTGGTGATCATGCCTTCAGTTGCACTTTCTCTCTATGTCCACTTCCTGTGCATCTTCCTACCCTCCTTTAAGACTCTCTTTAAACCCAAATCTTTGAGCTTTTAGCTAACCATACTTCTATTTCTTTTGGCTTGGCCTCCACTTTTGACTAACTTTCTGTCAAAATTTTTAGTAGAAAAGTTGCATTTCATTAAGGTAAACTACACGGTTTTAATTTGTTGTCATTTAAGAAACAACTTATTTTTTCTTCATAGTGGTGAATGAAGCTGCCATCTTGAAGAAACACAATCTGTTTGAAGACAACATGACTTACACTAGTGACAGTGATAGCAATCTCACTGACAAAAATGAAGGAAAGACTCCACCAGATTCTCAATCAAGGAGTCCTGCTAAAACATCATCCGAAGGGTCAGATGCTGAGGGATTAGAAACTGAAGAAAAAATGACTTCACAAATGTCTAGCCCTGCAACAGAATCTTCATTGAATGAGAAACAGGAATGCGAACCGTCATCAGCCTCTCAGGATAACATTCTTCAAACTACATTAGGTTCTAAACAGAGTGGAGAAGTGATTGTGCAAGTAGATGCCAATCAGGAACCTGACAAACTAATTACGTTAGATAATCCTAACAATAATGATGATGTACCAACAAGTGAATACCAGAACAGACAAGCTGAAACACAAGAAGAAAGGATACATGCCCCAGCTCCCGATAGTTTAAAAGAAATACATGATCTGTTAACAGTGGCAGTTGTGCCAGTTGAAGAGGGTCCTGAGACTCAGAAAGCTATTCCGTCTAATGATGAAAGCCATAGTCAAGTTGACAAGGAATCTAGTCCAAAAGTGGACGAACATTTTAAGGATATAGATGAAATGAAAGAGGATGATGTGTCCACAGTTGAACTTGTGGATGGTCAAAGTGAGGAAAATAAGGAGCCTAAAGTAGAAAACATACTGGCACCATTTGAGGAACTTGTGGAAAGCCACAGTGAGAAAGCTAATGAACTCAAAGCCTTGCAATCAACAGTTGAGGAACTTGGGGAAGAACAGAGTGAGGAAGATGATGAATCTAAAGGCTCACAGTCAACCGTTGAGGAGCTTTTGGAAGACCATGGTGAGGAAGATAAGGAACCGAAAGGCTCACCACCCACAGTTGAGGATCTTTTGGAAGAGCATGGTGAAGAAGATAAGGAACCCAAAGGCTCACCATCCACGGTTGAGGATCTTTTGGAAGAGCATGGTGAAGAAGATAAGGAACCCAAAAACTCACTATCCACGGTTGAGGAGCTTTTGGAAGAGCATGGTGAGGAAGATAAGGAACCCAAAAACTCACTATCCATGGTTGAGGAGCTTTTGGAAGAGCATGGTGAGGAAGATAAGGAACCCAAAAACTCACTATCCATGGTTGAGGAGCTTGAACACAAAACCTCACCAACAATTGAGGAATGTATGAAAAATCAGAGTGAGGAAGAGGAGTCAAAAGAAGACTTAACAGCAACAGTTAATAATGTGCCAGATGAAGATAAAGCTACAGAACCACTAAAGCAAAATGAATGTCCAGAAAATGAGCCTTGTGTTGACAACATTGAGTCTAATCATGTTTCTGAAAGTACTCCAATGTTGCACAAGGAGGGAGTTCAAGAAGTGCAAACTATAGATACAACAGACACTGAAATAGCACTTGAATATTCTGAAAAGGACAAGGAACAAAATACATTGAGCCCGGATGAAGCTAACGAGGATGAGAAAGATTCACAAATGTAGATCATCATTGATGTAAAAAGAAAAGGGAAGGAATTGGTGGTAAGTGACCCATCATTGCAGTAAGCAAATCGATTGAATCACCAAACAGTGAACGAAGCATCTTGATGATCGAACTTCATTAAAACAATTTGAAGAACACCAAAAAACCCTAGTTCTACTTTTACCTGAGGCCTTTGCTGAGAGATTTCATCATATTTTGTTTTCTAGATTACACTGAGCTGCACTTCCTATTCTTGTGCTATCCTTTTGAAGTGACAAGAGAAGAAATCTGTTCTTGATTTTCTTTTGTCTTTTTCACCATGTAAGGCTTCAAGTGGGTTCAGAGTGATTCGGAATGAATGGGCTGGAAAAAAATAAACCAGAGCTTACACTCAAGTGCGCCAAATGATAATTGAAGAGTGTGCTATTTAAAAAATAAAGATTGTGAAAAAGAATGGAACAGTTTGTATCACAGAAGAGGTGGCTATTATCACAAATCAAAACAACTACAGGAGGTTCAAAGCCAGCAACTTTCTTTGTAATATTAACAATAATCTTCAAAATAGATTATATGTTCAAGTCTGCATTCAAGTTTTGGACAGTATCCACAAAAAGATAGACATTGTAAACCGATATAATTTAGTTTCTTGCTGCAGCTGTTCACTTAATGTATAAAGGAATTACTAAAATCATGTCTGATTTTCACATGCTGACAATTCTTGGAATACTGTACAATTATTTGCATTACTCTGTTTATAACATAGAATTTAGGCTTCAGTTCAGTATAGTTTTAGCCATGAATTAAAACCTGCAATGTAATCATTTAGTAGAATGCTGAGTTTAGATTTATGCCAATGCCAAGACTTCATGCCTGTATGATCACTTTTTCTTCTTTGCTGTTCAACATAAGTGCAGCAATAGATCTCGCTGTTATTTGTTGATTAATGGAATTAATGTCAATGTTTGTGTGACTCCACATTTTCTAACATTCTAGCAGCTTAAAGTGATACTAGCTTCTGTTTGTTTTTTGCACTTCAGGGTTTGGCAATCGCTGTTATCCTGCTCTAAAGTATAGTGTAAATAGAGCAACCATAATACTTCAAATGCAGCATTCACTTTGAGTTAAGAACCAATAACAAAAAGTTGGATGATTTCGATGCAGCCAAAAATGTACCTGCTCAGCAGTCATTTCTTTCAAACTTCAATATCAGTGTCCACTGCTGAAGTTTGAAAGAACAATTCAGGGTTATAGTTGTCAATTTCCAAACAAAAACTCATCAGCTACTTAACTAAAAATGTAAAGCCAGTCATTGCAATAAGGGAAACAGATTGAACATTTCCATTTTATCTTTCAAATTGAGGGATAGGACAGTTCTACGTTAGGACCTGGGTTTGTACTATGTGAGCAGTTCAAATCCCAGTTTCCAGGAAGATATAGAGAATGAATATCACAGGTTTCGTTCTGGAGGATAAGAGGAGGGAAAATGGGGCTTTGTCTCAGAAGTAGTCATTCTCTGAAGCTTGAGATGCATTGCAGAGATACGCTAGTTGATGGCCTCACAGCACTTGAGCTGTACGTTACAGAAAATCCAAAAGCGGGAAGAAACAAATACTTAGCAAGTGGAATTTTTAAAAAAGCATAGAATCACACTATTATGTCCAGGGCTGATGATAAATACACAGCACTAAACAATTAGAGATTATGTAACTGCGAGTATCACATCATTTTAATTGTTGTAATAAACTAACTTATCACAATTTTAAACAAAAATCTATTGATTTGCAATGGTACTCAGTGTGTCTGTTTCCTTATTCCATAGTAAAACATCTTGCAATAAAATATTGACTTTAATTAATAACTAGAAGGGAGTATTAATTGACTATGGTTATAGGATATTACAACAGTATCATCCAAATTTGATCAATGGAATAGAAGAGTTTCGTTTTCAGATAATGGCAACACATTTTTATAAAAATGCACCAATAGTCAATAAGTGTACAGACATAATGAGTCTAAAAGCTTAAATTATCCAATCCTACCCTAACTTGCATTTCATTATGTATCAAACATAGATCTTGCTTCTTTTATCTGGAATTAGAGAATCCATAAGAGTTCTAATTGAAGGTGATAATAAGTAAACCTGACTAGATGCCACACAGTTGATGTGGCATTTAAGCAATAAATGGATCCAGTATCCTTTGTTTCATGGTATGTTAAATATAATCAACTACCAATACTTTCTAAAATATTTAGCCAACTTTAATTACTTTACAAACAACTAAATACATTCCTACTGTAGTTTTAAACATGATATTGCCAAAGAGCACAGTGATGTTTGGTGGTCACTTGGTTCAGTCACATCTTTGAGTTAGCTCTATGTAACTGAGCATTCTTGTTTTATTCTTGGGTCTTCTGTTTCTAACTGTTTTAAAAAAAAAACTTTACATTTTATAATTCATTTACTTTCTCACCAAATACTCAGAATGGACAAAGTCTGCAATTGCTTTACCAAACATAACTTTTTTTTTCAGTCTGTGCTAAGTCACTTCATTTTAATTGGGGTGACCAGTCAGGACACAATTAGTAACAGGGAGCTAAAGGGAGAAAGAAAATCTGATAGGATTCCAGTTCTGGAAAGTGAATGTGTAGATACAGCTAATCGTGGGATCAGGTTTTGCTGTGCATCTTCAGTGGTACTTTGGACTGCTGACATGGATCTGACTTTTCTCTTACAGGATAGGTTTGATGCCAGAGGAGAATTTTGGTGGTCTATCCACCCACTGCTGAATCCTGTCATACTATACGGTTCTTCCTTTGTTGCTGCCAAAGGAGCAGGAAGAGATATCTTAAAGGGAAGAGGCGAAGGCCTTTTTCATTAATTAAATTCTTTCCATGAGCCTATGTAGCAAGGAATGGGAAGTTAAATGGCTTTAATTGAGGTTCAGGAGCTCTAAGTGGGTCTTTCTCCTCCAATATTCAGCTGCGTGAAATTGTTATTGCGCCACAGGACCTACCAGAGTTTCATCCCTTGTGTGTTCCTGCAGTCAGCAGTCAGCAGTAGCAGGGCCCATAAAAAGAAATATCCCTATAGGTATGTGACAGGACTATCTGGCTATGTTCCACACTACCCCACCCTAGTGCAGAGAGAAAGCTGCAGATCAGCATTACTATAGGGAAACAAAAAACGAGAAGAGAAACAGAAATCAGTGGAAAAACTCAGCATCTGTGGAGGGAAATCAGAGTTAACGTTTCGGGTGACGCGCTCCCCCCCCCCCCCCCCAGAACTGTTCTGAAGAACGAGGGCGAAGTAACCTTGTGACAGTCCTGTAGAAATCACCAGATTGCAGATCTTCCTGTCTTTAGATCCAACCAAAGATGTGTGTGCAACTGTCCAGAAGTCCCAAGGCACTGACTGCAGGAATTGACTTAAGAATTTGAATGGGAATGGGAATTCCAATGGGAAATTCTCCTGCCCCCTGGGGTCCTCTTTTTTTTTTTTTTTTTTTTAAACTCTCAGTTAAAGTCTGACACTTCAGGCATTTCTTATTCATTAACTTGGATCATTACTGCAAAATGTTAGACAGAAAAGCCCTAGTCTAGTTCCTGAGTAACTGGACAGCTGACTTTCTCAAACCATGATTTAGTTCTCTGTCCACATGGCTCCCACCGCCCCGGACCCAACCTGAGTAGCCCCCATCATCTGATCCCCTACCCCACTTCCCTCACAATCCATCCTCACTGGCCTCCAAACTGAAAACCCCTCCCCTCACCCAACCACCCTGATGCACGTACCCACTCACCCAACTGTAACCCTACACCTCACTATTGGCCTACCCTTCTGCCATATACTTAGCAGTTAATGCCACATAAAGAAGGTGTGACTTGTCTTGATCGGAATGCTCCAGCATGATGTTACATACCACATTTCCAAAGAAGCCAGGATTGAGAGACTCAGTCGGAGGAGGGAAATGTAGGAGCAGAACAACAGTCCAGTGTAATTGGCCTGGATCTTCCAGAAAGCAATGAGTTTCCAAAACCATCAATAGGATTGTACTGTAAGATAAATCTGAGTACCGTGTTACAATAAACTCTGGTTGAGGATGGAATCTCTGTTTCAGAAACATTGGAATTCCTTATTTCATTAGCTCCAACTATTCCTATACCTAGAGAAATTGTTTGAATTTTAGTCAAAACCTGGAAGAGTGAAATTGCACAATGTGGTATTACTACAAACATTTTAATATATTAGTAATTCCATACAAAGGCCGAATGTATTTTTTTTTCCCAAGTAATATACAATTTATTTTCAACTCAACTACCAGCTAATTTGGCAAGTCATTTTATATCATGATCTTAAAATCTCTGATTCTGTTGGGAGACAAAATGGACATCATTTTTAATCATAGTTTCTTCACTCACATTTTTGCCATGTCTTATGAGGCTTCCATTTCAATAGAAACTTCATGAATTGAGATAATTTTATGTTCTGTTGCAATCTGTCTGGAAACATGGACACAGCTATTTAATTTCTATTTATATTGGCTGTTTGATTCTTGAAGGTGGGAATAAGAAGGATGCACACTTTTTCTGAATAGCTTTAAATCCCCAATGAATTTCCTGAAACAGACACCTTGCCACTAAAGCAGATAGAGTAGCGGAAGCAAGAGAGCTCCAATATCAATTCACCTTTCTCTGGGTATTGTCTGGGATACACATTTATGTTCTGAATTTAAACATTTTTAATTTGAATGAGATTTGTATTATAATTAACACATACAGTGATGTTGCCGCAAGTTTCAAAATTAAATGTTTTAACAATTAATGTTTCAAATGAAGCATGCAAGTTCTTTTTCTCATGACTTCGTATTTTGAAAAACCTGTTCCTTTAATGTTGGACCTAATATTATTTTTGATGAATTAATTGTCATGATTAAAAATAACTAAAAATCCACTTCCAAAGTTTATGGTTATTGATAAAGATAAAGCAACTCCCTTCATATTCTGCAGGCCAATTGCCAATATGAATTACAGCTGGATCTTCAGAGATCTGCAGGAATTATATTGAATAAAGTACCAGGCACAGAGCTACTTTTAAATTGCTGCTTCATTTTAAATATTCTAAAACAATCTGTAATACTTTCCTGCTTAAGTAATCCTCTCATAAACTGATATATAATTCCAGAAAATGCAGTTGTCACTCAATAGGAATAGGCTCATCTATTCCCAGTTTCACAGAGAATAATAGAGAGCTGAAAGCAAAGACATTGCTATAATCCAAGTGAAAAAGGCACCGAAAGACACACACACAGGGACTGATAGCTATCGTCAAAGGTCTGAGATTGGATGCCCTTGTAATGATGCAATACCACAGATATTGTTTTTGTTTCTTTATTACTTACATAAAATTTAAAAGCAAATTCATGTAAAATAGTTTTGCCTGATTTCCATAATAACTATTTTGTGATACCTACATATGTAAAGTGCAATTAAAAATGCTGCTGGCTCTCAAAATAGAACACACAATCTTGGTGAAGGCTTAATTTATGGCATGGCCTGGAGGTGATGACCATAGTATTAAAGATAAAACTAATGATGAGATGCCTAGAAGACAATAATTTTTCTTGTCTGAAGAAAAGGTGACCCAAAAAAGATGAATTTGTTAATACTAAAATTATAAATAGTGGGCATGGTGGTTCAGTGGTTGGCATTGCTGCCTCACAGTGCCAGGGATCCAAGTTTGATTCCAGCCTTGGGTGACTGTCTGTGCGGACGTTGCACATTCTTCCTATGTCTGTGCGGGTTTCCGCCTGGTGCTCTGGTTTCCTCCCACAGTCCAAAGATATACAGGTTAGGTGAATTGGCTATACTAAATTGTCGATAGTGTCCAGTGATGTGCAGTCTACGTGGACTAACCTTGGTAAATGCAGCGTCTATAGGGATAACGTAAGGGGTTGGATCTGGGTGGGATGCTCTTCGGAGGGTTGGTGCTGACTCGATGGGCTGAATGGCCTCTTTCCACACTGTAGGAATTCTACGATTCAATAAATTATTCTCAATAATAAATGGCAGGCAGTTTCTTGGACATTTTTTTTTGCCATGAGAGTGGTTTTCTTGCTGAATCTTAGCATAGATCCTGCCCTTTGGCATTTCTCTCATCCAATTCAATTGCCATCTTACCACACACCATGTGCATAATGTGCAACATTGAAGCGCAGAAGTGAACTATAAGTGGATCAGAGATATACTATGAGGATTCCTAAAGGACGGAACATATTAGATGCCAATGCCTGTGGATGTGGGGTGCGTGTGACACATGGAGTATCCCCAGGGATATTTATGCCTGGAGACCCTTTGGTGCAAGCAGTGAGCTGAAGTCATCAGGTACCCACTCTCATTCCCATGTCAAGAATCCTCAAAGTCTAGCCTGCTAGGAAGGTGAATATTAATGAGGTGAGTTGTGGCATTAATAAGGCGATATAGCCTTAATCTCCCTTCTGGCTAAAAACTTAGCAAATGGCAAAAAACTTGACACAACTGGCACTTGCCCATTTGAGAGGAGCACTCTTCCTGAAGAACCCACAGTGGAGGCCACATCACCAGACCCTGGCAGCTCAGTCTGAGGTCATCATTTGGCTCAGTGCCTTCTCCATGATCTGGAGCAATTCACAAAGAAGGTCAATGAACTTCTTCACTCTGCAAGGTTAAGTGCCATCATCATCTCTCTGCTACCTCACACTCATTATGTCTGTGCTACTGTACCTAACTCCCACCAAGGTTCATGTTCAACCACGGTCACTATTACATACAACATCTCCCCTATCACCCACCCAATTCCCCCAGAAGTTTAACCCTGCATAACCTCTGCATGACTTATTCATAGAGTCGTACAGCACAGAAACAGACATTTTGGCCCAACTTGTACACACTGACCAGGTTTCCTAAACTGAACTAGTCCCATTTGCCTGCATTTAGCCCATATCCCTCTAAACCTTTCCTATCTATGTACCTGTCCAAATGTCTTTTAAATGTCATAATTGTACCTGCCTCGACCACTTCCTCTGCCAGTTCGTTCTATATACATACCACTCTCTATGTGAAAGATTTGCCCCTTAAGTCCTTTTAAATCTTTCCCCTCACACCTTAAACCTATGCCCTTGAGTTTGGACGCCCCTACCCTAGAGAGAAGACCTTAGCTATTTACCCTATCTATGCCCCTCATGATCTTATAAAACTCTATAAGGTCACCTCTCAGTTTCCGAAGCTCCAGGATATAAGGTTTACTCGAGATGCCTCACCACTTTCTCCACCTGCACCAGAACAAACAGCTGGGCAACCACATTCATCTTACTCAGCCCCTCCCTTTGTCTGATTCCAGGAGAAAGGGCAGAAAGAGCCAAGGCAGGTATTGGTGTACTTGGCATTCAGCTCCTCACCTCTCACAGGGAGAGGATCTTTGCCCTGAATGATAACCAATCCTGTGCTCATGCTCAAAACCTCCATTTCCTGGCAACCGAGTATCAATCATTGTCCATTGCTGTTTTGGTCTCCCTTTACTGCCATTGTACATGGACTCACAACATACCCTAACTTCTCTATACCTATTTCGTCACTCATCCTCTCTTTCGTCTCCTATAAGAGTTCACTGGTATCTGCAGGGTTGCTGCGGTCAAAAGGGATGCCCCACAGGCCATCTCCTCCTCCACCTCTGAGGAAGAAGACACTGATCATTCAGAGGATCCTCCGGCAAGGGTGACCTCCTGTACCCTCTACCAGCTCAGAGTTTGACACCTTGATGCATACTTTTACTAGATTGTAGTCAGGAACACATGCTGGTGAGAACCACACTGCCATATCTCTGCAGCTGGCAGAGGAAGAAGTGTCCCTGGTGACTGACAGTCAAAGGACAGCCAGAGACTCAGCCCCAGGCAGGAGAGGACCCCACAGGGTCATCAACTAACAATTTAGGCATAAGAGCAGCAGGGAGAGGCACTAGGCAAACAAACACTAAGGTTGGAGGACCCCATGGTTTGCACTGTGCTGCCTCTGGTATGTGAGCATTTGGCTGCCACCATGAACAGGTTGGCAGGTGCAATGGAGAGCCAAGTCCAGCACACTGAGTGTCTGCTGGATGTATGAATAGACCTGCACTTTATCACTTTTACATTGGTGTTCAGCATCTATGGGAGTTCAAAAACAGAGGAGAGTGCACCTGCCCCTGGGCAGGCTACACACAGCATGTCTGGGTCCTGTAGCCACAAACACCTTCAGGGATCTCCAAGCAGAACTCCAAGGCTAACAGACCTCACTGCTGGCAGGCTCCCTCCATCCCTGTTGTGGACACTGCACCTGAACTTAGATACAGAGGGAGGAAAAAGATTCACAAGTCCTTCCGATAGAATGTAAATGGTGTGGACGGAATTTCGTTGTTAATACATTCTCACATCTGTTCACTTTTCATTGTCAGTTATGTTAGTAAATGTCATTACAGCTGCAACTACAAGAGTGAAGGTATAGAGACTAGCCATCCTTAGCGCTACACAATGTTTTAAGGTCCAAGGTTTGAAGTGAGCAGCTCCTAAACCATGTGCTGGTTATGAGATCTTGATAGTTGCTTATTACTTTGGCAACGACTGTGAAACTTTCAATCCGACAATACGTTGCTTGTGCATCACAGCAATTATTAGGATTGATTCGTAATGTTGCATGATATGGTCAAGAGTGCTTGGGGCCAGCATTTGTACTGTATGCTGTAGGTCAATGCACAAGGTTTACAATAAGCATTTTGTGGTCTTTCAGCTGCACTCTATCGAAGTGTGTTTAGTGCTTTTGCTCTTTAAAGATCCTCACATTTTAAAAAATTGAAGCCCTCTCCCTCATATAATTAAGCACATACTCGATACTGGGTACACTTGTTATTTTCATCACAATGGGAGGAAACAATAGTTGTGTATCATGCAGTGTGTCACATGCTCAGCCTCAGTCTGGGTGACCCCCAAACCTTCATATTTCCTTCCTTGTTGCCCTTACTGTCAACCCCATCGATTTTGATCCTCCCCACATTTCCAACTAATTTATGAAATTAATTGTTCACCAAACCCCTTACCGCCTGAGCCCTAGATATGTTGAGTTATCATGACAGAAACTGACCCCATCAAAGCCAGGGTGCTGTTGGCAATCAGTGAAATGACCCCAGCAACAAATCTCCTCCCCACTCGTCTCTATCACCTTTCCCTCTTATATGTTGAATTCATAATTTTAATCCCCTCTTCAGCCCAGTACACTGCCTCCAGTCCCTGCGATTGGGACCCCAGCTTCTCTCCTACAGCAGCGGCCCCTGATAGTCCTCTGTGACTTTTAGTGGACATACCCCCAGCGTTGACTATGACCCAGCCCCTTGATTAAGGGGACAGTCCCAACTGATGACTGACCAGACCTCTGACTGATCCGAATGCAGCTCCGCAGCTGACTTACTGCAACTCCTTGGACTGGTTGCAGTGGACCTACAGGGCTGACCATGGCCCACTCCCCAGATTGTGGATGGATGGACCCCCTGACCCTGACTGGCCAAATCATGTTCAAGCCCCTGGACTGATATCAGGCTAAACCCTTGACTGGGTGGCACAGTGGCTCACTGGTTAGCACTACTGCCTCATAGTGCCAGGGACCCAGGTTCAATCCCACCCTCAGGCGACTGTTTGTGTGGAGTTTGCATATTTTCCCCATGACTGTGTGGATTTCATCTAGGTGCTCCAGTTTCCTCCCACAGGTGTGCAGGCTAGGATTGGCCATGGGAAATGCAGTGTTACAGAGATAGGGTAGTGGTGGTTCTGTGTGGGATACTCTTTGGTGGGGTAGTGTGGGCTTGATGGGCCAAATAGCCTGCTTCCATGCTGTAGAGACTCTATGATTCTAATAAGCTACAACCCCCTAACCACAGGGATATCTCCCTTTATTTGACCAAGGACTATTGCTCTTAGACTTTGAGACATGGCCAAAAGTCCAAAGCACATGCAGTATGATTACCGTGTAAGTTGCTGGCACATGTGCAGGTCTGACGTTGATGTAGCCATACAGCAATACGTCACTCCCTTAACTCATCATTCTTAACAACAGTGACAAACTGCCTGGCATTGTGACTGCGTTAAAAGGCTAGTCAAGTCAGATGTGCTGTGAACCTTTACAATCTGGCTGACAGGCAAAGCAAGGCAAGGCAGAGAGGCTGTAAGCATCCAAATAGGTGCAAAGTGAGTGGACACCAGCAGAACAGATGTGAATCCTTGTTGTGCACCATGGCTAAAGCCTTGAGATAGGTGCCTGTTTCTGTGGGCAAAGTGTCCTAGCAGCAGCATTGTAATTAAAGGTGCCAGTGCAATTCAAAGTATAGAACTGAAATGCAGAACTAGCTTGCAAGTGGATTGGTGTTGTGCCGGGAGGGTGCAGTAAGCCAGGCACATTTCTGATCCCATCATCGGTGGACAGGGGGTGCATGCAGTTAGTCCATGAGTGTACCCCGAGGTGTTGGTGATTGTTAGCCAAGGTAGAGGTTTGGCAGAGTAAATAGTGAGTTAAAGTCACCACGTAACCACTCTTATTTTCACGTTGGGAATTTTCACCATATAGTTTCTTTCCAGCAAGTTAGAGAATGGGAAGGTGCATATAAATGAAGTGAGATAAGTAATGTTAAAATCTTAATACTTGCAAATCAATGCAGATAAGCCTCTCACTGCTCACTAGCAAGATTCTCACCTTCTCATTCAATACTTGATTGGAGAATGGAAATTTTTGTTTTTGAAGTCAAGAATCTCACTACTGCTGATATCACCCAATGTTCCCATGGTTCTCACCAATTCCCAAGTCATTCAGGGGCTAGGAATATTCTTTTCAACGGCTTGATGTTCATTGGTGGGATCATGTTCCACATGGAGGTTTTAGAAAGGTGGACTGCTGCCTTTGCTCAGTAAATGTTGGGATGCCAAGCAACAACCGCACAATACTTGTCAGCAGGCTTCACATCAATGTTAGGGTTAGTCCTGAGAGAATGGACAGCTGAAAATTCAGAGGGGAGATTGAGACAAATTGAGAGGAGTAGAGAAACTGGGATGACCAACGCCAGAGTTCTCAATACAGAAATATTTTGAGGTTAAGGCATCAGATAGTGTTTTTGGGGAGGCAGTGGTGTAGTGGTAATGACACAGGCTGGTGATCCAGAACTTTAGGCTAATGTTCTGGGACATGGGTTCAAATTCCAACATGTCAGATTGTGAAATTTGAATTCAGTGAAAATGAGGATTGAAAAAGCTGGTCGAATAAGAACCACTGTTGATTGTTGTGAAAACCCATCTGGTTCAGCACATGTTCCTCAGGGATGAAATCCGCCATCCTTACCTGGTCTGGGCTACATGTGACTCCAGACACACAGCAAGGTGGTTGATTCTTAACTGTGACAAAAACAGAAATTGCTGGAGAATCTCAGCAAGTCTGGCAGCATCTGTGCAGAAAAGCAGAGTTAACACTTCGAGTCCAATGATCTGCCTTCAGAACTGATAGCAGCTAGGAAAAGCTGTTGTGGCACTTAAGCAGAAGATGGCAGTCAGGGGTGAGAGGATAGGCGGAGATGCAGCCCACAAAGAGAAAGAGAGAGAGTGAGGACAATTAGGCAGGCAAAGGGATGGATTATAATACTGGAGAAAAAATGCTGATAATAGGAACATATGTAGGTGAAAATGGGTTGGCTATGCTGAAAGGGCCTGGGGTACTGGGGTGGGTAAAGGACATAAAAGAAGGTGTTCAGCTTCTAAACTTATTGAACTGCATATTGAGACCCAAAGGCTGCAGGGTTTCCAAGCGGAAAATAAAATGCTGTTCTTCCAGCTCACGCTGACTCTCACTGTAACATTATAGCAGGCCCAAGACAGAAATGTTGGCCAGAGAACACGGTGGTGTATTGTGAGCAGTGGATGCAGCAATCTAGACTGTGTAAAATGCAGGTAAATCACTCCTTCACCTGGAAGACATGTCTGGACTCTTCGATAGTGAGGAGGGAGGAGATGAACAGACAAGTGTTACAGTTCAGAGGTAGCAGGAACTGCAGATGCTAGAGAATCTGAGATAACGAGGTGCAGAGCTGGATGAACACAGCAGGCCAAGCAGCATCAGAGGAGCAGGAAGGCTGACATTTCGGGCCTAGACACTTCTTCAGAAATGGGGGAGGGGAAGGGGGTTCTGAAATAAATAGGGAGAGAGGGGGAGGCGGATAGAAGATGGATAGAGGAGAAGATAGGTGGAGAGGAAACAGACAGGTCAAAGAGGCGGGGATGGAGCCAGTAAAGGTGAGTGTCGGTGGGGAGGTAGAGAGGAGATAGGTCAATCCAGGGAGGACGGACAGGTCAAGGAGGTGGG
>NC_063341.1:24131168-24181135 GCF_021869965.1 Rhincodon typus | reverse complement strand
GGTTAGAGAGGCGGGGACGAGCTGGACTGGTTTTGGGATGCGGTAGTGGGAGGGGAGGTTTTGAAGCTTGTGAAGTCCACATTGATACCATTGGGCTGCAGGGTTCCCAAGCGGAATATGAGTTGCTGTTCCTGCAACGTTCGGGTGGCACCGTTGTGGCACTGCAGGAGGCCCAGGATGGACATGTCGTCTGAGGAATGGGAGGGGGAGTTGAAATGGTTCGCAACTGGGAGGTGCAGTTGTTTAGTGCAAACCGAGCGTAGGTGTTCTTCAAAGCGGTCCCCAAGCCTCCGCTTGGTTTCCCCGCTGTAGAGGAGGCCACAACGGGAACAGCGGATGCAGTATACCACATTAGCAGATGTGCAGGTGAACATCTGTTTGATGTGGAAAGCCTTCTTGGGGCCTGGGATGGGGGTGAGGTGTCAGGGCAGGTATAGCACTTCCTGTGCTTGCAAGGAAAAGTGCCGGGTGTGGTGGGGCTGGAGGGGAGTGTGGAGCGGACAAGGGAGTCCCGAAGAGAGTGGTCCCTCTGGAAAGCAGATAAGGGTGGGGAGGGAAAAATGTCTTTGGTGGTGGGGTCAGATTGCAGATGGCGGAAGTGTCGGAGGATGGTGCGTTGGATCCGGAGGTTGGTGGGGTGGTACGTGAGGACGAGGGGGATTCTTTTTTGGTTGTTATTGTGGGGAGGGGGTGTGAGGGATGAGTTGCGTGATTGCATGGGAAAATGACCTGGGGGTGTGGGCTGGTGTTGGGAGTGGAGGAGTCGTCGACCGGGGTGTCCTGGAGGGAACGGTCCTTGCAAAATGCTAACAAGGAAGGGGAGGGGAATATGTGTTTGATGGTGGCATCCTGCTGGAGCTGGTGAAAATTGAGGCTTAAGATCCTTTGCATGTGGATGCCGGTGTGGTGGAAAGTGAGGACTAGGGGGATCTTATCGGTATTGTGGGAGGTAAGAGAAGGGGTGAGGGTACAAGTGCAGAAAATGGGCTGGACATGGCCAAGCGCCCTATCAACCATGGTGGCAGGGAATCCTTGGTTGAAGAAAAGAGTGGATATTGTTGAGGCCGTCTTGCAGAAGGTGGGATCATCAGAACAGATATGACACACAGAAAAATGAGGAGAGTGGAAATGGAGCCTTTAGAGGAAACAGGATGTGAGAATATACAGTCCAGGTAATTGTGGGAGGTGGTGGGTTTGTAGTGGATATCTGTGGCCAGCCTATCCTCAGAAATAAGGGAGGAGTCAAAGATGGACTGGGCGAAGGTGAGTGCAGAGTGGCTATTGGAAATGCAATTAATAATTTTGAACAGGAGAGGGAAGCAGCACTGATGATGTCACCAATGTACCCGAGAATGATTTGTGGGAAGGGAACTGAGCAGGTCTGGAACAAGGAATTTTCCATGAGCCCACAGAGAGACCGGCATTACTGGGGGCCCATGTGGGTATCCATATCCACCCCTCTGATCTGAAGACAGAGGAGTTAAAGGAGAAGTTATTCAGCGAGGATGAACACCGCCAGGCGGAGGAGAGTGGTAGTGGTGGATGGGGCCAGTTCAGGCCTTTGCTCTAGGGAGATGCGGAGAGCCCTTAGACTGTCCTGAAGGGAGACGCATGCCTAGAAGGACTGCATATCCATGGTGAAGATGAAATGGTTGGTACATGCAAAGTGGAAATTTTGAAGCTGACAGAAAGTATCAGAAGAATTGTGGATGTAAATCACTTGCATATTTCATAAAGTGCAGGCCATCCTCAGCATTATGTGCACTGGCTGCCTGGGGAGGAGAAAAGCATTACGCTGTTCATTCATTACTGAATTCATTCTCCTTAAAAGTCAGCAGCAATTTGGCATTCTTTCTTTCACCTTCAGCCCCTGAAAATACAGTGGCCTAATTACTAATATAAGTTAAAATTTTGTTCCCCTTGGCACTCGTTTATAAATAAGCTGTGCACATTTCTCTGCTTTTGCTCTCTTTACTTGACTTCGCCCTTAGTTAGTAAAAGATGAGAATACTTCTAATACACTGACAGATGAATCTATAAATTTGGTCCAAAAACAGAAATTGCTGGAGAAACTCAGCAGGTCTGGCAGCAACTGTAAGAAGAATGCAAAATTAACGTTTCGAGTCTGGTGACTCTTCACTTCCAATGAATTTGGTCCGTATACTTCATATTTTCTCAGTATGCAAAATCTAGGTTAGCTCATGGGGTATTATTAACACGTGGCAGGGGGTGACACTGGAAGAATTTGCGCCAGCTGAAAGTTAAGTGAGAAAAGACTCTTTAAAGGCTTTTAGTATCCATCTCTTTTCCTGGTTTGTTTACTTCCGTCTCAAAGCACTCCAAAGTAGGAGGAACGGCCATCGATTTCAAATGTTAACTCTTGTTTCCCACCCTGCAGATGTTACCAGAAGACCGACTAAGTCTTGCCTGCATTTTCTGTTTATCTTGGTTTCTAATAGATGCCTCTCCTTTTCCTTGAGTTGCTGCCGGATTATAACTGAAGGCTGCGTCTATCCTGCCCTGAGAAAGGATACACTTATCAGAGTCACAGCCAATCAGGGGCTCGGGAAACGCAAAGTGACACTTGCTAATCGCGCGCCCACCAGCCAATCGGCAGGGGCGCGGACGTGACGTTTCCCAAGCCTCAGAACCAATCAGCGGTCGATCTTTGCCACTGGGAGGCGGGGACTGCGAAGTTGTCAACGTCAGTAGTCCAGCGTCACCTAAAGATGGCGACTACCAGGAAGAGGTGGGATTGGGAGCTGGAGACGTTGTAGTAGTTGATTGTGTGTGTGAATGGGATGTTCTTGTAGAGTTTCTGTCCTGTGTGTGTCTGTGGGTGGTGAGAATCGGCCCGATGCGTGGTATCGGAGTTGATAGAGAGAGGTTCCTACCCTCTGCCCTATTGGGATGGATGATGCTGCTGCTTACTGTGTCCTGCCTTGGACTGAGGATGGTGGGGGCGATGGAGAAAGAGGAGAAACGCCAGCTCAGGTGAGTCGATGTGGCCCTTTCACCTTCTCGTGACGCGTCACCACTATGTACAGAAAAGTGTGCTTTGTACATGGGCACTTCTTGCCACTTCACCACACCTCCCTGTTCCTTCTGGGAACTCTACTGTCTTCTGGATCAATGTCGAGATCAACAGTTTTAGGGCTCGAGCCACCTTCTTCCATGTCCTTACCCCAAACTCTCGCACACCTGGCCTTGTTATCGCACGGTCTGCTATTACACACAACCCTTTGTTAGCCACTAATAATCCCCATTTATAGCAATTCATTCTCCAACTGTTCTTCTCATTCTTTGGGTTCTATCTCAACCTGTTGTTTACTCCTATCTCCACTCCCCCCATCTTCTGCATAAAAACCAACTTTTTCCTAGCTACTACCCGTTCTGAAGAAGGATCGCCACCTGACCTGAAACTTGGGGTTAGCTCGCAACTAGGAGGGGAACTTTAAGCCGGGGGGGGAAGTGGGGAGAAAAATCAGGTTTGTTTCTTTAGATTTGTTCTAATCAGAAAGTGACTTTTCCAAGAGGTTTTTCATATTAAGTGTATCTTATGGAATATCTCTGTGCTAAATGATTATATCATTTTTCAAAAATGAATTTTGGTTAGTTACAAATGTGTCTCCTGCTAAAATCTGACTTGACAGTCCTTTGAAATTTCTTAAAGATCAAAGCAGAGACCATTATTTAGATAGTTTTCACTTAGAAATAATTTTGTATAATGCATGCTACATTATAAAATTGTAAATTGAACGGTAGTTGCTGGCATTTAAAATAATTTGACTATAGATTATAGTTCTGTCAACAATAGTGCTGTTATTATTCAATGATGGTTGTATGGGTCAGGAAATAAGGAAATATTGTCATTACAATCGGCAGTTTGTAATTCTGCATAAGCCAAAAAGGAAATATTGTGTGTCAGGTCTTAGTAAATTCTGTGGGGAAAGTAATCTTTAAAGATCAGGGCTTTTGCTGTTGGGCAGATAAAATAACAGGTATTAGTTCTACTAGGTATTTTTTTTGAAATAATTTTAAAATGTTCCTACTTTTGTAATTTTAAAAGTATGTGAGGGACTTTGGTGTTTTTCTTTAAAGTATGATGTTGTAAAGTATACACAGAGTAAGTTAACACACTCTAGTTATGAGATGTTCTCCTGTCTGATCCTCTCATGTTTAGGTCATTGAAGTCAGCTTCTCATTGGCATCAATATTTCCTAGTTTTAAGCAATAAATATTTAAGGTGCTGAATGAAAGACAGTGAAAATCTGATTTTCTGTACCAACATTTTTACTAGATACAAACTGATATATGTGAGAAAGTAACGTTGATTGAACAAGGTGATTTTGTAAGCAAATTGTTCAAATTTAGATTTCATCGTTGGACTTTTTTTTATTATTCATTCATGGGGTGAGAGTGTCACCGGCTAGGCAGCATTTATTGCCCATCCCGAATTGCCCAGAGGGCAGTTAAGAGTCAACCACCTTGCTGAGGGTCTGGAGTCACATGTAGGCCAGACCAGGTAAGGATGGATGTTTCCTTCCCTAAAGGACATTAGTGAACTAGATGGGTTTTTCCAACAATTGACGATGGATTTGCAGTCACCACTAGACCTTTAATTCCAGATATTTTTTGAATTGAAATTCCACCATCTGCCATGGTGGGATTCGAATCTGGGTTGCTGGATTGACAGTCCAGCGATAACTCCACTAGGCCATTGCCTCCCCCATTGTTCACTTTGCAGTGCTGTTCGAATATCTATAGGGACAATTTGTGTTGACTGATAACATTATCTCACTGCAAGTGGAATTCCTTTGTAGAATGAAGTATTTATGTGTGTAAGTGTAGTGTAAGGAAGTACTTAGAAATAATTTGGTATAATGCATGCTAGACTATAAAATTGTAAATTGAACGGTAGTAACTGGCATTTAAAATAATTTGACTACAGATTATGTAAGTTGTATACAATTGGCCTGTAACCTTTTTCTGTAATATGAATGGCATATTATCTCTGCAATGGGAAGTTTAAGATGTTCTTGTGTTAACTTATGGAATAAGTTGTAATTACTGAAGGTTTTTTTCACTTATATTTGGAAGTTGAAGAATTCATGATGACTTTGATTAATGTCACAAATTCCTCCCTCTGGTATAGCATGATTTATGCCCCAGACTGAAGCAGGTTCATCTCTTATTCTTAAAAAAAAAAATGCAGTCTATCTACATTCTTTACAGCAAACAGCAACCTGTTTCACAGGTTTACTATTCTCTGAGAAAGAATAATTTCTAACTATTCAACCTTGTCCTGTTGTTAGAGAACCCACAAACAGGAACCCCCCACCACCCCAGTCCTTGTCCCTTGTTTGAATTGAAGATGGAGAACAGCACCTCCATATCTGCTACCATGTGAGAACAAATTTGGACATTATATTCTAACCAATGCATGACCAATACCTTGTACGACAAGAGCAAAATGGTATCTTTTTGTTTTGTAATGAATTTTCCTGTGAGTAGAACATAAGACTGTTTCTGTTAGCTATTGCAGTTTATTTGTCATGACAATTTCATGAGTGGTGCACTATGCTGTGGATGTTTTTTATCCTTCACCATTTGTTTAAATTAAGTTTGATGTAAGGTTTATATGTAATTAGTGCTAAACTTGATAATGTGCTTAACCCTACTTTTTATTTGAAGGTCAAACATAGTTTGTCAAACATTGATGTATTGTCTCAACATACTGAGGTTTGCTTGCAGCTGTTGAATATCCTTTTCAGTCCCCATGCAGCTTAGTTTCATCACAAATTTGCATATCATTCCTTCAGTGAGCGTATCTAGGGTTATTAATGTAAATAATAAAGCCCTTATATCTCAGTACTAATTACTGTTCATATCTGCTGTTGCTAATTTAAATTCTATCGTTTCCTGCCATACTGTCTTGTAACCAGAGATAACACAGTGTGGAGCTGGAGGAACACGACAGGCCAGGCAGCATCAGAGGAGTAGGAAAGTTGACGTTTTGGGTCGGGACCCTTCCTCAGAAAATGTCTTGTAACCATCTTTTTACATGCATCACTAATAATGCTTACTAATTCTTTTGAGGTTCTGTGACTCCTTGTCTTTCCTCTAAAAGAATTTTGTTGTTTTCTGATATTTTGCATCTGCCCTTTCCCTGGAACTAATCAAGGATTTCAGTATTTCAAGTTGAATTTTAAAGTTTGATAATATTGCGGTAGGATTATTGATTTGAAACCAAATTTACTGATTTTAATTGGGTGTGGTGTGAATTCTAGTGCTGGTTCTGTTATGAAAGACAGCATTCTCAGTAAGTTTGCTCTTCCACGTTTTTCAGGAGTCCATGTTACATTGTTTAACACACTGCTTTTTTTTTTATTCATTACCGGGATGTGGGCATCGCTGGCCAGGCAGCATTTATTGCCCATCCCTAATTGCCCAGAGGGCAGTTAAGAGTCAACCACATTGCTGTGGCTCTGGAGTCACATGTAGGCCAGACCAGGTAAGGAATGCAATTTCCTTCCCTAAAGGACATTAGTGAATCGGATGGGTTTTTCCAACAATCGGCAATGGATTCATGGTCATCATTAGATTCTTAATTCCAGATATTTTATTGAATTCAAATTCCACCATCTGCCTTGGCGGGATTTGAAGCTAGGTCCCCAGAACATTATCTGGGTCTCTGGGTTAATAGTCCAGCGATAATACCACCAGGCTATCACCTCCCGCTGTGTTCATCCCAAAATATTGTTGCATTGTTCAAAAACTGACAGCACATTCCAAAATCAATGAACAAATTTTTTCTAATAATTTATTGAGAATATCCAACAATATCATGCTTATTTCTTTTAAAGTATGGAGCCTTTTCATTTTTTGTGAAATGTCTGTGCCATTTAATATAAAACAGTTAATAGTCCAATAAATCATAAGGTACTTTCTGTCCCACCAACAATAGATGTGAAATGCCGTGAAAAATTAGGTGTTGGTCTCCGGAAGATGGAATGGCACTTTAGTTGGTTTTGTTTTTGTCCATGGAATGTGTTCTGAAATTACTTCTGTTTACATGTGTTATTAACATACTTAATAGTGGAAAGGAAGTCAAAGCTTATTTCCTGTGCTTTTACAGTGTTGTGTGTTAAAATGGTGAGCACAGATTGAAGATTAATCAGTTAAGATGTAGCTTACTCAAATTTCAGACGGACAAATATTGGAATTGTTATGGCAAATAAACCTCCAAGAGAGGATGACCGCAAAGCACAAATAAATTATGTCAGCCTTGAATGGCTTTATTGGGTGTAAATGCTTAGTACCGGATGTGTTGCCTATAGCTACAACAGATGCGATTACCGGCATTTTCAATAAACTACCTCAATCTTTACTGTTTGTTGATCTTGGACAGAATTACAGTAAAAAGTAGTGGAGTGGTATGTACAGTTATGTCCCAAATAAATTGGTTAAAATGCAAGAGACTCTGAAAACAATATAATCTGTTGAATAAGTTAATGTTAGGAATCTATTGTTTGCAAAAAAAAAAATGCTTTTGTGTGCTCCAAAGAGTGACAAGTTGTTGCTCTGTCAATCTTTTTCTTTTAACCTGCCTGCTAAATCTTTTACATTTATTTAGATGATCACAGAATAGTTACCATACATACAGGTACACTCATGATTAACCCAAAGGACAAATACAGTAACGTAATAAAAGGAGGAGAGAAAGAACTTGTATTTACTTAGTGCATTTACTCCTGACAAAGTCCCAAATGTTTCACAGATAATACATTGTTTGAATTACATACAAGTTGACTGCTGCATTTTGTCTGTATTGGGATCCCACAAACAACAATGCAATAATGTACCCTTAGAAATTGATAATTGATGGGTAAATGTTGGTGATGTCTCTCGCTTTCTCTCTCTCTCTCTCTCTCTCTCTCTCGCTTTCTCTCTCTCTCGCTCCCTTTCTCTCCCTCCTTCCTTCCCTCCCCCCACCCTCCATGGTATATAGTACCATGGGGACCTGTACATTGAATAAAGTAATCTCAACCCAGATGGCTATATGAAAGTGATATGTCTTTTCAAGATGTGTTTTTATTTCATGTGTAGCGGTAAAGTGCTTAATACATAAAAAAACAAAATGCTGGAAGTCTCAGCACAATATGTCAGCATCTGTGGAGAGCAAGTCAGTTAATATTTCACATCTGTAACCTTTCAGATGTAAAACAAATTCAATGTCTAATGGCACAGTGGACAGGCAAGTTATAAATCATATGTACTAAAAAAAACTTAAATGCATTCTGAGTCAGTGATTTATGAAATCTTAATTGCTTTGATGAAATCATGGAACAACTTGATTTAATATTGATTCAGGATGAAAATTAGTGGAAATGTTTGAGGTAAGGCTGATCAGATCAGCAATTTAGAGCAGGTACTTCAGAAATAATAAAATCGTCCTTTGCTGTCTTCTAAAAATTTTCCAGTTCTCAGATTTATTACTATTTCTGGTCACTTTATAATGTGTTCTCTTAATTGTATATAGTTTTTAATTTCCTTTGTCAGCCGTGGTTGACTGACCACTTTTGAGTTTTTGCACCCTGAACAAATGGACAGTAGCTGTAAGCCATATAATAGTTATTTTAAAGACTGTCCATTGCCATACCTTTTTAAAATATTTTCGCAAACCAATTCAGCTAACTTGTGCCTTATGCTTTCTTCATTTTCCTTATCAAATTTACTATCCTTGTAGGTTGTTCTTTTTTTGGAAACGTGGTACCCTTGTACCTTTTCCTGTTATGTTTTACATGAGTGTCAACAGCTGGTCTTGCAGCTGTACATTTCCCTTCTGTATAATATAGAGAACCAGCATACAAGTTGTGGCACTGATTCTGCATACACTTTATTGCACTTGCAGCAGAATCGAAGCCCATATTTTCATAGGTCACAGATGCTATTAATTTTCTGAATGTTGTTTTACTATGGGATGCTGTTGTTGGAGGGGGAATGTGTGAATGTTGTTGGCTACATTCCTGTCATCGTATCTTGGTCACCAGATTGAGGCTAGGCTGTGTACAGATGGTATTCTTTGAGGAGGTAACGAGTAAGTTTGACAGAAGAGAGCCAGTGGATGTGATCTATTTGGATTTTCACAAGGCTTTTGACAAGGTGCCACTTGGGTACTGATAAGTAAGATGAGAGTGCATGGTGTTAGGATCAAGATACTGTCATGGATAGAGAATTGGCTGACTGGCAGAAGGAAGACAGTGGGGATAGAGTGTCATCCTGAAAAAGAACAATCAGTGATTATTCCATTCTGCAGAGGTCAGTGTGGGACCACAACTATTCACATTATAAATTAACAATCTGGACCAAGGAACTGAGAGCATAGATGCTAAGTTTTCAAATAACAAAGGTGAAGGGGCAGATAGTTGAGGAAGTGAGGAAGCTATAGAAGGACTTAGGGTAGGAGAGTGGGGGCAAAGAAGTGGCAGATGGAATACAATTTGGGAATGTGTGAGGTTATGCACTTTGGTAGGAAGAATAGAGGTGTAGTCTGTCTAACTAGACAGGAGCATTGTTAACTCCGTTTGTAGTATCTTCTAACAAACCTGTTGCAGATGTGTTATAACAAACCCCTGGAGAAGGTGAAACCTAAATCCAGGCATCCTGGCTCAGAGGTAGGGACACTACTACTGTGCCACAAGAGCCCTAAGCAATGTTTTGTACTCAGCTATAGAGAGATATTTGGGCACATGACCAAGAATTTAGACAAAGATGTTGGTTTTATAAGAGTATCTTGAATTAGGAGAGAAGGAGCTGGAGATATCAGAAGAAATAATTCCAGACCTCAAGACTTCTGCAATTAATTGCAAGTCTCCAGTGGTGGCGCAATTAAAATTGGTCTTGTTCAGAAGGGCAAACCCTATTTGAAATCAGGGATGGGAATTTTAAAATCCAGGTGTTGTTTAACATATTGATCAATGAGCCCAGGGTGATGGTCAAATTGAAGTTGGTGAGTGTTAAGAGACAGCCAGCAGAAGTTTGGATGACCTCAGTTTACGGAGGATATGAAAGTTGCTAAGTTATCTTGTGAATATATTTAAACTAAAGTCTACAATGTTTGGACATGGATTTTTAATGTAATATGTGGGATCATATCCAAATGTTTCAGAAAATTTAAGATACGTGTTATTTTCTTTTGACCTTTTAAGATAAACACTTCACTTCTGTTCCACAGTTATAAAGCTTGAATTGATTCCAAGTTGCATTTGTGATAAACAGCAAGTATCTTTCTGTTGAGTAAATTTAGACTCAGAATAGTTGTAATTTAAAACTATTCAAGTTATGACCACAAAAGTTACGTTTTCAATTTTAAAATATTCAAGTTTTTGGCTTATAATAATAAATTAAATCTTTCGGTGTTGAGCATTGAGAGATTTACTATGTTTGCAGTTGAGTGTTAGTTTTAAAGTAGTATGAGATTTGA
The DNA here is from genome assembly GCF_021869965.1 of Rhincodon typus. Classification (NCBI taxonomy): domain Eukaryota; kingdom Metazoa; phylum Chordata; class Chondrichthyes; order Orectolobiformes; family Rhincodontidae; genus Rhincodon; species Rhincodon typus. The sequence goes on along the minus strand of NC_063341.1, from coordinate 24,170,649 downwards.
AAACATAACTGAATCTAGCATCGGGGATTTTCCCTAGGTAAATCGGGTAAAAATATCATGAAATCTTTGTTATATGAGATTTGTGTGGGAGTAGGAGAGAGGATTGTATAGTGACTATTCTAAAGTGACTCTAAAGTGACATTAGTTGTACAGCATTTTCGTTGCAAATAATACAATCCAATAATACAAACCTAGCTTCTAAGTTTAGAATTTCAACTCAGCAATTACCATAAATTTTCTGCGGCTGAAATTAAATTCTGTTCTGTTCTTGGCTTTTATGGAGAAAAGTGTAGTTGTGCTAAGTACCACATTTATTCCTCATACTGTTAAACTTCAAATGAATTAAAAGTAGCAAAAGGAAAAGTTTTATTACACTGCATTAATAAATGTAAAATGGCAGAAACTTCATTTAAGTGAAAGTTCAGCTCTGTCAATGCTGTCTAATTCATCGTAAAATGAGCTGAAATTCATGTCTTCTGCTACTTACAAAAGATCAAAATTCTATCTGGTTATTGAATATATGTCTGTGATAATTTATTTCCAAGCAATTTGGTATAAGGAATTAAACAATTTGGCATCACTTAAATGTTTGGTCATCTCGATCCAAATGAGTGGTGGTCTTTTTTTAACCATGTTAACAGTTCAGAAACTTTGTGGGTATAAATGAAGAAAAGAGAGTGTCAATCTGGCATAAATGACAGGTCCTGATTGAAACTATTTTCCAATGCTATGGAACTTTCCACAGTATTTGACACAGACTGATATTATTTGCAATTGCTTTTTATGGACATGCTTGGAAAATTGTCTTGGCTCAGATACTAGGAAATGTAAGTTGCTTTATCCTGAAAAAGAAATTTAATTGCTAATCACTGGCTTGTTATAACACGTTTTGAAACAGCAATCAGCCCTTTCCTTTGTACAGCAATTGTGGCCCATGCAAGGCGTAATTGTATATACAAGAAAACTTGTCATTAATAAAGTGCTTTTCAGAGCTAACGACTTCTAAAAATGCTTTATAATCAATTAAGAAATTTTGGAGTGTAATTGTTGTTGTAACGTATAATGTAATTGTGTCCTTATTGCAGTTGTACTTAAATTTGATTTCTTCTTTGCTTGCAGGGATCAAGTACTAGAAATGTTTGATCATGCTTATCAAAATTACATGGTAAGCTGCACCAATTTTTATGTATTGAGGTTTTTAAAATTTGCAGTGCATTAATATTTTTCTAGAGAATCTGAAAGCACTGCATTTAAGCCACAAAGACATATGTGAAAATTATGATTATCAAGGCAGGGTTGAAAGATATTGGAACAGAAAGTCTGTATCTCCACGTATTGTAGAAACTTAAATGAAGACTTGATTGTTTTTGAGTATTAGGTGTATTACTTGCGTCCTTAAAATATTTCAAATCCACATCTATATATTTCTTCTCTGCAGCTGCTAACGTCCAGTCATTAGCACAGTCGTTTTGCTGTAATTTTGCCAAAGGTGGTTTTGGAATTTGAAAGTTTTCATTTCTTAGGAAACAGTTTGTTAATTTAAGATGAGGAAAAGTTTACCAAACTACTCAAGTCAAAATGCTGTGATCCTTCAGTCAATTGTGCATAGTTTCATTGTTCCGGTTTGGTGGGTTTTGCTCTGCATTTGCAGTCTGAACCATGGTCAGAATGCCAAAGCACTGAACTGGTTCAGCGAATTTACAAGGTTAGCAGATGTGGCTGTAGAACTAGAGACTGATAATTAAAGCTGACTGTTTGCTAAGAGGGCTATAATTTTATAATTTGCCATTGTAGTCAATTCTATGTTAGACAGGATCTAACAACACTAATCTCATTTTAGAGCAATGTGAGTAGACAGCATAGTTATTCTGCCAAGTCATATTTGATCAAAAACATAACAAAACTGTTGGCCAGCCTCCAATTGCTGGTGAAGGTTCGAGTATTCTGAAAGGTAATTTGATTGTGCTGAACTTGAGTAATGCTGAAAAAAAAGGTACATTTTTGTCAAAGCTTTTTGTTTTGCACTTATCAGGGCAATTCACAAGAATATCAATGGAAAGGTGAACAGCGATGTTTTTAATGCTATCTATAAAGGCATTGCCATGGAGAATACACCAGTTAGATGATGGCTGATTGTTGACTGCTAAACTTTATTTAACTTTAAACCAGGCAAACTCATTGTGATTGGTCAAGGCTTTGCCCTGAGAAATGAACCAGAGAATTGGTTTCACCTAGATAGTTCAGATGAAATAGGTGCATTGTGTCAACGTGCAAAGGACAGGATCCTGTATATTATTTTTAAATATTTTTCATGGGATGTGGACTTTTCTGGCTAAACCAGCATTTATTATCGTCTTCAATTGTCCAGAGGCTAGTTAACAGTTAACTACATTGGTGTGGATCTACAGCCACATGTAGACAAGGTCAGGTAAGAATGGCAGATTTGCTTCCTAGTGAACCATATGAGTTTTATGATAATCAACACTTACATGGTCACCATCGGACCCGATTTTTATTGAATTCAAATTTTACTGTCTTCTACTGGAGTTCAAACTCATACTCCAGAACATTAGCCTGGAAGGTTATAGATTACTACTACTCCACAGCTTCTTCAATTAAATGATTTATGTAGCTTTTGGTATGCTCTTAAGCACCACGCTGTGATCTTAAAATTGATTGTCAATGTAATTGTTAGCACAGTCTGGATTATTTAGCAAATGTTTCACAATTGCAAAATTACATCTATTGTTGGAAATGGTATTTTAAGGGTTTACAATCACAGGCTGACTATGTATGGTCTATACATAGTCTGTAGGTCCTGAAAAGTGCTCAGTCTACTTCTGATTACCCTCTAAGAATGAGGTATCTCAAAACTCTGAGCAAAAGTTGAAGCATTGTGCAAACCGCTATCTGGTATACAGTAGCTTCACTAGTGGTGGTCGCCACTAACAGGAGACTACTATAAAGTCTAAAAGACATTCAGCTTATCTCAAATGAGTCATGTGTTATGTGAATTTTGTTGATGTGATGCCAAGCTTTAGACTGTCAGCCCCAAAGAATGATGGACTATATCTATTAGCATATCTCCTTGCCTATTAACATATCTCCTATTGCCTCTCTTGCCTTGCAAGGTACTGAATGTATCCAATCAATCCACAGTTACAAAGCTCAAAACGCTGGTTTCCAACATTATCCTATGATTGGTCTATGAAATAATGCTGAGTGTGCTGAGAACTACACTGACAATCATTTAACTTTGTCAGTCAGACTCGCAGTATGGTGCATTTATATGCAACTTCCAGTGCATGCTAATATGCAGGGCTCTATTCTTTGCAGGCAGGAAGAACATGTTCACCACACTGTACCTGTTTCAACTGAACAGAATAGATGACCGCCATTGTCTGATTCACTGGTGCATTGCTCTGGCAATGCCTCTACAAATCAGAGTCCACTTGCCAACCAATCGGCATGCCATTCTCATATAATATAAAAAATGTTGTTTCCCTTTACAACAGTATTCCTGTGAATTGTCTTGATGATGAGTGCAACATGAAACTTTTCAGCGAAGTCTACAAATATTTTGACAATATTTTCAAATATCTAGTTTTAAATACTACAAGGCCTAATATGGTTTAATGGTCTACTTTTGAAAGAAGCAAGGAAAGCATTAACATTTAAGTAGTGCCGTGTCACAAAGTGCTTTACTGGCACGTATTCAGTTTTTGAAGTGCTACCGTGGTTATTATGTAAGTAAATACAGCATCTAATTTGCACACAGTAAAGTATCACAAACAAGAAATGAGCTGACTGACTACTTGGCTGAGAGATAAATGATGAATGTTCATCAAATTGCGCCAGGGAGCTTTTATGTCGGGAGAGAGACTGACATTGGTTTGACATCTCATTCAGAAGTTAGCAATTTTACTAATGTAGCACATTGTACAATTAGTCTACATTGCTTATTTCAGGACCTCAATTTCAGGAGTGGAGCTTGAGCCCATAAACTTTTGATTCAGTGATAAGATTGCTAAACAAATGAACTAAACATCATTTTAAAATTTAGGAGTTAATTCTGCATGATTGTGAATATAACTAGAAATTTGCATTATTGATGGCACTGCCTTGGTTTAATTTAAATATTACAATTCTGCATGGTTGTGATTATAACTAGCAATTTGCATTATTAATGGCACTACCTCGATTTAATTTACATGCACTATAACGTGACACAGATTATATAAAATACCAAGATGTTGACATTTAACTGAAAACTGCATTTAGTACGGTGAAACTATTTTGTGGAAAAATACATTATCATTCAAAACAATGGTACGTAAAGACTTAGCTCAAATTGGTTCTGATACACTTCTAAAGTAGAGAATGATTATAAATTAAGTGTTTAATTTCCAATTATTAGCACTTTAATGTATTGTGGTAAAAGGACTGTCTCATGATAAAATACAGTGATATTTTCTTAAGTTCCTGTTTGAACCTGGTTGACTGTCTGCACCAAAATAAAAGCTCAGCACTGCAGATGCTGGAGATCTGAAATCAAATTCTCCAGAAAGTGCCAGAGAAACTCAGCAGATCTGGCAGCATCTGTGGAGAGAGGAATTAAGTTAATGTTTTGAATCTGATATGACTGTTTGGAACAGTTTCTCCAGTTTTTCTGTTTTGTTTTTTGCTACACTAAATTTGATATTCAGGTCAACAAGATTAAACAGAAGGGGAGGACTGACTGTACCTAGGTGGAGGTAGAGGATAAAGTGAGGGAGAGGAGGAGGATAAAGGTTCAATTTTGGAGCAAGCTGATAAGGTAAACAGGGTAAAAGAAAGCTTAGATCATAGGAGGAGGGTTTAACAGAGGTTGGGGACTTTTTTTTTTGCCTATTCAGCATTTTGGGAAGAGGATTCCAGATCTGATTTCTTAGTCTGATCTGATTCTCTCATTTCTTTCGGGATGGAAAGTTGGGCATTGGTCTAGTATTTCTTGTCAGCTGGTGATTAGAAGAGAGTGATACGATTTGTGAGAATGAGTGAAGGTGAATGAGCAATGTGGCTCAACTGGAGATTGGAAAGGCATTTTTTTTTTTCCTCACTGGAGGGAGGGCAGATGAAATGTTCTTGCCAACGGTGGAATGGGGTAGTTGGATTTTCTTGTTAGGCCAGGGTGGGAACAGTGAGGATTGCAAAGAATACAGTTCAGATTTTCTAGTCATTGCGGGTCAGAGAGAGCTAATTTTGTAGTCCTAGAATAATTTGATGGCAGTTGGTAAAGGGGCAAGAGTTATAGGCTACAGTTGTCCTCAGTGATATTCCAGCTACTTACTATGAGGTTTCACAGGATTTCTGTTCTAATCAAGTTAAGATTTCACAGATCTGTGTTGTTGGAAGTTTACTATGAATTCCTTTTATGTTATTTTTGATGGAGTTCATTTTAGTTGGGAATATTTTTGAGTAATTATTTCCCTACATCCTATTTTTGTCCAGACATTTGAATGAACCAAGGTTTCCCCTGCGATTTATGAACGCAAGGTGCTTGATCAAGACTAGCATTGTTAGGGGAGTTTATGTATTATCCTTATTTTGTCTTTGTTTGGGAGGTCTGTATCAAAGTGCATTATACAGGCATTGTTATGTAACATTGGTTGAACCTCTTCGTAATTAGATTTACGTGGTATGACCTTCAAAATGCTAGCTAAGGAGCGATGCATGTGGAATGTTGCAATCACATGCTGTTTTTAATCTATTATAAATAGGTGGAAACTTGATTTTCAGTTCAAGTAGTAAATGTTTTGAGTTCCAAAGTACAACATTGTGAACATTAGTTTATTTTTAATAATATCTTGCCTAAGTATTGTAGGTTTGCGGTTGACTGAACATAAATTTGTGGATTTTGATCTTTGTGGAAGTCGTTGTACTTGTGTGAAATGTTGATATTATTAGGACTTTTTAGTGGTAGAAATGTCATTTGGCCTGCAAAGAAAAATTAATGTTGCTACATTTCCAACTTGGAAAAAGTAAGACATAAAAATACCCCATCTCTGTAAATAGGTAAAAAGCAATTTGTTTTCCCAGTTTAGAAAACTATTTGTTCTCCCAGTTAGATTCTGCTGTATGCTCCTGAAATATTGTCAGATGTACAAGTGCAAATAACACATTCTTGACATTATTATCTTTACAGTGCTCAGTTAATTTCTTTTCTATTGCTGTCACCTTTACTATGTCATTGGGATGATCATAAACTTGAATAATACAGATATCCTGTTGCCCTAATAACAAGGAACTAAAACTCTATCATTTAACTTTGGTTGATGTACATTGAATAGGCAACAGTGTGGTTATTGCAGCCTTTAAATCTGATGTTTTCTTTGTTACTGAGCTGATCTCATCAGTCCTTGGTAAATCGGTATATGAACAACTGATTTAACAGTTCACATCTCTGTAGTAACAGTTTTGAGCAATTGTAAAAGGCCTGATGTCAGAAATAAGGAAAATTCTAGGATCTGTTACAAAGAATGTGATAATTGGATGCTTAGGAAATAGTAGTAACATTGAGAAAGTCAGAATAAACTTAAAAAGCGAAATAATGATTGACAAACAAATTAAATATTATTTGAGGATGTAACTCACAGAATGAGTAAAGGAGAATCAGTCAATGAGATGTATTTGGATTTTCAGAAGACTTTCAATTAGGTCCCACATAGGAGGTTAGTAAGCACAATAATTATATGGGCTACTATATTGATTGAGAATTGGTCAATAGAAAATAGCGCATAGAAATAATCAGTTAACTGTCAGGTTGGCAGCCTGTGTCGAGTGGCGTACTGCAAGGAGCAGTGCTTGGGCCCTAGGCTATTTGCAATGTATATGAATGATTTGGATTTGGGGACTGAATCTAATTTTACGAGTTTGCTGATGACACTAAAGTATTTGGGAACATGAGTCGTGAGAAGGATGAAAGTGGCTTCAGGGGGATTTAGATAGGCTAAGTGAGTAGGCAACAACATGACAGATGGAATGTAATAGAATATGGGAAGTAATCCACCTTGGTAGGAAAATCAGCGGAATATTTCTAATATGATGAAAGATTGGGAAGTGTTGATGTTCAAAAGGACCTGGGTGACCGTGTTTGTAAATCACTGAAAGCTAACATGCAGGTGCAACAAGCAATCAGAAAGGTGGCTGGTATATTGGCCTTTATTGCAAGAGGACTTGAGTAAAGAAGCAAATATGTGTTGCTTCATAGAACCTTGATGAGATTAAACCTAGAGTGTCGTGTTGCCTTACCCGGGGAAGGATACTCTTAATTTCCACAAAGAGAATGCAACAAAGATTGATCAGAAGTACACTCTTCTATCTGTGTCTACTTAGAAAAAGAAAGAACTAGCCACCTGGGGTCTTTTGTACATTTTTATGAGTATTCATATTTCAAGTTCTCTCCCAGTATACAAAGTATAGTTTGTAGCTAGATAACATAACTTTGATAACGTTAGCTGGATTTTGCATTGAACACATCAGAAGTCTGTGCCACATAATTGCTGTCTAAGTAATCCTACTCCAGGTGTGAATGAATAGCTGTAGTCAATGGTTCTTGTGTATGATGCTGGTTTAGTGCAACTTCTTAACATTAAAATATAGAATTGTAGTCAAAATATTTGCCTCATCTAACCAGTTCTAAAGCATAGCAACAGGTTATCATACAAGGATGCTGACAAAGGTGCTGATATTTTTAGTTTGAAAGTCATGGTTTTATAATCTCAGTACCTTTTTTTACAAAAATAAATTCAAGCTCCCAGTCCTTCTGATCAAAAGACAAATGCCACAAGGTTCCACATCTTAACAAAAACTTTTCTGTATAAGAGTTGAACAAAGAGAGCGTTGCTAATTTAAAGCTTATTTCACAAGTGTTTGTACTTTTAACCCTGGTAATCACAAGTGAACACTCCCCATTCTATTTTTGTTTTCACTTAAGAGCTCCCCATACTTTAGGGATCATGAGGGTTCCTTCCTTTTTCTGGGACCAGACTGAGGTGTGCTAGAGGTCTCAGAAATTCTTTGATTCTCTTCCTATTATTCTGAGAAGTAGGAAATTTCTTGGGTCCTACCACTAACATCTGACTAGGTGAACCCTTTGACTGTCTTTTTCAAACCCTCACTATTATTGATTCCCCAGTTCCGGCATGGACCTCATGGCATTCTTGATAAGTCTCTTCAAAAAGAAGCTTTTTTTAAATTCACTTGAGGGAGGGTTTCGCTGGCTTTGCTAGCATTTATTGCCCATCTCTAGTTGCCCTTAAGGTGATGGTGAGCTGCTTCTTGAACTGTTGCAGACTTGTTGTTGTTTATGATAGTTCTCTGCTTCTGGTTTCATAGCTCCTGGAAAATTCTCTCTTAGTATGTCTCGAACCTGCTCCTTTGGCTGTCACAAACTTCAGCTGTCCTGTGTTTATGTGAAAATTCATACATACAAAACCCAAGTCCTGCCTGACTGCTAACTCTCTGTATGGAAATGGAGTGCACTGGGGTATCTCAGAAATTTAAACAAATTAATTATCTCCAACTTCAAACATCCTTTTTATGTAAATCCATGACTGAAGCAGCTAAAGGGTCTCAGCTTTTACTGGGGTGATCTTTTATTGAGATTAATAGGATCCAGGTGTTCTATCTGCTGGGTCTGGAGTGCTAGTGTCAGTCAGAGGAGGACAATGGGGAACTGGGGAGGGAAGCAGATGAAGGACTGGTCTAGGTGTGGAAGGCGGCTGGGGTAATGGGCTGCATGTATTGGTGGTAGGTTTGAGGAACGGGACTGGAGAAAGAAACCGCAAGCAGACAGCAGAACAGTTGAATGCTGCAAATGAGGCATCTGGGGAAGTTGGATGTTCTGTGGAGTGTGGAAGAAGGCTGCAAGTGGCGAAATGAAAGAGGCTGCTAGAGTGGGTGGAGAGGGTGGTTGCAAAGGACTGAGAACATTTTTAAACCAATCAACAAAGGCACTTAGGATCCAAGTAAACTTGAAATCACCGAGGTAATGAATTTCTTGAAAATGAGTTATGGAATCTCTGGTTTAAAGCTGCCTAACTTCAGGCACTACTACATTTGGCAGACTAGTAGAATTCACTACGTATGAATATGGTCAATTGTTAAATTTAAATCTGAGATTGAGACCAGAGATGCAGAAAACAGAATAGTAGTTATGTGTTTAAAATGTTTCAGCTGTGACTTCAGCAGTCTGTGGAAATTGTTCTTATGGGGATAGCATAGTCTGGATCAATCATTTTGAAAACATGCTTGTTAATTTATAACTGTTTTATACCAATTTGAATGATGTGGTGTCTAGGAAATTAATATTTTCCTTGTGTGTTGTGGCTTTAAATTTAATGGAAAGCTAGGTTTCCTCTTCTGTGTGGATGTCCACAGTCCATATGTGACAGGAGTTCTGAAGCTGGAAGTCAATACATTGAGCCACCGATCAGACTGCGTGGACCCTCAGAATGGCAGCGTGGCCTCGCAACCTAAAGGGAAAGTTGTTGGAGAGTTGATAATTATTGAGGATATTGATGAATTATTCTAATTCTAGAAACATAGGAACATGAATAGACCGTTCAGTTTGTCGAACCTGCTTCACCATTCAGTGAGATCATGGTTGATCTGGGGCCTAACTTCATACGTTTGCCTTGGGCCCATATCCCTTGGCACCCTTGCTTATTAAAAACTTGTCTATCTCAGATTTAAATTTAATAATTGAATTGGCATTCTCAGCCATTTCAGGAAGAGAGTTCCAAACCTCCTCTACTCCTTGCACTTGAAAGTGCTTTCTTACATCTCCCCTGAATGGCCTGGTCCTAACGTTTAGTCAATGCCTCCTGGTTCTAGACTCTTCAACTAATGGAAATAATTAATCCTCACCTACCGAGTCTTTCCTTGTTAATATCCTGAAGACTTCGATTTGGATCACCCCATAACCCTCTAAATTCTAGAGAATGAAGGCCCACTTTGCCTAATCTCTCCTCATAACCCCCAAAATCCAGGTTTCATCCTTGTAACTCTGCATTGAACCTCCTCCAGGGCCAAAAGACCTTTTCTAAGGTGTGGTGCCAAGATCTGCTCACAGTACTCTAAACTGGGGTCAAACTGTGTCTTTGTATTACTGCAGCATAACCTCTGCATCCCTGTACTGCAGCCCTTCAGATATGAAGGTCATGATTCCATAGCCTTGACTCTCTTCTAGATGTTGGTGTGTTTGCTGAGCTGGGAGGTTTAATATTAGACGTTTCGTCCTCTTACTAGGTGACATCCTCAGTGTTGTGGAGCCTCCTGTGAAGTGCTGGTTTGAATTCAATGGTCTGGTTTTTGCTGCTTCTGGTAAGTGCCGGTTCTGGCTGTGCATTGTAATGGTTGGTATATCACGTCTAATTCAATGTGTTTGTTGATGGACTCCATGGCTGAATGCCAAGCCTCCAAGAATTCCCTGGCTGTCCTCTGTTTGGCTTGTCCTATGATAGTAGTGTTGTCCCAGTTGAAAGTGTGGTTTTTCTTATCTGTGTTTATTGAAACCAAGGACATCTGGTCGTGTCATTTAGTTGCTAGCTGGTGTTCATGGATGCTGGTTGCTAGTTGTCTGCCTGTTTGTCCCAGTCTCCACATGGTATCTTGTAAACCACGTTTATCCTGTCCATGGTATCTATTGGGTCTTTAACCCTGATCACTTGCTGTCTGGCATTTATCCGTGGTCTCCATCAACAAACACATTGAATTAGACCTGATATAGCGACCATTCCAACGCACAGCTGGAATGGGCACCTACTGGAAGCAGCAAAAACCGGACCATATAAATTCAAACCGGCTCAAGACAACAGCGCTTCACAGGAGGCTCCACAGCACTGAGGATTTCACCTAGTAAGGGGACAATACATCTGCTATCAATCCTCCCAGCTCGGCAAACACTCCAAAATCTACAACCAGCACCCGAGCTACAATTCTTCACTTAAACCCTGACTCTTTTTCTGCATCTATTCAAGGCATTTCAAAGAGCTATGCACCTGAACTCCCAAATCTCATTGGGCATCCATTGTATTTAACTTTGTGCCTTCTCAAAAAAAATACTGTGATCTATCCTTTCTTGGTCTGAAAAGGATTATCTCTCACTTGCTTATATTAAAATTCATCTACCACAGCTTTGCCTATTCACTTAATTTATCAATGTCCTGCTGTAATTTTATCCTGTTGCCAATACTGTCTACAACACTGCATCATTTTATGTTGTCAGAAAATTTGGATAATTGACTGTAGCATTGTCTAAGGTCATTAATGAATATTGTGTTGATGCCTCAATTATTCATAAATCCCTGTGAGATATAACTAGTCACTTCCTGCCAATTTGGGTACTTATCTATTATTTCAAATCTGTTTCCTACCACTCAACTAGTTTCCTATTCATGTCAATTATTTACACTGATTTCTGTGGACTTCTCCCTTAGCTAACAGTATTTTGTGTGAGATTTTATCAAAAGCCTTCTTGATGTCCATATAAACAACATCCATTGATTTACATCCATCACCTTTGTCACCTCTTCAAAACATTCTGAGATTTGTCAGACGTGACTGACCTTCCATGAATCCATGCTGATTCTCCCTAATTAAGTGAATTTTTTTGAGGTTATCAGTTATTCTATCCTTGATTATAGACACCAGCAATTTCCCCACCACAGATGTCAGGCTAACTGGTCTGTAATTCCCAGGTTTCCCTGTTAGCCTTCTGTAAGAGCAGAATGACATGTGCAAATTTCCAATCCAGAAGTGCAACTCCTGAATCCTGGGAACTCTAAAAATTTATGGTTAGGGCATTGGGAACATGCTGTACTACCTCTTTCAACAGCTGCGGATGAAAGCCATCAGTTCCTGAGTATTTGTCACTCTTCAGTTCTATTGTGTTCCCATTATTGATGACTTACTTCAGCCAGTTTCATTTAGACCTGTCCCTCACACTCTTTAATTTCTTTTGTACTTCTGGCATGCTATCATCCTTTCTGCTGTGAATACCGAAGGAAAATAAGCATTCAGCATGTCTGCTATTTCCCCATGATCATTAATATATCCCCACTCTCACCGATCAGTGGGCTAGTAGTACGCTGAAGCAGCCACTTTCTTAAATCGCTTCTTATTGTCTTTTAAGTCCCTAGCAAGTTTCCTTTCATAATCCTTTTTAGCCGCTCTTATGTATTTGTCCCTTTCTTTTAATTTTATGCTGTCACTTATCTCCTTCGATGTCTACTTCTGTGAGAGTCCAAATACCTAACAGAAATACAGAAAGTATTATTATGTGACAGCATCTCCTCATAAATGAGTTAGAGAAAATAAAAAAAAGCCCCTGAAAGAGACCCCCAAAAAAATTTTGAGCCTTGATGCATGGCAAGATTCACTGCTCGACCTTTTGCTTTAGGTTCGACTAGTGATAAAATGAGAGGGGGGGTTTATTCCTTCCTTGTAAAGTTTTTGTTAGAGGCTCAAATTGTATGATTTGAACAGAAGTCTAATGGCATACCTTTTATTGATGAAAATATTGATGTAGTCTTTCTGAATACTTTCTCTTTGGACATGGTTCAATTTTTAGAGAGGAAAAAGATTGACTTTAATTTTTGGATTTGTGCAGGAACATGCTTACCCAGCTGATGAACTAATGCCCCTGACATGTCGTGGCCGTGTGCGTGGTCTGGAACCTAGTCGTGGTGATGTGGATGATGCGCTTGGCAAGTCAGTGTACTTTTAAATCATTCTAGCTGTTAACCACAACAGTAGTTTTTACACAAGCTGAAGAAAATGTGGAATGCAAATCCATTGTTTAGATTGACAGAGTTTTACAATTGATATATCTTGAATGCTGTAATAAGTAAAAGTTAGTATTAATTTGGAACTACAGGAGTTGAAATAGCTGCACCAATTTAACTTGAAAATTTTCAGTTTTGAGCCTCCTTAGTCCGCACTATTTTTCTTCTTTTGTTTCTGGAAGTACCCACTGAAATTTATTAGGCTTTGGCCAACTGACTTGCAGGAGATGGGTGTTGTAGAATCATAGAATCCCTACAGTGTGGAAGCAGGCCATCAAGCCTATGCTGACCCTCCAAAGAGCATCCTACCCAGAACCACTCCCCCCACCCCCCCGCCAAACCCTATCCCTGTAACCCTTCATTTCCTATGGCTAATCCACCTAACCTGAAACCTTTTGGACTTGGGTGTTGCAAAGAGTATTCTGAGTTCTCTCAGTATTTTATTCAACGACAACAACGATATTGCTTTTAATGGAATTCAAAACTACTACTAGTACCCTGAAGAAATCATTTTAATGTGCACAACTATAACATTTAGAGCTCATTTTACACTAAATTATGATGACGGTAATAAAAAACGGGCCACATTCGATTGTGCATGTATAATCTGAAAACCATTTTCATTCAAGCAACAAAATATTTTCTTGTCTTAAAGCTCTAAACAGTCCCAGTTGAGTTGTACAAGCCATGTAATTCTTGGTGATTTAAAATATATAAATTCGTCAATAGGGAAATGGTTTTTGCAAGTCTTTTCTGGGTACCTGCAATTCTGCATTTGGCAGAGTAGGAATGAAACCAGGAGAATTTAAATGGTGTAGCAGTGGGCTGGAATTTTGTTCTTTGCTTGTTTTAGAGCACCTACCATTGGTTCCTTTAGCGATCATTAGTGAGGCTACACAGTGCATGATACAACTAGCTGGAGCTCCTCCTAATTATACCTGAACGTTACTGGAGATTTGGAAATCACATTTTACATTTGTGTTTTTTACCAAGAAAAATAAGAACCTATAGTCATGTCAGTCTGTTCTACTACTGATCCTGTATAACTCAATATGGTGATTTATTTTTTCCTTTTTAAGTTTTCTTTAATTGAAAGCTACAAACAGAGTTCCAAATAATGTGTTAAGATGGGTTAAATGGATATTGGGTTCAAAACGTGTGTATGTAGTCTTGTGCATCTAGAACTATCTTGTTCCGTCCTTGCATCAACTGTACTACTTTTTCTTTCAGGTTTTCTTTGACTTTAGTTGATACTCTGGACACCCTTGCAGTAAGTTAAATGTACTTTGCTCATATTTTAAATGGACTGAAGGATGAATGGCTAGAAAATATTATAAACTCGTGTGCTTTTGTGTTGTAGCTGCTGAATCAAATAGAAGAGTTTGAAGTTGCTGTGAAAAGGGTTATAAGTGATGTTCACTTGGATAATGATATTGTAGTCTCTGTCTTTGAGACCAATATTAGAGTGCTTGGGTAAGTTCTTGGAAAAAAAGATGCCACTATAATTTATTTTACTTATTTTACATTTCTTCTGTAGAACACAGCACATTTAGATTGCATTATGAAATAATATGAAGAATAATAGTAAAAACAAATCTTAGATCATAAATCGAAAGCAAGAATTGATATGCATGAATAAGCCAGTTGGATGCCTAGTAAATATTTTATCCATTAGGGGTTTGCTGGGAGGCCATACAATGGCTCTTATACTGAAAGATCAAGGTGAGCAGATGCAGTGGTATAATGATGAACTACTCGATATGGCAAAGGAACTTGGTTACAGGTTATTGCCAGCATTCAACACTACCAGTGGACTTCCCTATCCTAGGGTGAGTAATACACTTCATTTAATATAATTCAAGAATATACAAATAGTGATTCCCAAAAGGCTTTCGGGTCAAATGGAACTAGTGAGTGGGGGATAAATAGACCGAAGCTGAGTCCAACAGTAGAAATTAGAGGGCACATTTTATGTGGAAGATCGGAAAATGGAGAAGGGAGGATGGAAAAATAGAGACTGGAGAGGAGGGAGTGAAAGACAAAAATGGAGGATGACGAGTGTAAAGATGAGACAGGAAAGAGAGAACAGAAAAGGAGATGGCCTTCTGTTGCAACAGAAGTAAAAAGAGTTGCTTGAATAATGAAGATGGGATTAAAAAGTATATGTATATGAAGGTCTAACTGTGTTGGGTGATTCAGGAATTGACTGCACTTGGAACAGAAATACTGGTTGTTGCAGCTAAATCAAAATCTGTTACCATCCAAAAGGGTGATTTTGAGCTGGGAACAATGTGTGTCAGATTAGAATAGATTTTAAAGCCAAACTACCAAAGGTCTGGAAAGCAGCCTGAATTGGAGGAGGGGCATTGGAAGAAAGGGAGATGGATGGTTGACCATCCCAGCCGAGTCCTTCCAGTAGCGTAAGGCTGCATAGAATCCATTGAATCCCTGCAGTATGGAAGCAGGCCCATCGAGCCACACTGACCCTCCTGAAAAGCACTCCACCCAGAACCCCCATGCCCTGTATTCTATAGCTTTAACCCTGCCCCTAGCCTGCACAACCCTGGACACAATGGGCACTCAAGGCTAGGAGAAAAACACTTGTTGCAGCTTCTAAAAATAGTGAGTCAGGAGTAACAGTCATTTTCATTGGCCTTATGACTGCATTACTGGAGTGAGCTTAACATTTATTGCTGAGCAGGCATTAGAAAGCAACTCTCCATTTATTAAAAATTACTTGAGTTCTCAATCTTTAGTGTCTTTTAAATACTTTTTAAAGTTGCTCTAAAGTTATCCATTGATGTTGGTATGGGAATGCACCCAGAATAAGAGTGACAGAGTGTATAAAACTACTATTCTTTGAACTAACATTACATAACTGTCATAAATTACAAAGACCAGTCACAGCACTACCGTCACCCATAATTCAGTGCTGCATCTAAACAGTGACACTTTTTTGAAATGTTCTCAGTGTATCTCCATTTAATTCATTCATGAGATATGGATGTCATTGGCTGGTCCAAAACTTAATGCCCATCCTTCATTGCCCTTGAGAAGGCAGTGATGATGAACCACCACCTTGAACTGCTGCAGGCTAATGTAGGGTTTGTCAGTACATTTTGAAATCGAGCATTACCATTTCTTGGTTTTAAGATTTAGTGGAAACACTTCTGTGACTAGAATGCGATAACAAGGTGTAGAGCTGGATGAACATAGCAAGCCAAGCAGCATCAGAGGAGCAGGAAAGCTGACGTTTTGGTTCTGAACCCTTCTTCAGAAACCCGAAACATCAGCTTTCCTGCTCCTCTGCTGCTGCCTGGCCTGCTGTGTTCATCCGGCTCTACACCTTGTTATCTCCGACTCCAGCATTGGCAGTTTCTACTATCTCTGTGTGACTACAATGCATTGTTTTATGTTGCACACCAAAAGTATCTTAAATGTTGGATCTAATGGGACTGATGCTTTGGTATTAATATTAGTAAAAATTTACCAATTAAAATAATACAAAATTAAATATCTGGAGATTCTTCGTGTCTAGTGCTATGCTTTAATTTTCCATTTTGATTAATTGCATTTTTTTTTTGAAGTACAGGTCAATCTAAAATATGGCTTGAGACGACCTGAAGCTAAAACAGGTACAGAGACAGACACCTGTACAGCTTGTGCAGGGACCCTGATTCTGGAGTTTGCAGCTCTGAGCAGACTCTCTGGAGATCCAATTTTTGAGGTGGGTGGTAATCTGCTGTGGTTGGAGTGAAGGGAATTATTATTTGGAATGTACGTTGAATGAATCTAGAATCTAAAGCAAATGAGCTCTGTGCCATTTATTAATTTTTCACTGCCTAAAAACAAACGGATCATTCAGCCTGTGACGTGTGTGCCTACTCTGTGAAAGGACTATTGCATTCTTTTGCACTGTTCCAAAGCTCTCAGATTTTTATTAGTTTTTCAAATACTTAACTATTTCTCTTTACTGTCGTCAATGGAATCTGTCAGACAGGACATTTCAATTGCTGCCACCCATCTGTCTTTGACAAAAAAAAATCCTCTCCAAATTATGTTTGCTCTTTGTTAATGATCCTAAATTTATACTCTTTACCCACCAACTTACAACAGTAAATACCTTTTCTGTCTCTTTGTCTTATTGCGGTCCCTCATAACTCTGAACACCCATCTCATCTTAGTCCTCTCAGCTCTGCTCATAACTACAATCAGGTATCAAAATGAATCTCTTCTCCACAGCCTCCGTAGCCTTGTGTATGCTGCCCAAAACTACACACTGTATTCTAACTAATCATTTGTAAATACCTGTGGGTTAATGGTCAGAATTGAACTAAAATTATTTGTACAAGATATCAAAGTACGTGCTGCAAAAAAATTAGTATCAGTTGTCACACCAAGAATTTGTTTGGTCTCTTTAATAAGAGTGCCAGAATTTTTTGTGATGTGGCAGATCACAGTTTCCTATGTCTTATAATATTCTGTCTAGCTTATTTGATCTGCGTTGTTTTGTTTTTGAAGAGCAATTTAATTAATCTCACTCCTTGGCTCTTTTCCCATTTCCCTGCAATGACTTTTCCTTTTCCGTTTTGAAGTCTACTAAAGAATCTGTATCCTTTCCCTGTTAGGTAGTGCATTTGAAATCCTAAACGTTGTTGCCTGTAAGGTTCTTTGCTTGTCATGTCTGATTCTTCTATCATCCACAGTCCCCTCAACACTATAGCATCCAAAATAGCAAATCTAGCACAATGTAGTGATAATAATTATTGTTACAGTAATGTTTAATTGCAGAATATAGACAGGTTACAGGACATCAATTTGAAAGGGCAGAAAATAAGATCAATTTTTACCCATTTAAGGCAAAACACTCTTCCACCATGTTCTAATCCACAAAGTTCAACTAGTTGTTTCTGCATTCTTAGAACAGAGTAGCACAGGAACAGGCCCATCAGCCCACCATGATGCTATTCTAAACTAATCCCATCTGCCCACAATTAGTCTGTATCCCTCTCTTTCCTACCTATTCATGTGCCTGTCTAAATACCCCTTAAACTTTGCTCATGTACCTGCTTCTAGCACCTTACCTGCCAAACGTGTTCAAGGCACCACCATCCTCTGTGTACCTTGCACACTTCCCTTAAACTTTTCCCTCTCGCCTTAAACCCATGCCCCTAGTATTTGATATTTCCATCCTGCGGAAAAAGGACTCCGTCTATCTGTCCTAAGCATTTCCTGTCCTAATTTTATATACTTCTATTGGGCCGCCTGTTAGCCTCTGCCACTCTAGCAAAAACGAACCGTTTGTCCAACCTCTCCTTTTATAGCTAAATCATTCCAATCTAGACAACATCTTGGTAAACCTCTTCTGCACCCTCAAGTCTCCACATCCTCCTCATGGTGTGGGTATTGGACTGCACATATTACTCCAAATGTCATCAAACTAAAGTCTTACACAGCTGCAGCATGACTTGCCAACTTTTATATTCTATGCTCCAGCTGCTGAAGGCAGGCATGTGCCGCCTTTACCATCTAATCTACTTGGGCTGCTATCACTTCCAGGAAGCTATGGACTTGAAGCCTATGATCCTTCTGTATATCAATACTCCTAAGTGTCCTGCCATTAACTGTATACTTTCTCTCTTGCGTTTGACCTCCCAAAAGGCATCAGCTCACTCTTGTCATGATTTAAACTGAATCTGTCATATCTCCGCCCAGATTTCCAACTGATCTGTATTCTACTGTATCCTTTAAGAACTTTCCTCACTGTCCACAATTCCACCAGTTTTCATGTCATCTGCAAAATTACTAATCAAACTACCAACACTTTCTTCTGAGTCATCTGAAACATGTCCCAGCACTGATCATTGCAGAACAACACTGGTTACAGACCTCCCCAACTACCCTCTATCTTCTCTGACCAAGCCAGTTTTATATACAATTTGCCAACTTAGCACGGATCCCATGTGACTTAATCTTCAGAACCAGCCTACCATGAAGAACCTTGTCAAATGCTTTAATAAAGTCCATATAGATGATATCCACTGTCCTGTCCTGTCCTATCCTCACCAACGATCTTCGTCACTTTCTCAAAAAGCTCAATAAAGATAGTAAGACAGGACTCCTCCCCCATCTCTGCATTCATTCAAGGACTGTAATGGGGTTCTGTTATTTGTAAGTTAAGTTGGGAAGCAAAAAAAAACTGTGTACAACCTTTTCTGATGAAGGATCTAGGCCCGAAACGTCAGCCTCTCTGCTCCTATGATGCTGCTTGGCCTGCTGTGTTCATCCAGCCCTGCACCTTGTTGTCTCGGATTCTCCAGCATCTGCAGTTCCTACTATCTCTGTGTACAACCTATTGTTTTTGAATATGTAATAAACCTTTCCTTATTCTTATGCAGCAATATGCACGGAAAGCCCTAGACTTTTTGTGGGAAAAAAGACAGCGTAACAGTAACCTGGTGGGAACAACCATTAATATCCACACTGGAGACTGGGTCCGCAGAGGTAAAGTTGGATTTTGTCATTTCTGATTCCCAGCTGTTCAATACCAACAATTTTTAATGTGGTAGATTTCTTTATCACTGGGAATTAATACATTTATCTATTCTATCTTTATGATATTGTTAGCCCCATGAATACAATAATATTTTAATCTTTGAAATGACTAATATCTTCCAAATAATGTTAGCAAGTGGTTTTCTCAGCATTTCAATTAATCTTTTATAGTGCAATTCATGTATTTTTAATTCAAAGCATTGCTGAATGATTGATTGTGTTGAATTTTTAATGCATAATTGTTTACGCTGTGTGAAAACGGGGCACAGTTGGAGGTGAAATCATAGCTTTGTCACAGGAGAATATATATGGAATTTGGATAAGAGGACAGAATGTCATGGTGTTAGTGTCGGAATGGTAGACCCGATAGCATTGATTTAGGAGGAGGAGATAACAGTTGGAATACCATTACGTTATTTTAGAGAAGGCGATATACATCTTAGGTTTAAAAGAAGACGTGTTTTTGGTGTAAGAGAAGAAGCTGTCCTAGCATTGAAACGGGTGTAACCTTTATGTAGGAAGGAATGTTGCAGTGCTCTGAATGTACAAGTAGCAGAAAATCACAACTACAAAAATTGAAATGCCTACGGTACTATTGGGGTTACTTAATTGCATAAGCCACTTCATGATAAGCCAGCTCTGTGTTTTAATTAAGTCAGAATTATTGGCATCATTCCTAATAGTTCATTCCATTTCTATATTGAATAGGACCTGTCGATTTTCTGTTTCTTTTTACAAAGGTATTTTTAGGATGTGGTGTCCAGAGTGGAATGTGATTCTGTAGGCTTTACAGGACCTACTTTTACTCCAAAGTATTATCTTATAAAACCTTAATTTCTTCACCCTGATGTCTGCAGGAGCTACAGGCTTCCTCTTAATTGTAACCAAGAAGCAATACAATAACCATCTTAGTGAGGGCTCCTTAGTATTTTTGCACCTTTCAAGGGAATCTTTCCATGACCTTCCAGCTTTTTTTTCAAGGGTAAATGTATTCTTGCTTGAATGTTATTGATATCATCTGGACAAATGATGTGATGTGCTACTGACTCAGGGAGGCAGAGATTCTGTTTAATTATAGGTAATGAATCAGCAATGCAGCCTTAATTAGTTACCGTATCTGTACTACAATTATTTTAGCTTCGTAATATTTTCTGACTTGATAATTTCTCAGTGTGCTCCTTTTATTCTCCTTCTTGGATGTTATCACCACTTATTCAACTGGTTGTATTTGGAATTTTAAAATGATTTCTCACTTCCCATTGGTAACTCTCTTTACTTAATGTAAGAGTCATTCTGATAGTGAGTAATTTCTAAGTTATTGTGTAATGCATCTAATATGTTCCTTAATATTGAGATATTGCCAATTTTGAACATTTTGGTGGAACAAATGAGCTGATCTATTCAGGCCAAAACATTTTCTTTTATTTAACATGATTTATTAAAATTAATTTTATCTTACTGATTTTTTTTTCTTTGCAGATAGTGGAGTTGGAGCTGGGATTGATTCATATTATGAGTACCTCTTCAAAGCATACATTCTACTTGGTGATGACGGTTACTTACAGAGATTCAATACTGTAAGCTCTACTTTCTTGTTTTATCTTAGTGTATCATTTTGTTTCTTATTAATTCAAAATGCATTCCTATCTTGGGATATAGCTGTTTACTCAAAAGGTGGTGTTTAATTCTTTTTTATTGATTCACGGGATGAGGGCGTCACTGGCTAGGGAGCATTTATTGCCCATCCCTAATTGCCCAGAGAGCAGTTCAGAGTCAACCACATTGCTGTGGGTCTGGAGTCGCATGTAGCCCAGACCAGCTAAGGATGGCAGTTTCCTTCCCTAAAGGATATTATTGAACCGGATGGGTTTTATGACAATCGACAGTGGATTCACGGTAATCATTGTGCCATAATTATCAAATTTGAAAGCCATTGGAAATTGCTGCTTCAATAATGCCTAGTAACATAATAAATTATTTAATATATGATTTTATATCCAGAAATTTGAGCGGGACAAAATCGGAATTTTAGAAATATATATTTGGCCATTCCTCAGTTTAAAGTGACAATCACTGTAGATTACGAACTACTGCTACCAACACCATTTTCATTTGTATTTATTGTAGAAAACTCTCTCCGCTTCCTTCACAGTCCAAGAGTTTATATTCCGCTTATTGTTTAACATAATATGTTCCTAATTGATCTATATGATTGCTTTTCCTTGATTTTCTTATTACCAAAGCTATGCAAGTACAGAGGTTCAGATCTTGCGGTTCCAACAGAAGTGAATTCTGAGAATAGCATTACTATTGAGGGTCACAACAGAACTACAGCTTCATGAGAGACAATTTGTACTAGAATCTGGATATTGTGGTTTGCCTGAATGTGCTTCAGGAGAGTTCATCCCGTTTGTCCTACCAGGACCTGTTGACGTGGAAATTTGGACATATTCTGTAGTACTTAGCTCATACGTACGCTTTTTGTTTGGTTTTTATGGGTACTCCTAGTCAATGTAGATACTAATCAGGAATGCAGTCTTTTACATCAGTAGGAGTGTCAAGACATTTAAGGCCTGTCATGGGTTTGGAGAAACTGGTTGCGGGGGAGCTAGAATTAAAAGCAAACTAAAGCTTTAAAATACCTAAGAACATTTGCCAGAATGCCTTTCATCAAGTTGAAGGGAGTCCTAAAAGGACATGTCTTCCATTTGTGACATCGGGAACGGATTTCTGAATCCTTGGAAGTGCATGGTAAAATAGGGCAAAGTCAGCATGGTTTCATCAAGGGGAGCTCATGCCTGACAAATCTGCTGTAATTCTTTAAGGAAGTAACAAGCAGGTTAGACCAAGGAGAGCCAACAGATGTTATCCACCTGGACTTCAAGAAGGCCTTTGACAAGATGCAGCACAGGAGGCTGCGAGTCAAATAAGGGCCCACGGTGATAGAGGCAAGGTACAAGCATGGATAGAAGATTGGCTCTCTGGCAGAAAGTAGAGAGTGGGGTTAAAAAGATCGTTCTCAGGATGGCAGTTGGTGTTCTACAAGGGTCTGTGTTGGGACCACAATCTTTTCATTTTATACATTAATGATCTAGATGAAGGAACTGTGGGCATTCTGGCTAAGTTTGCAGACAATACAAAGATAGGTAGAGGGACAGGTAGTATTGAGGATGCGGGGAGGCTGCAGAAGGATTTGGACAGGTTAGGAGAGTGGGCAAAGAAGTGGCAGATGGAGTATAACGCGAGATAGTGTGGGGTCATGCACTTTGGTAAGAAGAATAGAAGCATGGACTATTTTCTAAATAGGGAGAAAATTCAGAAGTCTGAAGTGCAAAGAGACTTGAGAGTTCTAGTCCAGGATTCTCTCAAGGTAAACTTGCAAGTTGAGTCAGTAGTTAGGAAGGCAAAAGCAACTTTGGCATTTATTTTGAGAGGACTTGAATATAAAAGCTACTTCTGAGGATCTATATGGCTCTGGTCAGGCCACATTTGGAGTATGTGCGCAGTTTTGGGCCCCATATCTCAGAAAAGATGTACTGGCCCGATAGTGTGTTTAGAGAAGGTTCACGAGAATGGTCCCAGGAATGAAAAGCTTAACAAATGAGAAACGTTTGAGGACTCTGGGTCTATACTTGATGGAATTTAAAAGGATGAGGGGTATTTAATTGAAACTTACGGAATACTGAATGGCCTGGACATAGTGGATGTTGGGAAGATGTTTCCTTTGGTAGGAGAGACTAGGACCCAAGGGCACAGCCTTAGAGTAAGGGGAAAACCTTTTAGAACGGAGATCAGGAGAAACGTCTTCAGCCAGAGAGTGGTGAATCTATGGAATTCACTGCCACAGAAGGCTGTGGAGGCCAGATGATTGACTATATTTAAGACGGAGATAGATAGGTTCTTCATTGTAACCTTTGATCCCCTTGACAGGGAGAAAGCGGGAGAATGGGGTTGAGAAACTTATCAGCCATGATTGAATGGTGGAGCAAACTTGATAGGCTGAATGGCCTAATGTCTGGCCCAAGTCTTATGGTCTTGCATAGCTTTGCCAGGATTGTGTCTTGCCACTAGAGATCCCTAGTTGCCTCAGCATTGGATCCGCACTGCAGCTCAGAGAACAGGTTTCCCCTGCGGAGAAAGTAAGAACGTAGTTTTAAATGCAGGCAGGACATAGCCTTTCACTGTGGCCCCAGTCTTGCAATCAGCAGTAACGTGTTCAAAGCATGTGTTATCATCCCACTGTTCACGTAGATATGTTCTGCAGTAGTAAATCCATAAATATGTTTATTAAGGTCAAACTATTAATTTACTCTATTGAAACCAAATATGTTCCAGTTATTTACTGATGAGGTTGTTACAAAAATGTGGCTAAACTTTCCAAATAGCTGAGGTAAGATATTAGTTTGCAAACTGTAGGTAAATTGAAGGTCATTTTTATTGGTCTTATTAGCATGACCAATTTAGTTGCAACAATAGCAAATCCTTGCATAATGTAGAATATTTGAGTGTTAAATCCATGTAAATCGGGTAACTAAAAGTATGTTCATTGGAAAATTTGAGAATTGTCGCTGGAACATTTGTTCTTATGATTATTTCTTTTAAACCGTTCTGTGCAAATTAACTGTATTTACAGTATTTGTTATATCCTTATTTTGGGTACATCTTGAAAGTTAAATATTTAGAACAGTACCAGCTCATACTTACTGAGATGACCAACTGCGTGATACATGTTATATAAGATGTTTGTGAGTTTGAACCTGTAAAGGGTTTGTTCAATATTTTAGAAACAAGTGGCATTACAGACTAAAATATTTATGCTACCCATATTTAAAATAGTTCTTTAATTTTAGTTTAATTTGTATTAATTTGTAGAGTTAGAACAAAAAAACACAGGTGAAATATTTCAGCTGAATAGTCTCATTCTGTAAATATACCAGAGCCGGGGTGGCAATATTGTAATCTTTGGTTTTTCCGTCTAGCACTATGCTGCTATCATGAAGTATATAAGTCAACCCCCACTCTTGCTGGATGTTCATATACATAAGCCAATGCTGAATGCACGGACGTGGATGGATGCTTTGCTAGCATTTTTCCCAGGCTTACAGGTAAAGTTTGTTCCTTCTGTCAAGAATTTTTTTTTTTTGAGTCTTGTACATATTGCTGATTAAAGTTTTTATTTTAAATTTTTTTAACACTGGTACATTATGAGAAGGGAAAATTAGCTTAATAACTCATCCTTCTGTTATCAGGATCAAAATTACACAAATAGTCAAATATGATGCTGACCCACAAGGACCTTTTACCATAAATATTAAAATAAACTCACGAGACAGTTGTTAAGTATTGACTACTGTAAAATTGTAGTATGTTGTCCACTTTAATGGACCTCAATTACACATAATAGGAGTTAATGAGTTTAGAACTGCTGCTTCTCTGCAGAGAGAGGACGTTGAAACGAGAGTTACATTTTAAGTGATGTGAGATTAGCATTGATAGAGCCTGTAACAGATGATCCATTTGCAATAGAGTCATGGAAGTGTGCAGCACAGAAAGTGGCCCTTTGGTCCATCAAGTCTGCACTAGTCTAAAACAAGCATCTAACTATTCTCATCCCATTTTTCCAGCACTTGGCCAATAGCCTTCTATGCCTTGGCATCGCAAGTGCCCTTCTAAATACTACTTAAATGTTATGAGGATTTCTGCTTCTACCACTTTCAGACAATATTATTCATATCTTATGAATATGGTAAGTAACCAAAAAAGGCAGCGCTGAGAAATATATTCATAGAAATATATTCCTAAAAGAAAAATCCTGGTCTCAAACAAATCTGGCAGCTAAAATGTTTTAAGAATAAATTCATCAGTGATCTCACTAATTGTCAGTGTAGTGTGTCTCCTCCATTATTGCAATGTCACAAAAGACTAATATCAAGTGCAAATGTAACCTTAGATAAACCATTAATTGAAAGGCTGTTCATCTAAGTGAATAATTGCCCTTGTTTCATATCATGCTGATTAAATGAATCTTAGCATAAATTAGCTTGGTGGCCAATATCTGTGGGTGAAATTCCATGGGGTAGTCTTTGACCAATGCACTATATGAACCCCAAACTCTGTTGGTTACATGGGTAAGAAAGGTTTCACATTTAGAGTTACTCATGAGAAATGAGGACAAAGCAAGGTCATTCAGAACAAATAGATTTCTGCCAGGCTGTTGGTTAGGTAATGTGTTTGCTCCAAGGAGGTAAGACAGTCAGGCAACTGTTGTCACGTAATCCCTTCCAAAGAGTGCAGCTGTTCAAGAAGGCAGCTCGCCATCGTGTTCTGAACGGCAAGTAGATATGGACACTAAGTGCTAACCTAATCAATGTCAATCACATCCCATGAAAGAATCATTTTTTTTAAAAAAAACACAGTAAATAACAGAACCAGGTCAATGCTTGTGGTCAACTCACCTATATGTTTTATCTGGCCCATCTTACCTTTGTGCCAGTTATGAGAAATTTGTGTTTTCAATAGCTCTATTGTTATTTTGTGCTGATGTTGAAGCATACATCCTGAAAGTGTCTTCAATTACACTTAAGTGTGGTGTTCAGGCAGTTGAAAGTATCACATCAGGCAGTGCAAGTATTATGCTGTGTCTAAGATGTTATCAGATACAAAAGTAATGCAGAGTTGGAAGCACTTGTAGCTTGCAATATATTCTCTGATTTTAATATCAAAGGTAACAGCAGCTTCACACTTGCATAAGTAAAATACAATGGATGTAGGAAATCTGAAGTAAAAGCATAACATTTGGAGGCCTTCAGCAGGTCAGGAAATAAGAGCAATATTAATGTTCCAATTTGACCTTTTGTTACGATTTTCTTTTCTCTCCCCACAGCTGCTGCCGGGCCTGTCAGACTTTTCCAGCGTTCTCCGTTTTTAATCAATGTTTCGGCATTTTGCTTTATAACACTGTTTGATTTCCCACCTAATTTGCCACTCAATATAACTTGTACTTACATTACGATAATATTTGTAAATGTGATTTATTTCCTCTAAAATCAACCTCAGCAACTTAGTCTTGCACTTATACAGGCCGATGCTTGTGAAGGGTTTGAATCATGACTTATATCTCAGCTGGCTAGCTATTCACGGTTGCCTGTAATTCATTATGCCTGTCACCATTTAACTGAAGGGTGATTGATGGAAGTTTTTAATAATTGTAGATCAGATGAAATTTATAAAATGAAGTTGATACAATGTCATGGTGATTTTAATTTTATTTAATGTATGAAAACTTTTTAAAACAAAAACAGGAAAATTCTAGTAATACCCAGCAGTTCAGATGGCATCAGTAAAAACAAACATGCAAGTTGGTGTTTCAGTTCGCACTCAACATTAGCCGGTCTCCCCTTATTTGTGGTGCCTGTGGTTTCTATTTCTAGCCTCTTCCATTTATATCTGATATGGTGTTTAATTCAGTTGGTACATTGTGAACCATTTTCTAGTGCGTGCAGTTCAGTCTTTATTAAATATTATACACAATTGTTTCTTAATTTTTAAGGTGCTGAAAGGAGATATTCGCCCAGCCATAGAGACACATGAGATGTTGTACCAAGTTACAAAAAAACATAACTTCCTGCCAGAGGTAGCAAAGCTTTCCAAATTCTTTAAATTATTTGACTTCGTTTTTGTTCCTCAAGACCATTAATGCCAGTGGAGCTACTCCATAGTCTATTTGACTATTCTTCCTTGACCTTTTTGTGCTATCAGATTTATTGGAGTGTTTTGCAGGTCTCATCTGTCACTCCTGCTATTCCATTTCTACTGAATTCCTGGCCCTTTTCAAATGACATGTTTTGTTCTCTTCGATAGATGTTGCTTGTACTAAAAATTGATGTATAAATCTTCAATAAGACTTTGTTTCATAATTGAAGTTTGATGTTAAAAGAGAATGGGATGATATTGAGTAGCTCTTTCAAATAAAGTCGTGCCAAATGGCCTTCATCTGTACTGGAGCATTCAATGATTTGAACAAGGACCTTGTCAGTATGTTCTGCATTAACTCTCTCAACTAGTATAATTAGGAACAAATGGGAAGGTGTTAATTTAGGGGCTTTAGGTATATGAAATATCACATTTGCCTATATAACAGTGAGTACACTTGAATGTAATTTTTACTAGATGAAGTACTTAGGGACATTTCTGAAAGCTGTCCTTCCTTTCCTGTGAAGGATACAATGAAGCACTTGTTTATCAAATTACAGCTTCCTCAGCTTTACCCTCTAATTTCTATCTTGATAACCTCTTTTTTTTTTACTTCAATAATTCATTATTACTGCCTTGTTAATAGTTTTTTAGACTTCAGGCTTTTTTTTTCTACAAGCTCCAATTTTTTTAATGATTGTTCTTAAGAAATGGTTGTTGCTGACAAGTCCGCCATTTACTGCTTTTCCTAGTTTCTCTGTGAGAAATTATTGATGTGCCACAGTCTTGAACTGCTGTTGGCTTTGTGCTTTGCATACCTGAATTCCCACTGTAGGCTTGAGTAGGTTTACTTCCCTAAACAGCATTAACGAACCAGTAGATTTTTTTGACAGCTTCATGGCCACCTTTACTGATAGTGATGATTTGTTTTCAATTCTGAATTCAAATTCCTAATTCAGATTCTCAAACTGCCATGGTAAGATTTGAACTGACTTTCTCAGGATAATTTATCAAAGCTTCTGGATAAGTGTAGTTATTGTTCTTAAATCCCAAATCATTACAATCTCTGACTAAAACTAACATTTTCAGCCTGCCGTCTTTCTCCCTTCCACAATCCAACATCTAGTCACCTTACATTTCGATGTGGTTCTATTTCATGGTCACATTTGCTTTTTCAATCTTGCTGCTCTCTTGCACTCAACTTTAACTCTTCACAAAATGCATTAGTTTAAGAGAAATGTTTTAGTGCTTGTGACGAAAAAACTCATAAGAATGCTACTTAAGCTAATGTTGCAGTGAGAAAGTTTTACACATCGAAGTTTAACCTTGCCGAGTTAATTAGCAGAATATTCAATGGTTGCGGCTCCTAAACTACTAAACAAAGTGCAAATAACTAATGTGTCAAGTGATGTGACTGCTATTTTTTGTCTAAAATTGTATAAATGTTCAATTCACAAAACTAATCTCAACGTTGTTCTGTAAAATCAGAATTTCCTAATTGGAAATTTTTGTTCTTGGGTTTCTAGGCCTTTACCACTGATTTTAGGGTTCACTGGGCTCAACATCCCCTCAGACCTGAATTTGCTGAAAGTACCTACTTCCTATACAAGGTAAGCTTGTGGTTTTATTTGATGGATTTTTAAACTTTTTTTTAAGGGAAATTTCTTTTTTTAAATTGATATCTAAATGGTGGAAGAATTTGGCAAAACTTTGTCATTAAACCAGAAGCTGATATGAATTTTTAATCTTGATCTGATTCATGTGTAAGTGACTATCATCATTGTAAACAGGCTACAGGTGACAAATATTACTTGGAAGTGGGAAAGACCATCATTGAGAACCTGAACAAGTACGCTCGTGTACCGTGTGGCTTTGCAGCAATGAAAGATGTTCGGACAGGAAGCCATGAAGACAGGTCAGACCATTTACTACGGGTAGTTCATTACCAGAAAATAGGATCTAGAAAAAAAACTTAGCACAATCTGTAGAAATTTCAGTGAGAGTAGTCTCTGTTCTCACTTCGGTCATAGTTATTTTAAATAACGGTTTTACAATGTCTGTGGTGGTCACCATTTTGGTTCTCCAGAGAAAGGTTGAAAGATAACACTTTTTCTAAACATTGCAGTGCTCAGATTAAAGTCATTGCCTGATGGAAATTGCTCTAACAACATATCCTGGATTTTGAATACCAAACATAAGTCAACTACCAATACAATTGATCAGGAGCCTTGTATATGCTTCCGGATTGTGTAATTAATTCCCTTATGCTATGTATCAGTGGGTTGCTGCTAAACTGTTATTGTGCAATGATCAAGTTTTAAAACGGCAGCTATCAAGACAACACTAGGGAAAAATCCATCACTTGTTTGATGCTAATAGTAGATTTAGAGTTTATTTTTAATAATCCTTCTTCTTTTTGTACAGAATGGATTCCTTTTTCTTGGCTGAAATGTTTAAATATCTGTACCTACTGTTTGCGGAGAAAGATGATGTCCTCTTTGATGTTGAGGATTATATCTTCACCACTGAGGCCCATCTATTGCCACTTTGGCTCTCTACTAATTTTACCAAAAATAGAAATAATCAGGTAGGTGAATCACTTCATGCTGTGTAATTGTTTGGAGGTATGATGAACTAAAGATAACAACAGGGGGAGTGATAATCTAGAAATATTAGCTGGATCATCTGCAACTATGGATACAGTATATTCCAAGTAAACAAATTCTGTTAGTTGTAAAAATCTGTTTTTACAGTTTCGCTTTACATTATGATTTTCAGTAGATGTGCAACTTGATCTATATAGACTGATTCCAATGCAAATACAATATTCGCTGCTTCCTGCTGTAATGAGATGCTTTTACCTCTTGAGGTGCATGTGGTTAATGAGCAGGTAAATTGTTAGAAGTAGCAACTCTCCAATATATTAATTTTGAGTAGTTATGTAAGAGATCCACTACTATTGATTTTAAGGGGGATGAATGGGAGTAGGCATCCTATAGGTTGCATTCTGTAGAGTGTAGGGGAAACCAGGGATGACTGTACTGCAAAGATGTGATGCCATTGACAAGTTCTCCATCTGAAAGGCAGATTGACTGACAGACTTGGCTTAGAATACTCCATAGAAGGCTGCAGGGCAAGTTAAGTCCACACCCTAAGTGATCAGAATTTGGAGCAGTGATGGGAGTGATCAATCCTAGGGTGGAAGGTGGTGGTGATTTTAGACTCCTAGACATGAGAGATAAATCAAAGGCTTCAGTGGGAGGGATGGGGACTGGGCAGAAGTTGCCTGACGCTTCATGGTATAACATGATCCAGGAATATCCAAAGCATTGTAGGAAAGGTTAGGCACGTCAGAGCATGGGGAATGCTGGACCCAGAACATAAGTTGGAAACAGAATTTGACTTAGCTTAGCTGCTAGTCCTCTCAAGATCCCAGAAACCTAGCTGTCCACAGCTAATTTTTAAATGGGAAATAACAATGAAATTGGTGCAGCCTCATTGTAGTACTTAAAGTAAAAACCCATCTTCTTGGTACAGGTTGGCTGCCTATCTTTGCTAAAGCCAAAAATGGGAGAATTGGAGATGGGTTCCAGGTAGAATTCAGGTTATCAACATTTTTTAGTCTGCTGCCATTTGTTTTTGGATCAAAAACCTTCATCTTAGCATCAAAGAGAAAATGTAACTGCAATTTTCAGCTGAGAAAAAAAATCATATCCATAATATTTAGTGATTTTTTTTCTTTGAATGCAATAACTGATGGCCATTATCACCTGTGCATTTCAAAACTTGTTGTGAAATAATGTGCATGACTTATCAGGCTAATATGTATCTATGTCGTTTCTTATCACCAAATTGTGTAACTATGGTTATGTTATGACAGGACCTTTCTTGTGTATGTTTTTAATTTATTGGTATATGGAAGAGAAAAAGGAGACAAACCCAAATCACAAAAATAGTGCAATTGTTATTGGATTTGTTTTTACATGATTCTACAAATGAATGACCCCTTTAAAGTTATCCTCAATAACAAAGCCCAGAGCTCTTGCAGTCCTTTTGGAGCAAAGTTACATCTCTTGCATCTCTTCATCATACTACTGTTAGTGACATGAACTGATAACTGGCTCTGTTGACATTTTGGGTTTGGCAGTGAGCAAACTAAGGCCTCGTTCCGCATTTGCTTATTTACACAAACATCCCAAGCACTGGGAAAGGACTGGCCAGATCCACAAGTGGCCAAAAGTTAGTTGTGTTTAGAAAGAAGCCTTGTTTGTGATTTTAGAAGAACTCTGGCGCACAGATCTCAAAATAACACTCTTCACAAGACAGTGAAGGACACCCCTGCAACTTTTTTCTGAACGTGTAGGCAAGCTAAATTTCCTAAGTATTAAATATTAGTATTAGACAGTACACCTACAGGAGATCATGATTTCTGACTGAGATTGGAGGCAATTGCTGTATACTTCTCCTACAAAGCTCTGGAGAAAATTCCAGATGGATTTAAATCACAAGAAAGTATGATGGATCCAGCACTTACTGCAGGTACCCTCAGCCTATTGGCAATTTCTCTCCTGACAAATTGATTGTTTCTTTGTAGAGTTTTTCAGCAAAACTCCCGTAAAGACGTGGCATCACTTTTCTCGGCCAAAAGAAAATCATCCCCTCTTGAATCTTCACTAGCCCTTTCTCAGAAGTGTGCTTCATGTCATGAGATGACACAGAAAGCTTGCAGTGATCCTTGGAATGTAACATGGACCATCCTTTCTCAAGAATTGGGAGTATGGCACAGTGGCTGAACTTTAGTTTTCATTAAACCTCCCTCAACCCAAACTTTGTAAATTTCTCCTTCCATTGGCAACTAGCTACTGATAAACTATGGACATCTGGGTTTTGTCCAAAGCAAATGTTGGTCCTGCTGTTCCAAGTGGAGTCTCAGTCAGTTAAAGTCATGAAATTTCTCTGTTTCTCTACACCAAATGTCTTCTAGCTTTTTGATAGTGGAGCAAAAGACCCATAACCATCACATCATGCAGGTTTAACATTGTTTGCACATATGCACACACAACCCCACCACGTCAAGTATGGACTTCTACCACTTCAGGAGCGGCATGGTGGCTCAGTAGATAGCACTGCTGCCTCACAGTGCCAGAGACCCGGGTTCGATTCCAGCTTCGGGCAACTGTCTGTGTGGAGTTTGCACATTCTCCCCGTGTCTGCATGGGTTTCCTCCGGGTGCTCCGGTTTCCTCCCACAGTCCAAAGATGTGCAGGGTAGGTGGATTGGCCATGTTAAATTGCCCATAGTGTCCCAGGGATGTTTAGGTTAGGTGGGTTAGACATGGGAAATTAGGGGAGTGGGTCTGGGTGGGATGTTGTTCGGAGGGGTGGTGTGGACTTGTTTGGCCGAATGGCCTGTTTCCACACTAGCGATTCTGTGATTCTATGATGATTCTATGATTCTTTGAATCTGAGAGAGTGAAGCATAGGTCATGCCTGTAGCTAAGAAAGCAGGAACAGACATGGGTCCTCTTCCTTCAGCTTCACACAGTTAAAAGCAGACTACTGACAAGTCCCAAACCCCACCATTCATTAATTATTTTTTGTCTCCTCCTAGACGGCAGGTTACATAGATTTGGACGACAACAACTTTGACTGGTCTTGCCCTAATACACAGGTTTTGTTTCCAAATGATCCCTCTTATGCGAACAGCATTCGTGAACCTTTTAAAAACGTGGTGGACAAAACTTGCCCAAAGGCCAGCATCCGACAGTAAGAATTGCTTGTGTTTACTAAACCCTGAGATTATATGTGCAAGATTTGTTTAAAGTTTTGTCTTTTCCAAGTGGACCTAGTTTTGAATACATTATCCTGATATAAATGAACATTTAGCAGTACACATCATCATTATTATACTGCAGTATAGCTATTTGCAGATAGTCTGTTGTAAAGAATAAGAACATTTCTGCTTTGATGCATCTTGTTTTTGTGAACATGCTGCTTGCCAAGTTTGTGTTAATAATCTGCTGATGATAAAACCAAAACATTTTCACTAATATATTTAAAAAGCTTAATCAAGTGAGTCACTTACGTTGGATACCTGTGTTTCAGTTTAGAGAGTGAACTTATTTTTGTACATTTATATTAAACAAACTGCATTTATTGAATTAGTTGTAATAATGTAAAACTGGTGCAAATAATTTTCAGTTTGTTTATTGAATTTGTTTATATTTGTGCAAAATGTAATTCAATTTCAAGTTAGAGTATTTCCAAAATGGATTGTTCATTGCCTTTGCTAAGGTTGTTTTCTCTCGCAAGCAAACAGTACATAATCGTTCATTATTTTATGTAGTTTTTCTTATTATTTTGCTGATGGAAATTAAATTCCCTGTGTGTGTTTGTCTG
The DNA here is from genome assembly GCF_021869965.1 of Rhincodon typus. Lineage (NCBI taxonomy): Eukaryota > Metazoa > Chordata > Chondrichthyes > Orectolobiformes > Rhincodontidae > Rhincodon > Rhincodon typus. The sequence continues at coordinate 24,137,177 of NC_063341.1, read as the reverse complement.
TCTTTCTTCATTATAGGGAAGTAGGTGATGATCCTGGGACCAGGTCACATCTGAGGGCCAGGGACTTTATGGCCAACAACCCTGAACATCTTGAGTTACTGAAGAAAATGGGAGTCAGTTTAATTCATCTGAAAGATGGCAGGGTCCAGTTGGTTCAGCATGCAAACCAGGTGAAATTACCGCTGTATAATATTGTCCATAAAGCAGGCATACATGCAATTTTAAAATTATTAATCTGAGAGGAGAGGACGGATTGAATGCAAACGGGTGGAAAATTGTTTGGAAGATGGAATTTGCACTAAAAGTAGAATACATGATATTCTGTGGGGTACATTGCAAGTAATAACAGTTGGATCCTATTTGGGTAAATATCACTTCAATATGATCAATACATGAAATATATGGAAAATGAAAAGAGATCAACAAACCTATTTTCAAAGTATTACTAAAAGCCAAATATGTGCAAAAACTGTTTTAAATGCGTTATAATAGAAAATCTGAATCCCTTTTGTATTCTACAGTCTGAGAAAATATGAAGTACATTGAGTAAATTCATAGATTCGTCTGTCAGTGTATCAGAAATATTCTCATCTTTTATTAGAGAAGGGCCAAGTAAGGAAAACAGAGCAAAAGCAGAGAAATGTGCACAACTTACTTATACCCGAGGGGAACTAAATTTGAACTTATGCTTGTAATTAGGCACTGCATTTTTAGGAGCTGAAGGTGAAAAGAAGAACATCAAATTGCTGCTGCCTTTTAAGGAGAGTGAATTCAGTAATGAATGAACAGTGTTTTGCTTTTCTGCTCCCCAGGCAGCCAGTGCACATGATGCTGAGGATGGCCTGCGCTTTATGCAGGAGATGATTGAATTGTCCAGTCAGCAACAGAAGGAACAGCTGCCACCTCGAGCTGTTCAGATTACCTCCCACCCATTCCTTGGTAGAGTGGTACTTACAGCTGGACCCGCACAGTTTGGAACAGAACTTTCTAAAATTACCAGTGGGGTATGGAGCCACTAAAACTGACCAATAATTAAATATTTATACATACATAAAATACAGTATTTGCCAGTTTTTCTTGAAAATGAAATTAGTTTACCATGCAGTAAATTGTCTTAGAGTAAGTTGATTTATCTAAGAGATCAGCTTATTAACTGTTTATCTTTTCAGTGACTTTACAAATTTATTTAACAGCATTGGTTAAATATATAATTAACTTAAGCATTTCTATGTACTCTGTGGCAAAAGTCTAGTTTCTTTCTTTTTTAAAAAAAATGATACTTTGCTGTTAAATGTTGTTTAAAATGATGTCACTTTTTTAAAGGGCTCTTCCACAATTAAAGTGGAAGAACTCAGATTGTTGCACTCCATGTTGTTTTTCTGAGGGATTGGGAATGTTGTGACATCTTTCTAGGACCAGGTCAGTGAAGTTTGTGACCATTCTTAAAGTTGATTCTGGGTTTTGAAAAGTGAAAAAAGTATTAATTAATACTAAAGTCTGAATTATTTTTAAAGAACAATCCATGTATATTAGACCATTTTTGATAGCTTATTCTACACAGAATTGAAAAAAAAAACACAGAAGATATAAAATGCAGTATCTATCATATTGGAAATTGTGACCTTGAATATATCTGCTAGCCCACATGGCATAAACATGTCAGCTAGTGGTGAGGAACCAGAGTGTTCATTTTTCTTTCCATCAGTAACTCATGTAGAACATGGACTCCAGCAGTTCAAGAAGATATGTTCTCAAGGCCAACTACAGGCAGATAATAAAAATGTAGGCCAGCAGCGATGCCTACATTCCTCAAGTGAATATGAAAAACAGGGTGTTGTTCATCTCCCAGCAATCCTGACACTGCTATAAACTTGGCTATTTAGGGATACACAGGACAAGTCCAATATTTCCTTCCTTCCTGCTGGGAATTTTATGACATCCATTCAGCAATTGCCGTGGAGTTGTGACTGAAATCAGGATCAAGGTGCATAAGAAACTGTGTTGTGAGCACATAACGTATGAACTTATAAAGGGCAGCATAACTCCTGAACTTTGTGTTACATTTTAGCTGTTAAACTTTATTTTCTATTTTCCTCTTTCAGTCTTCTGTATATAAAGTCCTTGGCTGCTTTTGTTTTAGCTTTTGATTTTCAAACTTCATTTGAATTGCACGTTTTGAGCATCTTGTGTAGAGGCAGAAATGTTTGTACGAGCAAAGATATCTTGTTCAGACATAGAAATTACAGTACCTCCAAAATACTTAACATTTCACCCTCTTCAGGCACTAATGTTCCATCACAATTGACTTCAGCTATCTGCTCCTGATAGTAACACAATATTCTAGCACATCATATCTGTCATAAGCTTCCTGCCCCTTCCTATCACCTTCATACCCACCCCATTATTACCATAATAATAAACACACACAACTCCAGATGCTGGAAATCTAAAACAAAGTGTTTGAGAAACGCAGCAGGTCTGGCAGCATCAGTTGAGAGAAAAGCAGAGGTAACATTTCGAGTCCAGTGACTCTTCGTTTGGACTCTCAACATTCACTCTGTTTTTCTCTCTACAGATGTTGCCAGATCTTTTTGCTTTGTTTTTCCAGCACACTTTTTAATGAAAACTTGCAATTTTTTAAACATGATCTTTTTATTAGTTTATATAATCCTTCTGTTACTGTACTAATCATAAATCATTCTCTGACATATTTGTGGATACAATCATCACACATACTCAGCACGTTAAAGCCAGACTCTCGCAATAGTATAATTTAGTCACCACTTTAATTTATTAACATCCTTTTTAAGTTAAGATATTTAAGTTGCGTAAAATCAAATCCATGTATGTTGAAACATAGAAAATAGAAGTAGAAGGAGACCATTCAGCCCATTGAACTTGCTCTGGCGTTCAACATGACTGTAGCTCTATTTCCTCTCTTTCCATACCATCCTCGCACTCTCTCACCATCCCCTTGACACCTTTAGGTTCTATAAATTTGTGTTTCATTCTTAAATATATTTAGTGACTTTGTCTCCACAGCTTTCTGTAGTAGAAAATTTCACAAGTTCATCACCTTGAGAATGGTGAAATTTCTCCTCATCCTGATACCATGCCCCCTTATTTTGGAACTGCCTAGTCAGGGGAGACATCATTCCTCAATCCTCTCCAGTTCTGCCGGAATTTTATACATTTCAATGAGATCCCTTCTCATTCTCCAAGACTCCAGTGAATACGGGCCCAGTCAATCTTTCCTTAAAACTGCACACATGACTCCAGGTGTGGTCTCATCAACCTGCACAGATGCAGTAAAATTTCCTTACTCCTGTACTCAAACCCTCTTGCGATAAAGGTCAACATACCATTTGCCTTCCTGTCTTCAAGAGAGTCAGGGCGCAGCAGTAAGTGTAGTGGCATCACTAAAGCGAAGGTGATAAGGAAGCCGAAGGTGAATAAATTACCTGGTTCAGATGGATTACACTCCAGAGTTCTGAAGGAGATAACTGAGGAGATTGTTGAGGCATTGGTGGTGATCTGTCAGGAATCACTGAAGTAAGGGAGGGTGCCTGGAAATGTCAAACGTAACACCCCTGTTTAAGAAGGGAGAGAGGCAGAGACAGGAAATTGTAGGCCAGTTAGCCTGACCTCGGTTGTTGGTAAGATTTTTAGGGTCTATTATTAAGAATGAGTTGCAGGGTACTTGGAAAGCATAGTAAAAAAAGCACTGAGTCAGCATGGCTTTGTCAAAGGGAAGTAATTCCTGACAAATCTATTTGGAATTCTTTTGAGGAGGTAACAAGCAACTTAGACAAAGGAGAGCTGGTGGATGTGATCCATTTGGATTTTCAGAAGGCTTTTGACAAGGTGCTACTAAATAGGATAAGAGTCTGTGGTGTTAGGGGCAAGGTACTAACATGGCTCGAGGATTGACTGCCTGGCAGAAGACAGAGAGTAGAGATAAAGGGGTCTTTTTCAGGATGGCAGCTGGTGACTCGTGGAGTTCTGTAGGGGTCCATTATGAGACCGCATCTGTTCACATTATACATTTAACAATCTGGCCAAAGAAACTGGGGGTATTGTTGCTATGTTTGCAGATGACACAAAGATAGGTGGGGGGCAGGTAGTGTTGAGGAAGTGGGGAGGCTGCAGAAGGACTTGGACAGGTTAGGAGAGTGGGCCAAGACGTGGTAGATAGAATACAATGTGCAAAGATGTGGGGTTATGCATGATAGTAGAAAGAATAGAGGTATAGTCTATTTTCTAAATGCTTTAGAAATCTAGATCAGGATTCTCTTCTTGAGCCTATAACATCCCATTATTAACAAGCAGATTCTTTTGGCAGTTAGGAAATCATATGCAATGTTAGTATTAATTCCAAGAAGGCTAGAATACAAGAACAGAAATGTACTGCTGAGGCTGTATAAAGCTAAAGCCAGTTTGCGTTTGGAATATTGTGAGCAATTTTGAGTCCCGTATCTAAGGAGGAATGGGGTCCAGGAGTGGTTTACAAGAATGACCCTGACGATGAAAGGCTTGTAATATGAGGAATGTTCGAGGACTCTGGGTCTGTACTCGATGGAGTTTAGAAGGATGGGGGGAGATCTTATTGAAACTTACATAAAACTGACAAGTCTGAATAGATTGGATATGGAGAGGATGTTTCCACTAGCAGGAGAGACTGGGATGCAAGGGTATAACCTCAGAGTGAAAGGATGACATTTTAACACTGAGATAAGGACGAACCAAAGAGTGGTTAATCTGCAAAACCTGTTGCTGCAGAGACCAAGTCATTGAGTCTATTTAAGACAGAGAGATAGGTTCTTGATTGGTAAGGGATCAAGGGTTATAGGGAGAAGGCAGGGGAATCAGTTGAGAAACATATCACCCATGATCAAATGGCGCAGCAGAGTCGATGGGTCAAATAGTCTAATTCTGCTCCTGTTTCTTATGGTCTTATAGTTTTATAAGGACATTCCTAACTCTTCAATGCATCAAGACAAATTAATTTTTATTTTTCTTTCTAATATTGTCCTTGCTGGGATATTCAATCCTTCTTTACAAAATTGGCCTGACCTTGTGCATATATCAGAAGTTCTTCGGTATTTAAATTCTGTCAAAATATTCGTACTCAATATTTTTGATAGAAGCATTGTGAATTTTGCACCGTTTAAATTCTGTTTACCAACTTAAGTAATTGTAACAGTGAGAATAACGATTAAACTTAGCAGAATTGCTCATACTTTGTCAGCAAACTTGAGGGAGTTTTCGAAGAAAGGAAGGGTTGGGTGGCCCAGTGAGTGAGATGCTTCCAGTGGGTGAGATTATTGCTTAACTACAGTTATTATAGACATTACAGTCTTTACATCAATTGTACTTTCACATGACAATATAGATTGTCTTCAAAGAAAATTTTCACAGTAAAATTTGATTGTGTGTTTCTCTACATTTTTGATAGGTACGTGGTTTTGTTGCTAAATGTGAACCCTATAATGGCTGCTCAGAGATATTAAATCCTGAATTAATCAAAGGAAAAATTGCCCTAATGCAGCGAGGCCATTGCATGTTTGCTGAGAAGGCACGGAACGCACAAAAAGCTGGGGCAATAGGTGGCATTGTCATTGGTAAGGAATACAGTTCTTATTTTCACATTAATAGTGATATAATATTTTACATATTTATGCATATACTGTTGTGAGGAGAGAATTAGCATGTCCACCTGATAATTACAGAATTGAAATTTAGAGAAATTTACAGAATTTTAGATTCTCTGATTATTAGTGATTTGTGCTGCTGAGTGAAGATTCATACTGATTAATTAGATGATATAACATCCAATGCAGAAGTTGCATTTTAATGCTTGTTTAGTTTTTATTTATCTGCAATCCAAAAATAATGTGTACACACCTTTTTTAACTGTGTGCCCTCATCAATAGTAATCTGATTTGTGATTGTAATGCATTATCCCTCCTAATCCCCTTGACCCTCCTAATCCCCTTGACCCTCCTAATC
>NC_063341.1:24109336-24131158 GCF_021869965.1 Rhincodon typus | reverse complement strand
CCCCTTGACCCTCCTAATCCCCTTGACCCTCCTAATCCCCTTGACCCCACTGGAGGCTTACCTTACAGACAACCATACCATTCTTACCTAATACCTGTTACCTGACTGGGAGTTCCCTCACTTGATTTCAGTCTTACTTAACCAGTCATATCCACAGAATCTCCAGCAATAGCTGTGTACCCTGTCATTTGACTTGATGGTTGGTTTGCAGTGCAGAGTGATGCCAAGAACGCAGGTTCAAGCCCCACACTGGCTGAGGTCACCATGAAGGTCCCACCTTCTCAACTTCACCCCTTGTCAGAGGCACAGTGACCCTCAAGTAAAACCATCACCAGTCGTCTCTCTCTCTCTGTCAATAATGAGAGAGCAGCCGTGTACCCTGTATCTGCACCATTACCTTTGGATTCACCTGAGGACCTCCTGTTTGATTGCCTGCTCTTCCTCACTTGTATGCTTCATCTTCAGATTTGAGATTAATTAATGAAACCCAGCTCTACCTCTTACTATTTCTCCTGAAACTTCCACTGCCTATCTGTTGTTAGTCGGATTTTTCAAAATCCAGTCATACAAAAGCTACAATTTCTTTGGCTAAATAATGGGAATATCAAAGCCATCAACTCCACCACAAACTCCTGTACTCTTGCCAATGGCCCCATCCGTCTCCTTGCTGTCTACTTTTGGCTGAACTAGTGTTCACAACTTAACTGTCTTGTTCAGCCTTGAGCTGAACTTCCTCTCTATCGTGAACACTACTGAAATCAACCTCCATAGCATTGGTTGCTTCTACCCTCATGTCAACCCATCTGCTGTTGAAATCTTCAATTTTGCTTCGTCACCTCCAGACTGAATTTATTCTAGTTCTAAAGAAGGGTCACAGGACTCATAACATTAACTCTGCTTTCTCTCTACAAATGCTCCTGGTTAGTTTCTCCAGCAATTTCTGTTCTTCTTTGTTCTATTGGTTTAATTGATTCCATACTGCACTTTTAGTAAGCTTCAATTCCTCTAAAATTACAGCAATTCCCATTCCATCAACCCTTGCTAACCTTCACTTTTATTTTCGGTCTCAAGACATGTCTTTAAAATGTTCATTCTCTTATTTAAATCCCTTTCAAAGATCCTGAGTTCTTATTTAGTCTTTGGAAGATGTGCCTTAGGTGCTTGATATTTGTGACCAGTTAAGCCTATATTATGTTTCCTATAAAAGTTTGGCCTGAAGCACATTGCTGGGAGCAGAATGGAGGGAAATTTAATTTTATCTTTAATCGTGGGTATGCTTTGTGATTGCCCCAGCTACCGGAAACATGAAATACTGCAAAATTAACATTCCTCTCCTTAATGACCACAAATTAATTTTTTTTTTAGAAGAGCGTTTAACGTGAAATTTCTGTCCACCGCTTGAGACAGAACAGTTTATTCCTGTTGGCTTTATTATGAAGCATAATAAAACCTTCAGTAAGCCTAGGGAATTTTGCATGTCCAGGTGTACACTGCAGCTGTTTTAACTGAATTTGCTATTGGGCAGATGACAATGAAGGAAGCAGCAGTGATACGGCTCCCCTTTTCCAGATGGCTGGTGACGGAAGGAATACTGATGATGTTACGATCCCAATGCTTTTCCTCTTTAATAAGGAAGGACATATTATACTCAATGCCATGCAGGAGTACCAGGAAGTGGAAGTGCTGCTGTCAGATAAAGCTAGGGATAGAGGTAAGTTTCTAAACTAACAGCAAATGACCTTTCATTTACAAATTGAATGAAGTGTATTGTCCTAATGTTCATCATTCTTCATATGTAGGGACCAATCTGAATATTTCTAGTATGCCCAGCTTGACGAGGAGACTTTTGTTTGTTTTAAGAAATTCAAAGCTCCTTGGGGCAGCCTTTCTTTGAAATCCTTTTCACAATCCCACAATGTGCTTAAATAAACCCTTCTCATTATGATCAAAATATTAAACTGTCATGACTGTATATTTATTACTGGATCAATAAACCATACAGCTCAAACATTAACCATTAAAGCATTTAAAGAAAAATAACATTTATTCATTCACATGGAATGCGGACATCACTGGACAGCATTCATTTCCCATCCTTAATTACCCTTAACTAGGATATTTCAAATGGCAGGTAAGAATCATAGATTTTCTTTTAAAAGGACATTGATGATCATAATCTTACAGTTGCATGGTTACCAGGTTTTTATTGCAGATCTGTGTAATGACTAATTTAATCCCACCATGCCAACTAGGAAACTTAAACCCATATAACTGTGGATCTTTAGTCCAGGCCTTTGGATTGCTAATATGATAATATAACTATATTCATTCTTCTGATTTAGTATATTTTCATTTCTCTTCCATTTTCACCTTTTTGATTCCTAATTTCTCTTGAAATTTTCTTTTTGTCCTTTCTTTAAAAAAATGCAGTGGATACGTGCTGTCGTGTAGCTTTTGCGTCCGATCATGTATTATGGGTTTGGAAACTAGATTGCAAAGGTTTGGATTGGATTTTTTTAAATGGTTTTCCATCAATTATGGCTCATTATCTGAAAGATTAACATGTTTGTTTTGTGATTTTACTTTCTAAACACAGCCGCACAGAACTCCATTTACAGAGTATATTGTTAAATCAAGTGGGGATTAGCCAAAAGTTCAGAGCTCCATTTTCTTAATATCTCTGAGAAGCTAGCCCCAAAGCAACTTGCTGCTGTCAATTGTGGCCCTCGGCAAACAGTTAGTCTTGCATATTAGAATAAAGAAGGTTTTTTTTTCATTTTGTGAACCTGAAATGTGTATTTCCTTGAATTTCATGTATGTAGATTACTAAAACGATATAGAGGAGCTGCTTTCAAAATCAATGTTGATAATACCACTTGTGAAAAGAGTTAACATATCTTTATTTGAAAATTTCAGTACCAGCAGAGTGGGATGCTCTGGAGTACCACTTATAGGTGCTGCATTATCCACTAATTCAGGAAAGATACACACATTTTTCAACCTAAGCTAATTTTTTTATTGACAAAGCAGGGATAGATCTGTGAGGTCCTGTCCTACTGGTCTAACTTTTTCTTTTAAAGTCATATTTTTATCTATTCTGCACGTATGAAATATGTATAAGCTGGGTCGTATAAATAACTCTGAAATGAACACCTACAGATATTCATTTAGTAGGCTTTTAAGTTACAAAACTGGATAGGTTTCATAGGCCAAATTTAATCCATGACCTGGAGTTACTGTATAAAGATGTGGTGTCTGAATGTCAATATAATATATAGACCAGCTGTACAATAATAAACTAATTTTGAATTATAACCAGTTTGCATTACACTTTTTCTTTTTTTGCATCACGTGGACAAAAAAATAACAGCCACAATTATTAAAGGTAAAAGAATTACAAACTACATTAGCAGTAAGTAGTTTTCTTAAAATACGCCATTATTTCTGTTCTCCAAGTGTATCAACAATAAGGTAATTTCTAGTACCCTGTATTATCCTGAAGTAAAAAGACTGGCTGTTTTGACTTTTTTTATTGATGTGATGTTGAACTAGCTACCAGACAATGTGTCATAATGATATGAAGATATTTATTCATTCAGCTTTCCACTTTTTCCCAAGGGAAGTATCCTCTAAACAAAGAGCTGTGGATGCTGAAAATCAGAAATTGCCAGAAAAACGCAGCAAGGCTGGCTGTGTCTGTGGACACAAAGCAGAGTTTGGAGTTCTGGAGAAGGATCACTGGACCCGAAATGCTAACTCTGCTTTCTTTTCACAGATGCTTCCAGACCTGTTGAGTTTTTGCCAGCAATTTCCCATTTTGAAGCATATTCTAACTTTGTTCAATTATGTCCCATAGGGACACAGCTGAGATTGGAACACAATTGTACGAACAATCCTGAAATTCAAGTTCATGCTTTTACTGGTTTAACCGTGAAGTTTTGGGGTCTTGGGAGGTAATAATACAAGAATAAGAAGAGAAGCTCTTGAAGGAAATCCTGTAATTGGATTGCTGAGTATGAAACTAGACAACTGCAGTCGCAACCAGCTACTAGAGAAGTGTGTGAGAGAAGGATGGTGTGGAAACTGTGACAGAGACTGAGAAGGGTGATGAGATATGGTTTAGCTTGATTACAGTCACACCGGATGTCACAGAGTCATACAGCATGGAAACAGATCCTTCGGTCCAACCAGTCCGTGCTGACCATAATACCAAACTAAACTTGTCCCACCTGCCTGCATTTGCCCATATCCCTCCATACATTTCTTATTTATGTACTTAGCTAAATGTCTTTTAAATGTTATAACCGTACCCGCATCCACCACTTGCTCTGGAAGTTCATTCCATCTGTAACTTTAATAAGAACTATTTTGTATTTTGGCAGAGGCACACACTTGATTTGAAGGGATTCAAATATGGAATAGCACGGTCACCATTCTGGGAGGGAACGTGTTCAAGGATTTTATAGATGTAAGGGAAGTTGGAGATGAAGCAGTAGTTTGCATGGATAGTGGGGCCGTGGGTAAATTATTTTGAGGAGATGTGTGATATTGGAAGATTTGAAGGGGTGGGTTTAACAGCTGGAGAGAGAATACAACTACCATTAGCTAACCAGGGAACCATTGCATGGAAGTTACGTGGTCAGCAGTTAGATGGGAATAGGTTTGAGAGAACAGAAGTTCAGGTTCATGCATAAGGTGATTTCAAAGACACCAAAGCAGGGAGTTGAAGAGAAGGACGTGAGTTCGGGTCCAGGGCAAAGGAATGTGGGAAGCTGAGGAAGGTTAGTGAAAGGGAGGGAGGCAGCTAAACAAATGGCCTGATCTTAATGACAAGTGAATTAACTTCTGAAACTTGGATTTGAGGGTGGAGTAGTCAAGGACAAAAGAGAGGAGCTTAAAGGGAGATGGGAGACCCAGACCACGTCTGTATTCCAGCACGATTCTGGCACAGTGAGCAGTTTTAAAATGTGACCAGGAGATGAAGATGCTTGATGTAATCCAGTCAGATCTGGCAATGAATGACTAAATCATCTTTAAACATTCAAGTAATATTAGAACATAGAGACGGCAGATGAAGTGAACAGGACTTCTATATTGTCTTCACTATTGAGGGTGCAAGTAACACCTCAGAAATAGGAGGAAGAAAATTATAATCACTAGGCAAGTGGTATTAAGTAAATTGTTCTTGGCTATGAGCTGACACGTCCCCGGGTCCTGACGGACTTCGTTCTAGGGCGTTAAATGAAACAATTGATATGTTGGCTATAATTTTACAAGACTTCCTAAATTTGGAGAACATCCAATCAGACTAGAGAATAGTGGTTATAAATCTTTTACTCAAAAAGAGAAGAAGACAGATGAAACAAACTGCAAAGGTCTGTTACCACATAGCCTGCCACTACACACCCTCTGTTGTTAGTTACTAACAGTCCCCATTAACAACTATTCACCCTCCCAGCCTGATCCTTAGCAACTCCTTTTGTCTGTCCAACTGTCTTTCTCTCTCTTTGGGCTCTATCCTATCGTTTACTCCCTACCCCACCCACCTCCCTATTTTCTGCATATAAACTGACGTTTTTCCAGCCACCATCAGTTCTGAGGAAGGGTCACCGGACCCGAAACGTTAACTCTGTTTTCTCCTCCACAGATGCTGCCAGACCTGCTGAGCTTTTCCAGCAACTTTGTTTTTGTTCCTGATTTACAGCATCTGCAGTTCTTTTGGTGTTTTTTTTTTCAGTTAGCTTCACATCTGTCATAGAGAAGATGTTAGAAACTATTACTGAAGACTTATAGTGGGCCATTTAGAAAAGTGCAGAGTCACCATGGTGTTTTAAAGGGAAATCATGTTTAATCAATTTGATAAGACCATAAAAGGTAGGAGCAGAAGGAGGTCATTCAGCCCTTCAGGTCTGCTCTGCCATTCATGGCCAATCTGTTAACCTTCAACTCCACTTTCCTGACTTTTCCCCATAACCCTTGATTCCTTTACTGATTAAGAATTCTCTGTCTCAGCCTTGAATATGCTTAACAACCCAGCCTTGACACCCCCACCTGTGATAGAGTTCCACAGATTTACTCCCCTCTGAGGGAAGAAATTGCTCCTCATCTCTATCTTAAATTGTGACCCCTTATTCTGAGATGATGCCCTCTGGTCCTAGCCTCTCCACAAGGGAAAACAACCTTTCTGCATCTACTCTGTCAAGACAAGAATCTTGTGTTTTAATAAGGTCACCTTTCATTCTTCTCAATTCCAATGAGTATAGGCCTAACCTACCCAACCTCCCCTCAGAAGACAACCCTTCCACACTTGGTATCAGCGACGTGAACCTTCTCCAGACTGCCTCCGATGCAAGCATATCATTCCATTGATAAGGGGGCCAAAACTGTCCACGGTATTCCAGCTGTGGTCTGACTATTGCCTTGTATGGCTTTAACAAAGCTTCCCTACTTTTATACTCCATTCCCTTTGAAATAAAGACAAACATGCCAATTGTCTTTCCTGTCACCCATTGAACTTTTTGTGATTCGTGGATGAGGACTCCCAAATTCCTCTGTTTTGTGGTCTTTCTCTGGTTAAATAATATTCAGTCCCTTCTCCTTCCTTCCAAAGTGCACAATCTCACCTTTTCCCACATTATATTCCATCTGCCAAGTTTCTGCCCATTCACTTAACCTGCCTATATCCATCTGCAGTCTCATAGTGCCATTGTCACCACTTGCCTTTCCACTTATTTTGCGTCATCTGCAAACTTTGGCTTTAGTACATTCACTTCCCTCATAACTGTGGCTCCAACACTGATACTTTTCGTACTCCTCTTAGTTACAGGTTGCCATCCTGAAAAGGGCGCCTTTTCTTCCAACTCTTTCTTTTATAAGTTAGCCCAACCTCTATCCATACTAATATACTACCTCCAACACCATGGGCTCTTATTATGTAGCCTAATGCATGGTACATTATCAAATGCCTTCTGAAAATCCAAATATTTTACATCCTGCTTCCCCTTTATCTATCCTGCTTTTACCACCTCAGAGAATTCTAGTAAAATTGTCAGGAAAGATTTTCCCCTTCAGGAAATCCTATTGACTGTGCTCAATCACATAATGTATTTCTAAATTGTTTGCTATTACATCCTTTGTAATGGACTCTAACATTTTCTTAATAACAGACTTTAAACTAATTGGCCTTCAGTTACAATTTTTGTCCCCTTTCCCCTTCTGAAAAAGGGTGTTACATTAACAGTTTTCCAGTCTTCTGGGACTTTTAGGATTCTTAGATGGTTTCTATCAGTGCGTCCACTATCTCTAGCTATTCCTTAGCTACTTCCTTTAATATCTTAGAATTTATTGTTTATTGTAATTATCATAGAATCCCTACAGTGTGGAAACAGGCCATTCGGCCCAGCAAGTCTGTACCAACTCTCTAGACAGCATCCCATCCAGACCTGTCTCCCTACCCTATCCCTGTAACTGCATTTCCCATGGTTAATCCACTTAACCTATATATTCCTGGACACTATGGGCAATTTACCATGGCCAGTCCACCTAACCTGCACATCTTTGGACCATGGGAGGAAACAGGAGCACCCGGAGAAAACCCACTCAGACACGGAGAATGTGCAGACACCACACAGACAGTGTCCTTAGTGCTGTGAGGTAACAGTGCTAACCACTGAGCCACCATGCCACCTGCCTTTTCTTTCTTTTTTTCTTCTTTTATATATTTGACACTCGTGACCAATTTATAATGCAGTACCGTTTCAAGGAAAGATAGCGATACACAGCCTGTATGTAGTACACAGTAGATTAAACTAGCAGGGTACAGTAAAGGTACATGGAACATCGGGCAATATATTTAGCATGTAAAATTTTAAGTACAAACATCTAAATTGGTGTACATTTGCTCCTTCAAATTTCGTTCCAATGCAGAGCAACAAGCCAGTTTGGTTTTCTAGTAACTAGTTAGAGGATGGTTCAGGTTAAATATAAATTGTTTTAAAATATACATGAATATGAAATGAACCAAATAAAGCATGAACTATTGACACACATGAATCAAAAACTGTATATACATTTTTCCCCTGCTACTCCACACTTCCAACCCCACAAGCACTCTCCCTTCTGCTTGGTGTGCAGGTTGAAGAAAACTACACTAACTTGGCTATACAAACCAGGGCTTCACATTAAAAGCAGATTCCAAATGCAAGTACAGCAGAGTCCTCTAAAGGCAGGATGCAACTGTGTGCTAATCTGGCACAAAATCCAAAAGAACTGAACCACTGCTTTATTTAAACACAAATAGAACTTTTAAAATAAAAAGGAAAAACAATTAAAAATTTGTCCTTGAATCAGTAGCAATTCAAAGTAAGAACTGATCCAACCTGGAAAGGTTATCTGTAAAACATCTTGAATATTTTAACCCCCTCCATCCTCTTGTTGAAAGGACGACAGTCTCAGCCATTTTGTACAAAGCTTTAAATGTTGTTTGTGCTGGTGAAACAGTGGCTTGATTTGGGTTTCGATGCAGCTAGTTTGAGTTAAAATATTTTTGGTTTTCAGCAGTTTCCTCAATGAACGCCTTTCAACAGATCCATTTTGTTAGGACCATACTTCAAAGACTGTAAGACTGACCAATTAGTTAGGTCACCAAACGACAGATTTCAATTAATTACTTAATGTTTTATAATGGGTTACTCAATTAAATTTGGGCTTAATAAATCTGTCATCTTCCCTACACAAATTTTCCATAGTTCTTCTTGTAAATCGTCTAGGCGCTCCGATTGTTTCAGCTAAGGAAACTCTCAATCAATACCACACATCATTAAATTCTGAAGTGACTGAAGCTCCTCAGACTAGTCCCAGTGATCTCCACCAGAGGCAATGGTACAGCCTGGTAAAGAATACTGGACAAAATTATGATGATCAAGCCTTTCTTTTCAAATTCTTTTCAGTGATATATTACTTTAAATCAGATGTCCGTATTTGAATGGAAGTAGTAACATATGTTGTGGATAAAAGGGAACCAGTGGATGTACTGTATTTACATTTCCAGAAGGTATTTGGTAAGGTGTCAGACTAATGTTTATCTTAGATGATAAAATAATAGTGGCTAACAGACTTAATATATTGCCATTAATCACAGAGATCTACAGCGCACATCAAAGGCCCTTTGTCCATTTAGTCTGTGCCAGTCAAAAATAACCACCTAACATTTCTAATCCCCTTTCCCAGCACTTGGCTCATTGCCTTGAATGCTTGGCATTACAAGTGTACATCTAAATAGTTCTTAAATGTTATGAGAGTTTCTGCCTCTACCATCTTGAATGCAGTGAGTTCCAGATTCCCACGACTCTAAGTGGGGGGGAAAGGAAATTTCTTCACATCCCTTCAAATCCTCCTGCCCTTTACTAAAATCTATGCCCCCGGTCACTGATCCCTCCACCTAGGCAAAAAGTTCCTTTCTGTCAGCTCTGTCTGTGCCCCTCATAATTTTATACATCTGAATCATGTCCTCCCTCAGTCTCTTCTGCTGCAAGGGAAACAATCTAAATCCCAGCTCTGATGAAGAGTCATCTAGACTCGAATTGTCAACTTGCTCTCTCTCTGTGGATGCTGTCTGACCCGCTGTGATCTCCAGCATTTATTATTTTCAGTATAGATTCTAGCATCTGCAGTAATTTGTTTCTGTATCCAATCTGTCTTCATAACTAAAGTCTCCCCCACAGGCAACATCTGGTAAATCTCCTCTGCACCCTCTCCAGTGCTGTTACATCCCTCCTGTAACGTGGATTCCTGTAATGTGGATTCCAGAACTGCACACAATACTCTAGCTGTGGCATAACCAACTCTTTACATGGTTCCAGCATAACCTGGTCTTAAACTCTGTGTGCCTTGGCTAATAAAGGCAACTATCCCATAAGCCTTCTTAATCAGTTTGTCTACCTGTCTTGATACTGTAAAGGACTGGTTGGACATGCACACCAAGATCCTGCTGATCCTCTGGGCTGACTGCATTCATCATGTATTCCCTTACCTTGCTTGTCCTGTCCAAGTGCAATTGAATTTTATTTGTTGCTGATCACTCTATTTGACCAGCCTGTATATGTCCTCCTGTAATCTTAAGCTGTCTTCCTCCTCATTTATCACACCACCAAAATTCCTTTGGATTTTGTGCCAGATTAGCACACAGTTGCATCCTGCCTTTAGAGGACTCTGCTATACTTGCATTTGGAATCTGCTTTTAATGTGAAGTCCTGGTTTGTATAGCCAAGTTAGTGTAGTTTTCTTCAACCTGCACACCAAGCAGAAGGGAGGGTGCTTGTGGGGTTGGAAGTGTGGAGTAGCAGGGGAAAAATGTATATACAGTTTTTGATTCACGTGTGTTTCGTAACATCCCTGAATTTAGTAATCAACTATATACATGAAACTACATTCAAGTTTAAATCATTTATATATACCACAAACAGCAAGGGCCCTAACACTAATCCTTGTGGCACCCCATTGGACACAGGCTTCCAGTTCTAAATACACCCTCAATGCTCACCCTCTGCTTCCAGCCACTCAACAAATTTTGTATCCAATTAGCCAAATTTCCTTGGATCCAACAGGCTCTTACCCTCGCTATCGGTCTCCATGTGGGACCTTCTCAAAAACCTTGTTAAAGTCCAAGTAGACTATATTGACTGCATTGCCTTCACCTCTGCACCTGGCCATGTCTTTGAAACATTCAAGGCATGTCCATAAGGTCCTTCACCAGCTGCTACAGATGCACCATTGAAAGCATACTGTCTGGGTGCATAACGGCCTGGTATGGCAACTGCTCGGCCCAGGTCCGTAAGAAACTACAAAAGGTTGTGTGCACAATCCAGACCATCGTGGAAGCCAACCTTCCATCCATGGACTCTATTTACATAGCTCGCTGCTGCAGAAAGGCAGCCAACATCATCAAAGACCCATTGCACCTGGTAATGACCTCCTACAATCTCTTCCATCAGGCAGAAGACACAGAAGCCTGAACGCACGCAAAAACAGGTTCAGGAACAGCTTCTTTCTTGCCGTTATCAGCCTGTTGAATGGACTGTAGCCTCAAAAAGTGTAACCTGAATGCTTCTTAGTCTTTTTGATCTGTACATCCTTTGCTTGCTGTGATCTGCCTGTACCACTCGTAAACAAAGCTTTTCACTGTATTTCAGTACACGTGACAATAAAATCAGTCAATCAAGTTAGTTAGACGTGGCCTCCCCTTCACAACATCATGCTGATTGTCCTTGATTAATCCTGCTTCTCCAAGTGCAGATTAATTCTGTCCCTTGGAATTGCTTCCAATGGTTTCCCCATCACTGAGCTTCGACTCAGTGGCCTGTAGTTTTCTGATTTATCCCTTGCTTCCTTCTTGAATAATGGTACCACTTTGGCTATCTTCTCGTCCTCTGGCATCTCTCCTGTGATCAGAGAGAAATTGAAGATTATTGCCAGCACCCTGCTATTTCTACCCTTGTCTCACTCAGCCTGGGATGCATTTAACCCGACTCTGGAGATTTATCTACTTTTAAGCCTGCCAGATCACTCAGAAATTTCTCTCTCTCTATGCTAATTTCTTCAAGAATAGCTAGTCCTGATTTCTAAATTTTAATTTACCTATTTTTTCTAATTAACCCGTTCAGAGATGTTATTACACATCTCTGCAGCACGTGAGACTTGAATCTGGGCCTCTTGGTCCAGGAATAGGGACACTACCATTTCGCCACAAGAGGGCCCCTAATTTCTATACCCATATTGTCCCCCTCGCTAGTGAATGCTGACACAAAGTATTAATTTAAAACTCTGCCTGCATCCTCTGGCTCCACGCATAAATTACCATTGAGGTTCTTAATAGGCGCTACTCTTTCCCAAGTTATACTTTTACCCTTAATAAGAACAAAGAAAATTACAGCACAGGAACAGGCCCTTCGGCCCTCCAAGCCTGCGCCGATCCAGATCCTCTATCTAAACCTGTCGCCTATTTTCCAAGGATCTGTGTCCCTCTGCTCCCTGCCCATTCATGTATCTGTCTAGATACATCTTAAATGATGCTATCGTGCCCACCTCTATCACCTCTGCTGGCAACGCGTTCCAGGCACCCACCACCCTCTGCGTAAAGAACTTTCCACGCATATCTCCCTTAAACTTTTCCCCTCTCACCTTGAAATCGTGACCCCTAGTAATGGAGTCCCCCACTCTGGGAAAAAGCTTCTTGCTATCTACCCTGTTTATACCTCTCATGATTTTGTAGACCTCAATCAGGTCCCCCCTCCGCCTCCGTCTTTCTAATGTAAATAATTCTAATCTACTCAACCCCTCTTCATAGCTAGCGCCCTCCATATCAGGCAACATCCTGGTGAACCTCCTCTGCACCCTCTCCAAAACATCCGCATCCTTTCGGTAATGTGGTGACCAGAACTGTACGCAGTATTCCAAATTTGGTCGAACCAAAGTCCTATACAACTGCAACATGACCTGCCAACTCTTGTACTCAATACCCCGTCCGATGAATGAAAGCATGCCGTATGCCTTCTTGACCACTCTATCCACCTGCGTTGCCACCTTCAGGGTACAATGGACCTGAACACCCAGATCTCTCTGTGCATCAATTTTCCCCAGGGCTTTTCCATTTACTGTATAGTTCGCTCTTGAATTGGATCTTCCAAAATGCATCACCTCGCATTTGCCTGGCTTGAACTCCATCTGCCATTTCTCCGCCCAACCCGCCAATCTATCTATATTCTGCTGCATTCTCCGACAGTCCCCTTCACTATCTGCTACTCCACCAATCTTAGTGTCATCTGCAAACTTGCTAATCAGACCATCTATACCCTCCTCCAGATCATTTATGTATATCACAATGTATTTGTAAAATAACTTGAGATTTTCCTCTATTTTACCTGCCATTATTCTTTCATGCCCCTTTTTTGCTCTCTGTTTTGCTTTAAGTTTTCCCTTGCACATTCCGTACTCTTCTCCCTTTTCCTCTTTAACCAATCTTTTATATCCCTAGATATCAGGGTTTGCTGGATTTGTTGGTCCCACCTTTTGTCTTTAGCAGAACATCTGACTGACATTGCCTTCCCCAGTTTAGAACCTTGATTTTAGGCCCATCCTTGTCCTTTTCATGACAATCCTGAATCTATTGGAGTTATGATCAGTCTGCAAAATGCTCCCTCACTGATAAAATGAACTACTTGCCTAGATTCATCACCTAAAATTAAGTCCAGGACTACTCTCCCTTATAGGGCCTTCTATGCACTGCTTTAGAAAGCTGTCCTGAATGCATTTTAAGAACTCTGCTTCATTTTAACCATTCACACTGTGACTGTCCCATTTAATGCTGAGGAAGTTGAAAGCCCTACTGTCATTACCCCATTACTTTTACACTCCTCTGAAACTTGCTCTTCTATTTCTCTCAGACTGTTAGGAGGCCTATAGTACACTCCCAGCAAAGTGATTGCTTGTTTTTTGTTTTTAAGTTCTACCCACATGGCTTCAGTTGAAGAGTTTCTAAGATATTATGCCTCCTTATTGCTGTAATTGATTCCTGAAACAATATTGTTCCCCCTTCTCTTACCTCTTCCCTATCTCACATGAAGACCCATTGAGCCACCAGTCCTGCCCCTCTCTCACCTATGTTTCAGTGACAGCAATGACGTCATACCCCCATGTTTTAATTTGTGCTTGCAACTCATCTCCCTTGTTTGTCAGACTCCTTGCATTAAAATAAATTCCATTCAACCTTGTCAAACTCACTTGTACCTTAAATCGCCTACAATTTCCATGCTGCCTTGACTCACTTGTTTTGTCTAATTTTGGCCATTCATCTCCCCCTACTGAACATTTGCTCTGAATCTCACCACACTGTCAAGATAGTTTAAACTCCCCCCTCCCCTACTGATTTCTCTTCTAGGCTGACTGGGAAACAGTAGGCATAGATTGTCCTTTTCTGGTAGCCGACATGTAATGAATGGTATGCCATATGCATCAGTGCTGGAAATTCAACATTTTATAATTCACATAAATGACTTGGATGGATAAACCAAAGATTGATCAGAATGTAGGTTGTGAATAGGATATGGGTAAGTTGAGTGAGTGAGCAAAGATATGGCAAATTAACTATAAACTTGGAAAATTTGAAATGGTCTATTTTGGCATTAAGAATGAAGAAGTTTCTAAATGGTGAGAGATTGCAAAGCTCAGAGATGCTGAGGGATCTGGGTGTCCTTGTACTTGAATCATAGAATGTTAGTATCTAGGTACAGCAGGTAATAAGAAAAGCTAATATAATGTTATTGTTTACTGAGTGAGGAGTTGAATACATTAGTAGCGGCCGGAGGGGTGTCATGCTTCAGTTGTAGAGGACATTGATGAGACCACATCTGGAGTACAGTGGACAATATTAGTCTCCTTGTTTAAGTAAACATGTAAATTACTAGAAACAGTTCACAATGGGTTTGTCAGTCTAATACCTGGAATGGTTCGGTCGACTTAAGGTTGGACAGACTAGACTTGTATTTGCTGGAGTTAAGAAGTGTAAGAGACGGTGTATGTCACAATTCATTGTGGTTACATCCTGATAATCAAGCCCTGCTATTCCAGGAGTTATCTCTCAAATTTTAAAAAGAAATACACAGAATTCCAAAATACCTGATTTTTAGACCAATGTTGATCGAAATCACGGACCATGTTTCTGCACTTAACAAGAAATCATGATTTACTGCAGATCATTAGATTTTAACTACCAGTAAACAATTAAATGAAACTAAGTCAACTGAAAAAAATTAAAACTCTAAACCCCTTAAAAAACCCTACCTTATACACACAGACAGATGCAAATGGAAAATAAACACCTGGATGGAGGGAAAACTAGGAAAACAGTTCTGTGGTCTGTTTTAATAAAATGTCCTGGGTTGGTGGTTGATGATCCAAAAGTTTCCCCTCGTCTTTCCTTTTTCCTCAATGTGACCAATGGTTTGAGGAAGGCACAGGGTGGCTCGTTCACGTATGAAATCTCTCTGACTTCTACAATTCCAAGTCACAACTTGCAGCATGTGCTGGTTTTCTCAGGCGTAAAATGACTTCCTGCAGAAACATGAGAGTTTTGTTTAAGGCAGACCTACTGATTTCTCTTCTAGGCTGACTAGCTTCTCTTTGTCTTGTTCACTATCCAAGCTGTTCAGTTACCTGACAATCAATCACGTGGTTGTGGCAGATAGAGGACCTTTGTCATTGGTATGTGGACTAGGGACCAATTATCAATCAGCTTCACTTGTAAATAACCCCTCAGCTCCAGATCATTCCTAGAACTGACAGCAACACAAACAGGGTTCACAGTTTCAAATTACTTACTTTCTAAACATCCAACCATCATTTTGATTTCTGGGTTTTAACACCGTTCTTTATCATTTCAGTTCAGAATTTTAAAAGGCACAAAGAAATAAAATGAGGCAAACTTTCCAATTGATTGAAACAAAAGGTCCTGAGAGTACTTAACAGCCTCTCCAGATCCACACTGTTTCCTCTTGTGTGAGACATTAGAATTAGGGGTCATTGTTTCAAAATAAGAGGTGCCCATTTAAGACAAGGATGCAGAAGTGTTCCTTCACAAAGGGTCACGGGTCTCCTAGAATTTTTGTTCCCAACAGCTGCTGGAACTAGAATCTGAATATTTTAGGGCAAAGAAAAGTAGATTAGCAAAGGGTCTGAAAGATTATTAGAGGTAGGCAGGAATGTGAGATAATTAGTTCGGCCATGACCTTATTGAATGGTGGAAGAAGCTTGAGAGGCTGAGTGCCCTATCCTTGCTGCTAATTCATGTATCCTTGTGTGTATGTATTGGAGGATATAGACTACTGAGAGAGAAAGTAAAACATTTACAGGGATAAGGGCATCAAAGGTGGAGGTGAAAGTACAACTAAGCAGATCAGTAGCTACAAAAGTGCTGCAGTGTTTGGAGACTCAAAAAGCTAGACAGATTGGAATTTGAAAGTGCAATTCAAAATGACGAAAGTTTCTTTTCCAAAAGCAAACACAGAAGTAAATGTAGTTGGGAGATGGAGTGAATGAATGAAAATTAATAGAAGGAGGTGATCAGAGATGTTCTTATCTTTGATTGACGTGATCGAAATCAAGAAGCTGCTTGAGATGACAGAGTCAAGTAGATGACCATGAATATGGGTAGCATAGATTTAGATGTGGGGGCCAAGTCCAAGGGAGAATAGAGGCATAATGAATTCTAAAGAGGGACAATATGAGTTTAGGTAGAGGTTGAAGTATAAGGGCCAGAATTTAGTAATTGGAGAGCCTGGGAGAGGAATAAAGTGTTAAGTATTAGTTAGCAGGTAATTTACCTTGGGACATATGATATATTTTCATTCAATTTTGTTATCTCGGCACATGCACAACCCATAGAAAATAAGGTAGGTGCAGACTTGCTGGTGAATTAAACTCAATACAAACTGTAACTAGCACATTTTATTGCTTGGAGCAGTAGCAATATCTAGAAATAACAGAATTTCCTTCTGATGTTCTTCAGCAGTAGTTTACAGTCTCTCTGAATTGTTTTAAAACAACGTTGTCTCTACATCTGCTTCAAACTAATTGACATCACTGTTAGTAAGAGTCAGTCGTGTTCATCTCAAACTCTAAAACTTCTATCTTATGTCTCTCAAACCTCCTGTGGGTTTTGTTTTATTTTAAGCTAAACTACAAATTGTGTTGAAAGTTCCCAAACCAAATTAATCTAACATTAATGATGATCAGGATTGCATCTATTTTCCATCTATCCGGCCCACCGATGTCTGTACGTGGTAATGACTTCCCACACCAGAAGTTGCTGACACCCATCACCATGCTTGGAACACGAGTGGTTGTCTGCATGCACGGCTTAGAGGCAACAGTGCTATGAGATGAGCTGTTTTGTCGTATAAACTTGTGTATTGCAGGGACATAAACATCTTTTGTTAAGACTATTCATTTTGCACACATCAGGGCAATTCACTAAATCTATATCATAGCAAAGGGAAAACAACATTTGTACTATACGAGGGTAGAGTGCTGATGGTAGAGGTACTGCCATGGAAATATTGGCCAGTTGTGGAATCGGAGCTAATGTTGGGTGCTAGGTTGTGAATTTTGCAAGCATGGGTTGGTTGGATACAATCAGTACCTTGTTTGTCACAAAAGGACCCAGGGACATGCTATTTTATATAATCTCTCAATCTTTGTCTTGTACAGCCTATATGCCTGGCCTAACACAAGCATTGAAATTCATATAACACATTACTTGTTTGTCTCATAGTACAACTCCTTTTTGTGACATTGAACTTCCTAATCCTGGCATATCTCTAATTTGTAGATTACATACTTGCTATGGGAGATCACTTAGCTCAGTTGGCTAGACAGTTGGTTTGCAAAGCAGTGTGATGCCAACTGCGTGGGTACAATTCCTGCCACGGCTGAGGTTACCATGAAGGATTCTCCTTCTCAACCTCTCCCCTCATCTGAGATGTGGTGTACCTCAGGTTAAATCACCACCAGTTGGTGCACTCTCATGAGAGAGCAGCCCTATGGTCTGGTAAGGCTGTAGTGACTTGACATGCTATATTTGAATTCATGACTGCATGTAAGAATTTCCTTACTTGCCTTAATGGGCTTCATCCTGTGCTGAAATTTATCATCGAAACGGAATGGTTTGAATGTGTTCCTTTTCCTTCATGCCCTGGTTGAGAAATTGACTAGGGGCTCTCTGCTACAAACTTATCTTCACTGGTCTAGAGTTCCAACAGTGCTATAAGATTGCCTTAATGGCACCCTCGTAAATAGGCCCGTAGCTATTTGTTCACTGTGCATATGTCATGCTCAAATAGGGCACATCAAAGCCATCCTGCAGGATAATGGACACCCTGATCAGATCATTTCTCATTTTATATCGCACAAACTCATGAACAAGCCACAGGCATTACTTCTGGTCCTGAAATCTTCTAGGTCTATTTCAGTGTGCTGGCAGTGTAAGATATCTCAAAAGTTTAACCAACTACTATGTAGTGATGACAGAAGTCACATTCACCACTAACAGGGTGCTGCCAGGAGGTAATCAATTTCAATGTTCCATAGTTTTGCCAAATTTTATTTTAAAACAGACAAATGGGTTAAAATCATATCTCAGTAATTATTAAATTATATGCCAGAAATTAAGCAATTTGTCATTCCTGTCTGGTGAGCAGTTGTAAACTTGTAATGTTACACTGGCCAAATGCAACTGGAATATGTGGCTTTCAAAGGAAATTTGTCAGTCAATTTACAGTTTTGCGTATTTGTATATACTAGATGCTTCATATGTTGATAGGCAGGGTCCTGTTCTTTGTAGATAGAAAGAACGTGTATGTATGCTGCCCCTGTTTCAATAGAAAAAAGCTGACAGCCATTCTCGGTTTCGGGGCAATGCCTTTAGCCTATCGGAATCAATCTGCCTGGTTTAAAATTAAATTCTGCTTGGCTAACAGCAGTCATCATTAACTGGCAGTTCCTCGACCAATAGGCTCAATTGTCAACCAGTGCAGTCCAATTGTGGTTTTCCCTTTTACTTGTGAATTATCCAGATGAGTTCAAGATGGAAAACTTGACAACGTGTCTTTTTCAGCAACACTTGAGATTAGTAAAGTTAAGAACTGTTTACAGATTTCCGATATCATGAATAAATACCACTGTGTTTGTCATTATTAGTATTATGAAATAAAATTAAGCTGTATTTTCTGGTTGTTCAAGGTGCCTAGGATACCACTGTTTGGAATTGTTGGGAGATTTCTGCTCAGTTATTAAAGAAAATGTAGATATAATTGCAAATAAATGGTCAGAGTTACTAAATATACTAGCCAATGCAAGAATATTTTGCAGTTTTATATTTTTAAAAATTTTAATCTTTGATTTTTAGATCTGGACATGAAAGACTCTGAACAGAATTCAGAAGATGATTTGCAGTCCACGGGGCCAAAACCAAATGGTTTTGATTGTCAGAATGAAGCAACATCATATATTGTAAATCCTAGTGGTGAGAAACCAGATGAAACAACAGGTCAGTGGGATGCCAGTGGTCAGCCAATCGTGCCTGATCCAAAAACACAACAAAAGGATGATTATTTGTGTGAGTCAGATCAGAACTCGAATACAGCTACCAGTGATGTGTCATCAAATATTGCTGATGCGAAGGATCAGGATGTACAAAGGACAGATTGTCATGGCCCTGTTGACGATGAACAGGGATCTTGTGCTCATACTTCAAAATATGGAAAGAAGGAGACCGAGGGTGAAGTAGAGGCAGAGCAAGAATCCAGTCCAAATATCAGCCAAGAAACAGAAGCTCGGACAGTCGACTCCTTGTTATCAGACTGGAAGGAAGAGATAGATGCCTTTGAAATGATGGATAAGGATGAACTATGACCATGAATCGTACTATAATGGCATGCTTTCTTTTCCCTTGAGGATCTGGGTACAGTTGTGCACGGTAACATTCCCTGACCAACTGGAAGAATCTGATGATCAATTTCTGATTTGTATCTATTTATACGGGTGGAAAGAATATCAGGATTTGCTGGTCGTTGTTTCTGCCAGGTCATTACATGATTCATTTGAAGATGCCAGTCACATTAATTCCTGATACAGAACACCTTGGGTTCAGCTGGTAGAGAAATGTGCAGAAGTTGAGGGAACTTTAATTGCATTGTTTTGTTCTACTTTCTTCCTCCCATCTATACACGCATTTTCTTTGTTGCTGAGCAGCAATATCTTGTTGTTTTGTTGCAGATTTACATTGAAAATCCCACAGTGCTGTGACATTTTATCCAGTGTAATATAACAGGTTTATAACTGCTTTCCAGGTTGGAATGCGAAATTGGTAAATGTATGGTTTTAACTCCATAATTAGTGAAATATGATTTTAGCCCATATGTTTTCTTTGTTTTTGAAAGGCATTTAAAATAATATTTGGTAAAACTTTGGAGCAATGCAATTTTGGCAACACTATTCCAACTAATTTGATAAAAAGACAAAGTTACATGCACTGAATTTTGCCATCTATTATCTTGGCATTTGTAAAATTTGATTCTGTTTTCAATGTGTTCCATCTTAACTGTTCACTGTTTTTATTCTACCGTTTTGGTCTTGAGCTTTTTATCTTATTTGTGTTATGCTACAAGTATAATACCCAGTGTATTCATGCATGAAGTAAGGATTGACATGGGGGCAATGTTTTACCCTTATACCAATGAACAATACTAGCCAGATTTTCTTGGTCAGGTGAAGATCCTGACGTTGATTTTGGTTCTAAGTCAGGAAACCTGGAAGTAACTGCAGCAGGATGTTCATTACCATTGACTTGGTTAGTTGGTCAATGATGAAGTCAGGTCTGCAGACCCTGTCCAACTGTGGTGGATGGATCAGGGAAGCAGGAGACCAATAGGGCAGTTTGCAGTGTTGTCTGGCCACAGTTCCACTGGAGAAGAGAAAGATCTGAGAGCACCTCAAATTTGAACAAAAGGTATTGCAGTAATGTGGACGCTTTTCAGGATGGAGGAATAAACTTCTCCAGATCAACACCATGGGCTGACCGGAGTCCTTGTAGACCTTGTTGTCACCAAATGCAACCTGCGGTGGCCATGAACCCCCTTATGAGACACTGCCTCGAAGGAACTGGCGGTCTTCTTAATCAGAAGAGGGCCACACCGACAGAGGGAAGCTGCTGTTGCCTTCAGGGGAAAAAAAAAAGCCATAAGTAGGATCATAATTGAACTAATTAAGTTAATGGTCTCCATGGAGCATGCTGTTGACTTTTACTCTAGCTTGGCTCACTAAACTTCCCACAGGTGGGAGGGTGATGGGGAGCCATCCCAAAGAAATTTCCCCTTCTTTCCTGTGCATATGTGTGCATGCACACACTCCACCTCCGTAAGCTCTTCTCCATCGACCTGAAATATCATCTTTTCCAGGTTCTTCAGTTCATTGGACATGAACAGAATTCATAGCAGTAGAATTAGTCAATTAGCAATTCCAGTCTTGGGCAATTGGTTAGTTTCCAACCACCAGGTGTCACCTTCTCCATACCAGTGAAATGGTGAAGATATACTGCAGGGGTGGATTAACCTGTAGGATCATTTTGACAGCAGTTCAAAAAAAGGGTCTGTTAATGTATAAAAGTCTAATTGACTTGCATAAAGCCACAGAACAGAATATTATTTTAGATTGGTACTTTGGAGTTTAATACTGTAGTGTATGAAAACATTGTTCCATTAAAATGTTCACAAGGATTTCCAAAAGATAACTGGTTGACATTGAGCACTTTGCAGAAGTATTTATCTGTTGCAAATTTCTTTTCCCAGTTATGATAACCTGGAACATGCAAATTATTTGACCTTTGCATGTTTCATTTTTGAAGCAACATTTGTTGATCCATAGGATTTTAAACAATTTCTGTCTTGTCTTTCTATCTAATGCAATGAAACCCTGTAACAGTTAGCATGGTGGTGTAGTGTAATAGTTAATAGCTGTGGGACGCTGTGCAATTAGTCAAAAGGACACTGACACTAACCTGAGTACTCCTTCAAAGTGGTTCACCATTGTACCTCATGCATAGAAACAACTAATTGATAAATGTTTTTATGCTCCTAGAACATTCAACCATGTCAAAAGCACCTTTATGAATGCAAATTATTACTTGTTGCCTCACTGTTCTTCAATAAGACGAGTTAAGTTGGCAAATGTGTGTTATCCAGTGTGTTATCCAGTGTGTTATCCAGTGTGTTATCC
>NC_063341.1:24044031-24109326 GCF_021869965.1 Rhincodon typus | reverse complement strand
TATCCAGTGTGTTATCCAGTGTGTTATCCAGTGTGTTATCCAGTGTGCTACTTAGGCCTGAAACTCTGCTGTTGAATTAGCTGATCTCTGTTGAAGGGCTACAACTGGTGTCATCATCACTAGCCCAGGGAATAGAAAAAAATGGATAAGGAATGTGATATCTCCAGGAGAATTTCTGGCTGAAGTCAGCAGGTTGGTTCTTTGGCAGTGAGGCAAATAGTTGTTCACAATCTGTAGTTCCTTTTGACTTTTAACATCTGGACATGTGAAGAATAGTCGCTTGGGTAAAGTACAAGGAAGTTGCTAGCATTTGTAAAACAGTATCAATACAAAGGTATGAAAAGAAGAAATAAGGTAGGAAGATTTTCATTTGAAAAAACACACAAAATTGTCTCTTGAATCTGATTTCTATTTTCCCGTTTTTTACAATTAAAATATGTTTCTATCCAGTATTCTTGGTCAACGTTATGACTTTGGATACAACCGTTTATGATCTGGACTTTGTTACACTAGCAATAAGGACATACCAGTTCATATTGCAGAAAGTCCTTGTAAATTAATGCTCCACACGTTGCGGTGGGAGTTACTGCCCATTTTTCAATTATCACAATGTTTGATATCTTGGAATTTTATTTCAACTGTTGAATGCATTAGATATGTCAGATCTTGAATACATATGTTTCCCAGTTTATGTGGCTTAGTAATGTACTGTATATGAAAATCTACTGGAACCAGCAGTGTGGATCCTTCAAGGACTCAGTGACCTTTGCACATTGAAAAGATGTGCACATCTTTTTTGTTCTATGAATGTTTTTATTACAAAAGCTACCTTCACAATAGTCATAGAAAGATTGACTTTATTGTTTCTTTCATTGAATATTGAAAGCTTATTTTATTCTCCCATTTACAGTGCAGAAATGCAGTAGTTTTCGGAGGGTGACATGGCTAAGGACCTTTTAGAAAGCTAGGTTCCTCTTTTGCAGTACTGTCGAGTTGACAATTTGTATGTCACTATTATTGAGTTTCAGATAATTATTATCTCAGTAAGTCATCAATTATGCACATTTTCAAAGTGCTTACCCATGTTAGTTTAATGTTGTATATCACCATTCATAATTAGATCACATATTTTGTCAACAGATGTTACATCTGTTATGATCTATAATTCTATTATAATTTGGAGCAGACATCTGGCAGATATAACAAGAGTTTTCACTTAAATGTTGCTGAACACACAAGGTATAGATTTAGTTGTTAATTTACTGACCCATATGATACAATTATTGTCCTAGCAGATGTATTAGGGAAGGAATGTTTTTACATTCTATCTACTTGTGTATTGTCCAGATTTAATAAGGACAAATGCGTCTGCAGTAATTAAATTGTTACTTAACTGTTGAATGCAACAAAATTAGGGACTAAAATCACTTTATTTTAAATTGGAAGGGGCAATTGGCATAGAATTTGACTGACTGTAAAATCCAGTAGTTTGCGCTGTCTTTATCTGTTCTCCCTTTGCAATGCGTCTGCAGTTTGGGTAACCAATACTTGTAAAATGGGTCAACATCATGTGATGGGAAATGCGCAATTAAGGCACTCATAAGAAAAACTGCTTAATATTTTTAAAATGTCTGTATAAACGAAAGTGATGGGTAGGTATTTGTCTTTTTCTAAGGTTTTAATTTGAATTGAAATTAGATTTCACATTGGGTTCTGTTCCTTCAGTGTGATTGTGGCATTTCTGCATTAATCAGACAGAGAGTATCTGTAGAATTTACACAGCAGGTACAGTGCAGTGTATTTCTCTTTTTTTAAAAAAAAGTGTATGCACCTCAGAAAATCCTGTAAATAAATGGACAGCTGTAAAATGTAAGCTGTGATGTAAAACAGTCTGGTTAATTTTGTAGATATGATCACTGTACATATTTGTGTATTTGATTACTGTGATTACTTCTGACTGTAAAAATTTAATAAAACAATGTAAATATAATTAATTCTTTTCTATATTATTCTGAAACTTCAAGGGTAATAATTAGGAGTCTGAAATTATTGCAATCTGCTCAATCTGTGAATTTTATAATTTTAGGTTTTACAATTTAATGCAGCCCGACCAAAATATATTGAAAAGTAGTGAATATTTTATATCTATTTAATAGTTGTGTTTAGTGGTTTGTACAGTATCTATAATATGACACTATTCATAATTCCAAATGCACAAGTAACTAATGAATTTTGTGGTTGGTTGGCTTGACGAGCTGGTTCGTTGTTGCTCCACAGACGTTTCGTTACCCTGCTAGGTAATGAAATGTCTGCGGAAAAACAACGAACCAGCTCGGCGAGCCAACCAACCACAACATCCACAACCCGAGCTACAAATCTACTCCAAAACCTTAGTGAATTCAAACCCTAATGAATTCAAAGCATCAACCTTGTTGATGATAATCCACAGTGGATGATGGAGAAACTCTGCGCGTCTGGCAGCAAATGTGGAGGGAGAAATGGTTAACATTTTGAGTCCACTACGACTCTTCTACTCAAGAAACATTACTCTGTTTTTGTCGTTAAAATGCTGCCAAACATGCTATGCTTGTCCAGGATTCTGTGTTTGTTTTATATATCCTACATCCTGCTGCATTTTTGCTTTTAAGCTTGCTGATGACTTGATTATTGTCAATATGTCCAAAGTAACTGAGGCATTGCAGGGTAAAAGGAAAATAATTTATTTTTGTTTCTCAACATGTTAAAATGCCACTCCCTTTGACCTGGCAATATGAACAATTTTGTCATCTAATGTCTTCAGATCTGCACTTTTCAAGTCACAGGGTAAAATCTACATTGGTAGTCCAGTGAAATACTGAGACAAGACATTAAACTGAGGCTCTTCTAGGTGGATGTATAAGATCCTATTGAAGAAGACAGGTGAGTTCTCCTTGGTGTCCTCACCAATGTTTATCTCTTAAGCAACTTCAGGTTAAGATCACTACTTGTGGAAATTTGCTGTGCTGCTGCATTCTACATTCTACATTTCAGAAGAAGTTTGTTAGCAAGAAATCAGTTTTAGAGATCCTGAGATAATGGAAGTCTCCACATAAATAATGAAGCTATCACAAAATAGACAGGTTTTTTCAGTGACAATGAGCCACTCCCACCTAAATGATTCAAATTTGTCTTAAATGCTATGCTTTGTTTTATTGCAGAATCAAACAATATTTTTTAGAAATTTAAATATTAAAAAAATTAGGGTGGGTTTTTAACTGGTTTTGAAGTTAAACCCAAAAAAAAGGGACCTGATCAGGTGTACCCTAGAACTCTGGGAAGCTAGGGAAGTGATTGATGGGCCCCTTGCTGAGATATTTTTATCATTGATAGCCACAGGTGAGGTGCTGGAAGGCTGGAGGTTGGCTAATGTGGTGCCACTATTTAAGAAAGGTGGTAAGGAAAAGCCAGGGAACTACAGACCAGTGAACCTGACATTGGTGGTCGGCAAGTTGTTGGAGGGAATCCTGAGGGACAGGATTTACGTGTATTTGGAAAGGCAAGGACTGATTAGGGATAGTCAACATGGCTTTATGCATGGGAAATAGTGTCTCACTAACTTGATTGAGTGTTTTGAAGAAGTAACGAAGAGGATTGATGAGGGCAGAGCAATGGGCACGATCTATATGGACTTCAGTAAGGCGTTCGACAAGGTTCCTCATGATAGACTGGTTAGCAAGGTTAGATCACATGGAATACAGGGACAACTAGCCATTTGGATACAGAACTGGCTTAAGGGTAGAAGACAGAGGGTAGTGCTGGAGGGTTGCTTTTCAGACTGGAGGCCTGTGACCAGTGGTGTACCACAAGGATTGGTGCTGGGTTCACTGCTTTTCGTCATTTGTAAAAATGACTTGAATATGAACATAGGAGGTATGGTTAGTGTTTGCAGATGACACCAAAATTGGAGGTGTAATGGACAGTGAAGAAGGTTACCTCGCAGTACAACGGGATCTTGATCAGATGGGCCAATGGACCAAGAAGTGACAGACGGAGTTTAATTTAGATAATTGTGAGGTACTGCATTTTGGAAAGGCAAATCAGGGCAGGACTTATACACTTAGTGGTGAAGTGCTGGGGAGTGTTGCCGAATTAAGACACCTTGGAGTGCAGGTTCATAGTTCTTTGGAAGTAGAGTCACAGATAGATAGGATAGTGAAGAAGGTGTTTGGTATAAAATCCGAAAAAACTGCCAGTGCTGTAAATCAGGAACAAAAGCAGAAGTTGCTGGAAAAGCTCAGTAGGTCTGGTAATATCTGTGAATAAAAAAAATCAGTTAACATTTCAGATCTGGTGACCCTTAGAACTGCTCAGGCATTTCGTATGCTTGCCTTTATTGGTCATTGCATTGAGTATAGGAGTTGAGAGGTCATGTTGTGGGTATATAGGATGTTGGTTAGGTCACTATTGGAATACTGCCTTCAGTGTTACTAAACAATGAACTTGCTCTCCAAGGTCTCTAAGTTCCTTGAAAGTGGAGTCGCAGCAAGATAGGATAGTGAAGGCAGCATTTGGTATGCTTGCCTTTATTGGATTGAGTATAGGAGTTGGGTGGTCAGGTTGTGCCTGTACAGGACATTGGTTAGCCCACTTTTGGAATACTGCATGCAATTCTCGTCTCCCTGCTGTAGGAAGGATGTTGTGAAACTTGAAAGGGTTCAGAAAAGATTTACAAGGACATTGCCCGGGTTGGAGTGTTTGACCGATAAGGAGAGGCTGAAAAGCTGGGGCTATTTTCCCTGGAGCATCAGAGGTTGAGAGGGGTAACCTTAGAGGTTTATAAAATCATGAGGGGCATGGATAGGATGAACAGCCAAGGTATTTTCCATAGGGTGGCAGAGTCCAAAACTAGAGGGCATAGGTTTAAGGTGAGAAGGGAAAGATATAAAAGGGATCTAAGGGGCAACTTTTTCATGCAGAGGGTGATGCATGTATGGAATGAGCTGCCAGAGGAAGTGGTGAAGTCTGGTACAATTACAACATTTAAAAGGTATCTGGATGGGTATATGAATAGGAAGGGTTTAGAGGAATATGGGCCACATGCTGGCAAATGGCACTAGATTAATTTAGGATATCTAGTTGGCGTGGACAAATTGGACCAAACGGTCTGCTTCTGCTGTACAACTCTGACTCGAAATGTATCTGAAATTATTTGGCATTTATATGTTTATACAGTCAGCTCACTAACTGATTAGAAACCTATTGAAAACCACTTTATTAGCAATTGTGAACTGGAAGACTGAAACCACAGAATGATCACAAGAATTGAAGTACTCAAAACAGACACAGCCAGCAATAGGCAAAATTGTCTTATTTCAAATATATGTAAAATGAATAAATCAAAGAGCAGGGTAAACTTTATACAATGTAATAATAGCCCAATAATCATCAATTAGAATGGATTCTGAACGAAAATCTTGTTTTACACAACCTTTGTTACTTTTTCAAGCAAGCAACAACCCAAATAGATTGTTGAAAGCTCTAAGGGTGATATTTAAACTCCCAATAGGGTTTTTGCAAAGTTCCACACAAAAGGTTATTTCCTATGCACAAAGCAAATCAGGGTACTTACTGTCATGGGTGATGGCTAGAAAGCAAAGGATACTTTGAGGTAGTTTGGCTTAGAGATTCACCTTTGGGCCTCTGCTGTTTCTAATTTACACCAATAACCTGCAGGGTTTCAGAAACTTAATTTAAATTGGTACCATTTAGATGATATCAAATAAGGAGGGGCATTAGAGTCCAAAGATGCAGGTTCAAAATTTATGAAGGAAATTGCACAAACTGGTAGGCAGAGAAATGGGCAGTGCCCCATTTAGAGAGGAATAATACAGTGCCTGTGGTACTAATGGGGATGTAGTGCCTCACATATTCCATGAATAGTATTGGAATACCTAAGAGTTGAGAGAGATCCAGTAATCTTAATAAGCTTGATGCTGAAATACCCAACAAATATGCAATCAATAAAGCCGAAAGAATGTTCAACTACGTGGCCAAAATATTAGAATACTAGTCTGAAGATGCAGTTATCAAACTGTGATCTGACAAGGGCACAGTACAATATCCAGTAAAGATTACCACAGGGTAAGACAGACATTTAAGTTTTCTCTTGTGTCAGATCAAAGTTATGAAGGAAATGGAAGTTTGGAAGAAGCCTCTCCAAAGTAACCTTACAGAGGAAAATGATGTAGTCAATGATATGTCTGGTAAATCTGTAAAATTTAAACTAATCGAGTATTGCTGGAAAAAAAAGACACTGGTTGTCAAACTTTCTGTCTTGCGCTCATCAGGACAATTTACAGGAAATACCAAAAGGGAATACAACATTTATATTGTGTGAGAAGGCAAAGCTGAGTTATTGGCAAGTGGATTCTTGATAGAGGCATTGCCATGGAGAATGCATCAGTTAAAATGACAGAACTGCCAAGCATTGTTTAAATTTTAAACTAGGCAGGTTGACTCTGATTGGTCAAGGTATTGCCCTGAAAAATGAACAAGAGAATGTTTGTCACCTACTTTTTTCAGTTGTAATAGGTGCAGTGCGTGTCCAT
The DNA here is from genome assembly GCF_021869965.1 of Rhincodon typus. Lineage (NCBI taxonomy): Eukaryota > Metazoa > Chordata > Chondrichthyes > Orectolobiformes > Rhincodontidae > Rhincodon > Rhincodon typus. Next base: position 24,102,739 of record NC_063341.1, on the reverse strand, counting down.
GTGCTTTCTGTCTGCAACAAACAGGACACTGTGTGTTAAGAAATGTAGCTTTCAGTCCGTGCAGGTGTTCTAGACTGTGAAAATAACTGACAATCCTAAATTGGTTGTCAGCTTAATGCTTCACAGGCTCAGGATTTTTTGGCAATTGTTGTTCAATTGCAAATCATATGTAATGTTAGACATTATGCTGAGATTTTTTAGGTGCTAACTTATCAGCAAGGATATGCAGTTTGATGCAATCAGCAATGTTTTTGAAATTTACAGTCTACACAAGTATCACAGATGCACACAGGCAAACAATATCATAGGACGAAAACAAAAGATAATGGACTGGAAATTTGTTTACCTAATTTTGGGCATGGGAGCATGATTCAGGATCTACCATGCCCTAAAATTTATGTACCTGTCTCATTTCCTTGGGTGTAGTTGGCCAGTACTTGGAATGGTTCCAAATGTTTATCTTCCACAAACTTGTAGACATGGCACAGAATTGAATGGAAACAAGTACCAAGAAGCTTGTTACTGGAAGAACTTTGGAAAACATTTAAAATACAAACAAAACCATTAAGTTAATTTTCAATTCACATTGGGTCCAAGTGCAGGCAGAGCAGACAACTGCAATGAAGCAATTAGTCTTGACAGTATTGCTAATTACTTACAACCAAAGCAAATTGTTAATTTTCTATTTGATTACAAATGTGTAGGGATGAAAACAAAACAAAATATTTATGCCCCAGTTTGTTTTTTATCACCTGCAACAAATCCCAGAATGTTCTTCTTAGTTTGTGTAGTACACTCCAATCTATTGCAATTTTTAAGGACTCATCACTCATCACTCACCTATGTACACAATGCACCGGGGCTTTAACTATCTTGTATACAAATGTATAAGGATAGCCATACCCTTCATTATTTTCTCTCTTGCTGTCATGAGTTCAATGTTAAAATATATATGAACAGTACTCTGATAACTGAGTATATGTCCCCCAAAGCAGCATTGAGGAAAAGACGAAAATGAGATGGGATCTTATTTGGGAGGGTATTTAAAGATCCATGCTCAAAAATGCTGTATGTGCATTGTACTGGAGTCATCTATCGGGCTTTTATGTAGATGAAAGGATCTCCAAAACTTTCTCTACAAGGTAAAGCATTGGAGGACAGTCAATGCTGATGGAACTTTGCTCTAGGAGGAGACAACAGCTCTTTAGGAGAGCTATGCTTTTTAAACAGGGACATTAGCATAGCAATTATGTCACATGACTATTCATCCAGAAGCTTGACTATCTGAGGATGAGTTCGAATCCCAACTTGACAGCTGGGAAATGTAAATTTCATCAATAAATTAGGAATAAAAAAGCATTGTTGGGATGCTGGTTTGGTAACTTCCAGATTATTTTTAATACTGCTCACTAATCTCCTTTAGGAATGGAAACTCGAAAATCTTATCTTGTCTCGCCCATGTATGATGCCAAAACCGTTGAAATAGTAGGCAATTGGGAATGGGCAATATTGGATGCTGACACCGAAATTCCATGAGGAAACCGGAGAAAAGTTCATATACCTCCTGCCTTATTTTAATCACCTTTTGAGACACCCAAGACGTGCCGCGTAGTGTATGACACATTAGCTCCCTCACATCTCGAGTAAACATTGTAGTTTATTACGCTGATAGTTTGGAAAAATGCCTGGCTTGATAAGGGTCACTAACCTGCGTGTGGTAGTTCACAGGGTTAACTGAATGTGATGTTACAAGTAAATATTAACAGAATAAAAAGAGTTTCGTTCAGCTTCTGTCACTTTCTCCTTTTCTTTCCTTGTCCCTAATCATTGCAAGCTCTGCATTTCAGGCCTGAGCATTCTGTAGTCCAATGAATTTCCAAAGGCTCCTGTTGTTGTGCTGCTGGTTGCAAGTCGTGAAAGGAAACCTATTTCAAGAGCAGCTTGGCACATTTTCAGAGATTTTTCACTCTCTTCCTGGCCAGTTCTGGAATTCAGACTGTGAGAATAAAGAGATGACGGACATCTCGAAGCAGAATGGTGAGTGAGGAAAAATACATGCGAGACATTCCAGAATAAAGGATCCCTGTTACTGAGTTAAAGACCACAATTTCATTTAAGGATTGGCTGGAGAATAAAATGATCTGTATCTGGGAATGAATTACAGGCTGTAATCAAATCTCCCAATTCCCAGGAATTATTTTAACATTGCAATCTGATTCGGGAGATACAGACAATTGATACCTGAATTCATGTCAAAGTAAAGTATACCAGTGTACTAAAGTAACAGGAATGAAGCTGTAACCGTTTATAGTGTGCCTGGGAATGACTGCACAATCTGTTTATTACAAAGTAGAAACTAAGATTACATAAGGCTGGGGGTTGGTTTCCTTGGAGCAAAGGCAATTGAGAGGAGATTTGATAAAAGTTAACAAAATAATGACAGCCTCGGATAAAGCAGGCAGGGATACGTTCTTCCCATTAGACACTCTTAGAATGACTAAGAGACACAGATTTAAGATTTTGGGCAAGAGATGTCTGGGGAATTTTAGACTTCCCCAGTGAGTGGTAATGACTTGGGGTAGGGTTCTAAAGCCTATTGGATACTTGAAGAAAATAAACTTGCAGGGCTACAGGGATCGTAGTTGAACTGACTGAATTGTTCCCAAGGGGGAAACCAGCATAGACTCAGTGGGCCAAATGGTTGTTTCGTACACTGTAACTGATTCCATGATCTGAAATATTTGAATTTGATCCCACATTAGGATCAGAATATATCATCTGGTGCAATATTGAAGTAAGACTATATTGTCAGAAGTATATTCCATCAGATGAGCTATTAAACCAAATTTGTCCACTTTTACAGCCACTACTTAAAGAAGGTTAAGGAGCTTCTTTCATCCTTTAGGCTAGCATTCTCACTCAATCCGGAATGATTGAAAATCAATTAATCCTACCTCTCATGGCTGTTTGAAGGGTATTGATGTTACAGATTAGATGCTATATTTGTTCTGGTACCACTAACTGCATTCCATAAAGTAGTTCATTTTGTGAAGTGCTTTGAAATGCTTGTATGGAAATACAGTGGTCCTTTAAATTTCTCAACCAAAATGTTTCTTGCCAAATCTCAACATGCATCAAAAATTAGACCTTTTGCATTATTTCATCATAATATGTAGTTGTGTTACTTTGATCATGACAAAATTATAGGTAATACTTTTGAGTTATCTAATCCCCTAAATTGTAGCAAAACTAGAACTTTGTCCCTGATATCATTATGAGAGTATCATCATCACAAGGTTTCAAGGAGACTGCATTTCACTATCACCTTCACCGGCTCCTCAGGTCAGATAGGCATGGTTAGAAAAAAAGCTCAGATGGCAACTAGTTAGTTCTGGGCTTTATTTAGTCTCTTTTGCTTTGTTTCTCTAGTTATCTTCACCAATGAAACTCCATTTCCATTTTTTTAAAAAGTGTTTGTAATTCTAATATTTAATGAGGCTGCCTTGTACCTTCTGATAAAATGTGGTAAAGATGTTACTCAATATTATTTTATTCATCTTTTCCTGTTTCTAAACTTTGTCTTAAATAGTTTGAATGTTTTGTTCACTGTAACACTCCCAGCAACTGTTATGATCCGCAGCATCAACCTAGATTTATAGACAAAACTGCTTAAAGCAAAACCAAGCTTAAAACATATAAATGACAAGGTTTAATGAAAAGTCTTTTATAGCCCCTATCTCTCTCACTGAGAGGCATGTAAATTAACTAGAATACAAGAAGCAACTGGCTGATAAAATAGTTCCATCATGCCAGTGTTTCAGGTGGTTGAAATTAAGATTCCTTGCTAAAAGATTTTTGTGTATAACATTGTGACAATACTACAGCTTTTAAGAGGTGTATTTTGTCCTTTTCCTTAGTGAAGACAAGTTGAGACTGAAGTGGGGAGTGGTCTATTCCAAACCAATAAACAGCTCATTAGGCCTTGGAGTTTTTCTTTAATAAATGAAACAATAGAAGCAGCATAAAGGAGTGGGCTCAAGCTCCTACAACCAGGATTTTAGTTTAACTTTCAGTAGCTGTTGGGGTTTGGAAGCTGCTATAGCAAAATGCTTCAGTGTTCTCGCTCTCTGAATTTTCTCTTGATGTTCTTTTTTCCTGGTCTAGAGAATTGGGGAATCCAGTGCCTTCTGACTTTTAGGTGCCATGGTATGGTGACTTATAAACTTGTCACTGTATTTTTTTTGTAAAAATTCATGTAACAATAAATTACTATTTTAGTTCACTAAATTTGCCTTTGCCAAGGTATGTTTATGGGATGTTACGATATTGGAATAGTTGCTGTTTGGTAGTTAAATAACCTATTATTCTGTTAAATTATTCCAATTCTTCTTTCTTTTGTTAGTATTTACCCTATAGTGTAAGAATAAAGTGTGTTTTGTTTCCAAGTCTGGTAATTTGACCAATTGAATTGCACTGGAACACATACTTGCCTTATACTTGGCTTTTTTAAAAAGAAGAAAATGTTGGGGTCTAGGCTATCTTCTTAATATATTTTGAGGGGGTTTGATCTGGTCCAGAACCATCATAAGTAAACAGGCCTGTAAATTAGAGATAGTAGGAACTGCAGATGCTGGTGAATCCGAGACAACAAGGTGCAGAGCTGGATGAACACAGCAGGCTAAGCAGCATCATAGGAGCAGAAAGGCTGACGTTTCGGGCCTAGACCCTTCATCAGAAATGGGGGAGGGGAATGGGGTTCTGAAATAAATAGGGAGAGAGAGGGAGGCGGATAGAAGATGGATGGAGGAGAGGATAGGTGGAGAGGAAACAAACAGGTCGAAGAGGCGGGGATGGAGCCAGTAAAGGTGAGCGTAGGTGGGGAGTTAGGGAGGGGATAGGTCAGTCCAGGGAGGACGGACAGGTCAAGGGGGCGGGATGAGGTTAGTAGGTAGGAGATGGGGGTGCGGCTTGAAATGGGAGGAGGGGATAGGTGGGAGGAAGAACAGGTTAGGGAGGCGGGGATGAGCTGGACTGGTTTTGGGATGCGGTAGGGGGAGGGGAGATTTTGAAGCTTGTGAAAGTCACATTGATACCATTGGGCTGCGGGGTTCCCAAGCGGAATATGAGTTGCTGTTCCTGCAACCTTCGGGTGGCGTCGTTGTGGCACTGCAGGAGGCCCAGGATGGACATGTCGTCTGAGGAATGGGAGGGGGAGTTGAAACGGTTCGCGACTGGGAGGTGCAGTTGTTTATTGCGAACCGAGCGTAGGTGTTCTGCAAAGCGGTCCCCGAGCCTCCGCTTGGTTTCCCCGATGTAGAGGAGGCCACAATGGGTACAGCGGATGCAGTATACCACATTGGCAGATGTGCAGATGAACATCTGCTTGATGTGGAAAGTCTTCTTGGGGCCTGGGATGGGGGTGAAGGAGGAGGTATGGGGGCAGGTGTAGCACTTCCTGCGGTTGCAGGGAAAAGTGCGGGGTGTGGTGGGGCTGGAGGGGAGTGTGGAGCGGACAAGGGAGTCACGGAGAGAGTTGTCCCTCCGGAAAGCAGATAGGGGTGGGGAGGGAAAGATGTCTTTGGTGGTGGGGTCGGATTGCAGATGGCAGAAGTGTCGGAGGATGATGCGTTGGATCTGGAGGTTGGTGGGGTGGTATGTGAAGACGATGGGGATTCTTTTTTGGTTCTTATTGCGTGGACGGGGTGTGAGGGATGAGTTGCAGGAAATGTGGGAGACACGGTTGAGGGCGCTCTCGACCACTGAGGGGGGGGAAGTTACGGTCCTTGAAAAACGAGGACAACTGAGATGTACGGGAGTGGAGTGCCTCATCCTGGGAGCAGATGCGGCGGAGGCGAAGGAATTGGGAATAGGGAATAGGGGATGGCATTTTTGCAGGAAGGTGGGTGGGAGGAGGTGTATTCTAGGTAGCTGTGGGAGTCGGTGAGCTTGAAATGGATATCGGTTTCTAGGTGGTTGCCCGAGATGGAGACGGAGAGGTCCAAGAAGGAGAGAGAGGTATTAGAGATGGTCCAGGTAAACTTAAGGTTAGGGTGGAAGGTGTTGGTGAAATGGATGAACTGTTCGAGCTCCTCGTGGGAGCCGATACAGTCATCAATGTAACGGAGGAAGAGGTGGGGTTTAGGGCCAGTGTAGGTATGGAAGAGGGATTGTTCCACGTAACCTACAAAGAGGCAGGCGTAGCTTGGGCCCATGCGGGTACCCATGGCCACCCCCTTTGTCTGTAGGAAGTGGGAGGAATTGAAAGAGAAGTTGTTGAGGGTGAGGATGAGTTTGGCTAAGCGGATGAGGGTGTCAGTGGAGGGGGACTGGTCGGGCCTGCGGGACAGGAAGAAGCGGAGGGCCGTTAGGCCATCTGTATGGGGAATGCTGGTGTAGAGGGACTGGACGTCCATGGTAAAGATGAGGTGTTGGGGACCGGGGAATTGGAAGTTCTGGAGGAGGTGGAGGGTGTGGGTGGTGTCACTCTCCTACCTACTAACCTCATCCTGCCCCCTTGACCTGTACGTCCTCCCTGGACTGACCTATCCCCTCCCTACCTCCCCACCTACACTCACCTTTACTGGCTCCATCCCCGCCTCTTCGACCTGTTTGTTTCCTCTCCACCTATCCTCTCCTCTATCCATCTTCTATCTGCCTCCCCCTCTCTCCCTATTTATTTCAGAACCCCCTTCCCCTCCCCCATTTCTGATGAAGCGTCTAGGCCCGAAACGTCAGGCCTGTAAATTACATGGACACTTTCATCTAATTCCCTCCAGGTTAAAAAAAAAACCGCTGAGGTCCCTTTACTGTGCATGCTGTTTGCGTGTGTTGAAAGCCGAGCTCCCTTCTAACTGAGTCATCATTCACAGAAAGAGGGGTATGCTTTTCATCTGTTAACTCAAGACCACACCTATTCAGCAAATCGATGTGTCAATACATGTGGCAATTTTTCAACCTGAAACAGTCGGGGTGTGTGCAGATAGCCGTTTCCAAGATTTACATTTTGTGAATCTAAATCTTATACCACTTCACAATCTTCAGGGGAAGATTCAGTAACCTGAAACCTGATGAAGCTACTAAGTTCACAAAGATGTGATCTTTGCTCTGTGTAAGAATCCATGGGATTTCTCCTTAATTTAGTACTTCTCTTGGAGATGGACTTGGGATAAAAGGAGCAAAGTAGATTCTTTGAGATGACTGCATCATGTTCTCCTTCCAAAACGCACCCAGTCCTTCTTATGACTCATTTGAATCATGGCACCATGGCCAATTCAAAGATCCATTCATTGCAGAGTCAGCATGAGATACCCCTGAGGTATGTAGAACTTTAGAGGAGGCAATTGGTGCAGGGGGCTCTTTGTCAGTACAGCATTCTGTGATCTAATTGGATGTGGCATCACATCTTTTGTTACAACCTGTATGCCACTTTGTTCAAAGTACTGTCCATCACACTGGACACCGTTTTCTGCTTTCCTGTCACATTATGAGGAGGAATAGGCATTCATCTGAGTGGGCACCCTCTAAGCTGAGTGCAAGGATACAAAATATACTGGAAAGGTTTATGAGCTCAAATGTGTTTTGATAGGTTTTGCTCTTCCTTCAGCAACCTTATCCTCTCCCACTGACTCTGCTTTGTGTCCACCCAGAATTTGTCACAGGATTTCAACTATAATAGCCTTTGTCCCTGTGCTACATCTTTGGCACTGATTAAAGGTCATCTTTTGCTGTCAAGAACGGAAACACCATGCCAGAGTTCTGAGAGAGGCATGGGCATTGTGGGTTTCAGGCACACAGCTCACGATTATCGGAATTGAGGACTAGCAGCAGCCCATGAAGCAGGTGAAATAAGTGAGAAGAGTAGCTGTGAATTAGAGATTGTTGGATATTTGGAATGGTTTCCCTTTGCATTTTTAAAGCCCTCACCCAGGTGCTGAGAGAGAAAAGTACAAGTGGTCAGGAGATGCATTGAAGGCTCTAGCAGTGCTAGAGAACATATGTTGGCACAAGTGCCTTGACAGCCATGAAACCCTTCTGAGCTCTTTGTGGTGTCATTTACCACAAGATGTTGCATTCACCTCCCCTGTTATCTTTCTCTGTCCAGCCTGCACCCTGGGGCCTCTTACCCTTTGTGCCAATGAGATGGTGTTTCTTTGCATAAATTCCTGCCACCCAAACCATCCTGAATAAATCTGAAAGCTGAAATACCCTTGCTTCTTCCATAACCACATGGCACCATATCCAAGAAAGTGTGTGATATTAGTAAAGATTTTTTGTTCAATGAAGAGGCTTCTAAAAGTTTCAAAAAAAGTCAGTATAAAAATACTGTCCATATAAAACATCGTTTCCTCTTTGATTTCAGCAAATACTTTGGAGGCCTGGTCCTTTTTGATCCAGGATGGTTATCAAGAGATACTAAGCTGGTACTGCAGTGTACACGAGTGCTGTGAATCAGGAGATTGCCGGCTAATTAACAACATCACGGGTTTGTAGTTAAGATTAATCTGTATAATGTTAAGTGACAGGTCGATGCACCCAAGTACTAAGTGGTGTTTGGTGTCCTTCAGCTATGAGGAGCACTGAATCTGTGATTGAGTTCTACTTTTGAAAACCTATTCTTACCAAAGAATTCTCAACAGTATCTTGCAAATGACTGGCACTATGTGCGCTGATACTGATTTGAGACTCCACCAACTAAGATATTGACATCACCTGGGTTAGAGGGGCTTTGGTGTCCAGTAGTAACACCCAGGATATTTCCTGCGAGCACCACCGACATCCCATCCCTCCCTCAACTGTGGACTTTGACAGACTGAATGCTCCATGTGCCTTTGGTCTTCTGTTCATAAACTCCCTGGCCAAAGTGAAGGGTTTCTGTGGTTTTCCATCTCCCTTTCTCAGTTTCCTGCAAGAGGTAGCCAGGGAATGCCTTGGGGAAGTAGGGTCTAATCCTACCTTTAGTACCACTGAAGTGACCTATAGAATGTCACAACATGTCACAACACTCAACAAAATTATTCCTTTCTTTTACATAATCCCTGCCTTTTATAAAATTATGAACAGTAAGAAGAAGGATGGATCAAAAGTTTTCTTTCCTTCTTTCTATGTCCATGTGTAACTTCGCTACAGGCCAAAGCAGCAAGACTAAAAGCAGGAGCTTGTTGTTGAGTCCACTTTGATTAATGGTATGATCTGCCTATTCTGTACATTGCCAGCAGGCAGTCGCTGAGCGTGCACTAATTCCTTTCCAGTATTGGAAGTGCATGTTGTGGATGATATTTTAGAACTTAATGAGGGCATATAGCACCCAATAAACAAGTGATGCGGAGCCCAGTTCCACCCTAGTAATATTCCATTTGGGTAAAGAAACGAGTCATGAACAGAATTTCCTCAAAGATGGGAATGGGAAAATATATTAAACCTTGGGTTTGTGTTTTCTAAATAGGACTTGACCACGACCTGAACAAAAAGTTACATGGACAGCACCTGGCCAAGGAAGTTGTGGTAAAGGCAGTGAAAGGTTTCTTAGCAACCGAAAACCCAGAGAAAGCACTGGCACTTTCTTTCCATGGTTGGTCTGGTACTGGCAAGAACTTTGTGGCCAAAATGATAGCTGACAACCTGTACCGGGATGGACTGAGAAGCCCATGTGTGCATTTCTACATTGCTCCTTTCCACTTTCCACATGCCAACATGGTTGACATCTATAAGGTAAGCAGAGCTGAACAGAGTAAATGGATAGCCAACTCACTCAGCCATATGTCATCTGTCGATTTATTGGGTGAATGTCATTTAAATCTGCCAGCCAAATGAAAAATATTTGTTCAAGTTATTGAAGGAGCACAAGTGCAACTGGGGAAAGTGAAGGCATTCATATTGAGCATGAGGAAAAGGACAAAATGTGTAGTTTACCTTGGAAAACTATAAAAGGAAGTGGAGATTAAAATAATTTATTTTTCATTTCTACTAGAACATATTGAACCATGGGAAATGCCAGCACTCCAAGATTGCATCTGTTCTATTGATACATTTTTAATTAGGCCCAGTAGGTTTAGTTATATTGAAGTTTTTGGTAAATCTGTGTTTTTATTCAGCACATTTGCTAAATCAGTTAGCTATCAGTCTGTAGTTCTATGTGGGACACTGTGCTACATTGACACATTTGCCTTTTAGGGAAGGGGGAGAAGGGAAAATTTACATTTAATTATTACCTTTGAACTATTTAAATTAGACTGTGCTTAGAAGTCTTCCAACTTTAATTTCAAATTAATTGAAATGGAATATTATCAGCATTATTTTTGAATACATTACCCAATGTGAGGGACGTTTGGCACAGGGCTGATAATCAGGTGGCTGAGGCAAGTGAGTTCTGACATGATAGGCAAGATTTGAAGCCTCAAATCAGTCATTCAGAACTATGTTATCTTGAGGCTGTCTCCACTAATGTGACCTGTTTTGTTGTGACTACCATATTGAGTCAGTAATACACTTCCTCTCAGAGCCATAGAGCTGTACAGCATGGAAACAGACCCTCAAGTCCAACTCATCTGCTTCGACCAGATATCCTAAATTAATCTAATCCCATTTGCATGTGTTTGGCCCATATCCCTCTAAACCCTTTGTATTTATGTACCCATCCAGATGCCTTTTAAATATTGTAATTTTACCGACCTCCACCACTTCCACTGGCAGCTCACTCCATACACACCCCACCCTCTGAGTGAAAAAGCTGCCCCTCTGGTCATTTAAATCATTCCCCTCTCACCTTAAACCTATGTCCTCTAGTTTTGGATTTCCTACTCTAGGAAAAAAGACCTTGGCTAATTGCCCTATGATTTTATAAACCTCAATAAAATCACCCCTCCGTCTCCAACGCTCCGGGGGAGAAAAATCTATTCAGCATCTCCGTATGGCTAAAAGCGTCCAATCCTGGTAACATGCTTATAAATCTTTTCTGAACCCTTTCAAGTTTACCAACATCTTTCATGTAGCAGGGAGATCAGAATTGAACACTATTCTAAAAATGGCCCAACCAATGTCCTGTACAACTGCTACGTTCAACGCAGCGACCAATGAAGGCAAGTGTCTACCTGCAACTCCACTTTCAAGGAACTATGCACCCGCACTGTGGAGTCTCTTTGTTCGGCAACACTCCCCTGGGCCTACTATTAATTGTATAAATCCTGCCCTGATTTGCATTACCAAAATGCAACACCTCACATTTATCTAAACTAAACTCCATCTGCTACTCCTCGGCCCAACTGATCAAGTGTCAATGCATGAACGGGAAATGGACTGTGATACAAAGAAAGCGACTCGGGAAAATAAATATCTAAGATAAAATATTAAAAGTTGGGAACTGCCACATTTATTTATCCTCTCTTTCAGACTCAACTCCGGCAGTTTATCCAGACAGCTGTACAACAATGCAAACGATCCTTGTTTATATTTGATGAGGCGGAAAAGTTGCATCCAGGCCTCATTGATGCTATCAAGCCTTACATTGATCATTATGACCATGTGGATGGGGTGGATTTCAGAAAGTCCATGTTTATTTTCTTAAGGTGATTCAAAGATAAAACAGTAATGTAGCTTAATCAGGAAAAAAAAACACAAGACCTAGTACAACCATTGTTGAAGAAGTCTTTGAAATGAATTTGAGGTAATTGTTGGCTCATTTGGCAGCAACAGCACCATGTCCAAAATCAGCTGTCATTCTGAAGTAATATAAATGGCCCCAGGAGGGATTTCATTGGGTACAAGGTTTAACTGTGCAATGGTGGGCTTTTTTGTTGAACTGCATCAGTACGAAGGATTCTGTTCCACAGGAATATCAATAAAGGAATGGATAAGTGATCAATGCACCACCATATTTAAATGAACTCTAAATTTTGCATGACCACCAAGTCAGTAAATAGCTGTGTGTGTGCTGGGCAAGTTAGCATATGTTGAGACAGTTAACGTGAAGTCTTTTTTAAACCCATACAATGTTTTTGGAAGGATCAATCATACTGTTGTTTTCTTGGGTTAGCTGCAGTTCAGCCAGTGAGTTGGTGGGTGGATGAACCAGAAATGAATGACTCGGTTTTGTAGTCTACTGGACATTTTACCTTTGAGCTCCAGTGTTATTCAGTAATTCCAGCCAATTCTTGATTTGATAGTTATTACAGTAAACAAAATCAAACTAAATGAACTCCAAGTGCACAAAAGTCCACCGCCAATGTCTCTGTAGTCACAACGCTGTTTCTGAAAGTTGCCAACTCAAATCAAATTTACTGTTGCTAAATGTTGCGCAAAAATCAAATACTGTAGTTGCAGTGTCACAACATCATTTAAAAAAAACTGTAGATGTGGAACTATCTAGATCGATGCTATTGTAGCTGATTGCATGTAGCTCGAGATAACCTGCCTTGACACCACATTTGTTTTCATGGGAACTCCTAGTGCAATAGGACGTTTTGTACTGAGGTAATTTACAGTCTTATTATCCCTCCCCCAATTCACCCTCTGCCTCAACTCATCACAACTTGTAAACTTCCCTCCCTTTTTATCTACACTTTCCAACCCTCTTCTAAATAAACTCCCTTAGCTGTGCAAAATTGACAGACTGTATAATTATCCTCACAAAAATGTAGGCAGGGTTCCAAGTCTAAATGCCATCCAATGATTTCTATTGGAAAGTGTGTGTGGGGTAAAATTTGATTAAAAACAGAAGTAGGTTGATTTGTATTCACAAATACAACTTGTATTTCTAGTAATAAAACATTTGAAAGCTTAACTGGTATAAGGGAGAAGAAAATTAACAGAAGTAAGTCAGCAGGAGACTGGAACAGAGAGAAAATAGTGGAAGTGTCTGAAACCATAGATTTTGAGAAGGTTGAAGCTGGGAACAAGGCAGAAAGTTTCAGAAAAACAGTGCAGAGATAATAGAGAATGATTGTTTAGTTACTACCCGTAGGAAAATAAAATACTGTTGAGTCAGAACAGTGGAGAAGATTAAAAGTGCGATGAAGCCAGGAAAAATGGCCAACATTATAGATGCGCTGAAAGTGGCGAGTCACTGAGTTAGGGAGGGGATGGGAGATTAGGAAATGAGATTGAGTTGGTTTATCAATGATAATGTTGCAGTAAATTAGGCTGCACACTGACATTTGAGGGGGTTAAGTATAGTGGTAGGATGATAATATTAGCACACAGATGACAGCTATTACTCTGTGTACACTGTCAGGTGCATTTATTTAGAAGCTCTCCCACTCGAGGGCCAAACGTCAGGAAAAAAAACAGTAGAAATGACTTGCTACTGCTTTCCTGGGATTTCTGATCAAAGTCAAAGCTTTGGACAGTCAGATGAATCTTGACAGAAAGTTACCCTATTTATTATTGAGGAGAGGCATATAGAAAAGAATAAGGAGAAGGAGAGTATGAAGTATGAAATCATGGATCTTCAGAGGTGATTGCATGAATATGGTTGATGCTTTTGGGGAAGACCAAAGGGTGAGATGGAGGAATTTTGGGTTAGGTGGAGAGAGGAGGAAGAGGGCAGCAGAGTGATGACACTGATTGGCTGACATGGGGAAGATCTGCATCAGTGCAGTCACTGCAGTCACTGCTTCCAGAAGGTGGTTTGCGAGGGGCTGTTGTGAGGACCAGAAGCAAAGGGAAAGGAAGAGATCCAGGGAGCATCCTGGGAAGGTGAGTGAGGGAAGACCTACCTTGGGTATTCGCAGCAATAAGTAAGGGTAAGTGTTTAATAAATTTTCTTAAACAGCTTGACTGGGGATAGAAATGTCAGTCAGTGGGGTTAAGTGCTGCACTTGTGAAATGTGGGAGATCCACGACATTTCCAATGTCACGGATGACTACATCTGCAGGAAGTGCACCCAATTGCAGCTCCTCACAGACCACATGGATAGGTTGGAGCAGCAATTGGATGTACGTAGGAGCATGAGGATGGCGGAAAGCGTCATAGACAGTAGTTTTAGAGATGTGGTTAACACCCAAGGTGCAGGCAGATAGATGGGTGACCAATAGAAGGGGCAGACAGCCAGTGCAGGAATCCTCTGTGGTCGTTCCCCCTCTCTAACAAGAATACCATTTTGGATACTGTTGGAGAGGAATGACCTATCAGGGGATAACAGCAGTAGCAGCCAGACTGGTGGCACCACAGCCGGCTCTGTTCTTAAGAAGGGAAGGACAAAGAGCACTAGAGCAGTAGTTATAGGGGACTCTATAGTTAGGGATACAGATAGGCACTTTTGAAAAAGAGACTCCAGGATGGTATGTTGCCTCTCTGGTGCCAGGGTCCAGGATGTCTCTGAACAGACAGAAAGCATTCTGAAGGGAGAGGGTGAACAGCCAGAGGTCGTGGTACATATTGGTACTGACGACATGGGTAGGATGTGTGACGAGATCCTGCAGCAGCAGTTCAGGGAGTTAGGTAGAAAGTTAAAAAGCAGCACCTCCAAGGTTGTAATCTCCGGATTACTCCCTGTGCCATGTGCCAGTGAGGCTAGAAATAGTACAGCTCAACATGTGGCTAAACAGATGGTGTAGGAGGGAGGGTTTCAGATATCTGGACCATTGGGATCTCTTCCAGGGCTGGTGGGAACTGGAGGGGCACAAATATTCTGGCTGGGAGGTTTGCTGATGTCACTCGGGAGGATTTAAACTAGCTTGGCAGGGGTGGGTGGGAGCCAATGCAAAGGTGAATTGACTGAAAGGGAACTAGAGAATAGGGCCAGTAAGAGGTAGAGCTGGCAGGGTGTGGTTGCTGATCAAAGTGGGTCTGGTGGGCTGTAGTGCCTCTGTTTCAATGTGAGAAGTGTAACAGGTAAGGCAGATAAATTTAGAACTTGGATTGGTACTTGGAACTATGATGTTGTTGCTATGACAGAGACTTGGTTAAGGGAGGGACAGGATTGGCAGCTTAACATTCCAGGCAGGATCGAGGGGGATATAAAAGGGGTGGGGAGTTGCACGACTTGTTAAGGAAAATAGCACAGCTGTACTGCGAGAGGACACCTTGGATGGCTCGTACTGTGAGGCAGTATGGGTAGAGCTCAGGATCAGGAAGGGTGCAATCAATGTAAAAGTGACAGGATTGTCGTCGTGGGTGATTTTAACTTCCCATATATTGACTGGGACTCACTTAGTGCTTGGGGCTCGGATGGGACAGAGTTTGTGAGGAGCATCCAGGAGGGCTTCTTGAATCAGTATGTAGATAGTCCAACTAGGAAAGGGGCCATACTGGACCTAGTATTGGGGAATGAACCTGGCCAGGTGGTCGATGTCTCAGTAGGGGAGCAGCTTGGGAACAGTGCTCACAATGCAGTAAGCTTTAAGGTACTGATGGATAAAGATAAGTGTAATTGTCAGGTGAAGGTGCTAAATTGGGGGAAGGCTAATTTCAACAATATTAGGCAGGAATTGAAGAATGTAGATTGGAGGTAGATGCTTGAGGACAAATCAACATCTGGTATGTGGGAGGCTTTCAAGTGTAAGTTGCTGGGAACTCCGGACCGGCACGTTCCTGTAAGGAATGAAGGATAAGTATGGCAAGTTTCGGGAACTTTGGATAATGAGAGATATTGTGAGCCTAATCAAAAAGAAAAAGGAAGCATTTATGAAGGCTAGGATGCTGGGAACACACAAAGCAAGGGTGAAACATAAGGAAAGTCAAGAGATTAAGCAAGGAGTCAGGAGGGCTAAAAGAAGTCATAGATCATAGAAACCCTACAGTGTGGAAACAGGCCCTTCGGCCCAACGAGTTCACACCGAACCTCTAAGCATCCCACCCCATTATAACCCACCTAATCTACATATCCCCGAACACGACGGCCAATCCACCAAGCGTGCACATCTTTGGACTGTGGGAGGAAACTGGAGCACCCAGAGGAAACCCACACAGACAGTCGCCAGAGGGTAGAACTGAACCCGGGTTCCTGGCGCTGTAAGGCAGCAGTGCTACCACTGAGCCACCGTGCCACCTCAAAGTCATGAGCCAACAGGATTGAGGAAAATCCCAAGGCTTTTTATCCATATATAAAGAGCAAGAGGGTAGCCAGGCAGAGGGTTGGCCCACTCAAGGACAGGGAAGGGAATTTATGTGTGGAGCCAGAGGAAATGGGTTAGGTATTAAATGAGTACTTCGCGTCAGTATTCACCATTGAGAAAGACTTGGTGGATGATGAGTCTGGGGAAGGGTATGTAGATAGTTTGGGTCATGTTGAGATCAAAAGGGAGGAGGTATTGGGGGTCTTCAAAAACTTTAAGGTAGACAAGTTCCCAGGGCCTGATGGGATATACCCTAGAATATTGAGAGAGGCAAGGGAGGAAATTGCTGGGGCCTTGAGATAAATCTTTGTATCCTCACTGGCTACAAGGGAGGTCCCAGAGGATTGGAGAATAGCCAATGTTGTTCCTTTATATAAGGGTGGCAAGGATAATCCAGCTAATTACAGGCCGGTGAGCCTTGCATTAGTGGTAAGGAAATTATTGGAGAGGATTCTTCGAGACAGGATTTACTACCACCTGGAAATCAATGGGTGTATTAGCGAGAGGCAACATGATTTTGTGAAGGGGAGGTCATGTCTCATTAACTTGGTTGAGTTTTTTTGAGGAAGTAACGAAGATGATCGCTGAGGGTAGAGCAGTGGATGTTGTCTACATGGACTTCAGTAAGGCCTTTGACAAGATCCGTCATAGCAGGCTGATGCAGAAGGTAAAGTCGCACTGGGCAAGAGGTGAGCTAGCAAAATGGATAAAAAACTGGCTCGGTAATAGAGACAGAGGGTAACAGTGGAAGGGTGTGTTTCTGAATGGAGGGCTGTGACCAGTGGTGTTACTCAGGGATCAGTGTTGGGACCTTTGCTGTTTGTAATAAAGGTTGGTGGAATTGCGGATAGCGATGAGGACCGTGAAAGGATACAGCTGGATATAGTTTGGTTGGTGACTTGGGCAGAGAGATGGCAGATGGAGTTTAATCCGGAAAAATGAGAGGTAATGCATTTTGGAAGGTCTAATCCAGGTGGAAAATATACAGTAAATGGCAGAACCCTTAAGAGTACTGATAGGCAGAGGGATCCGGGTGTACAGGTACATGAGTCACTGAAAGTGGCAACGTAGGTGGAAAAGGTAGTCAACAAGGCATATACGGTATGCTTGCCTTCATCGGCCAGGGCATTGAGTTTAAAAATTGGCAGGGAATGTTGCAGCTTTATAGAACCTTAGTTAGGCCTCATTTGGAATATTGTGTTCAGTTTTGGTCACCACACTACCAGAAGGATGTGGTGGCTTTGGAGAAGGTGCAGAAAAGACTTACCAAGATGTTGCCGTATGGTGGGCATTAGCTATGAGGAGAGGTTGGAGAAACTTGGGTTGTTCTCACTGGAACGACTGAGGTTGAGGGGCGATCTGATAGAGGTCTACAAGATTATGAAGGGCATGGACAGACTGGACAGTCAGAAGCTTTTTCCCAGGGTAGAAGAATCAACTATTAGGGGGCATATGTTTAAGGTGCAAGGGGCAAGGTTTAAAGGTGATGTACGAGGCAAGTTTTTTACACCGAGGGTGATGGGTGCCTGGAACTCGCTGCCAAGGGAGGTAGTGGAAGCAGATACTACAGTGACTTTTAAAGAGCATCTTGACAAATATATGAATAGGATGGGAGTAGAGGGATCTGATCCCCGGAAGGTAGGGGGTTTTAGTTGTGATGGGCAGTATGTCGGTGCAGGCTTGGAGGGCCGAAGGGCCTGTTCCTGTACTGTAATTTTCTTTGTTCTTTAGGACAATAGAGGTTGAGGTACCTCAAACAGGGTTGACAATAATTCTCAAAGAGCTTCCTAAAGTCACACTCCAGCACAGGTTTGTGCAGTCTGCTGGAAATACGGTTCTGGTAATCAGCTACTAGCTTTTACTCACTTCAGTTTATCAAAGATTTGCTTTATAGGGGAAATTGCATGAAACTTTGTCTTTCTCAACATTCCTCCTTGCACTGTGCACTCAGTTATTGTGCCATTTTGTGAAGAAAGTGCAAGGGAAAATAATTATTTGACAAATTAGAACTTCAAAATCTCAGAAGTGTTTAACTGTACTGATATCTGAAGGGCAATCTGCCAAATGAATAGGTTTTGGTCTCATCAGGTGAAAATCAATTTCCCTTCATTTGGAAAAACACAGATTTGAATAAACTATCCACCCAGTTATTGCTTAAACTTTGGAACTCAACATAAATGCTGACATTATTGAGAAACTTTTATAATTCATGACCTGAAATGATGGCTTTTGGCACTGAAAGGCAAGTCTGTACAGAGTTCAAAATATGCAATATTTGGACTAAATTGAGACACTGCTGTTTCTATCTTGTTGACTCAGGCTGGAGTCTGACTGCACACTTTCTCCAGTATATCGATGGCATCATCCTTGCTGCTTCCTTCTTGGCCAGAATTCAAATTTCCATCCCACACTCACCTTCACCTGGTCCATCTCCAACTCCTCCCTTCCCTTTCTCAACTGTACATCCTCAAACCCTATTTCCTGTGAAGACTATTCCATTCCTCTGTTTCTGTTGCATATGTTCTGATGATGCCAACTTCGATAAAGTTGCCTCTGAAATGTCCACCTTCTTCCTCAGCTGAGCACCGTGGTTAACAATGCCCTCAGCCGTGTCTGACCTATCTCCCACAACATAAGATCCCCCTTGTCCTTGCCTACCATCTCACCAGCATCCACATCCAGAAGATCATTACCTGCCATTTCTGCTACCTCCAGACACACATTCCCTTCCCCTCTCTTGTCAGCCTTCTGCAAGGCCCTTTACCTCTGGGATACCCTGGTTCACTCTT
Organism: Rhincodon typus; assembly: GCF_021869965.1. Classification (NCBI taxonomy): domain Eukaryota; kingdom Metazoa; phylum Chordata; class Chondrichthyes; order Orectolobiformes; family Rhincodontidae; genus Rhincodon; species Rhincodon typus. Next base: position 24,083,900 of record NC_063341.1, on the reverse strand, counting down.
CCTACACTCCCACAGCATTTTCCCCTGCGATTGCAGGTGTAACACTGGTCCATTTACTTCTTCTCTCCTCTATATGCAAGGTCCCAAACACATCTTCCAGGTGAAGCAGAGATTACCTGCACTTCACTCAATCTACTACATTCATTGCTCACAGTGTGGTCTCCTCAATATTTGGGAAATGAAGCACAGACTTTGAAGAAGTACTGTCTGCAAAAAAGACCCTGAGCATCCAGTTGCCTGCCATTTCAACATACCACCTTGTTCCCTGGTCAACATCTGTCTCAGGCTTACTGCAGTGCTCCAGTGAAGCTCAGCACAAGCTGGAAGAACAGCACCTAATTTTCTGCTTCGGAAATCCGCAACCTTCTGGACTCTATGTAGAGTTCAACAGTTTTAGAGCTCAAGCACCTTTTCCCCCACCCTCTTACACGAGGCCTTGTTGTTACACAGGCTGCGACCATACACTACCCATTGTCAGCCAACAACTGTCCCCATTAGCAGCTTTTAAGTCCCCCAACTGACCTCTTACTAATCCTTTGTCTGTCCAACTGTTCTTCTCTCTCTTTGGACTCCATCTTCACCAATGCTTTACTCTCCCCTCACCCTGTTTTTTTCCCTAGCTACCATCAGTTGTGAAGAAGGGTCAGTGGACCTGAAACATTAACTGATTTCTTTCTACAGATGCTGCCAGACCTGCTGAGATTTTCCAGCAATTAGTTTTCTTTGAGTGCATTGTCTTTGTTACATTGCATGGCCTTATTCAATTTGTAGATGAATTGACTGTAATAAATGCAGTAAATCTCCGTCATTGATCCTTTAGTGTCTTTGGACATTAACAATAACAAAGACCAACACCTTCATTGACTGCTAAGCAAAGCAAAAGACAAAACTGAAAATAAAAGTTATTCTCATGAATAATAATTAATATCAGGGAGAGATTATAAGTTATGGATTTAAGTTAGGGCTCAGATGAACATTCAGGTAACCTGGGATTCTTCTTGAAGTATTCAATGACTCTTGAGCTCCTATGAAATAAAATAGGACCAGAAGCAGACTTTTTGCCTTTTGAGCTTGCTATACCATTTAATACAATCATGACTGATCTCCAGCCATAACTCTGCTTTCTTTCCCATTGCCTAAATCTTTTGGTTCTGAGTGATTAAAGATCTGACTACTTCATATTTGAATCTGTTCAATGGTGGAATGAGAATATTTCTCCCTGCCTCCATCCTAAATAATCGACCTCCTATAATGAGGCTTTTTCCAAGTGTTCTAGATCTCTCAGCCAAGGTAATTAACATTGCAGTTTCTATCCTGTCAAATCCCTTAGGAATCTTTTATGGTTCAATGAGATCAGCTCATTCTTCTAAAAGTAAGGGCTCAATTTATTCACTCTTTCAGCAACGGACAATCCTGTACCCTAGGAACTACTCTGGTGGATATTTGGAGTAGCACCTCCAATGCAAGTAGGTGTTTTGTAAGATTTAAAGATCAAAGCTTTACATGGAATTCTAGGTGTGGTCTCATCGAAGCCTTAACAATTGCAGGGAAGCTTCCTTATTCTTGTATTCTAATCCCCATTCAATAAAGGCTAAATATCGTTTAACTTCCTATTTTCTTCTGATGCCTGCATGTCAATTTTGTGTTCCTTGTACAGTTTAAACAAAAAGCCCCACTGAACATCAACATTTACAATCTTCACATCTTTTTAAAAAAAATTCTGTTTTTCCACTCTTACCGTCAACATGACCACACCAGGCACACTTAAAGTGGTTTGTGAAACGTGAATTTGTATGGCTCAATTAATCTCCGTTTTAGTTTTTTTTGAGCATTCCATTTCAAAAATAACCAGTTGCAAAACTTTAGTCTTAAACAAGATAAGGATTAGTTTATTAAACAAATATTGCTGACAGTTGCTAAGTAAAATCTTAAAAATTATAATTATTAACTATAATGTAGGTCCAAAGTTTAGAAAGTAGTCATGCATAAACAGTACTAATAAAGATGGGAAAAAGACAAGTCTGTTAACTTTGCAGGCCTGTTACTTGAAGATTTCTGTTTCTGAGGTGAAGAGGTCAAAAAAACTAGAAGTCAAACTTAGCAATTATGATGGCTTTTGTAGTTGAATAGTTTGAGTTTGTTTGTAGAGGTGGGCACAGCATATAGTGCTGGCTTTGAGAGAGAATGAAAGAAGTTGTCTTTTTCACACACTCTCTCTCTCTCTCTCTAGGCCTGCTCTTTGCTTCTTGTCTAGTAACCAATCCTCTAACCGTACTAATATATTATCATGAGCATTGTCTTGCAAGTTAACCTTTTGTGTGCCATCTTTCCAAATGTATTTTGGAAATCCAAGTATGCTACACGCTTTTGATGTCTGTCAAGCATGATTTCAATTTTGTAAAACAACGTTGATTCTGTTTGATTTATACCATGATTTTCTAAGTGCATTGTTCAGACACCCTTAATAATAGATTCCATTACTTTCCCAATGGCTGCTGTCAGGCTTGTAGTTCCACATCTCCTTCCTTTCTTGAACAGTGGTGTTACATTTGTTCACTCCCAATCTCCAAGGACTGTTCTAGGGAAGTCTGACAATCATGGTCAGGAAATCCACCATCTCTACACTCATCTCTTTATGAAGCCTTGATCATAACGCATCATTCTGGGGTTTTATTGACTTTTTAGTACCCTAAGTTTCTCTCAAACCTTTTCTAAACTGAAATTAAGTAAGTTTCTTGTTCTCAATTCCGCCTTGGATGACTTCCATTTCTGCAATGTAATATGTATATTCCACTATGCAAACAGATAAACTATTTGCTCAATTCTCTGTTTATTCCTCATTCCCCATAATTTCTCCTGAATCTCTCTGTCTTTCTCTCTCTCTCTCTTCCCCATCCCCACCAAAGGACCAGCATTCACTTTTGCTATTCTTCTCCTATTTGTATACTTTTAAATGCTTTTACAAACTTATTTATATTCTAGCCACTAGCTTTCTCCTTCCCAATGTGTAATTATGTTCAAATATTCTCTGCTCTGTAGCAATATAGGAGGAAACTCCATAAATAGGGTGACACTGGAATTTTGGCGTGCTGGGCAAAATAGAGAGGATATCACTATGGAAGATTTGGAGCACCAGATCCAAAGAGAAGCTGCAACATCAAAAGGTAAATTACATTGGGAAAGCATATGGGTGAATGAAAGAGTAATAGCATAGAGGAACATGTTAAGAAATTCTGAAGAATGGTGATGATAATGGAATAATAGGGCATTGCTAGGGAATAAGATAGTTAGAATGAGAAATAACTGCACAGGAAAGCACTTCAAGGAGGTTATTAGGTTTTGAGTGGAGGCTGAAGGGTATTAGGTGATTATTTGGATAAAACTACTGTGCAAGGGTATGGGGAAAAGCAGGAGTTAGGCCGTGATGCTCATTTAATGCACTAGTGCAGGCACAATAGGCCAAATGGCCTCCATCTGTACCGTAACATTATGTAGTTCTGAGATTTTCGTGTGTTGATAATCAAAATAGTTTAATTGCTGCCTCTAGAATCAACTAAAAATAGCAACAAGCACATGCGGTAAATAGTCACCAGCAACAATGCCATCACACATTTCTGGTGAAGACCATATACATCAGCAAAACATTAAAATTGCTGGTCTAATGGCAATACAAAAGGTCAGAATTTGAATGCAATGCCAAGGCAAACAAGGCTATGGGTAACTACTGAAAAATGCGGTTAGAATGGTTAGGTGGTTGTTTTTGGCTGACACAGACTCAATAGGCCAAAGAGCCTTTTTCTGTGCTGCAGATATCTATGACCTCAAATTTTTCCAATAATGTGAGTGGATTATATATACCACCAGCTCTGTTAATAAACTAATAAAAATCACTAAAGAGACAAGCAATCAGGAAGAATCAAAAGTTATCTTTTTCCTCTGTTATTTCCAGGTGGATTTGCGCACAGTGGCCTTGTGACTGAAAACCTAATTGACTTCTTCATCCCTTTCTTACCACTGGAGTACAAGCATGTTAAGTTGTGTGTGCGTGATGCTCTTCTGTCCAGAGGAATCCAGTATGATTTCGACATTCTAGATGAAGTAGCTAAGGGAATGCTGTATGTTCCAAAGGAGGAAAAGCTTTTCTCTGCACAGGGCTGCAAATCAGTTGCACAACGGGTCAACTTTTTTCTTCCGTAAAGCTTTAAGGGGTTCAAGAAAAATCCACAAGAACAAAGTATTAGAATGGAACTTGAATGGCAAAAAAAAACTCTAACACTCAGCAGAAAAGTCATGGCCTTTTTCATCTCATGGCCAGAACAGAAATTTCGCCCAAGAAACAGAAAACAAGTGCCCTTTAATTTAATTCAAAGACAGGGAAAATTATATTCTGGTTACGTGAATCTTAAGTAAACCATTCATGTTGCTTTGCCTCTGCTATACATTTTATTGGTACAATCTATTCTTCCTATTTTTCTCAGTTGTAACTGGACAAGTTAGTGCTGGGATTCACTCATATTTAAACCTGGATTTGTTAATAAACCAAGTGGAAGCATTAAGCCAGCTGCACCAATATTCATGTAACTTTTCCTTCTTGCAGAACCTTTTTTTAAGTAGTGGTCCTGTACACTTCCCCTGCAGATAGAGACAATGCTGAGCCTCTCTCAAATCCTCAAAGTGAAGGTTAAAAAGAAAAATATCCTGACATACCACTCAAGTTGACTTTACCCTCTACTTCAGGCAGAGGGCAAATTATTCAGTTGACAACTGAAATTGGAATCAAGATTCAACATGACTGCTTAGTATTGCAGTGAAGACAGGAAGTTGGACATATATATAATAATTATTAACTCTATCTTAGTTGCACTGGAGAATAAAATACTGTGTCATTTTAAGCGCTATTTCACTGGGACATTATTGTAGTGTTCCAGACATGATTGTGCATTCAAAATACTTGACAGCACTTTTGTTCTGCGACATGTTTAAGTTTTGAAAAAAATATGAATAGAAATTTCTAAAAATGAAGATCGTGAGAAAGATCTGATTTTGAAAATAAATGTAGGTTACACCTTCAGTGTCTGATCCCTGTGACTATAACCTTGCTTCATTCTTTTCTTCTTCAGCCTCTCTCCAGTATTTGATAACAATGATATAGTTATGGTTATGATCAAGAGGGGAGAGGGTGTCTGGCTCCCCTCTTTTGCCAGTCCTTGTTTGACTGCAGCAAGATTCTTTTGTGAAAAGTATATGCTTGCCGATTTAACGGGTGTTTAAACCATTAACACACTGTGATCATAATAGATCCAATTAAACAGGTGGTCTTAAAGAAAGAGGTTATCCCAATTGACTCAACCCGGTTTCTAAGAAAAAAAATGCAGAGCAAAAATTTGTACTCTCACACACATTCAAAGTTCACGTACACAAATAGATTACAGAGTCAGGAAGGAGAGCTGTCTAATTATAGTCCAGGGAAATGAAAGGGGATATAATTGTGGAGGTCAGTGACTCCGTGAATGTGTGGCCGAGGAGCTGGTGGAGGGGAAGGGATTCAAATTGTTGGATCATTGGATCTCTTCATGTTGGCATTGATGAGTTGGGCTAAAGGACCCGTTTCCATGCTGCATGATTCTAAATGCAAAATTTAAGCATCAAATCATTGTGGTTTATTTATATACAGTTGGCACTTAAAAGAAAACCCCCCCCCCGCATGATAATTCCAATCTATCAATTAACTCTTAGGTCAGGCCGATACTTGACTTGCTTAAAATTTCTGGAACCAAGCTCTGATGAAATCTACACAATGGAGTTCTGTGGTCACTATTGATTGCATTTTCCCAGCTTGCTCAAGTCCCACCTCTTATCCAAGACCAGAGTGTTTCAATGCAAATTTGCAAAAGCCAGGGGAAGACTGAAAATAAGTATACCATACCATTTCCATAAAAACGTGCTGTTGGAGTTTAAGCAGCTAGAATTATGTAGCTTACCAACCATAGGAATTTGCGTGTTGTTCAGCCAGAGCCCCTTAAACAGTGTATTGATTTATAAAGTTCTTGTAAGAATACAAGTTCCTGAAAAGATGATTCCACAGAAACTAAATTAGGATGTCAGTGAAATTTGACCACCAGCTTTCCAAAAGGAAATAACTCAAAACAGGAATGACATGTTAATTTTCCAAATGACATTTTCAAGGAGTCTGTTTAGAAGAGGGTAAGAGTTTTAAAGCGTTAATGCTTAAGATTGCATGAAAAATTCTCCACTCTAGTAATTTTATATAGACTTGGGAGTAGAACAGCTCAAGGTCTTAAAGGTGAAACCTACTATTTGGACCTTCTTCATTGTGACAGAACCAATGTCTATCAAATCAGTGTAACGTGTACCCACTTGCTACTGTGTAATAAACTACAACTTGTTTAAGACAACAGTCTCTTCTCATTAGATTAATGATTGATTGATTGGTTTTCCTCTAACACTCAATCCTCATCTAAAAGGATAATGGCAGCAAATATACTAGATAATAGCTTCTAAAACACTTAAATAGTGGTAATATGACATATTGACACAGCTTGAAAAAACTGCAGGATTTTCCAAAGTACCCTGCAGAGAAACTGATGCCAACATTGGGTCTGTAAACTTGTTTGGGGCTTGGTTTAGCTCAGTTCGCTGGATGGTTGGTTTGAGATGCAGTGTGATAACAACAGCATGGGTTCAATTCTCACACTGGCTGAGGTTACCATGAAGGATTCAGTTTCTCACCACCTTCCCTCACCTGAGGCATGGTGAACCTCAGGTTAAACACCACCAATTGTGTCTTTCTAATGAGAAAGCAGTCCTATGGTTTGGTAAGATGGTGACTTTTGACTTGTTTTAAAATTTTCATTTAATAATCACAATGACAGAAACCTTCTCCACCCACCTAAATTTCAAATCAGTGCCTGTTTCCACTTGATTCCTGCTGACATTCCTATGTTTCCATGTTAATGCTGGAGCTCTTCTGTTCATCTTTGTTCACATATACACTTCCAATACAAGCTCTCTACTTCCACCACTACAGCCCTTTTCTTCAGCAAGTAAACTGTTTCCATCTTCAATTTCAACTGGCTCCGTTTCAGCTGATTCTCTCTTCCTTCTCATTTCCCAGTTCAAGCAATTTCATGTAGGCATGCCTTCCTCTATGACTGAAAAATTATTGCGGCTCTCTCATCCTACTGACATTATTCCAAATCATATTTGCTACCAACTTTTCTCTCTCACTTTCTTCATCTCTTGCCCCGGTTCATTCATTCCCCAAGGTCCTCCCCTCACCCTTGTTACTGCAAATTGTACAGGGTCCAGACACTCTTTCCCAAAACCACTACACATTTGAGAAATAAGAAGTTCCTGCACATTTGTTCGCTCTGCATCTGTGTGTTAGGTCAATGCTGGGTATAGTAATGAGGAACAGAGCTAGAGCAGCAATGATTTTCATCCACACAAAAATGGATGGTGATCTTAAACACAAACTGTCCATTTAACAAGTTCCTATAATGCCAAACCAGGGTACTTCCAAGGAACAGCAATCAAGAACATTGGGTATGTTTATTGCCATTAGCTTGCTTTTATGGCTCAAATCAGCAGCTGAGACTGTGAAGCTTCTAATCTGCACAGTTTAGTACAGCAACAAAAAATACTCAGGCCTATGGGCATCATTTCTACCCTAAGTACTTTCTTTTCTGGCTTGAGGAGGAGATACTGCAGCTTTCCCAGCTGTTCCTTCTCTGCTATTTGCCTTCCTTTTGCTGACCCATCTTTTATCCTTCTCAGGTTTGTAAGGGTAATGGAAAAAAGGTTGAGATTGAGTACAAGCTTGTAATTGTCAGCTATTTCCAGTGCCACGCTAGTTTTCTACGTAGATTCTTATGAAGGGAGGAAGTGAATTTTCACATTCTTAGACCTTAAGGTGTCAGATCAGAGGGAAGCCATTCAGTCGTCATGTCTGGTCTGCCATTTAATGAAATCATGGCTGATCTGATAATTTTAAAATCCATTTTCCTGCTCGTTACCCATGACACTTAATTCTCTTTCTTTTTAAAAATCTGTCTATTTCAGCCATGAATATTCTCAAATCGACAGCCCTCTGCAGCATAGAATGCCACAGATTCACTATCCTCTGAGGGAAGAAATTCCACCTCAACTCTCTCAACATGTGAGTCCTTACTCAGATTATGCCTTTTGATTCTGGGTTCCTACACCGGAAACAACCTCTTAGCATGCGCTCTGCCAACTTCCCTAAGAATCCTACATGTTTCAATAAGGTTGCCTCACATTCTTATAAACGCCAATGTGTGCATGCCCAACCTACTTGACTCTTCTCCTCATAAGAAAATTCTCCATATCTGGGATCAATCTAGCAAGCTTTCTCCAACTACCTCAAATGCCAGTATGTCTTTCCTTGCAATGATAACCTTATTCTTAATCTTAAATCTTCTCTTCATAATGGGAACAAGACTGTTCAGTATTCTATATGTGGCTTATCTGGTGTCTTGTGTAGTTTTAGCAATACATTTATATTTTGATACCCCATTCCCTTTGAAATAAAGGTTAACATCCAATCACCTTCCCTATTACCTGCTAACCTGGTATGCTAGTTTTTTGTAATTGGTACACCAGGAGACCCAATCCCTCTGTATTGCAGCTTTCTGCACTTGTTTCATTTATGTAATAAGCAACTCCTCTCCCATTTGCGAAACCTCACTTGTTCTCATTCTATATTTCCATCTTCCATTTTTTTTTGTCTACTCACCCAATATGGTCAGCCTGCTATAGGAAGTGTATTATTAAATTAGAGAAGGTTCAGAAAAGATTTCCCAGGAAGTTGCCAAGATTGGAAGGTTTGAGTTATAAAGAGAGTCTAGATAGGCTGGGACTTTTTTCACTGGAGCACAGGTTCAGGGATGACCTTATAGTGGTTTATAAAATCACAAGGGGCGTAGATAAGCTGAATAGCAAGGGTCTTTTCCCAAGGCAGGGGGCTTCAAAACTAGGAGACATATTTTTAAGGTGACAGGAGAAAGATTTAAAAAGGACATGAGGGGCAACTTTTTTTTTTGACAGAGTGGTTTCTTTGTGGAATGAACTGCCAAAGGAAGTGGTGGATACAGGTACAGTTACAACATTTAAAAGACATTTGGATAAGGACATGAATAGGAAAGGTGTGGAGGGATATTGGCCAAATGCAGGCAAGTGGGACTAGTTTGGTTTGGGAACATGGTCAGCATGGACTGGTTGGACCAAAGAGTCTGTTTTCATGCTGAATGACTCTATAAAAATTCTCAACCCATGAGAAACAGGTCCCAGACATCCAGCTTGTAGCTAACTGAAGAGAGCTGGTTTAGGTGGTAGTTCCAGAGATCTTGCATTTCACTTCCTGACTCTGTGAAGTTTCCTTTTTAACTTTAATGATAGAGTTCAATAGGGAAATACTGTCAGACTGGATTAATTTGCAAATTCTTTGCCCTTTCAACTAGAGTGCTTTTGAAAATGTTGGAGAGGACAAAGGGTTCATAGATTTCAAACGAGAAACAAATACAAGTTAGTATTATTGGACTTGTTGATTTTTCCAACGAAATCCTTCTACAGATCTACCAGTTATCACAAGTGCACTTTAGGAGAATGTTCTTTTCAGAATTCTTTTGGTAGGGATTTCAATGCTCTTCTGGAATAAAAGGTGCTGTAGGATTTGGGTCTAAACAAAAAACAAAGTGGTTAGAAATAGACTGCATAAACCAAAGATAGTGCCCCAGTTGCTGCTACGTAGCAAGAATCTTCTACAATATTCAGATGTAAACAGGTACAATTTTACACATCAGCTATAAAAATAAATGACTTGTTCAGGAGACTAGAGGTACCCCGTTGTCTATCTATCTTGCAAAATTCACCATTTGGACCCAGTGTGAAAGAAAGTACGGACCAAGTTACTGGACTTAACAATGACTACTATTTATCTGTAGATCGAGTATATTTATTTGAAATAATTATGAACTTGACATAAAACATCTCTTCTACAAACAGATACAGGTATACAGGGTGTCATGGATGGAGAGAGATAATGGGAAGGCAGATTAATGTTACCTATCCACAGGCTCCCCTGCGATGATCTTTTTGGCTTGTCAGGTCTTGCTGCTGCTCAATCTTCCTTCTCCAGTTACTTCCACTAGCTTGCAGGAAGCGCACTGCAATTGATTCACATTCATAAATTATCTGACTTATTGCCTAAGAGATTGAAAGAAGTAGTCCACTGTCACTGCTACTCACTATGTGGTCTCCTTTGTCAGGGAGACCAGGTGACTGCTTTATAGAACACTTCTGTTCTATCCATAGGAATGACCCTGACCTCCCAGTTCCTTTTCATTTCAATAAACCACCTTGCTCTTGCGCTAACATTTCTCACCTGGACCTGTTGCAATGTTCCAAAGCACAATGCACAAGGTCAAGGAACACCACCCCCATTTTTGCACTTGGGTGCTTTACAGCTTTGGAGATCTCCATATTGAATTTAGAAACTGACTGCATTATGTGTTCTCCACTTTTCTTACATTCTCTACTTTCTGGAAACATGCACATCTCTTTGAGGCCATTTTCAACTCTGACAGTGCTACCTCTGAGCACGACCTCAAAGATCAAGCTCGGTTACTGCCCACATTTCATTGTTACTTCGTTTGATGGATCGTAAGATGAGGCTTCTGGAAAAGGAAGCCACAAAGACAACAGTATTTGCCCTGTGAGGTGACATTCCTTACTCAATAATGATACCATCGGCTCCTTACCTTTAAATTGCATTCTGATGCAGGGCAACACTGGACTGCTAGCCCTGTGCTTTGCTATACACGTAATGCATATAATAAAATGACCCGACTTAATGTACATCTAGACTAAGGAAAGCCAAAAAGTCTATTGTTTCTTTCAGCAACAAATATTTTCCTGGGCTGAGAAAATAGTGATCCACAATGAGGATATCCCTGCTGCTAATGGATTGCACTGCAAAGTTACAGAAATTGGCACAATCTTCAGACAACAAACAGTTGTTGCAATAGAGAGACCTTGGCAGTTTTACTGATTGATATGCAGAGGTGAATGTGCATTCCAGTCACTGACTTCTCTGAGTGATTTGAATTCAGTGAGTAAAAGTAGGGAAGGAGCACAAAGTTTCAATAGATTTCATATCATGTGAAAACTGAAAACAGAAAATGTCATTTGTTTAACACAGGTGATACAGAAAAATAAATAGGTTTTCAATTTGACTGAAAGCAGCCACTTGTTATTCAGTCAGAAAAGGAGAAAGGAATTACTCTTGCAGAAATTGAAAACTTGAATCAAGTAACTGATTGCTTTTTCTGATTTATCCATCAATTCAGTAAGTCTCCAGTCATATTTCCTCTGTCAATTTTAAGCTAAATCTAATGCAACAATTGTGCTAATAACCCCAAAGGCCAGTTATCAAATTTATTCTAATTAAAACAATGAACACTGTCTTTAATTCATTAGCCAGGCAATTGGTTAAGCATTAAATCAACTTCTTCTTCACTGCCATGACCTTTGATTTAGTTATAATTTCTGTTCCTTTTAATTGTTCAAACATTTCAAGTTTAATCAATGGATACCAAACCTTTTTCCGATAGCCATCTGTGGTTATATCCTTAACATCCTTTACAAACTAAATCTTATTAGTGTCTGATCATTGCTCGTTTAATCACTCCTGGCATGTCCTTCATTGTGAACTTTAACCCAGCTCAGCTTTTCAGTTTTAAGAAGTTGTAATAATGCACTGCTTAACTGAACCAGACAGTTTAAATTCCGAACTACAAGGAAAAAAATGCAAAGAGATGTATGAAAGGGTTAAGAAAGTTCATACTCCATTAGAGTGAATCTAGTTTCATTAATATGTGGTTTTCTCACCAAGCCTTTAGGGATATGTCAATACTCACTTGTTCCCAAAGATCAGAAAACTATACTCATGATTTACGTGGATTGAAATAGGTCCAACAATCTCAATCCCATTTGCTCTTTTCATTTCAGAATTTAATAAAGTGAGAGATAAACAAGATTGTAGTTGTGGCCTGTGGCAGATTACTTTATTATGAAGATGATCATGGGGTCAGGAGGCTGTCATGAGGAAATTTCATGAGACTCCTAGGAATGAGAGGCGCTTGTATCTGGCAGCAAAGGAAGGAATTTGCTCAGCACATTAGCTGAATTAAGGTTGGTGTAGTATTTTGCAGCGCAAGGCAGAGCTCTAGAATTTAAAGAAAAAATTTTCATCGAGACAAATGATTTTCACGTTTTCAGTCTATCCCAAATTTGGTCACAAGTGAATGTTTGTTTATAGCAAGATCCCACACAAGCAAATAAACATGCAGTTAATTTCTCCTTTTGCAATATTGCTTGTTGGATAAATGTTGAGCAGGACAATAAAATTCCTCCTCTACAATTAATACACTGCAGTTTTTCTACATTCACTTTTCAAGTGTCGACACTTTCATCACGACAACACTTCTTCACAACAGCACTCGAGAATCAGTCGAGATATTCTAATGTTGGATTCAGATCAAAATTTTCCACCTCCTAATTCAGCTTAATAATGACAGAAAACTTTGATACAAGAAGGACAGGAAAGCATTACCAGAAATGAAATGCATATCTGCAAGAGCATAATGAAAACAAAATTCACCTGACAAAGGAGCAGTGCTCTAAAAGCTTGTACTTTCAAACAAACCTATAGGACTTTAACCTGGTGATGTATAACTTCTGACTTTATTCTGCAGGTGATTTCACTGCAGAAAGATCTGGCTGTAAGGGTGTTTCTTTTTTTAAAAAAAATAACTGTCTCCTGTCCCAGATCATTCAACTAATGGAAATAGCTTTTCTCCTAATGGTTCCCCCTAATTCTTCTTCCAGGAAAAGAACGATCATTGAATGCAAATTGCCTCCCACACCCTGAAAAAGCTCCTGAAAAGGTAATGATCTGGAGGTGAAAATTCATCATCTGTAATGTATACATCACATTGTTATGAAAGGTGTTTAATATGTAACATCATATTTGGAATTTGGATTTTTCATTTAAAGATTTGGTCAATGAAGGTTTCTTTCTAAAAAGTCAAAGTCAGTTGAATCAGAGACCAAAATACATCAGTTCCAAGACAGCATGTGACTACAGCCAAGTGCCTGGGATAATATGTTTACACTGTTGGGTGTATGACTGGCATTAAGTCAATTAGTTTAGTTTTGACTTCAGAATAGAAGGCTCAAAAGAATTTGAGTTCAGTTCAGAAGCCTTTTTTTCCTACAACAGCTTTTTTCAGTTCAGTTTAGAGGAACCAGTTCCCTCAGCGGAATGTTTTCTAACGTATGGAGTTTCCACTCAAAGAGAGTTTGAAAGGAGATCTTCAAGTTGTTAGAACTGAGAAAATTGATTTTGATGCTCATGCTAAGATTTTCTAAATATCCTCTCTCCATATACATCTTTAAGTTTATTACACAAAAGGAAATATTATGTTCTATTATTCCAGAATATCTGCAGCCTCAAATGAATATTTCAGTGATTAACTGTGTTAAGCAACCACAAATATTTAACATATGATTTATCAAACTAAAAAGCAAAATCAGACTTGTTAAGTGTCACCATCATCTGTGATCATAACATTACTGAGACCTACAAACGTCTCTGGGATGCAACTGCTTGATTAGTGGTGTTGGCAGTACAAAGGCCATACTCCGAAACTCATCATGCAAATAGAAGGATTAAAGTGCAGCCTAAACCCATCAATTTCGAAATATAACCGAGGAATTCTGACAAATGAACTATCACAACTGATCCAATCTCCACTGTGGGCCAATAAGAGCAACATGTATAATCCTCTAATTTAAAAACAGTAATTTTTATTTTCATTCCATCTCCCCATTCCTTGCAACTTGTCATGTTTGCTTGCATGCTACTGCATTCTCATGTATTAGGGGATTTGGGAAGAACTTTACTTTATAATAATGTTTATGGTTTTATTGTACTCTTTCAGTAAAAAGTAACTCCTTTGTTTGGATAAACTTATCTATTGGCTGGGTTATTCATACGTTTATGCAGGGTCAAATATAAATGGCATTGAAAAATATATTTTTAAATATTCAAAACTCATTATACCAACCTTAGATATAAAAACCACGCCTCACTCATTCGTAACATCTGATCGGAGAGCTTCAAAAAACAAGATCTATGCAGAACCCATTGCAAACTCTCAAATTCCAGCAGGATTTCTAAAATCAATTCTTTTTTCTCCTTCTCTTTGCAAGCATAATCTCAGCAATACAGCATAATGTAAAGAAGCACGCACACTGTCATCAAAAGGCAGGTTGGGGGCTCCAGGGCTTCCAATACTTTTAAGAATTTTTAATATTTTAAAAATATTTTTAAGAATCTACATTAGTATTGGGCTTCTTACAGATTAGGAGGAAAGTGATATTAGGGTGACTATGACTGGAAATCAGTAACTGCCTAGAAATCAATAAGATTAGGCTTGAGAGATTATATAGTGATATTGAACACTGCAAAACTAGGCAGATGGAATATATAGTGGGAAAATGTGAGATTATGCACTTTGGCAGAAATATTAGAGCAGCCAAATAGGATTAAATGGAGAAAGACTGCAAAACGCAGAACAGAGGGATTTGGGGGTCGTTGTCCATGAATTGCAAAAGGTTAGCATATGAGTTCAATGGGCAATAGGGAAGTCAAATTGAAATAAAGGGTAATATTCTAAGGGTTTGCAGTAAAATAAAACATAGGGAAGTTGTGCTAAAATGATACAAGGCAGTAGTCAGACCACACCTGGAATTAAGTTTTAGTCCCCTTTTCATAGGGGAAGTGTAGTGGCATTAGAGGTAGTCCAAAGAAGGTTCACTAGGTTGATACCAGGTAATGGAAGGATTTTCTTATGAGGAGAAGCTGTGCAGGTTGGGCCTGTACTCATAGGGGGATTGACAGGTTAGACAGAGAGATTGTTTCCCTTTGTGAGACTGTCGAGGCACAGCGAGCATAATTTCAGAATAAGGAGTCACCCAGTTAGGACAAAGATGAGGAGGGATTTCTTCTCTTAGAGGATTGTGAACCTGTGGAATTGTCCACTGCAGAGGGCTGTTGAAGCTGTGTTAAGTATATCCAAGGCTGAGATAGAAATTTTTAATTAGTAAGGCAATCGTGGGTTATAGGGAAAAGGCAGGAAAATGAAATTGATTATTACATCAGTTATATCTCATTAAATGGGAAGCAGACTTGATGGGCTGAATGGCCTACTTCTCCCACATTTTGTGATGTGGCATTTGTGGCAACATTTACCAAACTCCATTGATTTTAGTGGCAGGGCAGCACAATGGTTAGCACTACTGCCTCACAACACCAGGGACGCGACCCAGGTTCGATTCCACCCTCAGGTGATTGTCTGTCTGAAGTTTGCACATTCTCCCAGGGTCTGTGTGGGTTTCCTCTGGGTGTTCTAGATTCTTCCCACAGTCCAAAAGAAAACAAGCAGGTAAGGTGGACTG
Source organism: Rhincodon typus (assembly GCF_021869965.1). Classification (NCBI taxonomy): domain Eukaryota; kingdom Metazoa; phylum Chordata; class Chondrichthyes; order Orectolobiformes; family Rhincodontidae; genus Rhincodon; species Rhincodon typus. The sequence continues at coordinate 24,068,339 of NC_063341.1, read as the reverse complement.
GCAAGACTGAATTGTCCCGTAGTGTCCAGAGATGTGTGGGCTAGATCAATTACCATGGTTAATGCAGAGGCATGGGAACAGGGTGGGATGCTCTTCAGAGGGTCGCTGCAGATTTGATGGTCAAACAGACTCCATCTGCACTGTAGGGATTCTATATTAGGAAATGTAGAATCCAATTAAATGGATTGTAAAAATATATGAAAAGATTGGAATTAAGGAAGTTTTTCAAAATTTTTCTCTGCATTCTCATTCACTTATAAGGCCATTGAGCATGAACACATTTTATGCAAATAAAGTTTCCTGTCATAATAAATGAGCGTTCCACAATTGGTGAGCCTGTCAAAACACAAGAAATAGGAGGGTAGGCCATATTCATCCACCAACCTGCTATATCACTCAAGACCATGATTGATCCTCAACTCCACTTTCCCACTTAAATGAGCATATCAATTACATAAAAACCAAAAGAACTGCAGATGCTGTAAATCAGGAACAAAAACAGAAATTGTTGGAAAAGCTCAGCAGGTATGGCAGCATCTGTGAAGAAAAAAAATCAAAGTTAACATTTCGGGTCTGGTGACCCTTCCTCAGAACATATCAATTAGTTCCTTTAGATTTCCGAGATCCGATTTTTCAATTTTGAGTATACTAACAATTGAATATTCACATTGTTCTCAGGTAGAGGTTTCCAGAGATTAACAACTCACTGAGTGAATAAGTTCCTTGTCTTATTGTGAAATGGCTCATATGCTTCAAGGAGATCACCTCATTCTTTTCAACTCCAGGGTACAAGACCATCCTACTCAACTCCCTGCCCAAATGACAACTTTCTATTCCCAAGAATTATTCTATTGAGCCTTGACTGCATAATCTCTGAGGCAAGTATGTCTTTCTTTAGCAATGGTGATCAAAACTGAACACTGTACTCCAAATTTGGTCTCAGCAGGAAACGTAGTCACTAGAAAGGTTAATTTGACAATGAAGTGGTATTAGATGAGCTGCTGGTGCTTACAGATGTAAAATGCCTGAACCAGATGAGATGCATCCCAGGCTATTGAAGGAGGCGAGAGTGGAAATTACAATGGCATTGGCAACTGTCTTTCAATCTTTCCTGCATTTGGGGATGGTGCTGTAGGTTTGAAAATTGCTAACATTACTCTTTTTCTTAAAAAAAAAATTGTAAACATCAGTCCATCAAATACACCCCAGTTTAACTTCAATGGTGGGGAAACTTCTAGAAACAATTATTCAGCATAGAAATAATAGCCACATGGAAATTATATCTTATTAACTTTTTAAAGAGGCAACAGAGAATATTAATGAGGGAAAGACTGTTGACGTGGTGAGCATGGTCTTGCAAAAGGCTTCTGTTGTAGTCCCATACAGACCGTTGAGTAATGTCATTGGTCACGGAATAAAAAGGATAGCAGCAACATGGATACCAAAATTAGCTGATGGACAGGATATAGAATGCAATGGTTAGTGAGTGGTTTTCAGGTTGGCAACATGTTTTCTACTGGAGTTGCCCAGAGGTTGGTATTGGGACCTTGCTTTTCCTGATAAAATGATTTAGACCTTGGCATGTAGGGGACAGTTTTAAAGTTTTCAGTTGACTGAAAACTTGAGAGAATTGTACACCGAGTACTGATAGCAGAACTTCAAATGGATATTGCCGAGTTGGAGGAGTGGAAGGATAGGTGGCAGATAAAGTTCAGTATGGAGAAGTATGAGGCAATGCACTTCATTTCAGTGAACAAGGAGAGACTTTTTAAAATAAAGGGTATTCAGCTACAGAGACCCGGTGCATGTAAGTCAATCACTAAAGTGGCAGGACAAGTAAGGCATACTTAAGCTTCATAAATAGGGGCAAGAAAAGGTTATGAATATTACAGAAGATACAAACTAGATTTCAGCTGGGGTATCATGTATAGTGAGTGCTGCATAAGAGGAAGGATGTGAATGAATTGGAGAGAGTGTAGAAGAGTTTGAGAGTGGTTCAAGAGTTGAGACACTTCAGTTATGAGTCATGTAGTGGAGGGAAGTTCAACCGAGACATTCAAGAGAACATGGGATGATTATTTAAATAGAAATAACGTGCAGGCTTACAGGGAAAAGACAGGTGATTGGCAAAATGTTAAAATGCTCACGAGAGCTGGTGCAGACGTGATGGGCCTTCTTTCTGCTCTGTAACAATTCTCTGATTTAACCATTCTTTAGTATTCCAACCTCTGCCACCTGCAGCATTTATAATATTCATGCTTCAAAACTAGCTTCTCTCTTCTAGTCTCTCCCCAGCTCGCAGCATTCAAAAAAGTAGAAAACTGTTCCATAGGTTTCTGCGACTTAGTTAATGAAATCTATCAAATGTTAGTACTACTCAAGACATAAATTTGATTGCAGCTAGTGGGGAATTTCAGAAAACAGGCACACTTCCTGGACAGAAATCAGTGGTCTGCAACATAGTTGTGATTTGAGGTACAAATGTGCTCTGTTTCTCAAGGCCATATAAACACATAAGTTGGCTTTAAACTTTTGACGGCTTTGAAATTGAAATTCCTTCTAAATTTAAAGTTCCAGTAGAATTACTTTCGGTTTATGAAATAATTCTGAATTGATGGAGACATGTATGACATGTAAAAGCCAGATGCAATACTTATATAATAAGTTAGATCTGCAGCAAATGCTAAATGCCAACCTATTAAATACATCAGCATTAAGTAGCAGTGTGGACACGAGAGATCTGAATTAAACTGGTCAGATATTTGGGAACATCAGCAGAACCAATCTATCACAAAGTTGTACAACTTCCTGCTTTGATTCAGAATTTCTGGCATTTTGTAATTGTTTGAACATATTTCATTCAGCCTAATTTTGTATCTGGTTGTCAAGTCAAAATTATACCAAGGGATTTTCAGTGCTGTTACAGGAATGTATCTGGCTGTATTAGGTTGCAAAATGCGTAATGTTCATATGGCAGTGTAGCAGAAACTCAAAAAACCAAAAGAACTGCGGATGCTGTTAATCAGAGACAAAAACCGAAATTGCTTGAAAAACTCAGCAGGTTTCGCAGTATCTGTGGACAGAAATCAATGTTAACATTTCGAGTCAAGTGACCCTTCCTCAGAACAGGTCGCTCCACCTGAAACATTAACTCTGATTTCTTTCTGTAGATGCTGCGAGACCTGCTGAGCTTTTCCAGCAATTACTGTTGTAGTAGAAACATATGTTCCTTTATCATGTGAAAGTGCACAAACTGCTTTAAGACATGGAAACTTAATTGTAACATATAAATGTGCTTCTGAAATCTAATGTTTTGTTGCGCATGAAATGTGGTCATACATTTTACATACCTTGCAGGATATTAAATGAAGTCCCATCTCTTCTGGGCTGGAGGAGTATTAGAAGATTTCTGCAAACAGGGAACATCTTGGACTACGTACATACAGCATGTAGTGCATTCATTGTGCACACTTCTACCCCAGGAAATAAGATTTTTTTTTAAACCAATATTAGATTTGCATTTGGGGAAAAGTCAGCATTTAATGGATAAGTGAATTCACAGAGGGTAGACAGGCAAATGGTATGACTTTACAATAGATGAGTAGTCTAAATCATGTACTGGGGGGTTTGAAATGTTTTACTTTGGGATAAAGCGATTGACGAAATTATTCTTAAAAGCAATTTCACTGGCATTCTTCAGCACAGGATAGAGAAATCAAATTATATGGTGATCAGTAACTTGTACGTTTCTGGAGAAATCTTAATTAGTATCAGGGTAATGTTGAAACAAATCAAACATGCAAACAGATGAACAAACTGTCAATGTAAAGTCATTGTAAATTATTATCCAAACCGAAACACATTTCAAGCTAACGCACTTTAGAAGTAACATGAGACATGAATGTGGATCAAATGTGGATAGAGGTCTGATCATTGAAGCCATAACAAAAATAAATTTGTTTTGAGCACCTTGAACTTAGCACAGATTTAAAACTTAACATTTTGTAGCATTGCAAAACCTCACTAACAATGAATTGAAGATATATAGGCATCATAAATATCTACCAATTATTAAACAATTTTTCACAAGGGTGTTTGAAACGCTGATAACTTTTAACCACAGCATAGAGAAAGATTTGTCACTTGTAGATTCTGACCATGTGTATAATAAGCCAGCACTGCCAAAAACACTCAGTTATTTCATAATTCTGTGATAATTTAATTACAAACTCAAACATATTTATAGTACAAAAAGAACAAAATACTGTTCGTGTCATTTAGCATTCATTCTGGTAGTTCTGCCATCCCTCACCCTAGTTAATTCACATATTTACACATCTTAAGAGTGTTTAAAAGGCTGGGATAAATTCGTTTCCACTTTCCAGCAAAACCTGACATATGGTTGTCTATACCAAATTAGTCTATCCCAAACGTACCGCACTATCACTGAACACCTCACACAAAAAACGGGTAATTTAGTCAGACTGGGAGTAGACAGGCTCCAGAGTTCCCCTCACACATTAACCTGCAATTAAGGATAAACTGTTTCCTTAAACATGTGAGGACAGATAAGCTGATGTGTGTGTTGCAGTGAATCACCGAACTCTTGGACATACTAGGTTTAGAACTGCACTGCTACACTCAGGAAATGTCATTGTCTGAAAAAGAAAATTTCCTGCTGCAACACATCAACATTCATGACCTGTAACAACTCTCCCTTACACAAGTAAGGATGAAGAATAAATAAAACACCTTTTACTAAGTTTGTAACTGATCAGCATAATTGACGACCTAAATTGATTGCATTTTGTAAATTAACATAATTCTGTTTATTCTGCAGTTGCGTTGAAAGGATGAAGTGGAAAACTCAGAATTCATGTGTCCAGGGCTTAACAGGTCATGCTGATTTTTTTATGGCAAAAGGGAAATCATTTAAGCACTCAGTTATGCATCAGTCATTGGAATGGGGTTTGTACCCATACCTTTGGCCTCAGATATATTAGTACCATAACCAAATTAAGGCTAACCTTGACCGAGATCACCGATTTGACATTTCACAGCATGACTGGCTAACAATTTGGAAATACTAATCTCCACTTGGTAGGTTGTGTGCCAAATGAAATATCAAACTTAAAAACATTTCTATCAATTTCTCCTTTTAATCCAAATTGAAGGAGTTCCATTCTACTCCAGATTGACATCATTTTAATATGGTGTCATTGTGACACAATAAATCACTGGACTGTTAATCCAGAGACTCAGATAATGTTCTGGGGACCCAGGTACAAATCCTGCCATGGCAGATGGTGGATTTTGAATTCAATAAATATCTGGAATTAAGAATCTAATGATAACTGTGAATCCATTGTCAATTGTCAGAAAATCCCATCTGGTTCATGAATGTCCTTTAGGGAAGGAAACTGCCATCCTTACCTGGTCTGGCCTACATGTGACTCCAGACTCACAGTAATGTGGTTGACTCTTAACTGCCCTCTGGGCAATTAGGGATGGGCAATAAATGCTGCCTCGCCAGCGATGCCCTCATCCCCTGAATGAATAAAGAAAAAAAACAATAATGTAATGCAATGAAGTTTTTCATTACTGGAGGATATTAAAATATTGAGGGGGGTAGCCGTGACTTTTTTTTAAAACCTTAGTGAATCAGACCTCCTTAATTTTAAATCTGATTTTGTTTTTGACTTTAATTTTGCTTTTGGTTGATCTCTGCCATGTCAGTTTGCGTTATTTTATGGAAATCAATATTTCCAAAGGAAATGAAATTTTTGGCCCAGTAAAGTAACTCTGCTCAATTTTTCCTTTCATGTTAAATGTGTCAGATGTTTCTGTTGGGTTGAAGCTACACTACAGCTGCACCTGCATGGATATTGATGCCCACTTTAACATCCTGACAAATACAAAAGTATGAGGTGGACTGTGTTGTATTTTGTGGAAAGGCTATTAGGATTAATGCATTCAAAGTTTTAAAGGAGGTGCAGGTTTGTTTTATACATCATAGTGAAGATAACTATGAAAACACAATGTGCCCACAGACAACAGTTCTTCTGGGATTCAATTTCTTGATAGTTTTAGTTTTCCCTTTTATAATTAGTGTCCCAGAAATTTTTCAGGGATAATTTTAATGATTTTACTAGTTGTGAGAATTCTAATTATTTTCATGATGTTAACATCATTTTGTTTTTGCAAGGAATTTGAAGCACATGTAAAGGAAGAGACCGCTTTGTCATCCAAGGAGGTTTGTTATGTGAAAGCAGTTAACAAAATCAGGATCTATTATCCTATAAAACTGATTGCAGATCTGCCCATGAAACTAGAAATGAGTTTAACCCAGCCTAAATTGCACAAAGAAATGACTGAACCAAGTGGCCTTTGGTATAAATGCACACAGAGTATTTCTGCAAATTATCAGCAGCAGTCTGAATTGACAGTCCACAGGCAATACTGCAAACATGATCAGAAAGTCACAGCACTCAAAAATAAAAATTCTGCATTTCACTGGACACAGCAAGGTTATTCTAGTGTTTTCAGAAATCAGTACTTTCCTAGTCTTAGCACAAACAGTAGCGGCACAGCAAGGGAGTGTGACTTGAGGGACTGGTGTCAAGTTCCTAAAGATCAGTACTCTATGATACAAACACACTTGCTTTCCCTAAAAAAAAAACTGGACACCACATATTATGAAGTGCTGCCTTGGTATTAACTAGTGCAGTCACAACTCCAAATTCCAACACGAATAAATCTAACCCTTGGTTCCATATCATGATGCTACCTCCTTGTTCCAGGCACAGTGTAAACATCAACATTAAGAAAAAAATGTTTGCCTTTTTTAAATATATGGCCTTATCTGAAATGATCTTGCCTAAGTGCACATGCTTTGTGACTACTTTGAGAGGCAGCAATGAGCACGTGGGATGGAGTGTAACAAGCAGTGAACATTTGAATAATTCTCTGATGCAATTAAATTAATTGGAACGCTTTAAAAAGTACCACATACACATTCAGGATCAGTACTATGATGGGGTAGAGAAATACAATTTTAAGAGAAGGTACACTGGCCTCCCATGGGCTTGTGTTAAAAAAAAATTAAAAACTGATAAAGTTGATGGTAAAATATCTGCATGCCAGAAAGTTATAAGGACAGCTTTTCAGGGATAGTGTAAAAATGATCTTCCTGGTCATTAATTTGACAACTAGTAGTTTCACAGAACTAATGGGTTAATTTATAGAGAGGAACCTGTATTAAGAAGCTTTTCTTTAACAGTCATATAAAAATGGGAAAATGGCAAACAGAAATGGTGCAAAACACCAGTATTTGTCAGTGCCTAAATTTCTTTTAGCAGAGAAATGGGGTTACCTGCACAGGAGTCGTGGTTTAAAGAAGTAATTCAAAAATGTGTGCAATTTTCTTGGTATAATCTATTGCTGTGAACAGAGAAAAAAAACAGATGCAATATTCCTGTGGGACCTTCATGATGCTCCAGCACCACAGGGTGAGTACTTAAGCAGGGAGGACGGGTTTGCTGTCATAAATATTGACTGTGGTAGAGCTCTGACTTGGCTGTGTGCATGATTTAGGGATGTCATTTTCTACACTCACAGCAAACACAGTAGATTCACTTAGCAATCCCAAGGTAAAACAATTCACATTGTCATTCTGAAGTCACAGCAGATTCTGCCACATAACTTGTTTTTCCATTCACCAAAAATAGAAACACGAGGTCCACTCTGAGAAGCAATATTACATAGGCATATCTTTAACCCCAAGACAGTTCTGAGGGACTTTTTGAAGTAGTGTTCCCATGGAATTCCAATACTGCTGCAAAAGAAGACAGGGCATTACAAAGGAGAAACACTGCTACATTGGGAAATACAGAAAAAATTATCAACCTGAATTAAGTTTACAGGTCTGCTGATATAATGCAGTTTTGCCTGTCTCAGGCACTGCCAGCAAATTCCATCCAATATGAAGAGGAAGTGACAGACTTAAGCTTTAGTTTTCAGTCTTGTTGCTAGCATTTCAGTACAGATTAACAATGGGTGCATGACTGTTCACACCTTGTCTACCTGAATGGTGAAAAAACACCTGGCAGAGCATACTACATTCACACTTCAACATTTTGGTGCGGTTGCTCAAAGTTTTGCATCATGGACCAGTACAATAAAGTACCTGGACTACTATTGAGTGTGATGGGAAAAGTGGGTTACGAATTAATATTAGCACATGAGCAGCAGAAGGACAAAATTAAAGCAAATTGTTTTAAACTTTTTTTGATAGTGCATTGATATGAGTACATAGAATGAGTTCAGTGACAAGATAGTTGTGTTGTGTTTTGCACTGAACAAAATGATCATAAGTACATGATTAAATACTCAAAAACTATTAGGTGTGACTTCCTTTTCAAAAGGGAGAAGTCCCTGAGAACTGTCCAGTATGGGGGGGAAAAAAGCTTACCTTGGCCCTGATTCAAAATAGCTGGTTTTGGACCTTTTCCACCAAATTTAATAAAGGAGTAGCATTCCACCCAGTAAAAACTGGAGACAGTGCTCTCCACACCCTCATTATGCACAGATAGCTCTAATCAGGACTTCACTGATTGAAAGAGATGAATCTGTAAACATTGAAAAGCTGAACATTTGCTGAGGTACTTCAGATAATAAACTTGAGTCACTAAACCTCTCACACACAGTATGGCCTTCTTGGCTACCTCTGCACAATGTCACTTAGGTCTTTAACACATGTCAGTAAGTTACTGAGCACAGGGTTTGTTGTAAGTCCAGTAGAAGCTGTGCAGGATACCTGGAGCTCATGGAGGCTCTGTTCTAATTTGTTTACAGCTTCACGGAAAGCAAACTTGTTCCTCATTTGCATAATGCAGTCCACATAACCAGTACAATGATCAAGCAACCGATATCCTGCTTCAACCAACTGGCTGTTGGAGGTGGACTCTGAGCCACTGTCGATGATGCTAGATAGAAGCTCGGCACATTCTAATAATGCCTCCTTGCTGATTTTTTCTGTTGGCACCTTCTCTGGTGGCAGCTTGGTTTTTCGCAAGGAAATTCTAGCACTCGTAGTTACAGAGGCTCCATTTGCAAGTTTGGAGGAAGCTACCACAGGAATGGATGAAGCTGGAGGCACTTGAGGGGGTGGCAGAGTTGGTCTGGAGATCTTTCCTAATGCAGCCGTTGTGGGCCTTTTGCCACTTTCACCATTAATCTCAACCTCCTGTTGTGCTGATGTGCTCTCACAGTCCTCTGCTGTTTCTGTGCTATTCAGACCTGTGCTGGGAGGAGGCTGCAATAGTTTGAGAGGAGGTGGAGGGGGTGGGGGTGGGGGTGGTGCACATTTTGGTTTTACAAGCCTGGGACGCTCCCTTTCTGATGCAACCTGATGCTCTGACAGCAGTTTGAATTTGTTTCCCAGAGAATCTGTTCCAATCAACTGAACTTCTGCAGAAGCATGTTTCAAAGTTGGAGATATCAGTACAGGTACTTTGTGATTATGAGTTGCTGGAAGAGTTGCAACAGTCTTAACTGGAGAGGACCAACTTCCCTTCTCCACATCCTCTTTCATGCCTACAGATCTGGAATGACTACTATTGGATTCTCCCCGCCCAACCTGCACTGAATTTAGATTCTGTGAAAGATCACTGTCTCCATTGCCTGCATTTGCCCTGAGAGGTGGTGTTGCAGCACCCCGCGCTACGAGTTTGGCTTTTGATTTGTCTCTCAATGAGGAAATTCCATCTTCTGCTTTTCGATGTAATGGGTCTGTGAGTCTTCCATGTTCCTCCTCTTTAGAGATGGCAGGAATTGGATGTTCTAGTTGAATTCTGTTGCGGTGACAATTTCTAGGAAGAGTCAAGGCTAGTCGATCCAGCTCCTGAAGCCCTGAAGACATGGAAGAAGTAGAATTTGACCGAGGGAAAGGTTTGGAGGCTTCCAAGCTTGAATCATCATTACTTGAAGGCTTCCCAGCTTTTAAGCCAAGTGTCTTTTTTATTAAGCGTGGAGTGAAAAATCCAGCAAATCCTGCCCACCCTCCACTAGTTACACCACCATTTCTTTGAACAGAACCCCGTCCACAGCACCTAGCCTGTGCGTGTGTCCCGTCAGCATGTGACTGGACAAATGTAAGACCATCTGAGTGCTGAAAAGATGAGAAAGAAGAAAAGTTACCCGTTATCTCATATTTCTTGTGTGGGTGGTTCTCCATCTCTCGGAAGGAGCTGCTGCGTTTAGGAGGCATAGGGACAGTTTTCTTCTTCATAAAAGAACTGAAGAAGCCAGCTTTTCTATCTCTGGTAAACAGGGTCTCTTTGCTATCGTCCAGGAGACCACTGGGAGATTTATCTCTTTGCTTACGAGGCAATGCAGGGGAGATGCTACACAGGGCTGCACTTGTTCCCATTCCTATTGGGAAACGAAAACAAAATAAATGTAACTTGAGATGGAAGAAAGCATGCAAGTGTATGATCAATCTACATTCATCATCTTGTTCTGTTTCCCACCACTTTTTGTGTTCTCATTTTCCACCTTGGTAACTTTTATATTTTCCTGCCTTCTTTCAAACTCACGTTATTTCTTTCCTATATCATAACCGCTTATTTGTAGCATTTAATGTTGTGACTTTTAAATGGATTTTTTTATGTTAATTCTTAATGCTACTAAAACGGAGGGTGTAGGAGGATTATGGCTCTATGAAAATTTCTGTACATTATGGTCAAGCAAATATTCATTATTTATGCTTGAGATTTTTATACAAGATGACAACATTTGACCTGCAATCTCCCCAGCTATGTTAAAAATTGAACTCGGTCTTCCAGATTTCTATTGCATCAAATAGATAAACTTGAAGAAATTGTCAATAACTGCAACAGAATTGCTCACTTTGAACTACAAAACGGAAGACTTGAGGGACAGGTGCCTGGACTTTTTGTCTTATTAGGCAAAATAAGAGAACTAGCATTTGAACTAATGTGGTCCATTACAAAATGTTTTGGCAATTACTGAAAGGGGTTGGGCATGTTTCTGACCCGCTGCCACTTTGAAAAAAAATCCTTGCTGGTCTGCCTACAAATTGCCAATTCATTAATCAGAAAGAGTTTGGTTAGTGATGGTGATATTGCTAACACTGATTTACATTTTTAAAGTACCTACCAAGCTAGCTAAAGGAAACTTTGCACCGAGGGGAAGGGACTAAGACAGATAAACATAAGAAGTGAAAATTCAGACAGCAACAAAAAGGTGGACAAGTACCTGGCACTGTGGTATGAGCTATTGCAGGATGGTCCATGTCCATGTTTTCTTTATTTTCAGCATTTTTCTTTAGTGTTCGGGTTTTTGTTGGGAGCAGGGGTAATTGAAGCTGGTGGGTGATCACAGTTGAAGCAGCAGTTTTTCCAAGCTCTTCTGCAACTTCTGCCAGCGGAAAAGGAGCACAAACAAGTTTGAATTCCTGGTTTTGGTCTTGAAAACTTATTAAAAAAAAATGATATCAAAGTGAGATAGAGGTATAACATAGACACAGAGAGTGAGAGGTAGCATGCAAACAAACAGTGGAGGTTGTTGCACATGTTATCAGCCAAAGTATAAGGACAGCTTGGGAGGATTTCACAGTCATAGAATCAGAGAATCCCTGCAGTGCGGAAGCAGGTCATTTGGCCCACTGAGTTCACACCGACCCTCCGAAGAGCATCCCCCTAACTCACCGACCCTCCACCCCCATAACCCTGCATTCCCCATGGCTGATCCATCTAGCCTGCAAATCCCTGGACACTATGGGCAATTTAGCATGGCCAGTCTACCTAACCTGCATATTTATGGACTGTGGGAGGAAAATGGAGCACCCAGAGGAAACACACACAGACATCGGGAGAATGTGAAAACTCCACTCAGAGTCGCCCAAGGCTGGAATCGAACCCAGGACCCTGGCGCTGTAATGCTAACCAATGAGCCACCGTGTCGCCTGCAAGTCATAACGCACTCTTTCCTTCTATTTATCTGATCTTATTTCGCTTTAATGTGATATTTGGAAAAATAATTTGGCACCTTGAACTTTCAGAGGCCCTTAAAAAGATGTGCACGTGTAGTCACTGAGTACAGGCTGACAGCCTGTTATTCTGCTGTCACTTCTAAGATTCTTCACATTCTGCTTACAAATTGCCAATTCCAAAATCAGGAAGAGTTTGGTTGCCTGATGGTGGTATTACTGACTTTGATTTACATTTTCTTTGAGAATCAATAAGTTTGCCACTTTCTGCTGTGCTGCAGAATTTAGAAAGTTACATTTAGGACTAAGATTGATTAACGTACTATCCATTAATGTCACCAACAAGAGATTAATAAGATAGTTGGTACTTGGAATGTCAAAAAACTCATTACCATATTGAGTCCCATAAGAAGCACGCTACTGAAAAACATTAAACTTCATTGACATCTTTTACCTTCTGAAATACTGGAGTCATGGAACATGGTCTCAAAAGCCTGATGGATCTCAGCAAATGATGGACGCTCCATAGGATTCCACTGCCAACCTAAGTGACATTTGATGCAGCTTAGCTTCATACCATCTTTCCACATGAACATGCAGTAATACATTTTAAAAGTTAACTGCATAATATGATAAATAACAATGGCGACTGCAGGAAAACTGGAAAGTGCTGTTCACAACTTTGTGTCATGCTGCTCTAAACTTTAATGAATTTGTACAGTGCTGCAGAATGATCAGTGAATTCTATAAACTATAGAAACCTATAACTATTAATTTAAGATGGACAATTGTCATTGGCATGACCAGGAAACCCAAGTCACAATATCCTATACAATAAACGTTAAAACACAACCAAAGTTTGATGAATTCAAATAACCGTATGAATCACTCACTCACAATGGCTTGTTAGTGATTCCATAAATATCTGGACCAATGAGACTAATGTGATTTCTATTGATTATATTTGTATTGATAAACACATACTATGATTGTAGAAAGACCCATCGCAGCCATTGTCAAAATTAGCACTTTTTGTTTACTTACATGATCTCATCAGTTCATAGACTTTGGGTGGACAGCCCTCAGGTTGCTCCATTCTGTATCCTTTCTCAAGTAAATCATAGACCTGAGATAGATCAATTCCTGGGTATGGAGACATCCCATATGTGGCAATTTCCCACAGAAGCACTCCAAATGCTGGAAGGAAATTTAAAACAAGAAATTTGATAAACGTCAAAACTTTCCAATATACCACATTAACACTTGGAACAGTGAGCTACATTCACTGATAATGCAAACACTTATGATATTCAATACCTTACAAACACTACACATTTCTTCAGGTAAGAAATAATATTCAATTAGAACAAAATTAGCCATTTAACAACTGAGACTTTGAATTAATTCTCAATATTTTAATACACTAACTTATTTCTTGTAGCACTGTCCAAATCTGGTCTTTAGGTGAATCTCGGATAGTGAGAGAAAATTGTTCAACAAGGTAGTGCACAGGCAATTCATTTTCCATTTCAAAGTCTTAAATATTCTCTTTGTTTTTACATTTTCATAATAAATTCTTAATTCTAAAGTTAAGACATAAATTGACCACAAAACATGTCAAACATCAATTATACCTGACCTCCACAGGTACTGTAGCAATTCAAGGAGGTAGTTCATCAGCAGGTTCATGAAGACAATTAGGTATGAGCAACAAAAGAAGGCCTAGCCAGTGACACACACATCCCATGAATGATTTAAAAAAAATAAAAAACATTGGCTAAATAGACTACAGGATTTTACTATCTGCCATTCTTTTACAGCAGAACCACATTCTACATCAAAAATAAAACCATACAATGGTGATATACTTTTTCAAGAGTGGAGAATTTGGTAGACTGAGACATGCAGAATTCAAGAATTATTTTAAAAAGTTGCTTTCTATGCACCATACCACCAAAAAAAAAACAAAAACTGTTTGGATATTAAGTCCAAAGATGAAAGAAAAATTTGAGCTCAGTTCTGATTATTGATACTGAGTTTTGTTATTCAGTCTAATATTTGTTACATCCTTGTACATACCCCACACATCAGATTTTATTGAGAAGGTATTGTAGGCAAGGCTTTCAGGTGCAGTCCATTTAATTGGGAATTTAGCTCCAGCATGGGCAGTGTAGGTATCACCGGTCATTAACCTGCTTAAACCAAAGTCTGCAACTTTCACCATGTGATTCTCACCAACCAAGCAGTTACGAGCAGCCAGGTCTCTGGAATGAAGAACCAGAAGCTATGTGACAAAATGTCCACACAATATTTGTATAAGTAATTCAGTGGTAGAACAAATAGTATCTATAACCTAAAATTAATGATTAACCTTTTTAATGAATTTTCTGATATTTTTAGAATTACCTTTATACATGTTCATAATAAATCCATCATGCCAACATATTTGGGATAGACTCAATCAAATAATTTCAGTCCTATTCTAAATCTATGCTTTGCATTCTTTAAAGTGCCTGACCTGTGAATGAAATTCTTTTTCTCGAGGTATTCCATAGCAGAAGAGATTTGCGTGGCCATGTACAACAGCACAACAGCATTCACCTCTTCCTTGTGGCATTCACGCAGGTAATCCAGCAAATTTCCATGGGGCATGTACTCAGTGACAATGTAAAACGGTGGCTCCAAAGTACAAACACCTGAAGGCAACAGACCCCATGTTAGATCCATCAATAACCGAAGCACATACACTCCACAATCAAACAGTAACCAAAACAATCTTGTTTTTATTCAGCACCAGTTTGTGTGCACAGTCCACAATTTTCCTGAAACCCATCTTCAAATAATTTTCATAACTTGCCCTTCTACAACAATTTTCATAGCCAATTAAATGTGTTTTGGAATTTAGTCATAAATGCAAAACAGGAAATGCAACAACCAATTTTCATACAACAAAGTCTCACAAATCGCAACAAAATAACAATCTCATAACATGATTTTGAGCATAGCAGTTGAGGCCAAGATATTTGGGGTCTACTGATTTGCTTCACATAAGGTTATGGGATAATTTAAATCCACCCAAAAGGATTGAGGGGGTCTTGGTCTAATGTCTGGTTAAAAAGACAGCATTTCAGAGTTCAGCCTTTCCAAGGCTCTGCACTCAAATGTTATCCTAGATTAAGTGCTCAAGATTTGGGCAGGACTCAAATTTTCAACCTTCTGGTTCAATGCTACCAAGACTGACACTTGGGAGAGAATGTTCAAGACTGGAATATTCCATCCCAATCTCAAAGGCTCCATTTGTACTCTCACTGCTTCTAACCATGAAGAGATCTTGCTTGAAATATTTGCAAACCTAAACATTTAACATGCAGCATAAGTGGAAGACATGAGAACTCATTCCATCAAACACACTGCACTCTCAATTCAGAGATAACAAGGTGTAGATCTGGATGGACACAGCAGGCCAAGCAGCATCAGAGGAGCAGGAAGGCTGGCGTTTCGGGTTTTCTAAAGAAGGTCGAGGCCCGAATCTAAGAAATATTAAGTCAAGTGGTAGATTGCACTACAGTCAACACAAGACTTGCTCTCATTACAATACAACAGATTCCAGAAACACTTGCCTAGTAGTTGAACCAAGTTTGGATGTTTAATTTCTTTCATTACAGCAGCTTCCTTCAGGAATTCTTCTACCTCCATTGTGTCCTCCTTTTTGGGAAGAAAGAGACAATCAGTTGAAATCCGTAATACATCTACTGATGAACTATTCTTACTTGGCACTGATATGCTGAAGATAATGTGGAATCTATTGATTCCAAATACACAGGCACATTTCAACAACTCAAATGCTTATCATTACTTTGTTTTAAAGCAACTTCTTTGATTTTTTTTTCTAAAAAAGTATTCTTTCGTAGATTCTTGGGCTTTTGTGCACCAAGTATTAATCCTAGGAAAGAATACGGACTGGATAAATTGTGTCCTACATTAACTTTGGCAAAATGATCAGCTAGATAATCTGCAAGTCACGTACACATCACAGCTATTAACCTGGGCTGACCAATCTGCATCGTCTACTCTTCCAAATCATATTGTGCACTAACTTCCCCCAGTACTACTGGGCAACCAATTAAAGCAGAAACAGGACTGAGAGACAGTAGGCTCTATTACTTGTCTTCTGTATCCTATGTCCAGATTCCCTTCATGCCTTCCATTTGAAGTCACAGGCAGAGCAATAAGATCATACTTTCTCTATGAGATTTGTTTGATGCTTGTATTCTTTTGCTAAATTACATTCTATTCACTAAAGACATCCACATACCTAATATTGGTAGATTTTATGCCATCGTTACTTTAGCGCTAGGACAAAGGCGATAAAATTTAGCTGTGAAACATTGTCTTCATACATAAGGGCACTCTCACTCCCTAAAGCTCAGAAACATTCTCTACTTCCTATTAGACTTTGTTTGCAATATCCTTGCATTCCTGCGTAAAGTGATTCAAAGTGTTTTATTACCCATTTGGACTTCTCCGGTGCCAGGTGGCAGTGACATATGATTGCTAAAGCATTTCATTCCTTTAATTTGATGTAGAGGCATAAGGTTTGAAATGGGTATGGGTGAGCAAACACAAAGCTGATGCCCAGATCATAGAATCCCTCCAGTATGGAAGGAGGACACTCATCCTATTGGATCCAACCAACCCTCAGACGGATGATGTTATGTAGAAGTCAACTTGGCTGATACCTTTCTGGAGTATCTCTGGAATTGTTGGTCTGATATAGAGACTACTCTCAACATATTTTGCACACTCCGAAATCAGAGCTAGATGAATAACACTAGGTATTGAACATGGGGTTTAAATAGCAACTTACAGCTGCACCAGTTCGACAATTTAAATACCACAAACCGTGTCTTGAATGTCATGGACCGAATTTAAAATGCAAATTCCTTCAAGTTGCTGAAGCTGACTGTGTCAAGAATAAAGCCCATGCTAACAATATTAATTAACAGGAATCATAATTCTCAAAGTAACACAAGGATTTTGTATGGGATTCATCTCAAGACCAACTCTCCTTATTCTTCTAATCTTATGGTCCTCAAGATTGGAATTGAGTTGGAATGACCACTGGATGGAGCCATAACACTTTCCATAAACAAGCGTTATTACAATTAATTGAATTACTTATTAGAAAGAATCAAAACAGAAATGAACACCAAAAATAAACTTTTTTGCAAAAATTGGAGGCCTTGTTTATCAGTAATTAGAAATTTCTAATTTTCTAACTGTACAGCTTAAATAAAAATTGAGATGGGCGGCACGGTGGTTAGCACTGCTGCCTCACAGTGCCAGAGTCCTGGGTTTGATTCCACCCTTGGGAGACTGTCTGTGTGGAGTTTGCACATTCTCCCCGTGTCTGCGTGGGTTTCCTTTGGGTGCTCCGGTTTCTTCACACAGTCCAAAGATGTGCAGGTTAGGTGGATGGCTATGCTAAATTGCCCATGGTGTCTAGGGTGGGAAATGCAGGGAGGGTAGGGCAGGGTCTGGGTGGGATGCTCTTCGGAGGGTTGGTATGGACTCGATAGGCTGAATGGTTTTCACACTGTAGGGATTCTATGATTCCATGAACGTAGTCTGTAAGAAAGCAAATGGATTCTAGAAAAGGAATATCCTATAGATAAGACATTCAAAAAAACAAACTAAATATTTGCCCTTTATTCAAATTAAACCATAAAGATCAACAATGTACTTCTTTTTTTGAATAAACACAAGCAATCTTGCTAAACCTCTCACCCTCCAATCTCTACCTGATTCTCATCTTTTCCGGTTTCAACATCACATTATCTTTTGGGAGACAGATTTGAAACTGCATTCCAGTCCTTTGTTAATAATATTGCACTGTAACCACCCCTAAGTGCATGTACTGGAGCTGCCACTTCCTCATTCTCCCTTCATCCCTTCCACTATGTTCCCACCTTCCATATGGCACTGAAGTTGTCCATTGTCAAGACCAGGAACTCAAATGTGTATGGAAACAAGGGCTGCAAACTACCTCCTGTTGTCCTGAATAATGACAAACATCTAGGTTGTCTGCATTTAGTTTTTAAAAATATGCATAAATGCATTATTAATTCAGTTGATCAGCCTGCATCTTGAACTGGATAACGCATTTTATATCAGAGTTATTCTCCAAATATCCAAAACCAGCAATGAAGAACAGTCTTCAAGTCTTCATTGAAAGCAAATATATTTTAGTCAAAATAGACTGCTGTATCTGCTGACCATAAGCTCTTGGAAACTCAAGCCATAATTCCCTTCTAATATACATCAAACTGGTATAATAATTCATTAGATATTTTGGAGTTGCATATGATTTCTGAAAAACGTCTTCAAATCATAACAGGGGACTTTGGTACCTCTAACCAACTTTACATTTGCACAGAAAGACATGAGAAAATTAATTTCTCCAGTTCAATTTATTTACTTTCACAAAAAGGAGATGTCTGGAAGTTGGACAAATACAAGTTGGAGGTTATATGTTGCCAAAGGGACTGCTAACAAATCTGTATCACAGCACACCCTTGCCTGTAAAATTCTACTCAAATATGGTCTAATATAATACCTTCAGTGTTTTTACAGCAACAGTAAGACTATATTTCTTCCAGACTCCAACGTACACCTCCCCATACTGCCCTCCACCCAGCTTGTGCTTCATTGTGATGTCAGTGCGTTCCATCTCCCACTTGTCATGTATGGGAGAAACTCCGTAAACAGTGGGTTTGTTGCATTTTGGAGCAGGGTAGTGCAGGGTTGTGACCAGTCCGTCAGCCACAGTGGAATGGTGATGAACTAGCTCTGCCAAAGTGTTAAACCGGCTCTCTGCTGTCACGTACACCTGTGGAAAGAAAACATACCTACTTGTCGTATTGGCTTTCTCACAAGTAGCAAAGTAGATAAAACAAACAGCAGCCCTTTCCCCCTTCACGTGACAGCAAAAACAACATTTCAGGCTGTGTCTAGATGCACTGCATACTTGGATGAAATAAGATAGTAAATGTTAATATAGAAAGGTCATTCTGAATGCAATTTTTAAACTTTAAAAAGTCAGTTACTCTATTTTATTCCTGTTTGGGAGATGGTTTCCTCTACAATTTAGGACACATTTTTTACATTATATTACCCTCATCGCCTTTCTTCTATCCTTCGTACGCACAGCTCGGTGAGTAACTGAGCCATAAAAACCAAAACAGGAGAAAATCAATGAAGAGAAAGAAAAACATCAAATAGGAAAGAAAACATTGCTAGGCACACTGGAGAAAATGTAACTCAGGATAGCGGTAAATATATATTAATTCAAATAGATGCATGCAACTTCCTAAACACATTTTCTATTAAGTTGCTCATCGGATCATGCCATCTCATGCCAAAGTTGCAAAGTCAAAGGGCTTAGCACTCTTAAAACTAAAGCACAAACCAATTACAGGCACAACAACTCAACCACTGTCCACCACCTAACCAATGGAGGTTTAATGCCTTTCATCAAAACTAAAAGATCACCAATCATCACTGTCAATTTAAGAACAGACATTCACTTTGACCTAAGTTATTGTTTCACATAGAAATCAACCTCATTTATGGTTAATTCAGGGGAAGGGGACAAAAATATACAGTGTTCTACGTTCAAAACTGAATAAACGATTTAGATAATACTAAGTCAGATACTACCATTTCACAAAACGTGCAAACAGAAATTGTTTTACCTGAGAACTATGTTGGACAATTAAACCAGAAGGAGATGAAAATAGGGCTAGGAGGAAGACGTGGGAGCTAGATTTTGATGATCTGCTGGACTGCATTATGCTATACAACTTCAATTCAACATATATTGATCTGCAGAAACTGATTCTCAACCAGAGATGTGCATTCACCCATCATGTCAAACTCTTTTTTTCTCCTCCTGGCGAACAAGGATTTAACAGTTTCATTTTCTGAACATGAGCTTGATTAGTCATTGAAGATTAATTGAAGAAAGTGATCCCTTCAGTTTTCAAGATGTGACCACATGATTGAGACTCATGGGCTTAATTCCAGTAATACTTAGCACAGAGAACATCCGGAAGGCTTGCTGAAAAATTTCTTTGCCAAAACTCCATCATTAGTCACAAAAGGGGACTGCAAATAGTTACAAATAATGATGATGAGATCAAGCATAATCTGTCTTGCCAGTCGCAAGGAGGACCAGTTGCGGCATGCAATACAAGATGAACAGAGAGGAAATGTTTGTTTTAAAATTTATTTTCATGGCGATGGAATTGTCTCTCTATTTATTTTCTGAGCGCATTTCAAAGCGCTTCATAGGCAATGACTTATTCCTTCCCTGAGGAAGGAAATCTGGCAGAATGGAGTCATAGAAATTTACAGCATAAATAAAGGCACGAATAACAGCCATCTAATTATTCTAATCCCAATTTCCAGCACTTGGTCCATAGCCTTGTTTGCCTTGGCACTGCACATCTACATCTAAATATTTCTTAAATGTTATGAGGCTTTTTGCCTCTACCAGCCTTACAGGCAGTGAGTTCCAGATCCCTACCACCCTTTGGGTGACTTCTGAACTGTGATTCCCTCAACGACCCAACTGCAAGTAGGCTTCCAGCTGATCAATTGATTACCCCCACACCCTTCTCCCTGATCAACCAGGTACCCCCACGAAACTAAATGTCCAACTAGCACCTCACCCACCCAACTATACCACACCCATCCTCTCCACCTCATTTATCCCACCAACTGCTAATTGGTTCCAAACTCAATGGTGAAGTACAGAATTCCCTAGCTCTTCAAAAGTGGGATCATTATAGCAAGCGCAATGAGCAAAAACGACAATTTAGTATCTCACCTGAAAATGGCATCACTGATAATATAGAGATCTTTTATTAATATTCTGAAAACTTGCAACTTGTTACCTACAACACAGCAATGTGCTGAGATAAGATCACATATTAAATTGGTTTACATCATTTGCCTTATGAAGCAGATCAAAATATGTTGATTAATAACTCTGTTCTGATTTACTTTTTTTAAAGCAACGATATGTAGTCTACCTGGGGCTCTTATGGCACATTGGTAGTATTTCTACCTCTGGACCAGGAGATCTGGGTTCAAGTTCCACCTGCTCCAGATTTGTGTCATACTATATAAAAACCAAAAGAAGAACTGTGGATGCTATAAATCAGGAACAAAAACAAAGTTGCTGGAAAAGCTCAGCAGTTCTGAGGAAGGGTCACCGGACCCGAAATGTTAACTCTGTTTTCTCCTTCACAGATGCTGCCAGACCTGCTGAACTTTTCCAGCAGCTTTGTTTTTGTGCCATACCATGTCTGAACAGATTCAATACAGATATATAGGAGTGTACCAATTCCTACATGAACTGCAAATAACGTCAATAATGAAATGACTTCAAAATGACGACTATTGGTACAGCAGGTACCAGGTGATCTTCATTAGCAACAGTATCTGGGTGGAACAAATGCACACAACACAATGATACCTTCTGTTTGTGAAGCTCTTTTTTACTTAACATAGCACACTAATGACTCACCATCATTCCAATTGGTATGCAAGCTGCTATTGAGCAATTAAAATTGGGTTAGTTCCCAGTTTTCCATAGCTGTCTCAAGTTCCTTCTGGCTCATCTTACCCACTTCCATCTCTCCTTGGTTCAGCTAAATCAACTTCACACAGCTAGTTTTCCAGGATGAAAGCCTCACAAATCTATGGCCGCAAATTAAGAAAAACAAAACGAAATACTTGCCAAAGCTACAGTTTTGTTTGAATGATTTGGGCTAGTTGAGCAAAAGGCAACACAGCAATTTATTGCATTTATACTAAAACGTTTGCTGCGAACAGCAATTCCAAATTCTGTATGAAGGCAGCAATCTGAAGGAAGTACACATGGTTTACAAGGCTATTGACCTGAACCATGAACTGTTTTTCTCTGAACAAATGATGCCAGGTCTGCTCAACATTAAAATTTTCTGTTTTCATTTCAGTTTTCTCAAATCTGCAACATATTGCTTTTGCATGGTTTCAACTTACCTCTGCAGGAAGAAGTGTCACCCCCAAGGCAATACAAAACCAACTGTGAATTTGAAGCAATGGCCTATACAAAAGGTGCATTATCAACTGTTTTGATGTAAAACTGGTGGTCAGTTTAACCAAGAATGACTGAAATAGTCTGCCTTGCATGTAAACCAAGCAATTTTAACAACAATTGAGATGTTTCCATAAGCCAATTCAGGGCAGTAATCTGTAACATAAATGTGATAGAACACTTATCTTTTGGGCACATGTATATAACTTAGGGAGTGCCCACCTTTTTTAATGTCTTAGAAGTACTGCTTTGTCACTTCTTCTTGCCCTGATTTGGGTTATAGAAGTTTCTTTAGTAATCTGATCAGCCTTGGTTTCAGAGAGGCATGAAAACATTCTTAGCATATAAAAATTGAACAAAAGCACTCATTTTTGAGGGTGGTTTTGCAAATTACAAGTGTCCAAATAAAAAGCCAGTCATGACATTTTTTTCAGTCTGATCAATCCTTTAAAACCTTCTAATGTCTTTGTTATAGTATAATCCAGTATTTTAACTTTGCCTCTTCCAGATGGCTAGAGTGCGTGTTGTCTGAAGTCAAAGAGCTTAAAAAATAAAAGCAGAGAGAAGGTATAGACAAGATAGTTTCTCCTTACCTTGGCATCATGTGTTGTATTGATTCTGTAGTGGTAAACCCGACCTTCATAGCGGAGGGATATCGAAAGTTGTCCTGGACTGCTCTCACTTTCCCGAACAAGAAAGCTGCCGTTGATAAGACTGCTAAGTAGGTACTCTGCTGCACTACGTGAGACAGGGCCATGGTACCAGGAGTGCTTTTCCAGACTATTTACCGGTGTGATATAATTGCTGGGAACCCATCCCTGCCCGTTCTTCGAACGCACCTCACACCATTCACCATTCTGATTATAGCATAGCACACGCAGCTTTTCACCTGTTGAATCAGCAGAACCCTGGTCAAAAATTCTGATAGTTTTGCAAAACAGAAGTTTTTTGTTTTGTTTCTCAATGAATCTTAAGTCAGTGAAAGAAAGCAAAAAATCAATTCGAATTATGTTAAATAATAATGAAAATCAAAGATGGAAGACAATAAGCTCGTAACTGGACCCTTTTCCAAACTTCCACATTCCATTTAACTATCAGTCCCTCCCATACAGCAGCAGAAAATGGTGTCTTCAATTTTGGCTGACACTTGGGAAATTGTTTGATCAGCTCTTTGGGCAGACTAAGTTGCTTCCTTCTAACACCCAACTAATTGGCATTTAAGATAAGCAACTGGTGTGCAAGGAATAATTGGAACCCAGGCAGAGCTCTGAAGGGTTTCAATACACACTCCAGTTCCCATCTCAATTTGGTCTGGGATTACGCCAGATCCAATAGCAATGCATTAACCTAATGTAGGTTGCAAACAAAGCAGAGCTAAGAATCAGGACATCCCTCTGTTATGGATCAGACCAAACCCCCTCAACATATATTAAGAAGATAGCCTACACCTCAACTTTTTCTTATTTTTAAAAGGCAAGTGTAAGGCTTTGTGTTTCCAAATGCAATTCGATTGGTCAAACTATCAGGCTTGAAGCAAAACACACTTTATTCTTACACTATAGTTAAAATACAGACAAAATAAGAAAATAGCTTAACTCTAACGCTATTGAAATACTTAACAAGGTAATAATAATGTTAACTGCAAGTGATTAACTGTTCCAAGATAGCAACATCCCATAAATACACCCTCGGCAGACGCAAATTCAATAAAACAGTTTGTCTCACATTCAATGTTTCTCCAGTCTAACAGGAAAGAACATTAAGAGAAAATTCTGAGTCTGAGAGGGAGAGAGAGAGAGAGAACCCAAGCCTTTTGTTGTAGAAGGGAGAGATGTACAGCAGCTTCCAAACCCCAGCAACTGATTAAAGTCAAACTAAATTCCTGGTTCTGTGGGAGAGTGACCCCAGCCCTTCATGCTGCTTCTATTGTACCAACTTTAAGAAAAACATAAGGCCTCACAAGCTGATTGCTTTATTGGCTTGGAACAGACTTGCTCCATACCTTTGTCTCAACCTCTCCCTATTAAAAAGAACAGGACAAAACACACCTCTTAAAGCCATACTATCATCACACCTCCTCCATCAATATGCAAGAGATAGTAGGAACTGCAGATGCTGGAGAATCTGAGATAACAAGGTGTAGAGCTGGATGAA
>NC_063341.1:24028044-24043631 GCF_021869965.1 Rhincodon typus | reverse complement strand
GCCCGAAACGTCAGCCTTCCTGCTCCTCTGATGCTGCTTGGCCTGCAGTGTTCATCCAGCTCTACACCTTGTTATCATCAATATGCAAGGATGGCTTCATTTTTAAGTACCATTAGCCATACGCTATTAGAACACAACAATATATATACATCATGTTGACTCCAAGCATGCAAACATTCAATATTACAGTGCATATGAATTAGTTTCTTCTACCACTGAACACCTTCATCTTTCTTCATCACAGTAGCAATTATGTTATCTCGTCCTGCTACGCGCATAATTTCCATCTAAGTAGTCCAGAATTTTTGTCCTTAAATTTTTCCAAAAGCTTTAAGTGGTTATGATCAGTATATACAATTATCTCAGACACATTCCTGGCAACAAAAAATGTTGAAACGATGCAAAGTTAACACCAAATTCAAGGTCTCCTTCTCAATTGTGAATATTTCTATTGATGAATATTCGGCTTTTTGGAAAAATACCCAATAGATCTTTCTAGCTTCTCGTCGTCTTGCAAGAGTACAACACCCAAATCACTTGCATCGATAACCACCTTGAATGGTTATGCATAGTTAGGTGTGACTAACACTGGAGCAGCGATTAACACAGCTTTCAGATTGTCAAACGCCTTCTGACAGTCTTCTGTTCACTAAAATTTTCTGCACTTCTTCTAAAATTCAGTATGAACTTCTGATAAAAATCACTCTCCCAGGAATGATAGTACTTCCCTCTCTGATGGTATGGGAAACTCCCAATAGTCTTTGTTTCCTACATCCCATGGGGCCATGTCCAATGGGCCCAGGAACATGACTTGGGCTTTTGCGAACTCACTCTTAGCCGGGTTGATCACCAAGTCTGCCTCCTGAAGTCAACTGAACAATTCCAATAGATGCTCCAAATATTCCTTCCACGTGTAACTAAAAATCACTAGGTCATCTATATATATCACATAATTGGGTAATCCCGAAATGACATCATTGGTTAATTTTTGAAATGTGGCTGGTGCATTCTTCATACCAAACGGCGTGACTTTAAACTGGTACAATCCATTCAGTGTCACACAAGCTGAAATTTCCTTTGCTCTTTTGGATAAAGGTACCTGCCCGTATCCTCTGAGTAAGTCCAACGTAGAAATACAAGTTGCTTGTCCCAGCTTCTCAATACAATCTTCCAAACATGGAATAGGATATGAATTCCACAGGATATGGGGGAGGGAATGGCCGAATGGTATTATTGCTAGATCATTAATTCAGAGACCCAGGTAACTTTGTGGGGACCCAGGCTCGAGTCCCACCATGGCAGATGGTGGAATTTGAATTCAATAAAAAGTATCTGGACTTAAAAGGCTAATGATGGCCATGATCCACTGTTAATTGTTGGAGAAACCCATTTGGCTCACTAATGTCCTTCAGGGAAGGAAATGTGCCATCCTTACCTAGTCTGGTCTACATGTAACTCCAGACTCACCACAATGTGGTTGACTCTTAACTGCTCTATGGGCAATTAGGGATGGACAATAAATGCTGGCCTATACAGCGATGTCCTCATCCCATGAATCAATTTTTTAAAAAAAAAAACAGCAGATTTTGTAACTCCATTGACTTTGTGATAGTCCAAACATACAAACATAATTATAAGGTACCATCTGGTTTTGGCACCATCACTATGGTGAGCTCCATTCACTGCAATTCACTTTGATTATGTCAGCTGAGCATGCTTTCAATTGCTTTTTGAACCTGTGCCAACTTTACAGGACTAAGTTTATAAGGATGCTGCTCAACTGGAACAGCATTCCCTATGTGTACATCATGTGTAATCAGATCAGCACTTCCCAGCATATTCCCACGTTTCTCCGCATGTGATTGTAATAACTCTTTCAGGTCATTTCGATTTTCCTCTGGAAGGTAATTTAATAATTTATGTCATTCCTCATTGTCCAATTTAGAATTATCTGAACATGGTTCTTTGCTCTGTGCTGCAATCAGTAACACATTCTCATTTCGCTTTCCTTTTCCATCAAAATACCTTTTGAGCATATTCACATGGCATACTGTGAATTTTCTTTCTATCTGGCATCCTTATCAAATAATTCACCTCACTCAATTTCCTTTCAATTTGATAAGGCCCACTAAACCTTGACTTTAAAGGTTTACCTACCACTGGGAATAACATTAATACTTTATCTCCACAAGCAAAATTACAAATTTTTGATTTCTTGTCTGCTACCTGTTTCATTATATGCTGTGTTACTTACAAATGCTGTCTAGCCAACTCACCTAATCTACTTAACCTTTCCCTAAAATGTGACATATAGCCCAAATATGTGGCATGTGAACTCTGACTTACCAATTTTTCCTTAATTAATTTTAGTGGTCTCTTACCTCATGTCCAAAAGCTAATTCAAATGGACTGAATTTAGTTGATTCATCAACTGCATCCCTAATTGCAAAAAGAACAAATGGAATTCCTTTATCCCAATGCTCTGGATCATCTTGATTATAAGTCTTAAATATGGTCTTTAAAGTTTGACGCCACTGTTCTAATGCTCCATGCGGTTCTGGATGGTGCAGACAAATTTGAATTGTTTTATTCCTAAGCTGTCCGTAACTTCCTTGAATAACTTTGATGTAAAACATGACTCTTGATCTGATCGTATCTCTTGCGGGTAGTCCATTATAGTAAGACATTTGAGTCACTCTTCTACAATCGTTTGCTGGAATGCTGTATAATGGAATGGCTTCTGGAAATGTAGTGGACATGTCCATTGTGGTCAACAAATACCAATTCCTACTTTTTGTTCTAGGTAGGGGTCCTATGCAATCAATTAACACCCTTGTGAAAGGATCCTCAAAATGTGAGAAAGGGTATTAAGAACGCTGAGTCCATCAGTGCCTGAGGTTTTCCTATTACCTGACACATATGACATATCTGGCAAAGTGCAACCACATCTTTATACAGTCCAGGCTAATAAAAATGTTTTTGTATTTTGATTTGCGTTTTCCTTACTCCCAAATGACCTCCTAATGGTAATTCATGTGCAACCCGCAACACCAGGAATGACCCACCAGTAATACAACTTGATGAACTTCTGCTCATTTTTTCATCCGCCTGTGTATGTGATTGTCTCCACTTCCCTATCAAGGTTTCATTTTTAAGATAGCAACATTCTGGGATACACTCAGATTTTTCTATGTATGCTTCATCTTTCTCTGTTCTCTGAACTAAAAATATCCACTTTGTCCTCCATCTGTTCTTTTTTCCCCCAACCATTTGATCAAACATAGTTTCTGATGATTGAAGTTAAACTTCCTGATCTTTATTCCTTGATTTGTCATCCTGTTTCAACCTGTGGCCTTGTGACCTTGTTACCACACAGTCAGGAAAAATCCCAGGATATACTTTCTGTTACACCCAAGTTGTCTGACTTTCCAATGGCTTTTCAACCAAAGTAGGTGTCACTCCTACCTGTGATCCAGCAATATTAACTAGGATAAACTATTTCCAGAACAGAGAATTTCTCTATTATTCTTAGCACTACTTTTCACCAAAATTCTCCAACCTCACTTTATATAATGAAACATTGCTCTTTTCACCATGAATTCCACATATTACAACCTTTTCTGTCGGTATACCTTCTGAATTACATATCTCTGAATCTTTCACCAAAGACTGACTTGCTCCCGGATCACTTAAAATTTAAACTCCTTTACCTGCTCCTCCTGGCACAGATATGTAAACCTTAGTAACACAAGTAAATTCTTTGAAGAGATCTGGCTTGTTCTTCTCAATCAACCCCTGACCAGGTTGTACATTCTTTTGGAGCTTGTTAGCTTCAACTAGTTTAAGACCATAACACATAGGAGCAGAAGTTAGGCCATTCGGCCCATCGAGTCTGCTCTGCCATTCAATCATGGCTGATAAGTTTCTCAACCCTATTCTCCCCCTTTTTCCCTGTAATCCTTGATCCCTTGACAATTAAGAACCTGTCTATCTCCGTCTTAAATATACTCAATGACCTGGCCTCCACAGCCTTCTGTAGCACCGAATTCCATAGATTCACCACTCTCTGGCTGAAGAAGTTTCTCCTTATCTCCGTTCTAAAAGGTCTTCCCTTTACTCTAAGGCTGTGCCCTCGGATCCTAGTCTCTCCTACCAATGGAAATATTTTCCCAACATCCAGTCTGTCCAGGCCATTCAGTATTCTGTAAGTTTCAATTAGATTCCCCCTCATCCTTCTAAACTTCATCGAGTATAGACCCAGAGTCTTCAAATGTTCCTCCTATGTTAAGCTTTTCATTCCTAGGACCATTCTCGTGAACCTCCTCTGAACCCGTTCCAGGGCCAGTACAACTTTCCTGAGATATGGGGCCCAAAACTGCACACAATATTCCAAATGTGGCCCGACCAGAGCCTTATACAACCTCAGAAGTACATCCCTGCTTTTATATTCAAGTCCTCTCAAAATAAATGCCAAAGTTACATTTGCCTTCCTAACTACTGACTCAACCATAGTTTACCTTGAGAGAATCCTGGACGAGAACTCCCACACTTCAGACTTCTGATTTTTCTCCCCATTTAGAAAATAATTCATGCTTCTATTCTTCTTACCAAAGTGTATGACCTCACATTTTTCCACATTGTACTCCATCTGCCACTTCTTTACCCAATCTCCTAACCCGTCCAAATCCTTCTGCAGCCTTCCCGCATCCTCAATACTACCTGTCCCTTGACCTATCTTTGTGTCATCTGCAAACTTCGCCACAGTGCCCTCACTTCCTTCATCTAGATCATTAATGTATAAAGTGAAAACTTGTGGTCCCAACACAGACCTTTGTGGAACACTGCTTGTCACCGGCTGCCATCCTGAGAAAGACCCTTTTAACCCCAATCTTCTTTCCATGCTAGCACCTTGCCTCTAACACCGTGGGCCCTTATCTTACTCAGCAGCCTCCTGTGCAGCACCTTGTCAAAGGCCTTCTTGAAGTGCAGGTGGATGACATCCATTTGCTCTCCTCGATCTCATCCTTCACAATGGACTCTAAAATCTTACCCATGACCGAGGTTAGGCTAATCGGCCTATAATTTTCAGTCTTTTGTCTTACTCCCTTTTTAAACAAGGGTGTCACATTAGTGATTTTCCAGTCCTCTGGGACCCTCCCTGACTCTAGCGATTCCTGAAAGATCACCACTAACGCCTCCACTATCTCTTCAGCTGTCTCCTTCAGAACTCTGGGGTGTAGTCCAACTCGTCCTGGTGATTTATCCACCCTCATAGAAGATCATAGAATACAGAATCCCTACAGTGTGGAAACAGGCCCTTCGGCCCAACAAGTCCACACTAACACACAGAGCATCCCACCCAGACCCATCCCCCTAATCTACACATCCCTGAACACTATGGGCAATTTAGCATGGACAATCCACCTAGCCTGCACATCCTTGGATTGTGGGAGGAAACCAGAGCACTCAGAGGAAACCCACACAGACACGAGGAGAATGTGCAAACTCCACACAGTCACCTGGGTGGAATTGAACCCAGGTCCCTGGCGCTATGAGGCAGCAGTGCTAACCACTGAGCCACCGCGCCACCCCTTCAGACCAATCAGTTTTTCTAGCAACTTCTCCTTGGTGATGGCCATCATATTCAGCTCTGCACCCGATTCTCTCGAAGTTTTGGGATATTACTCGAGTCTTCCACTATGAAAACTGATGCAAAGTAATTATTCAGTTCCTCAGCCATTTCCTATTATCTCTCCAGCGTCATTTTCCAGCGGTCCAAAGTCCACTTTTGTCCTTTATATATCTAAAGAAACTCTTACAGTCCTCCTTTATATTACTGCCTAGCTTACCCTCATATTTAATCTTCTCCCTCCTTATTTATTTTTTTGTTGCCTTCTGTTGGTCTTTGTAAGCTTCCTAATCTTCTGGTTTCCCACTGCCTTTCACTACATTATATGCTTTCTCTTTTGCTTTTATGTTGTCCCTGACTTCCCTTATCAGCCACGGTTGCCTCATAGTCCCTGTACCATGCTTCTTTCCCCTAGGGATGAATTTTTGCTGTGTCTCCTGAATTACTCCTAGCAGCTCCTGCCATTGCTGTTCCACGCTTTCCTGTTAGGCTCCTCTCCCAGTCAATTTAGCCCAGCTCCTCCGTCATGTCTTTGCAGTTGCCTTTATTCAGCTGTAATACCATTACCTCTAATTCAATCTTCTCCCGCTCAAATTGCAGAGAAAATTCAATCATATTATGATCACTGCCTCCTAAATGTTCCTTCACCTTAAGCTCCCTTATCAAGTCTGCCAAGTGGTATCTCCTTGACCACTCTAATAAGCCCCAAAGGCTTATCTTGTTTTACCACATTCGTCTTCCCAGTGTCTTTTCTAAATCACCAGCACTCTCAAATACATATTGAAATTAGTTTAAGATTATTTGAAAGATACATGTGTATAAGCATTTCCGGTCACTAAATCACAACTGGAAAATGTTAAATGGACCTCTGATCGAAATGCAGAGTGAACGTATGTAGTTAACATATATTTATTCTCAAAAACATTCGCCAACATATTGATTTCTTTTTAAAACTCATTCTGTATTTAAATCCCTCCATGGTCTCGCTCCTGCTCAACGATTTTAAACTCCTCTGCCCGCCAACCCGACAGGATTCCTGAACTCTCAGTTCTGACCCATCACATGTCTGATTTTCATCACCCATCATTGATGTCTGCGCCTTCAGTTACATAGGGTTCTGAGTCCAAGAAATCTCTTCCTTAACTTTCTCTCTCTTTCTCTTGAAGCGACTCCTTCAAACCTAGCACTTGACCGAGTCACCTCTCAGTCACCTCTACTCATATTGCAATGTAGCTTAGAATTCAACTTTGTCAAGAATTGTGCCTGTGAAATACAATGAAATATTTTGACTACATTAAGGCAGGTCCATAAACGCAAGCTTCTGTTGTTGCATCAACTAATGATTCAGACTAGCCACAAACCGACATTCATTGATGCTTTACCTATTGTATACTATGTACTGCCCTTGCATCAATGGCAAACTCATTGAACAAGATGTGGTTCTTCATGTAAAAATTAACCAGAAATGTCACTGCTTACCTTTTGTAATGCTTAGTGTGTTGTCACCACTTGCAACAAAGTCATAAAGTGCAACAAATAGATTAGGATCACTCTCAGTGGCTCCCAAGAGGTTTTCCTTTGAGCTCCACCTCACTGCTTCATTCAGTGTCTGTGAATCAATGTCAGAACCAAATGGACGGTGCAAAACTTCTGAAAAGGAAAACGGGAATGTCCGTGAGCACAACACAAATACAGCAACTACTAATTAAAATTTAGTGCAGACATATTTTAAGGGAAACTCCAATTTTGGTAAAACTGGTGAAAACCTTTTCAGCGTAATAGTAGTTTTATGCCCGAACGTACTATACTTGCTGTCAAGAGCCCCAGGCTATTCACACTGCTTTAAATCATCCTTACAGGGGTGCTGTAAATGATTTGCAGCACAAATGGACTTTTTGAGGAGAAGGACATGGAGAACCAAAACTAATCTCCCAAAACTCGAGATCCAAAGTGGCTATGGAGAATAAGGAATTAAAGAAAGTTAGTATTAGTAGATTGTACTGGAGATATGAATGGGGCTGAAAGTTGATAAATCCCCACGACTTAATCCCAGAGTGTTGAGAGGGGTGGCTATTGAGATTGCCAATGCACTGGTGCTTATCTTCCAACATTCCTTAGAATTTGGCATGATTCCTGAAGGTTAGAAGGTAGAAAATGTCAGTCCACAATTTAGGAAGAAAGTGAGCGAGAAAAGAGGGAAGTACAGACCTAATTGCCTCTCATCTGTAGTAGGGAAATTGCTAAAATCTATTATGAAGGATGTGATAAATAGATACTTGAACAATAATGATCTGATTGGGCACAGTGGCTTGGATTTTGAAACGGGAAATCATGTTCAATAAACTTGGATTTCTTGAAGATTTTACCAACAATATTGATCAAAGAGAGTAGACTTTCAGAAGACTTTTGATAAGGTTCTCCACAGCAGGCTAGTTAGAAAAAATGAAGTGTATGATCGAATGTAATGTACTGGCATGATTAATGATTGGTTAACAGACAAAAACCAGAATATGAACAAATGAGCAACCCGAGTCATTCTCAGGTTAGCAAACTTGAGACTTGTGAGGTACCGAAAGTATCACTACTCGGGTCCCAGCCATTCACAATATATATTAATGATTTGGATGTGGGGACCAAATGTAAAATTTCTAAATTTGTAAATGATACAAAGCTAAGTGGGAATGTTTTCTGTGAGGAAAACGTACTGACATTTCAAGAAGATTTGGTCAGACTTATTAAATGGGCAAAATCATAGCAAATGAAATATATTGTGGAAACATGTCAGGTTATCTAGGAGGAACATATTCACAAAGCATTTCTTATGCTAAGAAGTTGTAGAACATAGATGAACAAAGTGATTTGAGTGTCACTGTCGATAGGTCACTGGAGGTTAACATTCCAATGCAGAAAGCTATTAGGAAGGCTAATCAAACATTAGCCTCTTTTGCAAGAGGATTTGACAGAAGAAGTAGTCTTGTTTCAATTTCATAGGAGCTAGGTTGGACTGCACCTGGAGTATTGTGCAATTTTGGTTTCCTTAGCTCAGGAAAGGTATTACTACCATTGAATATTCTCCAGACTTAGTTCTGCCCTTCCAGGAATGTCATATGAAGAGACATTGGACAAATTGATGAACGAAAGATGATTTCACTGAAACCCACAAAATACTTGAAAAGATACACAGGGTAGATTCAGCAAAGACGCTTCCCCAGACCGGGGAGTCTAGCAGTAGGGCAACACAGTGTCGAACTGAAGGAACACAGTAAGTCAGGCAGTATCAGAGGAGCAGGAAAGTCGAAGTTTTGGGTCGGGACCCTTCTTCAGAACCAGGGCACACAATTTAAAAAATAAAAAGCCGCTGAGATTCGAGATGAGGAGAATTTGTTTTGAACTCAGAGGATTGTGAACCTTTGGAATTCTGTATCACAGGCTGTGCTCAAAGACTGAGTTTGTTTAAGGTTGAGATTGATAGAATTCTGATTACTATCGATGTACATAGTTATGGGGATGAGAAGGGTAAAAGATATGATCACACTGAGTGGTGTGGCAGACTTGACAGGCTAATTGGACTACTCCTGTTCCTATAAACTCAAATAAAACTCTACAAACTAAGTTGAAACATTAACCTCATATTTAAATTGGTATAATGTTTATCTGATTCATACAAGAGATGCCTTCATGACATACAAGAAAATAAAACTCTGTTTAATGTAGGTAATATCCAAAATTAGGAAAACTCTCTCAGATAAAGAGCAAAGCTAAAGTTTTTGCCCAAGTCCAAACATTAAACAGAAAGCAGTGTGTCAACTCTCAAATTGATATGTATCATTACTGTGGCGCAGAATCAAACCACTCTTTCTTAGGAAGACTGGAGAAAGAATTGCTGTAAGGTTGTGGACTTGTGTGTCAGGAGTGAGAGAAAATCAGCCTTGAAAACCTGAAGGCAAACTTGACCAGAAATGAAGAATTACTTCACATTGAAATACTTGATTGCTAACTTCGAAATGTTCAATAAAAAGCAGCATCTTTATTTGATCATGAAATAACCACAGTACAAATTAGTTTTGATTAAATAGGATTAAATTTGCCTCTAGAACATTCACAATATAAGGCTTTTCTTCACTGGTGCTTCATAATACAGCAATGTTTGACAGTTATTGGACAGGTTTGAGAGTATGTTATGCCTCGACTTTCCAGGATGCACCTAAGAGATTATTGTCTTGACCTCTGACAGGAATCTCCAAGTTGGGCTACTGGAAGATGTTCAAACATGTACTTGCTAACTCTTCTTTTCTCTCTTTGTGTACCGAGAACATGGAAATGGACAGTGAAAGAACAAATTGGAATTGTCCGGAATAGTAAAGAGCATGCATTAAAATAAAAGTCTAAGTTTTCTTCAAGTGCAAAAAGGGTTGAAAGCTTAATCAGTCATCAATGAAACAAATCCTATTCTAGTCATTCAGATGCAAGTTGTGCATCAGGAGGATTAAAATAAATGTATTGATGCATGACTAAAGCATTTTGATTCAAAATATTAAACAGTCCATTTTGAAACTTTCACCAAATATTCTTAAGATTCAGAAAAGGATTTTTACTTTCAATAGTTTATGATAATCAGAGCAATCTAACACAATGAGTGAAAATGACAGCATATGTTTTTGCATTCACCCGATTACAGAATCAGTACAGATAATAAACGTCTTTTTATCCAACCTCATTTATTTTTATCATTTCCTGACCTTCTCCCAAACACAACAGCACCTCTCTAACAACAAATCCTCACCAGACATAAATAAAGCAAAACCTAATAATTAAAAGTTTAGCCAATAGGTTTAGGTCCAACCTGTAGTAACTTGCACTTGCAGGAAAACAAATTGCAACCAATTTGACATCGATAACGGACCAAAATCATGGATCTTTCCATTTTATATCTGCCATTTATTACATTTTACTATTAATTTTACACTTCAAATCAAGTGAAAATAATTGTGCCAAAAATTAATTTTAATAAATGATCAATTATTGACATGCATTCTGAATTATGGCATATGGTAATCTTTCTAACAGTAATATCTTCATATTATACCTTCAACATTGAACCTGGCAGGCAAAGACAAGGACTCAGAAGCATCCTCACTGAAGGAAGAGGTTAGGCTGCGTCTATCTTCATCAAAACTACCAGACGGTAGCAGAACTGCTCCAGAGCTCATCTTGGTTTGAACTGTTAATAGTTCACTATGTTTCAAGTTATAAAACTTGATTTGCATCACACAGTTGTCCAAGTTCAACAACAGATTTGTGGGTGTGAAATACTAGAAAATACCCACAGAAAGAATGTTTGGGCTGGTCAAATCTTATCCTATTGGATAGCAGACATTAGAAGCATGTGGAAAGATGAATGTTTCACAATTGAAATTGACACATAAATGACTACCACCCAGTTAAATTATATATTCGGAGCACATTCTTCAGTGTATAGTCACGAAGCTAATATCAACAGGCACAGTAAAACCTTACAGACATCGCTTTCTTTACGTCGTTTATTTTCATCTTTTCTGCAGCTTCTCTTCCTTTTGTTTTCTGTAAATAGCATCATCCAAAGGAACATGGGTAGAACTGGTGCAAGTGCAATTAGGGTAACACTCTGGCTGCCAAGTCTTTTTTTTAAATCTCTTCAACGGACTGATTAACCCACTTCCCATTTTGAGCTGTTTGTTTGAAGAACAAAAAACAGTATAGTACAGCAACAGGCTGACAAAACCTGTGCCAACACGAAATGTTTCTAAGCTAAAAACCTTTTGCCTCTACATGGTCTATATACATTTATTCCTTGCCTATTCATGTATCTATCAAGATACTTTTTAAACATGGTGCCTGCTTTTACCACATCCTCTGATAGTGCATTCCAGGCACTCACCAGCCTCTTTATAAAAAAAAAATTGCCTTCTGCATCTCCTTTAAACTTTTTCCTTTTTACCTTACACCTATGTCCCATATTGACAGCTCACAGGGAAAAAGACTTGATTATCCATTCTATCCAAGCCTCTCATAATTTTGTAAACTTCTATCAGGTTTGTCCCTCAGCTTCTGATGTTCAATTGAAAATAAATCAGGTTTGTCCAATCTCTCCTCCTAGCTAATACCCTCTAAACTAGGTAATATCCTGGAAACCTTTTTTTTTGTACCCTCTCCAAAGCCTCCATAAACTTATGGTCGTGTGGTGAATAGAACTGTATGCAATATTCCAAATGTGGCCTAACTAAAGTTCTATACAGCTGCAACTTGCTATTTTTTATACGCTATGCCCTGATCAATAAAGGCAAGCATGCTGTCCACCTCCTGATCACCTTATCCACTTGTGTTGCCACTTTCAGGGAACTGTGGACCTATATGCTTAGATCCCTCTGTCTGTTAATGCTTCTAAGGGTTCTTCCATTTAGTGTACACTTCCCTCCTACAGCAGAACTTCCAAAATGCATCACCTCAATGCAAGAGAGGGCGCATCTTACAAACTTGATTGAGTTTTTTGAGAAGTGACAAAGATGATCAATGAGGGCAGGGCGATGGATGTTATCTATGTGGATTTTAGCAAGGCCTTTGAAAAGATCCCTCATGGCAGACTGATACAAAAGATGAAGTCACATGGTATTCGGGTGTGCCGGTAAGATGGATACAGAACTAGCTTCGCCACAGAAGAGAGAGAAAAGCGGTGGAAGGGTGCTTGTGTGATTGGAGATCTGTGACTACTAGTGTTCAACAGAGACCCTGGTAGGTTGTAATTGTGTGTATATATGAGGACAATGTAGGTGGTCTGCTTGGGAAGTTTGCAAATGACACAAAGATTGGGGGACCTGCAGATAGTGAGGAGGGTCGCCAGAAAATACAGCATGATGCAGATTAGTGGAGATTGGACAGAGAAACAGCAGGTGGAATTTAATTTTAGTTTTGATTGCCAGCATTTATCTTGGTGAAAACTTTCGTTTATCAATACTATTATAGCACTGATTATTTAAACTGCCAGTCAAAAGAAATTTCACAGACTGCAGAATTCTTCTATCAAGTAGCAGGAAGACTTTCACATAATATAATTGGTTTCATTTCCCTGCAAATAGCGATGAGACAGAGTACAGGAAAGAGACTAAGTGCTTAGCAGTACGGTAAAAAGTAAAGACAACATGCCCTCCATCAACATTTGCAAAACAAAGGAGCTGGTCATTGGCTTTAGAAAGTGGAGTGGAGGGCATCAATGGTGCTGAGGTGGAGAGGGTTGACAGCATCAAGTTCCCAGGAGTGATGATCACAAATAATCAGTCCTGGTCCACCCACGTCGATGCAATAGTCAAGAAAGCACAATAACACCTCTACTTCCTCAGAAGGCTAAGGAAATTTGGCGTGTCCACAAAGACTCAACTAATTTTTTAGGATGCTTTCTATGGAGCATCTATATCTGGATGCATCACACTGTAGTATGGCAACGGCTCTTTCCAAGACCACAAGAAATTATAGAATCAGGAACACACATCCAAACCAGTCTTCCATCCATTGACTCCATCTACACCTCCTGTTGCCTCAGGAAAGCAACCACATAATCAAAGATCCTTTCCGCCCCGTTTATACTCCCATCCTCTGTTGTTGGGCAGAAGTTTTTATGTACATACAAACAGATTAAAGAACAATGCCTTCCCTGCTGTTATCAGACTTTTGAATGGACCTCTCAAATGTTAGTGTTGATCTATCTCTGCACGTTCTCTATGGCTGTAACAATGTATTCTGCACTCCGTTCTGACACCTGATGCACTTTGTACAATACGATCTGCCTGCACAGTATGCAAAACAACACTCTTCTCCTCCCCATTTCTGAAGAAGGGTCTAGGCCCGAAACATCAGCTTTCCTGCTCCTCTGATGCTGCTTGGCCTGCTGTGTTCATCCAGCTCTACACCTTGTTATCTCACTTTTCATTGTATCTCAGTGCATGACAATAATAAATCAAATCAGATATGATGCTATAACTAAATGATTAAAAAACTAGCTTGGTCAAAGGGAATATACGATCTGGCATTCCCTGCCTGATACCACACAGTTATTAAATAGTTCAGTATAGTGTAATCATTTGATTAACAAACTCAATGGGAAAGCACTACTCTGGAGCACAAACTGTGGCCAGTCAAGCTCACTGCAGCCACACTGGGAACCTTAAGCACCAAGCAGCACACAAGCAGAGAACTCACAGAAACACTACCACTTTGAAATCATAAAACATTCCAACTTGGGCATGCATTGTTATTCATTCCTGGTCACTGGGTCAAATGCCAGGAATTCTTTGCCCAATACCACTGTAGAAGCAGATTATTATTATGCACAGACTTGACTGTTCAAGAACCAACAATTTCCATTTTTAGGTGCCTTGAAATAGCGGAATATGGCAAAGCACCACACTGAAGTATTAGGATCAAAATAGAAGGACCTATTCCATGTTCTCAAGGTAAACAAAGAACAGGGAAAATAACTGCAATTTTGCAAGTGTTGTCATATCACAAGTATAGAACTTTTAAAATCTAACTGGTTAAATGGGTAACCTTGTTTTGTTTTAAATCCTGTACAACATTGCAAATTTCCAGGAAGTAATTCGATTATTGAAAAGGATCCATGCGAATATGCTGAGGCAAACTTAACCTGCATTTATATAATCCCTAATGGTTTTATAGGGGAGGATAAACTAATGTGTTGGCCCAGATCTTCTGATAGGAAGGCAGTCATTACATAGACAGAGGCTGCATACCAAGACCATGAGAAATCTGGATGCAGCTGATTCCGCGATACCTCTTTCCCCAGCCCCTCAACCCCTATCCTACCACCACCCATTTCTGCCCAACAGACACTCATTTGCGTTGGTGGCAGCATCATGGTGGAATTGTGCAAGATGATCCATTCAATATGGAGGTTGATGGGTGTAAGGTAAGGACAAGGGAAACAACAAAATTACCAAAATGGTGGAAACTGGAAGGAAAAAAAAAAATCAGAGAAGTAAGTCGGAATGATAAAATAATCAAGATGCTGGTAAAACAGCTGAGGGATCGGGCCTGATTAGGATCAGAACAAGGAATGTTCCACAGATCCCACATAAGGCAGGCATAGTTGGTGCAATGCAGATACCCATAGCAACAACTTATGCAGTACCAGTTTTGTACCAAGTCTGCTGTTTGTTCATTGAGTGCGTGCTCAAAGACAAGTGTATTCGGTACAAATACATTGCATTTCCTTTACCTATTCACACACGCTAAGAAAACATGAAATTTATTAAACAGAACATGCCTTTAATAAATCAGTGAAGCCTGGAATAAACAAATTTATACACGGTATATAAGTAATGCTTTTTTTTAAACCCCCAACACAGTCAGCAACATTGGTCCAAAGCTAGAATTTGCTGTGCACCTTTGATTTCCAAGGTATGCAAATGACTTAGTTCTTAGTTTTGAAAAAACTGCGTCCAATACTTTGTCCTATTGGCTATTCACAACAACCACAAATTGCTGCCTCGGGAGACTGCTCAAATAAGCTTCAAGCAAGATGCTTGTGGCATCCCAATTAATAATCTTAATTGCATGAGGAAGTCTTAAAGCTTAAATTGTGATCCTGGCTGGCTACTTCAAAAGCTGTTTCTAAAACAATAAATTCAAGTCATAGATAACCTTTTTTTTTAAAAAGTGCATAAATTCCATAAATTACTGCAGATCCAGATTCTATAGCACGTAATTTAGCCAGCTCTTCAAGTTGTAAGTACTGAAAAACTTTAGGACAGACTTATGAAAGATCTGTGCCCTCAGACTCCGAGAGAAATCATAAAACTGTCCCCAAAGTTCAAGAAAAAGAAACTGAAAGGAATCAGTTAAATCAAACTAAAGATTTGAATTAGGATTATAACTTCTTGTAACAGGAGTATCTAACAGGGAGAGCTGG
>NC_063341.1:23985339-24018044 GCF_021869965.1 Rhincodon typus | reverse complement strand
ATGCTGCTTGGCCTGCTGTGTTCATCCAGCCCTGCACCTTGTTGTCTAGGAGATGGGAGAATGTTGTTTGTCTTGTTGACTTCAATTGGTGCATTTCCCAGGGATACTGGAGAGGGAAAAAAGGTAGGAATACAGTTTTAAAATAAACTTCAGTTGCTATTCTGCCACCTTTGCCTTGCTTATAGTGGTGCAGAAAATAAAGCACAATTTCCAACTTATTTGAACTTAAGAGGTGCACTTCTACAAGTACTTTGATACTTGAACACTGCTGCAAAGTAGCTACAATTTTGCAGTAACAAGTGTACTGAAGTTACAGTACAACTACTATGGGTGTGGTTAAAAATTCAAGAATTATTAGCAATTGGATACTACCTGGGGGAAATATTGTAATCTCACTTAATAGGATGAACTTGGATCTGCCAGAACAATTTCCTCTCAACTGTAATTCCCCTGCAATCCATTAAACCAAATTGGTATTTTAAAATTATGCTCTGAAATGGCATCCGATGCAGCCAACACCCTTGGAGATGATAACAGCACGTTCTAAAATATTCCTTCAGGTTGAACAACGTTCATCACATGATC
The DNA here is from genome assembly GCF_021869965.1 of Rhincodon typus. Classification (NCBI taxonomy): domain Eukaryota; kingdom Metazoa; phylum Chordata; class Chondrichthyes; order Orectolobiformes; family Rhincodontidae; genus Rhincodon; species Rhincodon typus. Next base: position 24,017,459 of record NC_063341.1, on the reverse strand, counting down.
ATGTTTGTGTACAGTCAGGAACAGATTATTGCAAGAGCTAAGACTCCTCCACCTCTACTTTCTCAATCCCCATAATCATCTCATTGACTGTCACAAACGCTTGTCCCTGATCCTGGACCAGATTAAACCCTACTTTAAATAAATAACAATACGATCATTTCATGGCAGCTCAGCCTGCAGACCAATAAATCTGAGCTAAAGTCCCTGCAGGCACATTTATTGCAAACCTTGGATCAGACAGGTGTTCATGAGGTACCATGAACCATTCCATGAACCCACTCACGATTCCCCAGCAAACTTAACAGTGTTTGATAATTATTTTACTGATTATATTTGAATTAATCTCTCTGATGTATGGTTATATTATTTCAATAAAAGTTCTACTTAGCCAATTGAAACCCCCTGGTTAAGATAAATAGGAAATATCCAGCAACCACTCCAAAAGACTTGACCGTTAGTGAACTTTACCCACAGTGATAAAACATTTCAATTATTAAAATTACCAGAGTTTTGAAAGATTAATTTAAAAAGTACTCTCCAACTAATCAACCACCTGTCTTCCCTCGACGGCACAGTTGGGTTTTTCTCAAAACATGCACTTGAACCGCAGATTGGACTAGACTGGGGATTTCTTCTGGATGCTGCTGTCCGTTTCTGGATCACCCTCGCTCTTGTTCTTTTACTTATTGCTGCCTGTCTTCAAAATAAATTTCTCCTTAGCAGCAGAGTGGAAGGTTCAAAGGTGAGCTGGACAGGCAGATCAAATTCAGGTTGCAATTCCAGGGACTAAAGGAACAGCAGTTGAAAATTAAACCAGAATTGCACACTGAAGGCAAAGAGAATATATATAAACTGCAGTGACAGAAAAAATTTGGGGGAGTGCCACTGATATACAGCTCGAAGAATCAGTGGTGTGGAACAATGTCATAGTTAAATTTAAATAAATAGATTTCAAATGTGATGCTTTGGAGTGGAGAGAAATGTTAACAGGATAGTAGTTTAAGTTATGTGCAGAAATACTAGACAATTGAAACGTTAACAGACCATGTTAGATCAAAAACAAAATATAAGAGTATTGGAGAAATCAAGTCTGGTGATGACAAAGTCAAACCTGAGATTAGGGTGGAGGCAAGCACCATAGCAGAGCTGGAACTAACCTGTCTGTATGATGACCAAATATTAGAACTGATGCTGAATTCAAGATGAAGCAGGATGGGGAACCGTCCGATTTAGTTTCAGACTGGAACTGACAAGGAGCAAAGTGGTTGGGGTGCAGAGTTTACAAGCAGATCTTTATCAATTCCTGTGGTCAACAGGCATTTGGGTGTTCATGAGTTGCGTTTTCTCCAAACTGCTAATGTGAGCTTGTGCATTTTATCACTGGAATCTTGCAGAAAAGTATAATACCAATGACCTGAGGGCAGAGTTTCTGAAAGGAGTTCCACATTCTTTCAGTACTTATGCTTTCCAACTGCAACTTTTGCTGGCCACAGCAGTTTGTGCAATATTTACCCATGGGATATGGGCATCACTGGCTGGACCAGCATTTATGACCTGCCTGCTGCTGCCCTTCAGAAGATGGTGGTAGGCTACATCTTTGATGAAAGACCACCCACAGTGCTGTTTGGGAGGGACTTCCAGGATCTTGACCCACCAACACTGAAGGAATTTTCCAAGTCAAAATTCCAACTGGCTTGCAGGGAAATTCACTTGGCGATGTTGCCCTGCAAATGCTGTCGTGGTGGTTCTAGATACCAGTGGTTGTGGGTTCCAAAGATGCCAAGGATGCAATTGCAACGGTGAAACTGTTATGATTCCAGCTGATGGCAATGCTGGAAAAAAAAATCAGATTCCAGAAAGAAACCTGGCTTCAATTTATGCCAATTTTAATTTTGCAATTCGGTTACTGCGGTGGTCAGTCGCGGAATATATCCTGATAAGGCTGCTAATATTTTTATAACAAAAGCATAAGTTTATTTCACAAAGCCATATGACAATTTTTGAAAGATCCATTAATAACAGCAAGAAGATGCAGTCCATTTTTTTCCCCAGCAATACCCTCTGCAGACACTCAGCCCAGTGAAATATACTTCACTTTAAAATGTCTCAACTCTTTAAAACTTAACTGATGAGATTGCATGTTTCCTTTTGACGGCTTTCTGCCCATTCCCCAGATGTGATTTGCTGTCGCTTGAGACAGAGACAAGATAAACCCTTTAGAAAAGCTTAGGGCTATTTCAAGTTCTGGCTATTCGAACTGCTAAAACTAATACCTATTTACGGTTGAGTGAAATCACTATTAAAACAAGGGTAGATCCATAATATCACAGATACAAACTGATTTGATCAAGAGAGTCTGAAAAATGAATCTCTCTGCAAAAAGTACTAACCTATGTTTAAACAGGACAGTTTTAAGTGCCTAAGTGTTGTAAAAACAGACTGTCTTGTTGTCAAGAAGAGTTCACATGTTTCAAACACATATGGATGAGTAAAAGTTGGCACAGAGCCAGTTTGAACGTGCATGCAGTTAATCTAATTTCCGGAAGAAAACAATTGCAATCAAATGTATAAGCAGGAAAAAAATTCAAAGGATAATAAACATGATGTCAACTGGTGACTTGGGCCGTGCTCTCACAGACCAAAGAGTTAACACTTTCTGCTTTTTCTGCCGACATTTTCTTTTTCTTCTACTTTACCACATCTCAGAACTGTTATGGCATAGAAGGCAGCCATTTGGCCCATCATGCTTGCACCACTTCTATTTCCTAGTGCCAACCTCCTACCTTTGTCCCATTTCCCTAAACACCGTTTTTTGTCTGAATATTCAGCCAATACCCTCTTGAATGCCTCAATTAAATCTCCTTCCATCATTTCCAGGCAGTTCAGTCCATACCCAACTACTTTCTGTGTGAAAAAGTTGTTTTCTCACATCACTCCTGCTTCATTTATACATTAATTTCAATCAATGTCCTCTTCTTTTTTTGGAGCACGAACACCTTTTTCCTATCTACCCTGCCTAGCTCACTCATGATTTTGAAAACCTTCATCACAAAACTGTCTTCTCACTCTTCCTCTCTCCAAGGAGAGCAGTCCCAACTTATTCTATCTATCCTCATATCTGAAGCTTCTCATTCCCAGAATCATTCTTGTGAATCGCTTCAGCAATCTTTCCTATACATTCACACTTTTCTTTTAATGTGGTGCTCATAATTGTACAAAATACTCCAGCTGAGATCTAACAAGCACCTTGTACAAGTTCAAAATTACCTCCTTGGTTTTGTACTCTATGCCCGTATTAATAAAGTTGAGAACACTGTGCTTCATTAACTGGTCTCTTCACCTGTCCTTCCATCTTCAACAGGCCATGAATATACACACACAGGCAGCTCTGTTCCTGAACCTTTTCTAGAATTGTACCCCCTATTTCACATGGCCTTTCAATGATTTTTCCGACCAAAGTTCATCACCTCGTAATCCTCTATGTTGAACCTCATCTGCCAATTAGCCTCCCGCTCCACCAACTTATCCATGTCGTTTCGGAGTTTCAGACTGTTTACAATTCTTCCAAATTTAATGCCATCTGCAAACATTGAAACTGGCCCTTGTACACCAAGATCCAAATTATTAATATATATCAGGATAAGCAAAGGTCCCAATGCCGATCCCTCAGGAACTCCACAACAAGCTTTCCTCCAGCCTGAAAAATATCCATTGACCATTTCTCTCTATTTCCTATCATTTAGCCATTCATGTTGCTACTACCCCTTTTATACCAGGATCTTCCGTCCCAAGTCTATTGTCTGGCACTGTATCAAACACATCCTGAAAATCCATGTACACCATAGCAACAGCGACACCCTCATTGACTGTCTTGTTACCTCTTCAAATAATTCCAGCAAGTTAGTTAAACATGATTTCCCTGTACAAGTCTGTGCTGATTCTTCCTAGTTAAACCACATTATCCCACGTGATTACTAATTTTACCTTGAATAATTATTTCTACAAGTTTCCCCACCACCAAAGGTAAATGAACTGATGGAATTATCCTTACAATATTTCTTGAACAAGGCCATAATGTTCGCAATTCTGCAGTTATCGGATTCCTCCCCTGGGTCCAGGTAAGACTGAAAAATTATGGCCAGTACCCCCACAATTTCAACTTTCACTTCCTTTAGGGGTGGGAGGCAATGGCCTAGTGGTATTATCACTAGACTGTTAATCCAGAGACCCAGATAATGTTCCATGGCAGATGGTGGAATTTGAATTCAATTTTAAAAAAATCTGAAACTAAGAGTCCAACGATGACCATGATTCCATTGTTGATTGTCAAAAAGCCCATCTGGTTCACTAATGTCCTTGAGGGAAGGAAACTGCCATCCTTACCTGGTCTGGACTACATGTGATTCCAGATCCACAGCAAAGTGCTTGACTCTTCACTGCCTTCTGGGCAATTAGGGATGGGCAATAAATGCTGCCCTAGCCAGCGACACCCTCATCCCATGAATGAATAAATTTAAAAAAACCCTGGAGGCATTTCATCTGGTCACAACGTCTTGTCAACAAATGCCAACAATCTATCCTAGACTTCCTATTAATTTTGAGCCTTTCTAGTGACAGTTTCCTCCTCTGTCACCATCACCTGGACAGCATTTTCCTCTTTTCTAAGGACAGATGCAAAGTATTAACTTAACACCTCAGCCACACCTGCAACTCGATGTGCAAATTCCCTGGTTGATCTACGAGTGGCCCTACTCCTCCTTTAATCACTCTCTTACTGTGTATCTGCTTATAGAAGGCTTTGGGATTTCTTTTTATGTTGTCTGCTGGTTGTTTTATATAGTTCCTCATTACTTCTCTTTTTAGGTTTTTCACCTCCCCTTAAACTATTAGTGTTTCTGTATTTTTCTGTAGGTCAATTGTATTTTCTGTCTTACACCCTTCATAAACACACCTTTTCTTTTAAATTTTTTTTTCATTAGATCTATTTTTCCCAATCAACCTGTTCAGAAATGTTATTCCACACTTCTGGAGCAGGTGGGACTTGAACCCAGGCCCCTTGGTCCAGTGGTAGCAACACTATCATCGAGCCACAAGAGGGTCCTATGTTAATTTCTACCTTGTTTGTCATCCAGGGAACTTGCTTTGTTTTTTCTAACTTTACCATTGGTGGGAATACATCTCACTATACCCAAACCAGATGCTCTTTGGAGTAAAAGGTTGGTGTGAGAAATGGATATTGAACAATAGACTACTGTTGATCAATCCTACTCAGACCTGTTCTTGCCCCATGAAAGTCAGAGCTCTGCCAAATGATTTTTTTTTTTTTAAAAACAGTATCCTGAATTTTATGATACAATGATCAGACTAGGGGCTTGGGGAGCAGAAAGTTTCCTAGCTGAAGGATCTCAATGTGCAGTGAGTTATATTGTGAGGAAATTCAATCGTCCCTTCTGTCTGATCAGGAAGCAGAGCGTCATGGGATAAGACAGAAAAGATAACTCCATAAAACACTCCTGATGGAAAAAGAGCAAGCTCGTGTGATAATCCTGAGGGAATATCACTTCTCACAATAACATGAAACATTCTGCACAACTGACCGAGTCCTGAACGGATTGCCATTTTCCTGATAGACGATCCCTTGAACGCAGTGAGGCCTCTCTTGTCATTGACGGTACAGTTGAGCGGATCTTTGCCCCAGGTCAAATTCAACAATTGTTCCTGCTTCAGAATGAACATCTCATGGTATCTGCTGGTGTGACCAGATACAGTGATCTGGGAAAGGTGATGGAGTGATCACTCATCATAGCTCAGCCTCATTACGACAATCACCTGATTGCAAGGAGCACTCTTGGATCCCATAAATCATAGCAGCATGAACAGGCCATTCAGCCCATCAACCCGAGGGACAACTTTTTCCACACAGAGGGTGGTTCATATGTGGAATGAACTGCCAGTGGAAGTGGTCGGTACACAGTTACAACATTTAAAAGACATTTGGACAAGTGCATGAACAGGAAAGGTTTACAGGGATATGGGCCAAACGTTGGCAAGTGGGACTAGTTTATTTTGGGAAACCTATTTGGCATGGATGAGTTAGACCGAAGGGTCTGTTTCTGTGCTATATGACTCTATGACTCTGATCACTGTCTCCTAAGTGATTTCTCCAACTGACACTTGATCCACTTTGCTCACCTCATTTCCAAGAATGAGATCCAAGAATGCATCCTTACTTTTTTGGACTGGAAGCATTCTGCTGTAGAAAATTTTCCCAAACACAATCTAGGAACACTTGTTCCTCTCATTTCTTACATTACCAGAATCCCAGTGCATATTTCAGTAACTGATGTCCTCCATTATAACTACTCTATAATGTTGGCAGTTTTTGGTAATTTTCACGCAGATTTGTTCTTCTAAATTCTTTTCTCTAGTTTGTGGTCTGTATAGTATCGAATGCAATGTAATCACACTCTTTTTACTCCGTAGCTCTTGCCAAATTGCTGTGTCCTTTAATCCTTGGATATATTTTCCTTCTGCAGCACTGCAATGTCCTCTAACCACCATTGCTAACCCTGCTCCTCCTCTTTCTTTTCTACCTTTCTTGAACAACTTATACCCAGAATACAGGTTAACTCTACTTGGACTTCCTTTTTTTCTGCCCCACTCCAACTTTAATCAGTCAACTTTCTATTCGCTGTGCTAGTCCCAGCTGTGTCTCTAAATCCCCTCCACTAGGGGTTCCCACAACTCTGTCAACGCTCTCCTAATAACACAAAGAAAACACTCCCAAAGAACTCAATTGCAGCTCTGTTCAGATGCAGTCTGTCCAGCTTGTACAAGTGCCATCTTCCCGAGAGCCAGTCCCAGCGTATCAAGAATCTGAAGCCCTCCTCTTCTGCACAATCTTTCTAGCCATTTGCCTTATCCTCCTATTTTTATATCTACTTGTAGGTGGCACTGGGAGATCTGGAGATTGCTACATTTGAGATTGTGCTTGCTAACTTTCTACCTTGTCCCCTGAATTCTGATTTCAGGACCACATCATTCTTTCTACCCAAGTCATTGCTACCAATGGGGACCACAACCTTTGACTGTTCACCCTCACTGCAAACAATGTCCTGTAGCTGCTCTGTAACATCCTTGACCCTGGCACCAGAAAGTCAACATACTATCTTGGAGTCATGTTGATGGCTGCAGAATCGCCTGTCTTCCCCTTAGTGATGGATCCCCTATCTCTGCTGCACATCCTTTCTTCTTTTCCCCACCTGTACAGTTGGGCTGCATGAGTTTCCAAAATGAAAAACTGATTTATGAACAGCACTCCCTTCCTGCTTCCTTTGGACTGCCTGGCGGTCACCCATTCCCCTCCTCCCTCCAGGCTCTTAAGCTATGGTGTGACCACCTCTATGAATGTGCTATCCACATAACACACAGCCTCGCTGATATGCCAGTGTCTCCAGCAGCCACATGAGCTCCAAAATGCAGAGCTCTGAAACGCCATTGGCTACCTGAGCAAGTCAGAGAATGCAGCTTCTAAATTATTGTGACCAAGTCAGCACTTGATTACCGTAGCAATTTGGGCATCATAGTCTTGGGTTAATGGGCTAAAAGACTAAGTTGTTTCAACTCATAATAGCTACCTTAAGGACCAGGTTGTTGGCTTGCTCGCCGAGCTGACTGGTTATCATACAGACATTTCATCACCATGCTAGGTACCATCATCAACGCAGCTGCCAATGAAGTGATGTTATTCTACTCCGCTCAGTATTTATATGATCCAGTCTGTTAAGTTGGATTGTCACATTTCCGGTTGTTTTGCATGGTTTATATATGGGGTCTAATTCCACATGTTTGTTGATTGCATTACGGGTTGAAAACCAGGCCTCTAGGAATTCCCATGTGTATTTGTGATTGGCTTTAGCTAGGATGGTCATGTTGTCTCAGTTAAATTGACGGCCTTCATTGTCTGAGTGCACTGAGATGAGGGAAAGTTCATTGTGTTGTTTTGCTGCTAGCTCGTGTTCATGTATCCTGATGGCTAGTTTCTTTCCAATATGGCCAATGTATTGTTTGTTGCAGTCATTGCAATGTTTTCTGTAAACTACGTTAGTCCTGCATGTCATGGGTATGGGGTCTTTGGTCCTTTTGAGTGCTTATCATAGTGCTAACAACGGATATCCCAACAACTTCATCCGCAGGTGCCTACTAGATAGACAATGCCGAGAGGACACAGTACGCCTCAAGGTGCTGGCCATGCTACCCTACATCAAGAACATATCAGAACTGACAAAGAGAATCCTATGACCACTAGGAATCACGGTAGCACACAAACCCTCAGCCACACTACAACAAGCACTCACAAGGTTTTGGTTACCTTATGTGAGGAAGGATATTCTGGCTTTAAAGGGATTGCAACAAAGGTTTACCAAACTGATTGCTGGGGTGGCAGGACTGACAATATAGGGAGAGACTGAGTCAGATAGAACTGTATTCTCTGGAATGTAGATGAATGAGGCGGAATCTCAGAAACCCAGAAAATTCAAATAGACATAGACAAGGTAATCGCAGGAAGAACATTCCTGGTAAACGAGAAATCCAGAAGCAGGGGTCACTGTCTAAGGATATGGGGTAGACCATTTAGGACTGTAATAAGGAGAGATTTCTTCACCCAGACAGTGGTGAGACTGTGGAATTTTCTGTGAAAGAAAGCATTTGAGGTCAAAACACTTGACTGTTTTCAAGGAAGAGTTAAATATAGTTCTTAGAGCTAAAGGGATCGAAGGGTTGAATAGCCTATTTGTGTTCCTATTTTCTTTGTCTATGTTTCTATGTCATTATATTGCAAATCAAATGTTTCTTCCCCCTCAAATGTTGCCTGGCCAACCAAGTATTTCCAGCATTTTCTATGTATATTTCACATCTCCAGAATCTACTATATTTTACTTTTGTGCCAATGTTCCCGACTGTTTGGAACAGATGTTCTACATTGCCCAACATTACTGCAAAGGTACTTCAGTTTTACATGAAATTTGATGGGGAACAGCACCACCATGCTACAAGACATAGAAGCACAGTTGCTGCAGTCATGAGCATCAAGTGTTGGGCCGGAAGTTAAAGCAACAAATTGACTCTTATTAATGGGAACAAAATTGAACCAAATAAAAGCAGACAAATAAAGCACAATCTTAAAGATACCAAGAACTGCAGATGCTGGAGTCAGAGTCAACATAGTGTGGTGCTGGAGGAACACAACAAGTCAGGCAGCATCAAAAGAATAGGAAAGTCGACGTTTCAGGTCAGTTCTGACCTGAAATGTCAACTTTCTTACTCCTCTAATGCTGCCTGACCTGCTGTGTTCCTCCAGCTCATACTGTGTTGACACAATCTTAAAGATCTGCTGCAAGATAAAGCCTAGTTCAGTTCAACTCGGCAAACACTGGCTCGAAGGTAAAAGAAGGAGGGTAGCTTTTCAGACTGGAGGCCTGAGACCAGCGTTGTGCCACACGGGTCTGTGCTGGGTCCACTGCTTTTCACTCTTTTATGCAAATGATTTGCAAGTAAACATACCTCCTATGTTCACAAAGTTTGCAGAGGACACCAAAATTTGAGGTGTAGTGGACAGCAAAGAAGGTTACCTCAGGGTACAACAGGATCTTGATCATATGGGCCAATGGGCCAACGAGTGGCAGATGGAGTTTAATTTTGATAAATGTGAGGTGCTGCATTTTAGAAAGGCAAATCAGGGCAGGTCTCATACACTTAATGGTAAGGTCCTGGGGAGTGTTTCTGAATAAAGAAACTTTGGAGTGCTGGTTCATAGTTCCTTGAAAGAGGAGTTGCAGGGAAAAAGGATAGTGAAGATGGTGTTTGGTATGCTTGCCTTTATTAGTCAGTGCATTGAGTATAGGAGTTAGGAGGTCATGTTGCGGCTGTACAGGACATTGGTTAGGCCACTTTTGGAAGACTCTGTTCAATTCTGGTCTCCCTGCTAAGGATGTTGCGAAACTTGAAAGGGTTCAGAAAAGATTTACAGAAAAGATTGTTTCAGCTATAAGGAAAGGCTGAATAGGTTTGGACATTTTTTCCCTGGAGCGTCTGAGGCTGCGAGGTGACCGTAAAGAGGTTTATTAAATCGTGAGGGGCATGGATAGAATAAATAGCCAAGGTCTTTTCCCCAGGGTGGGGGAGTCCAAAACTAAACAGCAGAAGTTTTAGGTGAGGGGAAAGATTTAAAAGGCACCTGAGAGGAAACTTTTTCACATAGAGGATGGTGCATATGTGGAACAACCTGCCGGAGGAAGTGGTGGAGGCTGGTACAATTACAACATTTAAAAGGTATCTGATTAGGGATATGAATAGGAGGGGTTTAGAGGGATATGAGCCAAATGCTGGCAAATAGGACTGGATTAATTTAGGACATTTGGTTGGCATGAACGAGTTGGACCGAAGGGTCTGTTTCCATGCTGTATATAGCTCTATGACTTCACATATTCTTCACATGAAGACACTGAAATTTGTCAATTTAAAGACTACGTCTTAACAACTTTTCCTTGAAAACTGCATCAGTAATGAGTCACATAAAAACAAATTTTGACTGAAAAATTTCAGACATCATGCTGAAGTCACCTTAAATAGGGCAAGGAAAGATGCAAAAATATTTCTTCTGTATTTTAAAGACTTTTATGCAGCAATATTGGTTGCAACATATTGAGTTTGAGAATTATTCCGGCCCAAAAAATGCCTAATTTGTCACTCTGTGCATTTCCAAAACAGCATGCACAAGACACTTGACTGTGGCAATTACCGTATGCCCATGGGGTTTGGAAGAGAAAGACAAAACAAATTCATGTATAATTTACTCAAGGCCACTAGCACTAACTCAGGTGCTGCCTCTGAAAAAACCTCCAACAGAAGTTTATTCTAGGTAGGGACAAGGCTGAAAAGAGGCAGAAAATGTAAGATTATATGTTTTGAACCATAATTTGTGTATTCTACAATTGAACAAAATCATTTATTTTTTGGAGAAGACCGATTTCTGCTCATGAGCAACTCAATTCTGCAATCCGCATTTATGAAATAAAACAGGCAAGGTGCCAGAAGAAATGTAGAGCAGTCTCAAGTTAAGGAAATGTTCAATTGAAGTGGTTATCTGACAATTTTTGCTGCTCTGCGGAAGATTCAGGAATCAAATCAGTACAGAGTCCAGTTGATCTTGCTCAGCCGGCCTCACCAACATCAAGGTGTTGCATTTAGTTGTTGCAAACATTTAAGCAACTGTTAAAAGATAGGCAATCAGCCAATTATAACTAACAGCTTCAAAACAGGGTTTTTCCAAACTGTGGGCCTTGAACCCAAAGCAGCAACGGCTGATATGGAGCTCGGACTGATTCCTGACACTTGCAGAAATCAGTGAGAGTAACTGGTTTTACTAACTGTAACATCATCTTCCACAGATCCCTTGGTTTAAAAGCAGTATATTTCCCCATTTTGAGGATCATAGTCCAAAAAATAAAGGCAATCTTTACAACAGTCTTAACACAGAACCAGCTCAGGAAGTGTGAGCATTGTTCATGAAGTGCTCCTGTTCAGATTTACCATTTGTCTAACTGATATAAAATTCCTGGTTCCAAAGGAAGCACCAACATAGTGGCTATAATTTGTAAAATTACATCAAATGGGATTCAGGGAGCTTGCCAATTGGATACAAAACTGGCTTGACGGTAGGAGACACAAGGTGGTGACGGAGGGTTGTTTTTGGACTGAAAGCCTGTGACCAGCGGTGTTCCATAGGGATTGGTGCTGGATCCACTTTTATTTGTCATTTACATAAATGATTTGGATGAGAATTTAGGAGGCATGGTTAGTAAGTTTGCAGATGACACCAAAATTGGTTGTATAGTTAACAGTGAAAAAGATCACCTAAGATTACAAAGGCTAATGGGCTGAGGAGTGGCAGATGGAATGTAATTTGGATAAATGCAAGGTGTTACACTTTGGCAAAACAAACAACTGCAGGATTTATCTAGTTAATGGTAGGCCCTGGGTAGCATTGTTGAATGCTAGGGGTTCAGATACATAATCCTTTGAAATCTGCATTACAGGTAGGCAGGGTGGTTAAGATGATGTTTAACACACTTGCCCTCATTACTCAGACTATTCAGTATTGGAGTTGGGAAATCATGTTGAGGTTGTACAGGGCATTGGTGAGGTCACTTCTGGAATACTGTGAACAGTTCTGGTCGCCCTGCTGTAGGAAGGGTATTATTAAATTGGAGGGATATCAGAAAAGATTTATCAGGATGTTGCCAGGACTGAAGGATTTCATAAAGTAGATTGCTCCACGGCTTCTGAGCCCCAACAAGAATGAAAGACCCATGTAGTTCAGTTACGTAACTATTAATTGTGCACAAGCTTCTTTTGAGCCCTCACAACTCCTGGGACTTCCCACAGGAGCCCATATCACAAGGAGCTGTTTAATTTGGATTTTGGATTTCCTCAAGCCCCAGTTGTGCAGAACCTGTGTAGCTTATCTGCTTTTAGCAGCAGAGCTAAGAAGAGACCTCCCTGACAGGTTGTCTGCTACTCTCTCAGTCACTAACTGTCTTAATCTCATCTTGGAACTCCTCTTCAGTGACCCCTGAACTGTCATCAATGACCTACTGAAAACCCTTGCAACTGTTCAATGTGCTTTAATGCAAATACTATTTGGAACAATCTTACTACATTCCCTTAACTTGCAATGGCGTTATCATGACTATAGGGGATAAGGGAAAAGGTTATAACTGACTAGAAGCTTAACCGAACCAACCATATAAATACTGTGGCTACAACAGCAGATCAGAGACAGGGACTTCAGCGACAAGTAATTTACCCTATTTCCAAAAGCCTTTCCACCACATACAGGGCCTAAGTAATCATGTGACAGAATTCTTGCTATTTGCCTGGCAGGTGAAAATTTCATCCACTATTGTAACCATCCACAGCCTCCATCAGTATATAACATAGTTTGTTTTTATTCACTCACAGAATGTGGTTGTCATTGTCTCAGTGTCCATTACTCATTGCTCTGGCGGTGTGGTAAACTATCTTCTTGAACCAACTGCAGGAAGGAGGTACACCCAAAGTCTCAAGGTGGGAAGAGAGTTCGAAGATTTTCACCCAGCAACAATGAAGGAACAGTGACGCAGGTCCATGTGAGGATGACGGGTGGCTTGGAGGGGACTGTGCAGGCAGCAAGATGATCATACTGCCTTGGTCCTTCCAGGTGGTAGACCTTGAAGGTTTGGAAGGTGCTGTCCAAGAAGCCTGTGTGAGGTGGAGTGATATGTTGCAGATACAGCGCTGCCACCATGCGTTGGTGGATGATGAAGTGAATATTTAACATAATGCCTTGAGTGCCAATCTCCTAGATCATATCAAGCAACATCATGATGTTGGGACTGCATCCATCCAGGAAAGTGGTGACTGTTCTATTACACTCATGAAATGTACCCAGTGAATGGTAGATAAATTTTGGGGAGGCAGGAATTAAATTACTTGCAACAGAACTTCTAGCCTGTGACCTGCTCTTGTAACCAAATTATTTCTTTGCTCGGTCCAATTCACTTTGTGGTCAATGACAACCCATAAGGATGCTGTTAGTGAGGGTTCCAGCAATGGTGATATATTTCAATGTCAAGAGTTGATGGTTAGAATTCTCTGTTCTTGGAGAATGCCTTGCCTGAGCATTTGTGTGGAAACAATGTTACTTCAATCCTGAGCCAAAGTCTGGATGCACATGGACACAGGCTGCTTCATTATCTGAGAAGACACAAATGCTGGTGAACATTGCACAATCACCAGCAACATGCACACCTCTGACCTCAGGATGGGAGGAAGCTCTTCGATAAATCAGATCAACATAGAGGGACTGAAGACTTGACTCTGAAGAACACTTGGTCAGCACGATAATGTTGCAGAGCTAAGAGATTCACACCCAACAATGTTCCTTTGTGCCAGATATGATTCAAAAGTATGACTTCTACTTACTCCAATTTTGCTCAGGGTTCTTGATGCCACACTCAGTTAAATGCTGTCTTGATATCAACTGCAGTCACTTCAGTTCAACAATTCTGTCCGTGTTTGTACCAAGGCTGCAACGGAGATTAGGAACTGGTTTGAAATGATTAAACATGAATGAGCAGGTTATTACTGCATTGTATGACAGCACGGTTAATGACCCCTCCCATGACATGATGATCATGAGCTGACTGATGAGACAGTAATTGGCAAACTTGGAACTGTCCTGTTCTTTGTGGACTCGATACACATGGGATATTTTCCATATTACTTGGTGGATGCCAGTGTTATAGCCATTAGAACAATTTGGCTTGGGGTGTGACTGGTTTTGCAGCTGTTTCAGTACTGTTGCTAAAGTGGTGTCATATTTTGTCATGGGGGGGGTGGGGGCGGCGGTGGTGAGTTGGCGGTAAACAGCAGAAGGCTTTCCTGCCCATAACTCGAAGACATGAGACCTTATGGGGTTTAGAGTCAATGTAAAAGATTTCTGCAGCGACATGCTCCAGTTAAGAATGTGTGATGCCCCTGGGCAGGACAAGCAAGGCAAGGGAATAGAAAACAGAGTTAACGTTTCGGGTCCAGTGACCCTTCCTCAGAACTGTTCTGAGGAAGGGTAACCAGACCCAAAATGTTAACTCTATTTTTTCCTCCACAGATGCTGCCATTCCTGCTGAGCTTTTCCAGCAACTTTGTTTTTGTTCCTGATTTACTGCATCTGCAGTTCTTTTGGTTTTTATTAAGGCAAGGGAATACATGGTTGAAAGGTAGTACGCTGGCAAGGAACGGGATTCTGAGGGATCTTCCTGTGCATGTGAAAAATTGCCCTGCACTCGAAAACCAGGACAAATCCAACTCAGCTAATTATTGCCCCATCGGTCTACTCTCAATCATCAGTAAAGTGATGGAAGGTGTCATCAACAGTGCTATCAAGCAGCACCTACTCGGTGATGCCCAGTTTGAGTTCTGCCAGCACCACTCAGCTCCTGCCCTCATTGCAACCTTGGTTCAAACATGGACAGAAGAGCTAAATTCCAATAACGAGATGGGAGTGACAGCCCTTGATATCAAGGCAGCATTTGACTGTGTAACATCAAGGAGCCCTAGGAAAACTGGTAACAGTGGGAATCAAGGGGGAAATGTGGATGCATACCTGGTGCAAAAGAATATGGTTATAGTTGCTGGAGGTCAGTCATCTCAGTCCCAGGCCATTTCTGCAAAATTCCTCAACGTAATGTCCTAGGCTCAAACATGTTCAGCTACTTCATTCAAGACTTTCCCTCCATCATAAGGTCACAAGTGGGGATGTTTGCTGATGATTGCACATGTTCAGCACCATTCACGGCTCCTCAGATACTGAAGCAGTCCATATTCAAAAGCAAAAAAATCTGGATAATATCCAGGTTTGGGCTGACAAGTGGCAAGTAAAATTCATACCACACAAATGCCAGGCAATGACCATGTCCAATAAGAGACAATCAAACCACCGCTCCTTGACATTCAATGATGTTACCATCACTGAATCCTGGGGCTTACCACTGACCAAAAATTCAAATGGACTCACTGTATAGAAACATTAGCTGTAAGAGTAGGTCAGAGGTTAGGAATACTGTGACAACTAACTCACCTCCAGACTCCCCAAAGCCTGTCCACCATTTACAAGGCATAAGTCAGGAGTATGATGGAATACTCCCCACTTGCCTGCACAGGTGCAGCTCCAATAACATTCAAGAAGCTTGACACCATCCAGCCCACTTGATTGGAATCACATCCACAAGCATCCACTTCCTCAACCAACGATGCTCAGTAGCAGCAATGTGCACTATCTACAAGATGCACCTCAGAAATTCTCCAAAGATCCTCAGACAGCATCTTTCAAATCAACAGCCACTTCCAGCTAAAAGGACAAGGGCAGCAAATACATGGGAACATCACCACCCTGCCAGCTCCCTCTAAACCACTCACCACACTGAGTGGAAATAGATCACCACGCCTTCTCTGTCGCTGGCTTAAAATCCTCAAATTCTCTCCTTAAAGGCATCGTGGGTCTAGCTACAGCACTCAGACTGCAGCGATTCAAGACAGTGCTCACCACCAACTTCTCGAGGACAACAATGACCAGAGAATAAATGCTGGCTAGCCAGCAATGCTCACCTCCTGCAAGTGAATAAGCCCAAGACTCTCCAAAGTCAATATATGTAGGCCATGACAAGGTAGGGACAGCAGATCTTTTTGCCTGATGGACGTGAGAAAACAAGATGGATTTTTATGACTAACAACAATGGCTTGGTGGTCATTACTCAACTACATTTTAATTCCACATGCACCGAGTTCAAATTTCACCTGCTGCCATGACAGAATTTAAATCAGTGTCTGTAAAGCATTTGCCTGGACCTCTGGAGTATTCGTTCAATGACAACACAACTGCCAAACCTTACTGAACAATCTGTATGACACAATGGAGCAACTCACCATGATTACTTCATCAGCACCTCTCAAACTTACCACTGTTATAACCAAACAAAAAATTGAGGGAATTGCATAGGAACACCACCACCTCTAAATCACACACACCAATTTGGAAACATATCACAATCATTCTTGGGAAGAATTTCTTTTCTCAGAGATTGAGTGTCTTTGGAACTCCTTGCCACAGAGAGCTATGGGGCAGTTCTTGTGTGTATTTCAAGCTGAAGTAGACGTATTCATGATCAGGAGGGTAATCAAGGATTACGGGGAAAATGCAGGAAAGTGGAAGTGAGCAATGTAGGATCAGCCATAATTCTATTGAATGGTGGAGCAGGCTTTAATGGCTGAATGGCCTACTTGTGTTCTTATTTCTTTGGTCTTATGGGAACAATCTATGCCATTATTGTAAGGAGTATCTTTACAACTGAAACTGCAGCAGTTCGAGGTGATGGCTCACTTCCACTTTTTGAGCAACTCCGCATGATAAACAACAGTGGCCAATGGTGCACATCTTTCAGGAAGGAAGACAAATTAAAGCGACAAAGTGTAAACCATGTGAAATCCGTTTAGCACAGGAAAAGCAGACCGGACTGGGTGATGAAGAGTCATAAAAACCAAAAAAGGCCCATTTTGCTCCATTGTGCACATAGGAGCTATTGCGGAAGCACTTTAAGTGGATATTAAACAAGTGATCAACTCCCTGAGTATAAGAATACGGAACAGGGGTCACCTCAAATTCAACTGTCAGAAACCTTTGGTGAATGCTTGAAATCTGCATCTTCTCCAATACTACTTTAGCACCTTCAGTATTGGAATCACTTATAATTCTGCCAATTATTTTCATTTTCTGTTTTCATTAAGTCATTTGAAAGCACACAGAAAAGTAGATTAAAATCAAACAAAACAAAATTCAATAGCTGACTTATCCATTTCTCAGCATCTGACAAATATGCATGCCAGATATTTTCCTCAGAATGGGATGATTCTATTTAGTGCTCTCTGAGGCAAGTGATTAGTACATTCGGTAGCACAACACCACCATTGACAAGACACAGGGTCCATATATCTGGGCTAGGAAGCTTAGGTTTATAAAGCTTTGGTAAAGATCTGTAGCTTGGATTGTGGGTGAGGTTGTTAACTTGCTCGCCGAGCTGGCTTGTTCTCGTTCAGACATTTCATCATCATGCCAGATGACATCATCAGTGGAGCCTCCAATGAAGCGATGTTCTCCACCCATAATGCTATCAACAAACATATAGAATTGGACCCCATATACAAACCCGTACAGATCAAAACCGAAAATGACACTAATCACCATAACAGACCAGACAGAATAAATTCCAAGCGGAGTAGAATAACATTGCTTCATCGGAGGCTCCACTGATGATGTCAACCTAGCACGGTGACGAAATGTCTGAACAAAAACAAGCCGGCTCGGCAAGCAAGTCAACAACCTCAGCTTAGTTTAATGTCCAGGGGAGGCAATGGCTTAGTGGTATTATCACTGGACCGTTAATCCAGAGACCCAGGTAATGTTCTGGCGACCCACATTTGAATCCTGCCACAACATGGCGGAATTTGAATTCAATTTTAAAAAACTCGAATTAAGGATCGAATGATGACTGTGAATCCATTGCCAATTGTCAGAAAATCCAATCTGGTTCACTAATGTCCTTTCAGGAAGGAAACTGCCATCCTTACCTGGTCTGGCCTATATATGACTCCAGACCCACAGCAATGTGGTTGACTCTTAACTGCCCTATGGGCAATAAATGCTGCCCTAGTCAGCGACACCCACGTGAACGAATAAAAAAAAAGTGAGGAACTAATACAAGGACACTGCTGCTTTGCCCAATTCAAGTTTAATTTTCTGAAGAAAGGTCTAGGCCCGAAACGTCAGTCTTCCTGCTCCTCTGATGCTACTTGCCCTGCTGTGTTCATCCAGCTCTACACCTTGTTATCACAAGTTTAGTGGCAGTGGCCAGAAGTGATTGCCACCAGCTGGTAAACATGCAATGTGCATTAAAGAGGGCCCTGTGGTGCAGTACTCAGTGTCTCTACGTTTGGACCAGAATACCTGGGTTCAAGCTCCACCTGTTCCAGAGGTGTTTCATAACATGTCTAAACAGGTTGGTTTAAAAAAAACTGCATTGCGCATTCAAAAGCAATTAAAAACAAATACAAAATAAATCAAACCAGATGTTAAAGTATATCTAACATTGACTCTTATTGCAAGCAGACAAAACTGAAACAAAAACACCACATGATCAGCTGCAAATGATACAAATTCAACAGGGAATTATCGATTATTGCTGTCCAGCCACACAAGTCTGAATCCTTTAAGCCGTGGCAATGCATATGGAGATTTGCTTAACCCAACGTTGCTACACATGTCTTCTGGCATCTTCCAATCCACCCACCATGCCTGCTCCCCCAGAACTCCACTGGAGTGGATTAGCATTGGGGCAAGAAAGACGACCCAATACCACTCTTTTTTATGGCAGCAGCTGTTATATTTGGGCAGAATGTAAAAGGTGGAGCCTTTTTATTAATGCAAGAGGGCAGGTGCTGGAGCACATCAGTGCAATAGGTAAGAAAGATGGTTGGGCTGGCATTTGCGTGTTGCTGGTGAGCTGGGGAGGACAACAGTTGGGTTGGGGGAGTAGTCAGCTGGTTTAGATGGTCAGGCACAGACAGGGCAGTCAGATTCAGAGGACGGTAGAGGCTCATGATTGATTATTTCGTTGTCATCCAGGTTGTCAATAATATTTGATGGATAACTATCTAAGTATGATGAGTCTCTGACTCTAGGGTACGTGGAGTACTCCTTGTCCCAATTCTACTCAGGTCCCCCGCCCACGTTTTCTCAGCTATAATCGATGATGTCATCAGTGCTGTTTCCTGCTCTTGTCCAGAACTGGAAAAGTTCATCAAATTTTGCTTCCCATTTCCATCCATCTTTCATCTGGTTCAACTCTGACACATCTTCCTTTCCCTTCCTTGACTTCACCATTTCATAAGAACATAAGAAATAGGAGCAGGAGTAGGCCATCTGGCCCATTGAGCCTGCCCCACCAGTCAATAAGATCACGGCTGATCTTTTTGTGGACTCAGCTCCACTTACCCACCTGCTCACCATAACCCTTAATTCCTTTACTCTTCAAAAATCTATCTTTGCCTTAAAAACATTCAAACAAGGTAGCTTCGACTGCTTCACTGGGCAGAGACTTCCACAGATTCACAACCCTTTGAGTGAAGAAGTTCCTCTTCAACTCAGCCCTAAATCTGCTCCCCTTATTTTGAGGCTATGCCCACTAGTTTTAGTTTCATCCCACCAGTGGATTCAACATCTTTTCTTCTAACTTATCCATGCCCTTCGTAACTTTATATGTTTCTATGAGATCCCCCCTGGGGATTTCTGGGGATAGTCTGTCAACCCATATTCACTACAAACCCAGTGACTCCCAGTTATCCCGACACTTCCACACAGCCTACTTTCTGCAAAGATTCCTTTCCACTTTCTCTGACTCCACTGCATCTGTTCCAATGTCACCTTCAGCAGGGAGCTTCTCCTTTATCCACAACCGAGATTCCATTCCCCCCCTGCCACAGTCAACAGGGCCCTTAACAGGGTCTGACATAACTCTCACATTTCTGACCTCATACTCATCCCTCCCTCCCATGACAATGATAGGGGTCTCCAAATGCTCAGTTTTCACCTATCCAGTCTCCACATTCTTCTGCCATAACTTCACTTCCAACAGGATACCACCAAATACATCTTATCCTCCCCTCCACGGTCAGCATTCTTCAGGAACATATCCTCCATCACTCTGAACACTTCCTCACTTGCCTATGGCACCTTCCCATGCAACTGCAGAAAGTATAACCTTGCCTCATTCACCTCCTCCCTCAACACCTTGTAAAGAGGGAAACTCGTGTCAGCAACTGGAGTCCAAGTTAACTATGAATATAACTCAAATAGTTGCCAGCTTGAACTGTAGTTTTTGAGCGGCCCTAGTTGAACAATAGTTTGGCCATTTTAGTACAGTGCATTATTTTGAAAACATTGAAGATTGAGTATTTGAATCAATTAAACAGTTTTTGTTCATGATTCAACACATCTTGCATCTCAGGTGCATATTTATACCTGGTTCACACACTTGTGATTAGGCACTCTAATATTACCCTATAATCGGTAAAATCCAAAATCCACAAACACGTTGATCCCAACCATTCTGGACTCAAGCAGTTTGTGTATTGTCAACGTGTTGGCAAATTTTCTAAAGCAAAGCCCCGTACAGCAATGAGATACTTGAGCATGTTTTAATAGCAGTGAATGAAGATAAATATTTTTGAGTGTGTGAAGTAATTTCCCTGCTCTTTTGCAAGGAGTGCCAAGGAATATTTTACATCCACTTGAGGGCAAATACAGCTACAGCTTGAAGTCTCATATGAAAGGCAGTAACTGAGCAAGCCGCAGCCACTCATTCGACACTGCGCTGATGTGTCTGTTTGAATCATGTTAAGTCTCTAAGGTGGAGCTTGAACTTATTATTCCTATCAACAGTACCATTAAAGAATTGAGTGACATTCTTCCACTTATCTTCCGGAATTTTGGCAGCCACTTACAAATATGTGGCAATCAGCATGGACACACTCAGACCGGTCCCAGAGTTTGCAGGCAGTACTGTAATAAATAACTTGGCCAAACACTGTAAAAGCATATCCTTTCTGCTGGTGAATCACTGACAGTGGTCCACAACACTGCTAACTGCAACAGGAAGCATTTGACAGGGAATCTTCCTGTAGCAGTTTACAATATAACCTTGAATCCAAGCATTTTCATCATGCTCCTGATTGAGCTCAATGAGCATTCATGAGAACAAAGAAAGGAAATGATACAGGAAAAGCATGATCATGCATTCCCATCTCTTCTTAGCCCAACTACTCAATAAGGACTGATATGTTGGCTATGAAAGGACGCATGCGGATGCTGTATGTATACCATCACTAGATTCTTGGTGCCTTTGATAGAAGAAGACAGGAAACCACCACGCTAGTGCAAACCAGTTAATGTTGATTGACTATTTACAGAAATGGACTTAAGCAGAACTCTATCAGAGCCTTACCCTCAGGTTCTAGTTACTTATGATTTGACACGATCTGTAATCACTCAGTAAACTATGTGCTCACACCTTATGATGCACCTTGGCCTGTGTCTTTTACTCTACTCAGTGGTTGAAGCAGTGACACCTGGTAGTCCAGTGCATGGCGTGGTCAAGGCCTTCCATGTGGTCCAGGGCTTGGGACGGAGTAAAGCTTTCTCAGTCACTACGAAATTCTTGTCAGCTGTCACATGATGCTGACAACAAACGGCTGCACTGGTTGCTAATGCGGGCACTTCTCAAGTTCCTGCTCTGTCGGGTCAAAGGCTTTTCCATCATTATTGCCACTGATTGGGCTCCTTAGTAAACAGTTGCCAATGCAATAGTCAGGTTTTCATACCACGAGCAGGCTCTGGGTACCTACCAAAGATAGTTGGAAACCATGCTTGCGCAAACTAGCAAAAATTCATTGTCTATTTGAAGAAACGTCATTCAGCAAAACTCCTGTCACATGCAATCTGACATCATCTATGTCACTGATGACTGCAGAGCTATTTAGCAAAATAGCTATTAACCCATTCTGTTATAGATGTTAACTAGGGAAGTCAGACCAGTAGCAACAGATTGGGTTTCAGCCAGTTGGCACACAATTTACACTGGCTGAAACTTCAATTCTGCTGTCCAAGAATACTTAGAATTAAATCAACATTCTATGTATGACCTTAACATTAAAACTAACTGAAGGCAAGTTTTTAAACAGTGTTCAGGTAGTCCAAGCAAAGTATCAATTTGATGTTATCTCTACATTGTGTCAGCCAAAGCAGAAGTGTTTGCACTTCACATCAGGTCAAAAGTTGTAGTACATGAATACATTTACAGTAATGATTTTTCTTAGCCCCTACATGGCAACTGCACAGTAAACCCAAGAGACATGACCAGAACTGATTCCAAAGCAATAAAAAGATAGGCGCAACTTGGTATCTAAACTTGCCAAATACACACACAAAAAGAAAACTGTATTCAGAGTATTACTCAACTGGTGGCAATTAAATCCAAGAAAAAATGCCTTGGTTTGAAGATTCTTGAAGATTTGGTGAACTAATAATAATCAGTTGACGCACTCCTATTTGATTCCAGACACTAATATAACTATGGGAGTAGAGAAAGGTCAAATCAGGGAAGCAAAGAAGGAAAAGAGCAAAACCACATCGCATCACATTAAACCATCCATTCCAGCTTCAGTTTTTGCTTGGAACTGTGTTAATTTGGTAGTGTGTTAATGCTTGCTAAAATGTTGCCAAGCAAAGCCAAGACTGAATAAATACACGAAATGGCTACTGACAAGTGTCAGAACTTCAACCAACTTTCACCCTGTGTACCTTTTCAGAAATCAGACACTTTGACACTCTTTTATGGTATGCCTCAAACCCGAAGCATTTGTGGTATTTCTGCAATCATGGAGCTTCCATCAGTCAATCTCATACATAAAAAGACTGAGCTGCTCGGTGAGGTGCTAGGGCAATCAGAATCCACAAGTGTCATATACACAGGAGTCAAGACCATAACAATTTACTTCAAGCAAGAGTTCACCGTGAATCTCACTCCACTATAAGTTCAAGTCTCATGCTGAATTGCAAGTAGATGAACAGGTGGCACTAGTGTGCTTCAGATTCACTTTTACGATTCAATTATTTATTTTGTGCAGAAACAAGACACTCAATAAGTGACTGATATATGTGCACTCTAGCCAATAATCGTTATTATCCAATACAATAAGCCTCTAACCCACTAGAAAATGATGATGATTTAGACTGAAGGATCGAAGACTCAAAACAACAAAATTGAGAGTCTGACCAAGTGTGTCAGGATGTCAGAACAAATTGCATCACTCAATATCCATGGATGCACAGCAGTACTTTCCTCCACTTTTACTCAAATTGGTCACAAAAATAGGTTTCTGCCAACAAAATAAACTGCATAGTCTATATCAATTAGGTCCAACTCCACAAGAAGAAATGCTTGCCATTTATCACTAAAGTGTTAGTTATCACGCTTTAAGTCAGTGCTTCCCAACCTTTTCTGACTGTGACCACATACTGAAGGTTGAAAATTGCTGCCATCCCAGAGTGAGAATAGGTATGGGGATGTAGAGCTCAGAGAGTGGCAGGAGGTGGGGGAGCGAAATAGAAGGATTTTTGAGAGTTATTAAACGTGGATGAAATAAGTGATTTCAGGCAAAATTGGAGGGAGGGGTTGTTACCAAGTTGGAAAGAGCACAAAGGGAGGAACACAGAGTCGGAGAGAGCACATGGTGGTGGTGGTGTTGGTGGAGGAGGGGATGCAACTGGAGAGCATGCAGAAGTGGAGCCACAAAGTTGGAGAGTTAGTAAACAGGGGGCCTGAGGGTAAAGCTGCAGAGCTTGAAGAGGGATAAAATTTGACAGCGTAAGGGGGGAGGTTTGTGTAAGGTTGAGTTTGGAACAAAGAAAGGCCTGGTACAGAGAGTTACAAATGGTGTTCATCACTGGGTTGTGTGTATTTTGAGGCATCAAGGGTTAATGCCCGAGTCATCTGTCAATTAAGACTGAGAATCCAAAGCATTGAGTCTGGTATGCAGATCCAGCTTTAAGAACTCAGCCAATGATAGTTGATGTTAAGAACAGCAGCAAAGTAAAATGTGACAAATTTCCAAGCCCTTCTTTCTCTCAGACCATCTGTGATGACTCGTGGAGTGTTGAGAGTATTTGCTTAGTAGAGTGTAAGCTTTGCGAGTGCAAGCCCAACCTAGCTGATGTGCGATGGTTAGTTGAGGGGGGAGCTTGGACAGTTTGCACCTTTTGTAAATAATCTTTGATTTTTTTTTGTAATGAACTAGTTCTTCATTTGTTAACTGAAGGAATATGGTTGACTTCTTTCAGAATCTAAACTGTACACAACCTAACAATAGGTGCATAACTGGCAATTACATCTTCCCCTTAAAGTTTGTCATGGCGAGTGATGGAAGGCAAGTAATCAATCCACTCCTCCTAACTGGGTTGTAGCAAGAGTTATGCATTACAACCAAGACAAGTTGCAATTTTTTAAACAAAGATTTATGAGCATACCTACTCATTCTTCACTTGTAACTGGTTCTCCTTTATATATTTAGATCTTTTATGAGAAAAGGTAAAAAAGAATGAAGGATTGAGGAGCAAATTGCACTATAAGAACACAAAAATTAACAAGAAAAAGGTATGTACACATTTCCTCAATAATGAAAGAAACTCTCCACATCACAAGCTTAGAACTATAAAAACAGAGTTAAGCATTCTTACTGAGCAACTACAGATATGAAATTGCAATCGGCATCCAACGTATTCAAACTGATGAACAGCTTCCTGCAAGATATAGGAAGTCCCACATTGGAGCAGAATCTCATTTGTTTAAAAGTATCTCAAGGTAGCCTTTCTTTTAAATCGTTGCCATTTATAAATTCACTCAAACTGGACAAACTTGTGGCGTGGGAGATTGTGCAGGAAATAAAACTACTAAATTAAGAGTTTTGAAGTTATTCCTTAGAAATATTTATGATAAAACAAGGTAAGTCGTTATTTTCCTGTGTACTGTTAAACTGAAAGGCTCCAACATATCTGCTGTTTACAGCTTTCTCAGCAAATGCAAAGGGATGTTAAGTCACAAATAGGCACTGACGATAGGAAATGTACAAGGTGTGGATGGACTGTCCGGGAAAATCTGTTTTGTAAGTATCACAAACAATTGGATTGGCATGTGATCAAAGGAAGAAATTTCCGTGCAATAAAAAAAATGTTTGTATAGTTGGTGTGATAGTGTAGTGGTTGTGTTGTTCAGAAAATACACTTTCAAATCCCACTTCACATGAAAATTCTGTTTTAAGAGAGGTCCAAATTAATAGCAGGTCGCAGCATCAGTGGCCACAAAGCTGCGTGTTTGTCATGAAAACCAAATGGTTCAATTGTATTCATCCGTTCTGTTTTTACCAGGTCTGCCCTCCGCACTAAAATCAAAAAACATCACATTACAGGGGCTCACCTACCAATTCATGAGACGCAGATATTTGAGATAATTGAGGGACGCCCTTGGTAACTTGATTTGACTACAAAGAAAATGAAGGCACTATGATACAGTAGATGTGAAAACGGTGTTTATCTTTCAACTTGTTTACAGATTTTGGATAGTGAAAGGCACTGAAAATGTTGGGAATTAGCTCTGAAAAAGTTCTACTCTTTTACTGTTTAGCATGCAGTCTTCAGATGAGTGTGATACAATTGACCAAGTTATCAGTGCAGTTAAACATATTTTGTTCTTTTGTGCTGCAGTGGAAAAATACCAGAATATCTCTATGTCCTATGTTGCTTTAGGTGTGCAAGCATGTGAACTCTTCTGGGTCATCAAGGGCACCCACAATTAACTGATTCGTTAGTTCAGTTAGGTACAATAACATCCACTTAAGCTTAGGTTCCCATGGTTATTTTTGCTGAATTTCCATATGCAAGTAAAGCTCATCATTGGGTTGGTTGGCCCTACCCTACTCTTTTCCATTCCATGTGCCTTGCACAGTGACAGCAATCACTTACCATTTGAACCCAACATAGCAGAAGCAATTAGTGATTGCACACTGCTCTTCTTCAATTGATACATGCTGTTAATTTTCATGATCCTCACCTCAAAATGCTGAAGCTCATTCACATTGTTTTGTTAGCTTCAGATTTTTGGCACCATTCACTTTGGAGCATACTGCGGTGGCAACTCAATCTATCCATGGTTTTCCAACATTGTTAACTTCATTTTTAAAACATTAAACCATCTGAGAAAAGATGGTTTAGCAGTCCAGTTTTATCCACGTTAAGCAGGTCTCTTGGTGCAGTCATTCAGGACATGGGCGATTCCATTCATAGTGTAATGACACATGTGCATAAGTTCGGTAATTTCAGAGTTACCGGTCCATAACTCTGGCTAATCCTGGGTATTCCTCTATTAAATTTTCTACTCTGCTCGTGGAATTGGCTGACAACTTTGCTGCAACTGGAGCTATAGGTTATACAAATTTGATTCATTGTGAATTCAATGCATGTAGCTCCACAAGAGTGCTCAACCTCGAATAGCCTTTCGAGAAGGTCTACTAAGTCACACAATTGACACATTACCACATTGTGGACAACATAAATGTTGGCTTCACCAATTATACCCATATCTTGAAGAAATTAAGTTAAAAGCTTTAAACAATGCAAAAAAAAATGCAGGTCGCAGACCTGTCACATCTTGGCCATTTTATTCTATTTGTCCTGGATCAATTTAATCAACTGCAACATTTCCCTAATTTTAAGGATAAAAAAATTGAAGACCTTAGCTATAATTCAATTGATGAGAAAACTCGAAGTCCTGATCTTTGCGCACTCAAGTGCACTTCACTGAAAAGTTTCAAAGTCTCTGATCTGCCTGCTCTCTGACATAATAATCCATTTGACAGACAGCTGTCTTGTGAAGCAGCTTAGTCAATCCAGTATGTTTCCAGCAAGAAAGTTACAGCTTTCAAAGTGAAAAGAAAAATCCAAACAGAAAAGCTTTTTATCATTTTCATTGGGTAATAAGGCAAAACAGAAAAAACAAGATTCATAGTTGAGTTGGACAGAAATAATTTTTTAGTTGTATTTTGCCTACCTTGGCACCTCTGTCAATCAGAGATTTCCTTTTCCTGCTTTCAGGTGAGCTTGAAATTTTGTCCCTTATACAAACCCTGACTGTTATTTTATCTTTGTGGTCTTGCTCCTCCTCTTATTCAAACATCACTGTCTGATTTATTTGAAAGCTAAATCTCAAGGGATGCAAGTGCTTCTATCTTAAAAAGCAGTTAAATCCATTTTTCCCAGTAATCCTCTAGTTCCACTTTAGCAACCAAGATTGTAGCTTCTGCTGTGGCTTTGAAGGGCTGCCTGTCCCCCACTGTGACCACCTCAGCAGTGAACTTTGCACATTAACTATTTTCTCCAGGATCCAGTTACAGGACTGTTTTTTTTTAAACCTTATTGACAGTCATCACTAAACTTAACAAAATTCACAAATATGGAGGTTTGAAATGGCACTAAGCTTTGTCATTGCATGTGAAAGACACTTTAAGGAACACTTTCAATCATTCCATGAGACTCATTCCTGACCTTAAACTTTACACTTTGATGAGGCTGCTTCCTGTTGCAACATGTTTCTTGGATAAATGAAACACTTTCATCTCTGCCTCAAATACAGCATGCTAATTTGTTCCAGCAACATTTCCTTTCTCTCGTTATTAGGATCACTGCATACAAGAATTAAAACATTTCCTGAAGTCAAAGAATGCAAAATTCACACATGGCAAGATGCTAGTAAGTTGACTAACGCTAACTTGCGTGTTGATTCTGTTCAACCTAACTTCACATAGCATGCATACACAATTTTAATTGTTTGATCACTTACAAATCACTACAAAATAATTTTTTTTTAAAAATGTTTGATTCTTTAACCCTTTGAGCATTATCTTCAATTGACAAAAAGTGGCTTGTATTTCAGATTAGTTGACTGCATCATAAACTTACAAAGTTAGACAACATTTTTCTTCCAACGCTAAAACACCAAAGGTTCATCATGATCCACCAATTGCAAGTTAGTCAGTGAGAAGAGTACCTAAAAGGCCTAAACATAAGTCATATCATCACACGCCATAAACACTCCCCTGACCCTAAATTCTGCCTGAGGCAATTATCCGTTCTAACTTGGAAGAATGTTATCCTTCCTTTATCTTTCCTTTCGATCACTTGTTTCATGAGATTATCAAAAGCCTCCAGTTCCACTGAATCTACAGTCAGATCAATTCTGAATCAAGTGTCTTTGTACAGCAGTGTTCACATAAAAGGAGACACTTCAATGACTAAACAAAAGGACAAGGCTAAAATGATGACAGTGAGAGAAATTAAATGCATAGAGAAAACATTCAAGTTTTCACGAGCGAGAGGCATTCTGAGATAAGTGGAAATTGAATTTTATGGGGCACAAACATAACATTTACACAAGTAGATGGCAATAATTGGGAGTCCGAGAAGAAAAAAGTCCTCGTTTCAGGGAAACAATTTGCACGGTAAGGCCTGTGACATGCACCAAGGTAAGATGAGTCAAGGCAATGAAAATATCTAAGAATGTGGACAAGAATTCAAGTCACAAGGATATAAGTAATGAGCAGAACTTGAAGTGCACTGTGTGGAAGAAAGACTTCAGAACTTATTTATGGGTGAAGAACCTAAACAACAGTGTTTTTGATGAATTGAAGCAAATGCAGTGTTGAAGCAGAAAGCCACTTACGAGAGCAAAGTGATGAAAAAATGGACTGGTGTTGTGGCATTGTGGACACATAGTGGCTGAAATGGAACATACTGGTATTGATCAATGAGCCAACCTGGCAGGAAAATCTTCAGTTCCACACTGAACACCATGCGAAGATTACACAGTTCCTATTTCAACTGAACTGCTAGTTAGAGATTTTAATGGAGTTCAGGCAAAAGAGGATAGCTTCTGACTTACCTACTTCAGTATCGCTTATCAGAACAGTAGAAGGTTAGTCAATGCTTGGAACCCAAGTCAACCAAGTCAAACTTTATCATTTGAAAAGTACAATGAACTCTATAATTAAAGGTTCCAATCTCTTTAACAATATAGTTGTATCTTTGGGTCCCAAGCTGTGATCAATTATACTAGAATTGCTGATATGTATCACTGTCAGTTGAGATTTTATTCAGGTCTCAATTCTTTGCCTTTGTGTACACGAAGGTCTCTGGTAATAATGGAAACATGTTTACATCAAGATGTAAAGTTAGATTATGACACTAACATTTTGACGCTGTGGACCTGATCAACACAAGATTCTAAAGAATTAATTCACCGGTTTTAAAATCTCCCCACCCCCGGCCTCATCCCATGTCCAACCCTCCCTCTCATCCCTGTCTCCTTGACCTGACACAACCTGTCCATCTTCTCTCCCACCTATCCGCTCCTCCCATCCCATCCCACTGACCAATCCCCACCACTCCCTACCTGCTCTCACCTATCACCATCCCACCTATGTTCCCCAACCCCAGCCCCAGACCCAGACCCCTCTCTATTTATTTCAGAGCTCCCTTCCCCCTTCCCATTTCTGAAGAAGGGTCCGTACCCAAAACGTCAACTTTCCTGCTCTTCTGATGCTGCCTGGCCTGCTGTGTTCTTCCAGCTCCATACTATGTTATCTCTGACTCCAGCATCTGCAGTTCTTGCTATCTCATAAGATTTCCAGAAATGCTCCTACCCATTAAAGGCATTTTGAAGCAATGTGCACATCTATAGATTTTTATATCACTTCAGTGTTGCATTTTGGCACATGTTTCCAAGCAAACTTAAATGAAATACAGTAGTACTTCAGATGCTAGCTCAATGGAGATCAACATGAGCCGAAGGTAATCTCTTTGAACTTATCTGATACCTTCATCCACATATGCCAACGTTTTATCTTCACCACTGTTTACAAGTGATGTTGCCAATTAGAAGAAAGGAGAATTATGGCCCAATGTGAGGTAAGTTGCCCTAATTATTGATCTCATTTCCCTGCACTCTCTAATTCCAGTTTTGAGTGAGCTGCTTGCTTCAGCAATTTCATTTTCTCTTTAAGCAAAGCACTTTCCAGTGATTAATTGGGATGCTGTGATAATGCTGGTGTTGGTGGTGGTCATGGAAGGGGAGACAAAGGTGAAAGGTGCCACTGTTTGCAATAAGTTATAACATTTATTTTCTCTTATTTGGATCTACTTCACATTTTATTTTTCACCCAAGGCCATATGGCAATTTTCATGCAAGCTGGTAGACATGCAACTGCTTCCCATCCCTCTGCTTTTGTTGCTTATTATCTGTCCACTCAGAGCTTCTCATTTAAAATAGGTGCAGCGGTAGACCATTCTGCCCCTTGGGCTTGCTCCTCATATTTCAGTAGAGGTCCAAAGAAATGGAATTCAGGCATATGAATGAGGGACCTTTTGCCAATTTGTATATTTCCTCTTGCCATCATTCCAGGATCAATGGCTGAATCAATGTCTATTTAAGAAAGATGTCAAACAAATATATAAAATATTTCCATATATAGCTCTGCACTTCCAGATTTAATTATGATATAACTGCACTTTAGGAGCACCATGAACTGCAGTACAAAAATCAAAATATTTGTGTATGTTGGCAATACGAAATAAACCCATTGGAAACACTCAACAGATCAGGCAATACCTGTGGAAAGAAGCAGAGATAATTTTTCAGGTCAAGATGACTTTTCATCAGTGTTGACAAAAAATAAAAATAAATTGCCTAGACAGGTTAGACGCAGGAAGGATGTTCCTGATGACCAAAGGGTCCGGGGGGTCACAGTTTAAAGATATGGGGTAAATGTTTTAGGACTGAGAAAAAGAGAAGTTTCTTCACATAGAGAGTGGTCAGCCTGTGAAATTCACTACCTCAGCAAGTGTTTGAGGCCATCACATTGTGTTTTTTTCCCAAGAAAATTGCAGATATAATTCATGGCTAACAGGATGAAGAGATATGGAGGTGGGGGGACAAGGGCAGAATTACAGTATTGAGTTCAATGATTAGCCATGATCATATTGAATGGTGGAGCAGGCTCAAGGGATCAAATGGTCAACCGCTGCTCTGATCTTCTAATCACTGGCCAGAAACTCAAATGGAATTGCTACATGGATAATCCGGCTACAGGAACAGGTCAGAGCTGGGAATTCTTCAGAGATTAGTACATTGAGGTTATCCACTTTGGTAGGCAAAACGAAAACAGAGTTTTTATTTAATGGAGAAGAGCTAGGAAGTGTTGAACTTTAAAGGTACTTGGGTATTGTTTTCCATGAGTCAATGTTAATATGCTGCTACAGCAAGCAATTGAAAAAATAAATACTACGTTAGTCTTTATTGCAAATCATTTTGAGTACAGAAGAAAATTTGCCTTAAGCACAGCAGCATGTCCCATAACTCTTTACAGAATCAATTTAAAGCAGAAGTTGACAATACCTTTAAAGAGGCATTGGGACAGATGACCAAAAACTGAGTCAAAGGATTGTCTTAGAGGAACTTAAGGAATGACTTAGAGAATTTAAGAATTGTCTTAGAGGACCAAAGCAAGATAGAAAGGTGAGCAAGTGCTAGGACAGTTTTCCAAAATCTCTCTTAGGCAACTGAAAGTAGAGCTACCAATACTGCAGTAATTAAAACTGGGGATGCATAAGTAGCCATTATGGCAGGAATGCACATATCATGAAAGTTTGTTCAAATCTCAGCAATATAAATTGACTTCAGTTCTAGCATTTATTGGCAGGACCTAAACTGAACATAGAACATTACAGCGCAGTACAGGCCCTTCGGCCCTCGATGTTGCGCCGACCTGTGAAACCAATCTGAAGCCCATCTAACCTAAACTATTCCATT
>NC_063341.1:23813013-23985329 GCF_021869965.1 Rhincodon typus | reverse complement strand
GCACTATCCACAACTCCACCGACTTTGGTGTCATCCGCAAATTTACTAACGCATCCTTCTACGCCCTCATCCAGGTCATTTATAAAAATGACAAACAGCAGTGGCCCCAAAACAGATCCTTGAGGTACACCACTAGTAACTGAGTTGCAGAATCACTGAAAATAGAAAATAAAAAGCAACATTCAACAGAAAGCAAATCTTCCCCTCTCAGCAGTTCATAAAATAAGATTTATTATCCCTGGATAGCTGATCCACTCCTCAACTGCAGCTCACTATCCCAAAATCATTACAAGAGAACAAGATAGATGCCAGTTAAAAAAATTCTAGAATACAATAATCAAACAAGAACACAAATAGTTGATTTTGAAAATCAAACAAACGTAGACTATATTGGAAATACTCAGTACATCGAGATAGAACAGTAGAGTTTCCAATTTAGTGTTCGCAAACGAAACATAAATTGATCTGTTCTCCATGTAGTTCCATGCCAAGATAGAAGCCGCATAGCTTATGCTGCAAAAGTAAAATGCAGCATTGACAGCAGTTTCCCCCCCAAGTACTTCAAAAGGTTACAGATACAATTCAAGGCACACATGCCAATTAATAGATAGAAAACTTCAACTTTGCCAAAAAGCAACATGCAGCTTTTTCGATCATAATCAATCAATCAATCTCATTTTGGACTGTGAAATTGGTCATGCAAGGGGGAGACAACAGCCAATTTCTGCTAAGGCAGGAATGTTTGTCCAGTATTTTGATACTGACAGCAACAGAAGTCAAAGCCAACAAATAGGCTTCAAGGCCTTGCAGACATGAATGCTAAGTCACCGCCCTACTCCAGAACAAAGCAAAAGTTTTACATGCACAAGTGTCCTGTCCTCCCCTGCCCATCATCTTTTCACCCAAAGCCTGAAAATGTGAGTTCCTGCAAGTTCTCATATCAGTTGACAAGTAAAAGCTGATCCTTGATTTGCTTATTTTAAATCAACAGCTTGCAAGTTGTAAAGTTTTGAGTCCCTTCAGACTGATAAAGTTCTGCAACCCAACACTAATTTTATGCATACTCATCATGGACCTTTGCAGATCATGTCCTGTTACCTCAATTCAAGGAATATGCTGTAAGCTTAATCTTTCAATGAAGTGATAATTGATGTTAGCATTATTTGATCATATTAACTGCAAACACTACGGCAGGATATTGTATTTAATCAGCGTTAAGGTAACAATAATTAAGCAGCAAATATTAAATCAGGACAAGGACCAAACCCTGTTCCAGGTCATACAGCAGCACAGTTGGCAAGCACCAACAGTTCTCACTTCTTTGCCCCTTTTCTCAGTGCCATGACCTCTGTCCGAGTTCTTCTCCTCCAACTGTTCCACTCAACTCTCCGAAACCCTGCACGCTTTTCTCATGGGTGGATCTGGATATTTAGTTGACAAAACTTTTTTTAATTCTGAAGATATTTTTCAATGTCAAATACTCTTAAAATGTTTAGTTCTTGGTTTAAACATGGGATTAAAAACTGCATATTCAATGCCATTGGCTTCTTGAATTGTCACAAGTTCTGCCCTTGATCAATCAGACCTTGGCTTTATTATTTCCTTAACTTACCCTCAGTTGTTCTCCCTCTTCAGTTGCATCCTATTGAGAAATATTCCATCTCTGGCCTTTGAAGTTAACTTAAACAAACCAATGAATGTGCGTCTGTCCCATCATTTTTTAATGGCCAAAACTGTTCATAAATCCTGTTAATGAATAATGTATCCAATGGTACCTTTCCAGTCTGAAACTCAATTCCAGATAGAATTTATTTTTGACCAGGTCCCAAAAATTTTAGGCTTGTGACATGCAGCACTGCAACAGTGAGAGACCTACTGGATCAACACTGGGAAGTCTGGCGGCTGAGCAGAAAAATGGTTGGGCTTCAAAATTTGACCATTTGCTTTCCTGTAATGCAGGCCCCTTACCCAGGGCTAGAGAATCTGAATTGTAGGCACTGGTAACTAGACCAGAACTTGGGAGAGAAAGGCTGATTACCATAGCTGCATGAGTGTGCGCGCACTGGTTAACTTTTGGGTAGCACTGGCAGAAAGGGTACAGATAATCTAAGAACTTCAAATAACTAAATGTCTTCAAACATACATGACAAATCCATTGGAGTTTCAAAGAACATTTATAATGGTGTTTATTGCTCAACTGTTGAGGATACACTTTTATTCTGAATCACTGAATTTGTGCATTAGCCTACATTTTCATATTAATAGATTTGAAAATGTGCATTTTTGTATCTTTAACACTCGTTTTGGCATGGTATGTGTCTCAGGTATGTATTCATATCCACTCAAAAGCTCATAGCAAGGCATTATAACATCATTCAAGACGTCATAAAATTCCAAATCCTTTCATATCTTGGTCCAAAGCAGTCTGAATGGAAGTACTCACAATATGATGGCTGACCAGGTTACTTGTTCTGAGTCCTTATTTGGTTATTTAACGATGCAGTTGCTAACTCAACTATCTAATAGTCCACATTCACACACTGATGAACTCATCAATTTCAGCATTAGGCATGCTTAAATGAAAATCCCAAAAACACTTTTTTAGCATGTTTATTAGTTTCAAGTAACTACCAGTTAGTGTCTCAATATTGATGAAGCAGTGCTCCTATTAGGGCTAGATTCAGCTGTTCACATCACAAAAACATGTCATGTACACTCTGCTTATAGGCAGGTCCTTAGCTCATTGTCTGCTGATGCTTTATTGAAGCCCCCTCCCAGCTGTTTTTGTCAGTGCGGACTTGCTGTTGCCCAACCATTTCTTCACTACAGGTCCAGGTTCATAACCATTGGACTTGCTGCTCAGCATGCCTGGATACCCTTACTTGAAAGGGAGCTCAACGAAGAAAGATTCCCGGTCTTCGACAAGAACAATGAGCTGCTCGATGATTACATATGTGATGGGGTTTGTCCTCAATGCTCATTGTTCGCATAGGTATCGGCTGCCCAAGACAAACAAAAGTGATGTCCCTTTACATCCCCCCTTAGCTACGACCAATTCTTCACAATTTGAACTGGCCAAATGGTTGGGTGAAATACTGCAAACTGTTTTGAGCGAGGTTTTCACACTGATGATGAAAGGTGACTTCATGTTTGTGAAGACCGCACAAGACTTGTATATTGATAGTAATGCAGTATTCATGTGTTTATTTAACATTACTAGCCTATTCGCCAAGTTGGCCTAATGGCAATTGAGTAATCACTGACAGTTGTTGCAAAAGCACATCAGGTTCACAAATGACCTTTAGGGAAGGAAATCAGCTTAATTACTTGGTTTAGTCTACATGTGACCCTAGACGTACAGCAAGGTGGTTGACTCTTAACTGCCATTTGGGCAATTCGAGATGGGTAATAAATTCTGGTCTAGACAGGAATGCCCACATCCCATGAACAAATATATTAAAAAAAAGACTTTGCAGACTAGAAGTTTAACCACTGTAACTGTTTGTGTGTAAGCACCTTGCTCTCTCTTTTCAGCAAACCAACCAGGTCTCTTGTTTTAAACTTTGCTAGTCATATCACCCAGTCCTCCAAGGAAAACTTCAGAACTGGTCAATGACCATTTTCATCCTACAATTTTATAAACTTCACAGTCTAACAGATGGAGGTGTAAAACTACTTGGGCCTGTTGTCAAGATGGATGTGAAAAGTTAATTTCAATGTAACTGTACATCATATTTTGATTTAATATATATTGAGTACTGAAAAAAAGATAGTTTGTCAAAGTTTTTTGCCTTATGATCATCAGGAAAATTTGTATGAAATACCGAAGTAAAGGAAAACAACATCTACAGGGGAATAAGTGGAGCCGGTTGTTTGGGTGGCAAGTGGACTCTTGATAGACATGCCATGATAGATGTTCCATCAGTTAATGACGAGTGACAGAGAACAGATAAGTTTTTGTTTAAATTTTAAACCAGGCAGGTTGACTGTAATTGGTCAAAGCATTACCCTGATAAATGAATCAGAGAATAGATGTCACTAATTGTGTTGAGTTCAAACAAGTACAGACAGGTGTGCCACACTGCATGCCAAAGTGACGATCCTAAATTAGTCATTAGCATCAATTCTTTGCACACTGGGGACTGTTTAGAAAATATTGTCCAATCGCAGAATCCCATCTGACATTCAACACAGTGTTGAGAGTTTTGCAAGTGCGGGCTGTAAGGTACAATCAGTAGCTTGCTTGCTGTCAACAGAAGAAATATGCTGTTTGAAAGGATCTGCCAGTCTTTGGAACGTACTGCTGATATTGGACGGTGGAAAATGTAACCCCATGATGTAAATAGGGAAGGAGAGAAAAATCAGACAGACAGTTAGCCTAACATAATTTGTGGTAAAAGCATTAACAGGATCAAAGGTAGCAGGGGCTCATAAAAGGCAAATAATGCTTAACAGATCTATTGGAGTTTTTTGTGGATGGAACTAGTAGAATAGATAAGAGATAACTGGTGGATGTGGTGTATTTGGACTTTCAAAAGGATTTTGACAAGGTCCCTCAAAGAGGCTAGTAGACAAAGATAAAGTGCATGGGATAGGAGTGATATATTGGCATGGATCGAGAACTGGTCAACAGAAGCAGAGAATGGGGAAAAAAAATAGTCTTTTTCCAAGTGGCAAGCAGTGACTCATGGGGTTCTGCAGGCATCAGCTTAGGCCCCAGCTCTCCTTAATATCTATGTGTGTGAATGACATGGATGAGAGAATTAAATGCAACATTTCTAAGTGTGCAGATGACACAAACTTGGGCAAGATTAAGAATTGTGGGGAGGCTATAAGGAGGCTTCGAAATGATTTCAATAAGTTGAATGAGTCATCAAACTCATAGCAGATGCACTGCAATGTGGCTCAATGTGAACATATACACATTGGTTTGAAAAACAGGGAGGAACAGTACTATTTAAATGGTGATACATCGGAAAGTGTAGACATACAATGGGATCTAGTTGTTCATCAATCATAGAATAGAATCATAGAATCCCGACAGTGTGGAAACAGGCCCTTCAGCCCAACAAGTCCACACCGACCCTCACCGCATCCCACCCAGACCCATCCCCCTATAACCCACCTAATCTACACATCCCTGAACACTACGGGCAATTTAGCATGGCCAATCCACCTAACCTGCACATCTTTGGATTGTGGGAGGAAACCGGAGCACCTGGAGGAAACCCACGCAGACACGGGGAGAACGTGCAAACTCCACACAGACAGGCGCCCGAGGCTGGAATCGAACCCAGGACCCTGGCGCTGTGAGGCAGCAGTGTTAATCACTGTGCCACCGTGCCGCCCCATGCTGCGTTCAGTCAATGTAAGTAGCCAGACAGGTGCAGCAAGGCATATATTGAACTTCATTGCAACAGTAATGGAGTCCAGAAGTAGGGATGTCTTAATGCAGTTAAGTGGTGAGCACTTGGTGAGCACTTTTAGTCTCACTACCAAAGGGAGAATATATTTGTCATAGAGGGAACACAGCAGAAGCTCACTCGGCTGATACAGGAAATGGCAGGATTGTTCCACAAGGACAGAATAGTTTGACTGGGCCTGGATTCATTAGAAATGAGAAAGATGACAGAGGATCGAATAGAAATGTGTAAAATTTAATAGGTCTGGAAAGATTGAGGGATATTTGCCCTGGTTAGGGAGTGCAGAATGACGGGACACAGTTTCAGGATATAGGGTACATCATTTCATGAGTAACTTAGAAATCCTTACCCTTACAAAGCCAATCTCCATGACAATGTGAATTACATGGTCCTCACATCCGAGTGGAAACATAGATCAGCTATCCTCAAGGCCCAGTTGTATTTTGGAACCAAATGCACAGTTTGATGTTCAACTGTTTACAAACCAACATTCTGGCCAAAATTTATCCTTCAACATAACACAATGCCATGCAACAGATGATCTGACTATTTATGTCACTCTCTGTAAGGCTTCACTACGCTCTTATTGGCTGGAGTGTTAGCTTATATAATGGTGATGTCACAAGCAACTCATTGATAATAAAACATTTCTGGATCTGCCAAAGACTGAAAATCACGAGGTAAATGCAAGCTCTTTCTGCTAATTTTTCAAAGTTTTGTACATTTCAATACAAGCAGAGCACGAATGCTTGGCTCATGACACTATATGACTACAGATCCACAAATTTTCATGTTGCTTTTAAAAGTTAAAATTAAAAAATATTATACACTGGTCTTGGAACATTATAATTTTTTTCACTATTACTTAATATTTTCTTCTGTTTCTTCTATCCTACAAGTCAAAATTGGTTACAAGTACCAAAAATCTGAGAATTTAAAATTTAAATTAACGTTTAACATAAAGAATGCTCTAAATCAATTATAATTGAAGTGAAACATAGGGCATAGAACAGTACAGCACACAGACAGGCCCTTCAGCCCATCATATTTGCATCAGCCATGATGCCATTCTGAACTAATCCCAAGTGCCTGCACATGATCTGTATCACTCTATTCCCCGCTTTTTCATGTGTCTGTCTAAATGCCTCTTAAACATGACTATTGTATCCTCTTCGACCACTTCCCCTGGCAGCATGTTGCAAGCATCTACCAGCCTACATGAAAAAACTTACCTCCATAAGACCAGAAGATATAAGGGCAAAATTAAAACATTTGGGCCATCAAGTCTGTTTCGCCATTCAATCATGGCTGATATGTTTCTCTTGCCTTTTCCCCATAACCTTTGACCCCCTTACTAATCAAGAACCTGTTTCTGTCTGAAATAAACAGAATAACTTGGCCTTTGCCGCCTTCTGCAGCAATGATTTCCACAGATTCACCACTTTGCTTGAAGTTTCTAAATTCCTCATCTCAGCTTTAAACAGTTGTCCCTTCACTCTGAAGCTGTGCCCTCGGGGATCTTTTGCACCCTCTACAATGCCTCCACATCCTTCCTATAGTGTGGTGACCAGAACTGCACATAATACTCCAAATGTGGCCTAACTAAAGTTTTATACAGCTGCAACATGACTTGCCAATTGTTATACACCATGCCCCTGGCCAATGAAAGCAAGCATACCATACACCTTCTTTACCACCTTATCCACTGTGCTATCACTTTCAGGGAACTATGGACTTGGAGCCCAAGATCCCTCTGTAATTCAATGCTCCTAAGGGTCCTGCCATTTACTGCATACTTTCCTCTTGCTTTTGACCTCCCAAAAATGCATCACCACATACTTTTCCAGATTAAACTCCATCTGTCATTTCTCCACCCACCTTTCCAATTGATCTATACCTTGATGTATCCTTTGACAACCTTCCTCACTATCCAGAACTCCACCAATTTCCGTGGACTGTGACAATTCTTTTAAAAAGAATCATTGCATGCAATGTGAGAAATCATTGCCCTTCAGAGCCTATAATTCACTTTGATACTTTAATAGAAGGAATGAATCTGTTATTGCTTAAAACTACCAAATATTGATCACATGATGTCTGCTGAAATCAACAATGGTAGGAAGCAAGATCCATAATACATTGAAAAGAATACACTAACAGCTGAAAAACAAACACACATTAACAATGAAGAGAGGCGGGAGATGGCATTAAGTGATATAATAAAACAATTTGAATGGTCTTCATTTATGCTATAGGCCTCTTGATTGGCATGTGGTCACAATGTGGTCATATAGTTAGCTGGCTTCCATGGAGTGCGACACCAAAAGCATCAACAGACTCGGCGATTTTTTTTCAACTAAGGGAGAAAGGAGGAAAATCTGCTTTCTCTCAACAATGAAAACTTAGTTCATTTATTTAAGTAGTCTAACGATTCAATTAACTGCCTGGGGACCGAAAAATGCTGCTTCACTTGGAGCAGGAATTAAATTGCATCCAAGCCTAAATCAAGCTGTGTCAGACAGCATCTTGTCTGCAAAGGGACAAGGAATCGGGACACAAAGGTCACTTCCCTCCACACTGTACATCATTCACACCCTGAACAAAATATACCCTGTCATTGTGTTTTACTTAAGAAATGCTATTTTGTATTTTACATGATTTAAACTTTCTTCTATCACTTTGAACTTCTTTTATAAAAATAACAATCAAAACAACATGTATTGGCATAGTAATTTCCTACAGCTAATTCTTGAATCATAAAACAAGCTGTAACACCCTGTGATCCATATATGACCATGCAAACATAAGGCTGATACACAAGTTAAAATAGGCTGACATTTTACAATCCTGAATCAAAGCATATTTCAGTTATATTATCATCCAGAATGTGGCTACAAAATCTTGAAATTTACTTGTGCTTTTTTTTTTAATTATTCTCCTAGACCTTAATCAACTGCAGATTACCAGCCAGCACATGAACAGTTAATCCTGCAGTGGCGAGATGAGCAGGATTCAATGATGTTGAGTGTGCAGTCAGTGCTTCGACAAACTGCAGATGCCAGCTCAAAAAGGATCCAGCTGGTAACGAATCTCCGCACAAGAGAGATGACTTTGTTTTAATTTTCAAATTCTAAACCAAAATCCAAGAGAAGGACTCAGCTAACAATTACAAACTACTGTCTCTATCCTAGCTGTTTACATCACCTGAATTCTTCAATTCAAGTTTCTGTCTTGAAGTCCTTCTCATATACACACAAAGCAATTTTGCGAAGCATCAATTATTCTCTAATACAAAGCAAGCTGAACAGAGTTTGCAGTATGAGAATGGGATATTTTCAGACTACATTGGAGAAGTTCTTCAGTAACATTAGAAATCAAAATAAGCACCTATAATGAAACAGAATGCAGTCTCAGATACTCTGAGTAAGCTGGTTTCAGCCAGAACTCAAAGCTCTAAGTGGAGAGGAATAAGGCTGAGGTTGGTTTTCCTAATTACTTCCGAAGTTGCTGACATTTATGCCATGAGGGAAGAACAGGATTGGACAAGCTACGACGCGCGACAAAACATGCAAAAACAGTAAAGACAAACATGAAGAAAATGACCACTTGAGCAAAATAATGTGGACTGTTATGATCCCAGCTGATGGGACAACTGGACAAATCAGATCCGACAATAAATCCTGGCTTGTTAGTTAATGAGTTTAATCTTTCCCTTTAGTGGATTAGCATGGTGGTCAGTCACTGAAACATATTTATACAGACTGCAGATCTTATTTAAGAACAGAACATAAAATTAATACACAAAACAAATCATATATATACACATACTACAGGTAGAAAGACCTTTACTCAAACCTCAAAATAAAGTTTTAATCCATTT
The DNA here is from genome assembly GCF_021869965.1 of Rhincodon typus. Lineage (NCBI taxonomy): Eukaryota > Metazoa > Chordata > Chondrichthyes > Orectolobiformes > Rhincodontidae > Rhincodon > Rhincodon typus. Next base: position 23,976,026 of record NC_063341.1, on the reverse strand, counting down.
CCTAACACCATCCATGACAGAGGCTCAAGTCCAGAGAAATTATACTTCTATCGAGTCTACATTTCTACTTAACTTCTTTTTCAGTCCTTCCCAAGTCTGATTGCATGAACCTTTCACAACTCCAACAGCACAAATTGATCAATTGATTGGTTGATTTGATTTATTGTCACGTGCACTGAAGTACAGTGAAAAGCTTTGTACAGGCAGATCATAATAGCAAGGACATACAGATCATAGGGTGGGGAAAAAAAACTTGGTACAGATTTAGAATTTAAAAGTGTAGATTAATAAGAAATGCTAGAGTTAGATCTCGCAAGGAGTCGCCTGGTGTCGGCGCCATCTTGAATCAGGGATAAACCTGAAGAATTCTATTCAAAATTCTCCAGGTCTGGACAGATTAACAACTAGGAAAAAAACACTACTGCTGCAGTCACTGGTTTCCTCTGAACTGAACAGAAAAAAAGTCCCCCTCCTTTCTGAATTCAACTCTTGTTTTCTTCTCAACTGTAATTTAAACAAAACTGATGGCTGTGTCCTTTATCCTGCCTATCATGAACTCCAGAGTACATACATCTTATCTCATTAACACCACAGGGGTATATCAGGCACTTGACTACAGTCATAATTCTTGTTGGAACTGGTGTGTTTAGGTCAATGACCCAGAATTACTTTGACTTTTTAAAAACAACCTATGGTGCATTAGTCCACATCCATTTGCCTCTATTTAGAAATATCAACAAATTTAATGCATTTGTAATATATGTTTCATCACAGGACTCAACTATATTATTCATAACTTTTGTACCAAGTCATGCTGAATATTTGGTGAGCATCATCGCAATAACCAAATTGTCTCAATATACAGTGAAATACCAAGGGCTCTTGTGGCGCTGTGAACAAAGAACAAATAAAATTACAGCACAGGAACAGGCCCTTTGGCCCTCCAAGCCTGCGCCGATCCAGATCCTCTATCTAAACCTGTCGCCTATTTTCCAAGGATCTGTATCCCTCTGCTCCCTGCCCATTCATGTATCTGTCTAGATACTCTTAAATGACGCTATCGTGCCCGCCTCTACCACCTCCACTGGCAACGCGTTCCAGGCACCCACCACTCTCTGCGTAAAGAACTTTCCACGCATATCTCCCTTAAACTTTTCCCCTCTCATCTTGAAATCGTGACCCCTAGTAATGGAGTCCTCCACTCTGGGAAAAAGCTTCTTGCTATCCACCTTGTCTATACACATGATTTTATAGATCTCCATCAGGTCCCCCCTCAACCTCCGTCTTTCTAATGTAAATAATCCTAATCTACTCAACCTCTCTTCACAGCTAGCGCCCTCCATACCAGGCAACATTCTGGTGAACCTCCCCTGCACCCTCTCCAAAGCATCCACTCCTTTTGGTAGTGTGGCGACCAGAACTGTATGCAGTATTCCAAATGTGGTCAAACCAAAGTCCTATACAACTGTAACATGACCTGCCAACTCTTGTACTCAATACCCTGTCCGATGAATGAAAGCATGCCATATGCCTTCTTGACCACTCTATCCACCTGCGTTGCCGCCTTCAGGGTACAATGGACCTGAACACCCAGATCTCTCTGTGTATCAATTTTCCCCAGGGCTTTTCCATTTACCGTATAGTTCGCTCTTGAATTGGATCTTCCAAAATGCATTACCTCGCATTTGCCTGTATTGAACTCCATCTGCCATTTCTCTGCCCAACTCTCCAATCTATCCATATTCTGCCGCATTCTCTGACAGTCCCCTTCACTATCTGCTACTCCACCAATCTTAGTGTCATCTGCAAACTTGCTAATCAGACCATCTATACCTTCCTCCAGATCATTTATACACTGTGCTAATGCCTCTCCCTCTGGCCAGAAGGTTCTGGTTCAAATCCATTTACCCCAGAGGTATCATAATATGTCTGATCATATTGATTAAAATAGCTAGCATGATCACCTTGACTCATTGAGTCTCTACTAAATCAGAGGCTGTAGGTTCAAGTTCATTCTTAGACTTCAGTGCAATACCTCGAGTGGCACTACATCTTTGGATTGAGGAATGTTGCTTTATCTTGAGGCCAGGACCTGAAAACAAGAACTCACTTGTTTAGATGTGCAGCCTAGGTGGATTAGCTTTGGGAAATGCAGGATTGTCAGGATAGGGTAGGCGAGTGGGATGCTCTTCGGAGGATGTGTGGACTCAAAGGGCTGAATGGCCTGCTTCCACACCGCAAGAGTTCTATGACTCAAATAATACTAATTGGCCAGAGGGCAGTTGAGAATCACCCACATTGCTCTGGGTCTGGACTGGGTAAGGATGGCAAATTTCCTTCCCTAAAGGGCATTAGTGAAGCAGATGGGTTTTCCGACAATCTCTGGTTGTACCAAACTCCTTAGAATTGTGAAGGTCTTTCTCCTGATGGTACTTAAGAAAACCGGCACTCTGATATCCTCAGCCACTTGGCTCATTTTTAGGAATAAAATAAAGTGTTTCCATTTTCTGACTCTTCAAATTGGTCCAATTGCCCCAAATTGGCTCACCATTTTGTTTTCCCGCCTCCAGGAATTTTTCCCACCACTCAGGTCTAGTAGATGTTTGCAGCCCAAGTGCCCTTAATGAACACTCTCACGACAACTGCTCCCTCACTGGCTGTATGAACATTCCATTCCTCCCTGGATGATGCAACACAAGATCCCTCGTGACTGCTCTCTGTGACGACTTCGGTAGCTCCTGGGTGCATACTCTCTTCTTCACTTATCAGCACAACTGCCACTCTCGGCCTGCTCACAGGTGTGCACCTTCTTTCCTGGCATCAACCGTGGCCTGAATCCTCTCATAACTGCTTCCCTCAAATGTTGCCTCCTTTTGCTATTTCCGAAGTCATGACAACATTTTCTCCAGGCAAAAAAAAAAGTCATTTGCACAAGATTCATGGGCTGGATCCCACTTTCATCACCAGTTATGTCGGTGCTTCCTTTGGAACCAGGAATTATATACCAGGTAAATAATTGGTAAATCTGATCAGGAGCACTTTATTAATTGTGGAGATTGGAACCAGGTGGATCTTGTTAACAAGATCCTAATTGGGGCTGTTAACCTCAGCCAATCAGGAAGCCCTGGCTGACCAATATACACAGGGGGATTTAGAATCTTCTCTGATCTGGTTGGCTACAACCAGTGTACTGTGCACAAGTAAATAAATGGTGATTTGGTGAGATACTAGCTTCTGTGCAGTTATTTCAGTGGTGATGGGAGAAAACAATATGTGCCTGAAGAACATTTGCTTGCGACAGTCATTTTGGAATTGGGAGTATTTCTGGCGTCGTTCCTTTATTTGGGGAGCATAACTTGTTTGATCCTGCTGTCGAAAACTAGGACTAGTATTTGGAAAGAATGTGATATTTTATTACATTGGGGTAGATGAAAAGCAATGACTTCTGACTGCTTGCAGACCCACAGCACTTTCAGTTATAAGACGGTTAACTTTCCCGGAGGCACTGGATACGAAAACCTCCCAAGAGTTGACGGAGTTGGTTAAGGAATACTATGACTGCAATTCTCCTCTACTTCTAAGACGTTATCGGTTTTATTCGGCTGTTAGAGAACCAGGGGAATTGTATCGGGATTTTTGACAAGGTTAAGACAACTGGCAGAGGCATGCGATTTTGGGTTAACCCTGAACGAGATGTCGAGACACCATCTGGTATGTAGAATTAATGATGTAACCATGCAGAAGCGCCGACAAGCTGAAGCCCAAATAGACTTCAAACAGGTACTACACTGGCTTTGTCATGAGAAAGTGGAGCATGTGAGCTTGAGGGCATCCCAATGGAGATGGACACTGTCACCTGTCTGACTGAGCTTGGGGAACACCACTTGAGTGTAGGCAATCTCCAAGCCTCACACAGGACATATTCTGAGCAGAGGGACCCTAAGCCAGCCCTTGCAGAACCTCACAACAAAGCAGAGCCTCTGCCAAGTGGCTAAAAAAATTCTTCGGGACCTGGGCTGGCAAGCCATTGTAGTTGCTGCAGGTATGCAGACTCTAGACAGCAAAGGAGTTGTACAAGGCTTGACTCAAGTAGGAAAACTTGTAGGCTAGCACCCAGGAGAGTGCACATCCGGATAGTCCCCCTACATGTTGTAACAAGGAAATTGCTTAGTGACATCAAATTCAGGATCAATTAAAATTAACGTTTGGTTAAATGGTCATCCAGTTCCCATGGCGTTCAATACCGGCGCAGCTGTGTCTGTGGTTGCAGAACCTGTCTTTAACAAGATTTGCTTGGGACTCTAACCCTTAAGTTTGAGCAAGACCTCAGCCTGACTGGGCACATACACTAGGAAACTGCAGCAGATTAAGGGTGCGACTTCAGTTCTGGTCTCCTATGAGAAGCATGTGGTACAGTTACTACTGATGGTAGTAAGAAGCTCAGACCCAAGCCTATTGGGGTGGAATTGGTTAAAAATAATTTACCTAGATTGGCTCAACATTTTTCAATTAGAAAACGGCTGCCTCAATAAGGTCCGAGTGAAATACCCGGGAGTGGTCCGGGAATGGTGTGGGATTATCAAAGGGGCCAAAGCCATTTTACATATTGATTGGGAAGCAATTCCGTGATTTTGCAAGGCCCTCTGCTGCCGTTTGCCTTGCGAGCAAAAGTAGAGGTGGAAATCAGGAGGCTGGAGAGCAAAGCAATCATCAAACCAGTGCATTTTGCAGAATGGGCAGCATCAGTTGTACCGATTGTGGAAGTCTGACGGCTCAATTCGCCTTTGTGGGGGTTTTAAGCAAGCGGTAAACCACTTCTCACAGCTGGATAAATACCCAATTCCTCGTATGCAGGACATGTATGCAAAGTTGGCAGGAGGCTCGTCCTTTACGAAGCTAGACATGAGCTATGCTTACCTGCAATTGTAACTGGATGAGGAGTCCCAGAAGTACACCACAATTAAAACCCCTCCGTTTATACAAGACTGCCATTTGGGTTACCATCAGCCTGCGCCCTTTTCCAGTGGACCATGGAGAACATTTTACAAGGGCTACCCCAGGTTGCCATTTATTTGGAAGAAGTGGTAACACCTAGGAAGACCAGAAACGAGCACTTGGAGAACTTGGACATAATGCTTAAATGTTTCTCCCAGGCAGGCATACACCTTTAGAGAGAAATGTGTTTTCCATGTGTGTCAAGTGATCTACTTGGGTTACAGAGTCAACACAACCACGTTATACCCATTGGAAGATAAAGTGAGGGCGATCAAGGGAGCCCCGGCTCCCACTTCTGTACCGGAGCTGAGGTCTTTCCTTGGGTTAGTCAATTATAGTGAAAACCCATACGTAACCTGGCCTCCATCTTGGCACCCTTACACCTGCTACTGAAAAACTATCAGCCTTGAAAATAGTCGCATAGCCAAGTAGCCTTTAGGCAAGTGAGAAAACAGCTATCATCTAAGGTGTTAGTCCATTACAATCTGAAGCAAGGGGCGGTGCTGACATATAATGCCATCCTGTACAGTATCAGGGTAGTGTTGGCTCACTGGTGGCCCATGGAGAGGAAAGCCCAATAGTATATGCTTCCTGGACTTTGGCTGATGCCGAACACAAATATGACCAGATAGAGCAGGAACATTTGGCAGTCATCTTTGGTGGGAGTAAGTTCCACCATTAGCTTTACGGATGGGAATTTGTCATAGTAACAGACCACAAACCCATACTAGGGTTACTGAAGGAAGACAAGGCAGTGCCACTGATAGCCTCCAGGAGAATTTAGGGGTGGGCCCTTTACTCTCAGTGCGTACAAGTAGAAGTTGGAACACCATCCACAAAGCCAAATGACTAATGCAGAATGCCTTGAACTGCCTCCTACTGGCAGATGCAGATACACCACTGGTGGTGCCTCCCCTGGAAGAATCTGTTCTGGTTTTGAACTTCCTGGACACCCTTCTGGTCACAGCTGATAATATCTGACTGTGGACACAAAAACATCTTGTCCTGGCAAAACTAAAAGAGCCGGTGGTAATGGGTGAAACAGAAACACCATCCCAATCAGGATTGAAACCTTTCTGGACCCAACCAGAGCAAATCACTGTAGAGGATGGCATATTATTGCAGGGAGCAAGACTGATTGTCCTGGGTAATGGTAGCTGCTAGATACTGGCTGAACTCCACCAGGATCATCCGGGGCATCCAAGATGTAGATGCTGGCACAAAGCCATATCTGGTGGCCAGGTTTGGATGCTGACATTGCTCCACCAACGCAGAGTGCCAACAAGAATAAAAATTGCCACTAGTGGCAGCCCCACATTCGTGGGAATGGCTGGGTAAACCCTGGACTTGGTTACATGTCAACTATGCTGGTCCTTTCATGCTCAATGTTCCTGGTCATTGTGGATACCTACTCAAAGTGGTTGGACATGCATAAAGTCCATTTGGCAAACTCAGGGATGACAACTGAGAAGCTTTGAGCATCGTTCGCATTACATGGACTCCCGGCAGCATTAGTCACAGACAATGAGATGTTATTTACCAGCAGGGAATTTGAGTATTTCCTAAAGTCAAATTGCATTTGGCACATAAGGACCGCTCCATACATACCGTCTGGCGGAAAGAGCAGTTCAAACATTGGAGACCGGCTTAAAGAAGCAGCCCACAGCATCACAACACCAAACTCTCCCAGTTCTTGTTCGACTTATGGGACGAACCTCACGCAACAACGGGGATAGCTCCAGCAGAGGTGCTGATGGGGAGAAATCTCCACACCAGGTTACACCCGATATTCCCAGATCTGGGGCGGGGGTGGAGGAGGAGGGTGAAATGGCATCAGGAACGCCAAAGCCGACTACATGCCTCCTTCTAAGTGAGAGTGACAATTTAATTCAGGGGACAAAGTTTGGTGCTGGAACCATGGAAATGACCCTGTATGGGTATGAAGCGAGGTTTAACGCAAGGTCAGGTCCTGTGACTTACAAAGTTCAGGCAGCTGAGGCAGTCCTGAACAAACATGTGGATCACGTGAAAGCTGCTACCTCACAAACGGAGCAGGGGCAAAACATACCTGGCTCCCTAAAGCAGCCAGAAAGCCCAAGAGAAACCATACATTCTCCCCCTCCATCTCATGTTGAGGAAACCTCCAGAGTCCAAGGTGGGGGAGGGATGTAGTGATTGGAACCAGGTAGATCTCATTGGCCCAGGTTAACAACCTCAATCAAGGACCCTAGTCAATCAGGAAGCCCTGGCTGACCAATATAAACAGGGGATTTAGAACCTCCTCAGCTCAGGGCACTGACTCCAAGCTGGCTGGCCACAGCCAGTGTACTGTGCACAAGTAAATAAAAGGTGACTTGGTAGCGGGATACTAGCCTCTGTGCAGTTATTTCATTAATAATGCTTACCCCTCCACAGATGGGTCGAGACTGGACCCAAGCTCTATCCCTCCAAGTCACCTTATTAGTTCTGTTAAAGGGGCAGCACCCCCAACCACATACATAACACACTTTCCCCTTTAGTTATTGGCAAACTGAAGGCATTTATTAATGATAACTAGTCATTAGTACACAGTCAAATCAGCAACTTGTTGTCAGTCAAAGATCCAATAACACACATACCTCCAGCTCATCTACAAACAAGGCTTCCATTACTTATTGAACAAGGAGCTGTGTAAACAGTATTTCCAATGAATGTCAGGTTAGTTGCTTTTAAAAGTAGCACATGGTGCAACAATTATTGGCTTTTGAAAACAGTTCTTTACTTTTGGTCCACTATCAAAAATTCAGAAAAAAATAAACAAGCTTTAAAATAGGTTGAATGGGATAGATGGAGTATAACCTTGGAAGAGGTGAAGTTATTCACTTTGGCAGGAGAATGATTGCAGAATTTAGAAGTGCAGAGGTATTTTAAGATTCTGGCGCATGAATCACAAAAAGTTCATATGCTGACTCAGCACAGAATTGTATGTCCTTTATTATGAAAGAGATAGAACATAAAACTAAAGTTGTGCTTCAGTTATACAGGAAATAATGAGGCCATATCTTGAAAACTGCATGCTTGAATGCAGTTTTGCTTTCATTACTTCAGGAAGATAAAATCGAAACTGAGGCAGTTCGGATGAGGTTAACCAAACTGATATCTGCAACGATTCTTAGGAAGATAGGTTGAACAGGCTCCATTGAGTTTAGAAGAATAAGGGGTGAGCTGATTGAAGTATATATGATCTCAAATTATCTTGGTAAGATTGATATGGAAAGGATATTTTCCCCTTTAGGTCAATCCAGAACCAGGTGACACCGTGTTAACATTTAGGAGTTGCCCTTTTTACAACAGATGAGAATGTTTTTCTTGCAGAGGGTTGAGAGACTTTGGAACTCTTGGCATCAGAATATGGAGGTGGTATAGGGTCATTCAACATTTTTCAGGCAGAGGCGGATAGGTGGTTGTGAGGCAGGGGAATCAAGAGTTGTTTGGAAATGTGGAATTCAAAACAAACAGATCAGCCATGATCTTCGTGCATAGCAGAACAGGCTCCAAAAGCTGAAATGTTTACTTGTGCCCTGATTGCGTATGTTCATATTTTCTCTCTTTTCGGAAGTTGAGAATTTATGCTACCTGTGCTAATTATAAGATTCAAGTGATTTCTTCAATCATGACACACCATAGCAAATCACATGCCCTAATCAACAGCTCTTAGTTTTTTAAATATTTTCTAACCAACCTGTTCAGAGATGTTAAACACTTCTACAGCAGGTGGAACTTGAACCTGGCTTTTGACTCAGCAGTAGGAACACTGCCACTGTGTCACAAAACTCCTTCGACAGCTCTTCTTAGAGACTTGTTTTAACCTGCAACAGCTTGGCTCGTTTCCTTCCTGTTTGAGTCTAAATCAGGAGGCTATGTATTCAAGCTGCAATTCAGCACTTGTATATATTATCCATGTTATGGAAGTACCAACCCGTCAGCAAAATGTTAAACCAGTGACCTGTTTGTAACTTCAGGTGAATATAAACGATTCTACACTAATTATTCTCAATGCATGCTGCAATTTTCTCCAAAATTCACTCCTCAGCCATCGTGAGCATAACCTATAATCTGGTCATTTATGTAATGCTTACTTACAAAATATAAACAACTGCACTTCAAAAATTAATCATTGACTGAAGCAATTAGAACAGAGGTAGGATACGAAAATGCAAAATAAACATAAATTCTTCACTTTGTTTAAACACAATTCCAACCACATCACCAGTTCCTAAAATCAGAGATTTCTCAATTCTAGCGTCGCCATTGGGATGGAATTATGTCACGTCTCAAAGCTTACTCACAAGGAATGAATACTACAGGGATCTAATTAAACACTTCTGTTTCCCAGGCTGTGGTCCCAAAACCTGGCAACATGGTGTGTTTTTATTTTTTTTTATTTCATTCATAGGATGCGGGTGTTGTTGGCAAGGCCAGCATTTACAGCCCATCCTTTGTTGTTCTTGTAAAAAGTCTTGAACCAAATTCTTACATACAACAAATGACTTATGAGGCCATTTCAGAGGCCAGATTGGAATCATGCATGCCTCCCCTTTTCCTGCACATATGCAAGGTCTCATAACACATGCTGCACCTTACAGCGTCTACCTATGTGGGCTGCTTCAAAACTGCCAACCATTCCAAATCGTTCATAGTTAAACATGCATCAGTTATAGCCAACAACTGAGGAAATCTTCACACCAACCATGTAAAATACAAAATCCTGCAGTGAAAACTCAGTTATGCAGCTCCACACACCTACTAACACACAAAAACAAAACTTCTGAAGTAAAAGAAAAGCATTTTTACAAAGACTGCACAGAGATGTGAACAGCAATGCTACCTAGGCAGCTGAGTTACTACACAATCCACAACACAGAAATGGTTTAGACTGAGTTTAAGACTATTGAGGTAATAGTAGCTCCATATAACTATTTGGGATGGCAAAAAGAGGGAAAGGATCACAACTTGTGATTGTCTAAGTTACCCCCCACTGCTAAGTAAAAATAAGGGTTTTGTTCAAAGATGTGATTGGCTGTAACATCCATTCATTGTGCCCAGAAAACAAAATGACATCCCATTTAGGTCTGTTCAGACTTGCATAACTTTTTCTGTGGGATCAGAGGCTTTGCCTCTGGTGGAGAAGGTGGAATAAGAGAATTCTAACAGCAAGCACACAATTGCGTTTCACATTTGCTGTTCTTCCATACTCAGACTGATTTATTCTTGAGCAACTGTATGATATCGCAGCTTTAAGTCACTGTGAAATCAAAGGACAGATGCAGATTATGAGTTGCAATTGAACACGTGTCTGAAGATTTACATTTGTCATAGACTTACTAATAAAATCCTCACTCATTAACAAAATTGAATATAACCTAGCTTGATTTACTAAGCAGCAAACTGAAAATTTACATGAACGAAATACTAAATAAACTACAGGAGTTAATGTGGAGTTACCCAAAATAAGTCTCGAAAAATATGTCCCAGTTTGGAGCAAACAAAAACCACATTCATCCAAAAATCAGGTCTATGCTTGCCACTACAGACTAACTCAATTACATCATCTAAATAAGAAGCACTTGGGTAAGTCTCATCTGGAGGTAGTTTAAACTCTTCAGTATAAACCATTTGATCCAAGTCCCTCCTGCTAACCAATATCAAGTACATACAGTCCCTCCCAAACATACATGCCTCGACCTCCAACCCCACTCCACACTCAGGATCATCTGCCACATGACACAGATTGCCCAGTCATTTCACTGCAAACATGTATGCAAAATACTCCGTCCCAGCATGGACCTTGTTATCTGCAGAGTGCTGAATATGAACCTAGAGATGTTTCAGCATCAAGTTAATGATGAGCTTCACAACTGTCAGCTCTCTCTTGATTAGATCACAGCACCTTCTGTGAGAAGGTATTCATGTCACTTACCACAAATCCAGTCAGCCAATCTGGAAAACATAAATGCCTTTCTTTCCTCTCACTCAGAACTGTAAGGATCCCCTCAAGCTATCCTAATTGAAACCAGTACCTTTAGGGCCTGCCACTTCTGCCACTGTGAGCCTAGTAGTCAGTGATGCTAAGATTCACCAGGCCTACTTTCCAATATCATTATGTACAAGTTTTAAACATTGTCCACAACAAACTGAGCCTCTTCCAAATAAACTGTGGTTACTTTTACCAGCATTAGTTTGCCTTGCCTCATCGCTACCTGCATCAATCTACTCTCCATCGAGGGCAAGTGGAAGCTAAAACGCAAGTCAAACAGATTGTCATTTGTCATCAAATGTTTGAAATGTTTGCTTGAAAAACCCATCTTCCCATTACTTGTGTTAACTTACAAGTCTATTCCCCTCAACTCTTCTGTCCTGCTTATTCCCATTGCTCTTTCTTGTACAAGGAGAAATTATGTTGGCAGTGGACCCTTATCATAGTAACTTTCTCAGCAATCTGAACTACAAGTACTACAATGACAACCATCTGCCATACCTTCCTCCATCAAAGTACAAGATCAGTACTGCCTTATGTCAAACTGATAGATATGAACTTGCACAAACAACCTTCTGTTGTGTAACTGAAGAATCCAAATGCAGCAGTCCAGCCATTGTGAAGCAGAGCAGCTTCTTCCTTCCAACAAAGGGTTTAATTTTTTAAAATGGCATAATAGTAAACCATTCAAATGTTTGCCTTTATTGTTCATTTGTTTCCATGCATTTACACTGATCAGCTGCCCTGAATATGGTTTCTGGAAGAACCTGAAGACAGGTGTACTGCTATGGACCAGTAGTGTGGTATCAAGATTTGCTCCTAAAACTGTCCAGAATACTTCCAACCTAGATTTTGACAGTTTTTATTCAAGTTTTTTTTTTGCAAAAGACAAGTCAGAGTGCATTTTGAAATGTACAGAGAAGATAGGTCAACAGTCTACCACGAGGCTCAGTGCTAACCCAATCCTGTTCAACAGACTTGCCAACAACCACATCGTACAAGTTCATCTATGCAGTTGACACCAGTTGCACCACTTGAGCATCATTCCTCTGGTTCCTGAATCAAACCTTTAATGAAGACGTTACAATGCTGATGGACGATTGCAGCACATGGCGGCTCATGCTGAATCCAAACTACATATTTTTATGGATGACCAGAAATTATAAGATGATCTCAATCCACATATTGGAAAAGACTCGAGGTAGATCGTGCAGAAGACAAAATCCTAACGAAAACAGCTGAACAGTCAAAACGACAAACATTCTACAAAATAAACCTACTGTATCTGCAGAGGTTGCTAGTGCCAGAACATTTATATAAACGATGAGGTTCAGATTATACTCTGGAGCAAATACTGAACGCATGTTTCACGAAGGTCATCAAATATCCATATTGCGGACACTCAACCAAATGCAACAACACACATTATTACTTTAATCCTCCACACAATACCCATCCTCAGTCCTGATAAAGGGTGTAAACCCAAAACGTTTTCCTGCTCCTCCAATACCGACTGATCTGTGTTCCTCCAGCTCTACACTGTATTGACCCATCCTCTGGCTTCCCGTCTTTGTTAATATAACTCTACCATACATTCACCAACTGATGAAAAGTTGGCTGAAACCATCCATGCTGTAACTCTCTGACTACTATGTGATCTGACATGTTCAACCCAGATACAGCAGGGTTTCTATCTCAGCACCCATATGCAGCAACATTTCTGAGCAAGATCCACCAGCAAACATTTGAATCAAAGGAAGGGAAACATGGGACGTCACTAACCAGTTCCTATTGACAAGCACTATCTGTCGAATAGCAGGTGTTGAGTCAAGGTACAATTGGTCCTTTCAGGGCGGCCTGTATAGGCAATTTCCAGTGCCGAGGAGTCAGTACAAAGTTGTTTTACACTTATGAAGCAAGGCAAATAACGTTGCACAAGACCAAAAATATCCACTCTACAGGCTAGGCAGTGGACTAATAACCTTCAACTCAGCAAATGAGGCAGCTATCAATTGGCTTTGTGGTTTGGTATTCACAAAATTGACAGAGATTTGCAAGTAAGGTTGGTAGCCATTTAAAGGGTGAAGAAGAAGAAATGGGGGATAAAATCAGACTTAAGAAATAAATTTCTGAATAAATTAAATGAAATTCAGCAGCAAAAGATATCTAGGCACAAATATAAAATGCAATTCTGGATTGCTGTGATTCTGGGAATCTTAGATCCATACTGCTCTTTTAAAACTCAAATGCTTATTAATTTCAGTTCAAATGAAGTACAACCTCAATTACACATTTAGCCAGGGTTTATTACATCATTGAAAAAAAATTGGATATTTCACAGGCTTCATGAAAACAATAGTTATTGCAAGGGAAGTGGTCCTGCAAACCACAAACATCCACTGGACAGACTTAGCAAAACCCAGTAACATGCAATTCAAGACAGACCAATTGGTCTTTCTCCAGAATCACAATGAACACCTTAATTCAGCTTCTTGAACAAACACAAGAAGCAGTTGCTCTTTTCAGCCTTCACATCTATTTTCAGCTCATCACTCCAAAACCACACTATGACGCAGCACAAATGCAATGAAATTACAGCATAAGGTGGATGCTAACTGTTCCACCTTAAAGCTAATCTCAGCTGCCCAGAAATCAACATTTTTTGAGAAATTACATCATGTAAAATAACAAAAACTTGTGAAGTGCTCTTATCTCAATAATTCAAGGATGTTAACAAAATCTGCAGAACAACTTGGATTGATTTTGCACATTTCACATCACACAATGTTCCAGAGTACATAACCTAAATTTGGTAGAAAGCCAAAATAGGAAATATTCAAGCTGGTGGTCATTAGTTTGGTGAAAGAGGTCAATGATAAGGAACATTGTAATGATGCAAACAGAAGCCAAAAGACAATGAAGGTTTGAACTGAAAGACAATGAAGTTTTGAACTTAAAGCCACACAGCTCAGGGAATGATCAGGAAGGTAATCAAAGACATTCAACAGGTCAGAAGTGCAGCAGGGATACTTTGGTGAGTGATGGGGCTGCACATTATAGATAGCATGGGGACCAGTCACACAGGGATTTAAAAAGTGAAGGACAATCATTTTAAAATTCAGGCATTCTATAACTAGACATTCGAGTAGGTTGGTAAGCATAAGCATTGGTACAACAATGAAACGTTAGGTAAAAGTACACCAGAATCGTCAGGTCTTCAAGTAACAGTGGCACGGATGAGCTGATTCAGGCAGAATGCAGCATTGCTAGTTGTGGAAATAGGTCTTGATGATGACACAGTGGTGTGCGAATACCACTTTATACCACTGAAAATGTTACAGGGCAATTCAGACCACAACTTAATCTATTGATTAAACCATGATTTTCATACGGCAGAAAATTACATTGATTTGTAATCCCGTGTGCGTCCCAATACAAGCCCAAGTGAAATTGATGACCACCCAAAAGGTGCGATATGCAGAGTCTCGGATTTGGAAATAAAATAATTATTCTCGGAACATGGACTGTGCTGATTTGGTAATCGCTGCTATCACCTGAGGTGAACTACAGTAATGTTGATGCGAGATCTTATTGTTTCTCACCAACTGACGAACAGCAAAGAGAGAAAGTAATGGAATAAAAACAATGGGGAATGGATTTGCCTATACTTGTGCTATAATTAAAGGATTTTATCTTGGTCCCTATTTGCGGTTCACTGTGTGTCTTACCATGGTGACTGAAAATGTTACAGGCGGCTTCGTTACTCCTGGCTGCTGTGTCTCGCCTCCTGGCCCCGTGTCCGGGCCTCGTTGTGCCAACCCTACCCCTGCCGGGCTGGACTGCCTCCCCAACCGCACCAAAACCAGCAGCTCCGCCAACGCGGGCCTGCTGCTGCCCCATCCCCGGTCTTTCCAAGAGCGTCCGTCCCGAATCCCGGTCTTTCGGAGCCTTTTCCTTTACATTCTCACTCGCTATGCTCTCCCGCTTCTCGGCAGATTTATTGTGTCGCTCTCTGCCCTACCCGGCCGGCTCGGCCCGGCTTCCTCTCCGCCTGATATAGATTCACAGGTTGGGGTCGCCGCCCGGTCCCCTTCCCTCGGGCTGAGTGGGGAGGGAGAAGGGTCGGGGGTTCTTGTCTCTTCAAAGCGAATGCAAAGCACCGTCCCTGCAGATACCGCGGCGGAAAAGATAAAGGGGCGGGCGATCACTCTTCCTCAGCTCCGGTACAGAAGCCGCTCACTTCCCCCCCGACTCCGCATCCGCCCCCGTCCCGCTGTCCCTTTGCAAACGCCTGTGCCCCAAGCCACAACGAGGCGCTCTATTCAAGGTCCTCCAAGATGGTCTTCCAAAACTCCACACTGTCGCTGGTCCTCCAAGACACACCTCCGTCACAGGTCCTCCGCGATGGTCCTCCAAGACACTCCTCCGTCACTGGTCCTCCAAGACTCTCTGGCGCTGGTCCTCCGAGACTCTTTGGCACTGGTCCTGCGAGAGTTTTGTTCTCTGCTGTCGAACATCGATAGAACCAGGTGCCAGTGTTTCAGCTGATTTAACGACAGGAATGGATGTTTCTGAATATGAGAGGACTGAACACAGTTCTGAGAAGATAATACCGTCCTGCTGCTAAATCTAAATGATCGGTCGGAAGGGTTTGGAGTCAGAGAAGGGAAGCCTCAGCTCAGTTTATCCGGCTTAATTTTTTCACTTGTGGTGAATTGACGGCTTTTTTTTACAGCAAATATATTTCCAAAATTTTTCAGTTAGCCCATCGTAGATGTAACACTTCAATGGTAATGAATCATTTCTCGATGATGTGGAAAACCTATTTTCCCATGTCACATTATTGCGTCTCAAGAATAATTGGACGAACTTGACAAATAATTTTCTGGAAATCCAGTGATGGTTACTATAACGACAAGAAAACGGTTGTCTTGAGCATGAACTGGCATCGTCGAAAAAGCAGCTAAAAGGTACATTTAACTACGACATTGTTTTTGTTTGTGCCATTCATCCAGAAAACAAAGTGCCTCGAATGATGTGTTGAATGATCTTATTAATCCATAGGATGAACGTATCCGATAAAATAGTGATCAAACCAAGATGCTGAAGATCTGAAGTGAGAACAGAAAACGCATCTGTGGAGAAAGAACCAGTTACAATTACAGGTCAACAATGTTTCTCTCTCCATGAATGTGGCCCGACCTGCCGAGTACTTCGAGTGCTTCCTATTTTTATGCTGCATTTACTTTCCTAAGAGATGATATCAACAAAAATAATATTTCCAAAAAACGTACAGAATAGATGAAGTCACTGGCGTATCATTATATTCATCAGATTCTGGTTTCAAAATAGTTTCTAGCAATCCAGAAGCTGTAATATTGGATATGATTTGCAAGATATCATCCCTTTACTTCTCAAAGACTTTATTCTTTCAGGCTGTACAATAGTATCTGAGATTTATGTTATCCTGAATACAATTTGAAAAAAAAACTGAATTGAAAATCATGCCTGACAAATTATTACAGTTCATTGGAGGAGGTAAAAAGCAGGATGAATGAAAGGGAACAATAGAGCTAATATATTTGGATTTCTAAAAGGCATTCAATAAGGTACTGCACATAAGGCTACTTTATTAAGATAAGAGCCCATGGTGTTGGGGGTAGTATATGAGCAAGGGTAGAAGAGAGAGAATTGGGATAAGGGGATACTTCCAGGATAGCTACCTGTAGTTTGTGGAGTGCTACAGGGACCAGTGCTGGGTCCACAATTATTTGTAACATATTAATGACTTGAGTGAGGGAATTGAATGTACTATCAGATGACACAAAAATAGGTGAAAGACAACCAGTCGACAGAAGATATAGATAGGTTAATTGAGTGGGCAAAAACATGGCAGATGGAATATAATGTGGGAAAATGTGAAGTTACCCACTTTGACAGGAAGAAAAGAAGGGATAAATATTATTTAAATGGAGAAAGACAGAAGAAAGTTGCATCACAATGGGATTGGGAGGTCCTTGTGTATGAATCGCAAAAAGCTAGCATTCACTTTAGTGGGTAATAGGGAAAACAAATGAACTGTTGGACTTCATTTCAGAGAGAATGGAGTATAAAAATAGGGAAGTCTTGCTAAACCTGTACAAAGCACAAGATAAATGACAGCTGGAATACTTTGGTCCCCATCTGTAAGTAAAGGTAGCTTGACATTGGTGGCAATCCAGAGAGGTTTCACTAGGTTGATTCTGGGTGTGGAGGGATTTCTTATAAAAATAGGTTGAGCAGTTTGTATTTTGTCGTATTGTACCAATACTTTCCAAATTCATTTGGACAAAGAACATGAACTTATTTTTCTTCTGGCAAAGATATTAGTTTAATTCAGAGCTGGAGTTGCAGGCAAAACCCAATCAATGCTGAACAATAATAATGTTATATAGGCTGCATCGGGAAGAGGATCTGAAAATCTTTCAGGGTGCACTTGTGACATTTTCCATGATCTGGGGTTTCTTAATTACACTCGAACTTGAGCTTCTTTTTAGTGGAGAAAATTGCAGTTTAAGGAAACAAAATTGACATTTTAAAATGATGAAGAAAAGCTGGAATGCAATGTTAGACAGAGAGATGGAACCAGGTTCAATAATGATTTTCAAAAATGATCTAGATAAATACTTGAAAAGGTTTTAAAAAAAAAAGTGCAAGGCTCTGGAGAAAAACCAGGAACATGGAATCAACTGGGTGGCTTCTTCAAAGAGCTGACTGGCAAAATGGTATCATTCAGATGTTAAGCAGACAGTCAACTTTAAATCATAACTAAATGATAGTGTAATCTGGTAGGGTTTGAATGCAGTGAACAATCTGTGCCAAAGATAGAGTGAGATATTTGAGCACTGGAGACAACCCGAGCAAATTTCAACAGGCTCAGACAAGAGGGCGGAGGTTGGATAAATTGGGGCTTTTCAGCCAATAAAAGAAGTGCCTGAGATAATATTAAATTTAAGTACATAAGATAGCTCAGGGAATGGAACAAGTAAATCTGACATCTTAGGCTAAGATAGATTCCACACATTGGAGAAGGGAGAAGAAAACTGAACTAGCTAAATCTGATATCAAGTGATGAACACACAATCAACTGTTCAGCAGATTTACTGGAGAAAACAAAAACAAGTGCACATTTAAGAAACAAATGGAGTAATTGGAGTGGACCACACTATCTGGTGGATTAATTTAAATGTGCCATATGAGCTACATACGCTAATTATCTGGTGACACAGGCAATTTTTTTTACTTGAGCAATCAATGCCTTAGAAGAACAATAGCCAAAACCTTCATTTACATGCCATGTACTTGAGCTGTCTTCTCATGTCATAAGGCAAGGGTAGTTAGAATAACAACCTACATTAAATGAACTTATGAGGAAATGAGCCACCTACACAGGAACATCGAAACAGGAATAAGCCATTCAGCCCCTCGTGCCCCTTCCTCCGTTCAATGAGATCATGGCTGATCTATGGCCTAACTCCATATACCTGCCTACGGCCCATGTCACTCTTCATATCTTTACTTACAATTTATTTATCTCAGATTTAAAACTAACGACAGATGTAGAATCAACTACTGTTTGTGGATGAGAGTTCCAAATTTTTATCATCCTTTGTGTGTAGAAGTGCTTACTAACACTTGTCCTGAATGGTCCGACCCTAATTTTTAGATTATGTCCCCTAGTTCTAGGTTCCCTCACCAGTAGAAATAGTTTGTCTTTATCTTCCCTGTATTTTCCTTTTAATACCTTGAAGGCTTCAGTCAGATCACCCTGTAATCTTCTAAATTTTAGGAAAAAGAGGCCTAATTTGTACAATCTCTACTCACAACTTAACCCCTTAAGTTCAGGTGTCATTCTTGTAAATCTATATTCTACTCCCACCAAGACAAATATATTTTTTATGATGGTAATGTGTTCTCCTTAATCACTCATATTGCTTTTTTTTGTCTTTGTTTCTATAATATTCTCTATACAGTATTTAATTTTACAATTGTTCACTCTTGCAAGGGTTGCCCCCATCAACATGACTGACACCGATATCTTTCAACAAAAAATGTCCTTCTTTTATCTCTTATGTGATGTTTGCATGACAACTGTGCATTTGTGGAACTCTGGCTTGTAGTGACCTTTTCACTGGGATCACAAGACTAATGAGAGACATTACTGTTGTCCAAGTTTTCACTTAATGCAGCTAATTGACAAACTTGCAGGAAACTTACCTTGATGGCACTTGATTCTCTTGGAATCATGTGTATCTGTTCATTAGACCTCGTATGTACAACATACACAGAACTTTTACTGAACTTCAAATTGATCAATATTGAATTAGGCATGACTTGGAAACTCCTCTCCACGGTAGATTAGTGAGTAAAATCAGTGTTGAATGAAACCAGCTAATTCCTGCAAGAAAAAGCTCTTGTATAATGGAGCCAGATATTCCCCGAGAGCTGGTTCCATGACATAAGCTCCCCATTTAATGCAGTGAAAATGAATTGACCAGGGTTTGTCAGTTTTTAAACTGTTGATGACATCATATTTCCAATGTATATTTCTTTCTTCATGTTCCAAAGAAACAATGATTTTCAGATTCAAAATTATAGCCAAATCTAAAGATTATGGAAAAGGCACAGAAATTGTTGTGTAGGATGGCTGTAGTCAGAACTACAAGGAGAGGGCTGATGCTTTCCAGCTTCTATTGTGCACTGAATTGTCATCAGGTCTAATTTTTTTTTCTAAAGTGGACCCAATGGTGTCAGCATCATTTTGAATAGCACAGTACAAGAAGACATCATTCAGTATAAGACTAAAGTGTAAAAATCTAGAAGGTGCAACATTTAAGTTCCTGACTTGCAATGAGATAGCAAAGTGCTTCCCAAATGTTTCCCTCTGTGACACCACATAGAGGTTTTGCTATGACGCCTTCGTGTGAATTGTAAAGCCAAGCAGCAGGGAGGATATTTGGATGGAAAAAAGAAGCAAAATATTTGATCTTTGGGGATTTTTAACAACCCACTTTTTCACTGGCTTTTTTATTAATCAAAAACCAGATGCCAAAGACCAGGTAATTAGGCCATGCCAACCATAAAAGTATGTAAGGAATTAAAGAGGGTTCACAGCTGTTAACATTCGGTCAGAGCTGCAAGAGGAAGACATTACTAACATGGAGCTCACAACTCCAGAATTTCGTCTTGCAGCCACAGTTTGAGAATTTCTGATTTAGCATATCCCAAAAGAGAAGCAGCTAGACTCATGCTGTTGACATCAGTACTTCTGGTCTAAAGAATATACAAGTCAGCCAAGATTCTTGAACCAGGGAGAAATGGTTTGCTGAAGCAGTGACAGTTTGCTTAATCGTCAATCCAAGAACACAGCTATTTATTGCTCAGACTGAACACTTATCTGCATCAGTAATATATCAATTTATTTTTGTCGGAGTAGACTTTCTTAACAATTGAACAAAATCAGTGAATCAGCAATTAGTATCTGAGCCAGTGAAGCAATTACATGATCATTTGGAATCAAGCCTGGTTTCTCCTAAAGATTCAGAAAAAATAGAGGTGAAACAAGATTGTGCTTGCCTGTGATCTTTACGTGATATTTAATGTCCAGATCCTAATGTGGATTTGGACATGGTATATGAGTGACAACTAGTGCATTTAAAACCACACATCAATAACAGTCAGCATCTTCAGAAGACATTGTAAGAAATTACAGGAAAGATAAAAAAAAACCCTCCAGTTTGTAAGTTAAGCAAAAGTTGAAATTGTCCTATTTCAAATGCCTAAGAAGCTCCAATTACAAGGGAAAATATTACTTAATTCATAAAATAAAAAATAAAGAACTGCAGATGCTGGAAATCAAAAACTAAAATAGAAACTGCTGGGGACAGCAGAATCAACTTTTCAGATCCGGTGGCTGTTCTTGGGGAACTAATTCCTTAATTCATGTTCACATTAGACTGTTTCCAGCACCCTTCACTTTGAGTATAATGTGGGTAGAAACTTCACAGAATCCCTTCAGGTAGGTAGGGGCCATATGGCCCATCAGGTCCACACCAGCCCTCTGAAGAGCATCCCACCCACATCTTACCCTGTAACCCTGCATTTAACATTGCTAATCCACTTAAATGAGGCAATTTACCATGACCAATCCACTCAACCTGCACATCTTTGAACTGTGGGAGGAAACCAAAACATTCAGTGGAAGCCCAGACAGCCATGGGGAACCTGCAAACTCCAGACAGCCACCAGAGGCTGGAATCAAAACCGAGTCCCTGGTGCTGTGAGACAGCAGTGCTGACCACTGTGCCACCATGCTGTCCCTTCCAGAGGTGAAAGTTCAAAATGTGAACAAGGCACATGAATGACAGAGAAGGAGGGTGAATTAGAATAAAATCAAATACAGAAAGAGAAGTAAATAGAGAAAAAGAAATGTTGGATTAAGAATGAATGAAAAAGGACTGGAAAAGGAAGGAAACACGAAGTTTTGAAATCAAAGAAGAATTTGCTTTCAGTAAGATTGAGAGTCAACAATCTGAATTGCTTTCTTTCTGGGCTAGAGAGATTAATTGGCCTTACATCAACAATTACCATGCCATTAAAAGAATACTTAGACTATCGAGTTCAAAGCCAAACTTTCTTTGGTGCATCCAATGGGCAATTAATGCAGAAATCCATTCTTAAAAATACTTGACAGTAACAGGATGGTTAAACTGCTGTCTGTAAGAAGCAAATCAACCAGAAGTTTATGGAGATTTGCAATGCATCGCACAACTTTCTGCAGTGGAACCTGCAGCTCAAATTGTGCATGAATAAAAGTGTGCATCGTGAATTCACTGTTTCAAAAAGATTTGGCCCAGCATATTTTAAACTTTTCCTATTTTCTGGAACTGTGATTCATCCTGTTCCTATACTTCCTTGTACAATGCTTGCACTCCTGTACACAAATCTCCTAACTAATGAAACATGATACTCAGGCAGTCCTTCAGAATCAAGATCAAATTCCACTTTGGTGGGGTCTGAGATTGCTGATAAATCCAAAGTGTGATCTGCAGATCCTACACATTCAAGGCAGTTGGCACTTGAAGATCAGGTAGTTGAGTTGATGGAAGGTTTGTGCGTTCTGTTCAGTGCCTTGATTTTATATTCCTGACAACCAGTCGGTTGGTCGGTCACAAGCCAGGGGTGCCCATGGGATTGTTTTGAAAACGTGATTTAAGAACCTCCTGAAAGCATTTCCATTGTCATAGGAGTCTTAGTAGACTATTAACTTTGAGAGTCTGATGTTAGTCATGTGACCAACAAGTTCTGCCCAGGGGAGCAGTTTTGAGTGATTAGCACTGTGATACCTGTGGAAGTGTTGATTTGAAAGATAAAGGTGCTATTGGGCCACATTCTTTGCTGCAGGGTTTGGAGGATCTTGTGAAGGCACCTCAGATCATACATCTCCAGTGCTTAAGTTACATGATCTAGCTTCTCCAAGTCACTAAGGAGTGTGGGGATAACTACTGCATGTAAAATGTGGCCTTAATCTTTCATTTGCTTCTCAAAAGCTCTATTCATAGAGTCAAAGAGTTATATAGCACAGAAATAGATCCTTTGGTCCAACTCGTCCACGCCGACCAGATATCCTAAACTGATTAGTCCCATTTGCCAGCATTTGGCCCATATCCCTCTAAATCCTTCCTAATCACGTACCTATCCAGATACCTTTTAAATGTTGTAATTGTACCCACCTCCACGACCTCCTCTGACAGCTCGTTCCACACATGCATCACTGTCTGCAGAAAAAAGTTGCCCCTCAGGTCCCTTTTACATCTTTCCCCTCTCACCTTAAACCTATGTCCTCTAGTTTTGGATTCCCCTACCTTGTGAAAAAGACCTTACCTATTCACCCATCCATGCCCCTCATGATTTTATAAACATCTATAAGGTCACCCCTCAGCCTCTGACACTCCAGAGAAAAAAAGCTTCAGCCTATTCAGCCTCTCCCCATAGATCAAACCCTCCAATCCTGGCAACATCCTTGTAAATCTTTTCTGAACTCTTTGAAGTTTAACAACATTTTTCCTGTAGCAGGGAGACCAGAAGTGAACGCAGTTTTCTGAAAGTGGCCTCGCCAATGTCCTGTACAGCTGCAACGTGACGTCCCAAATGCTACACTCAATGCACTGGTCAATGAAGGCAAGTGTGCCAGACGCTTTCTTCAACACTCTGTCTGTCTGCAACTCCACTTTCAAGGAACTATAGACCTGCCCCCCAGGGTCTGTTTGTTCAGCAACTCTCCCCATGGCCCTACCATCAACTGCATAAATCCTGCCCTGGTTTGCCTTACCAAAATGCAACACCTTACATTTATCTAAATTAAACTCCATCTGCCACTCCTTGGTCCATTGGTCCATTTGATGAAGGTCCTGAGGTAACCTTCTTCACTATCCACTACACCATCAGTTTTGGTGTCATCAGCAAAGATACTAATCATACCTCCTATATTCATATCCAGATCATTTTATGAAGAGCAGAGGTCCAGCAAATACCTGTAAAACACAAACAAAAATAGAAGTTGCTGGCGAAATTCATCAGGACTGTTAGCATCTGTGGATAGAAAGCAGAGTTAATATTTCGGGTCCAGTGATCCTTTAGATCCTTCTGAGTTTTTCCAGCAATTTCTGTTTTTGTTTCAGATTTTCAGCGTTCGCAGTTCTTTGGTTTATTTTATCTGAAAAGCACATCTACCTTCTGAAAGTCTGAATAACTACCCTTTCCTCCCACAAATACTTACTGTCTTGAACTCGGGTGGTAATCCATTTTGCTACTTCTCCCCAATTCCACATTCTCTGACCAAGCTCCAGATAAATTGCATTTACTGCATTACCACTGTCTAGACTGTTAACTTATTAAAACAAACACTAAGGTGTGTCAAACAAAATTGTCACGTTTGAAATCCATGCTGATATTTCAATTTAAGCACTTCTTTTGTAGGGATGCTGTTATTTTCACAGAACTGATGTTATACTTATTTGTCTACAGGGCATGTTCTATTTCCCATGTCTTAAATATAGGAATTATGTTAGATATCTAACAGTCTTCAAACGCTATTCCTTTCTGCCTCTGTTACCTCTTCCAATTGTTTTAAAATACATGGATGCAATCCACCCAGACCAGGTGTTGCATCTTTGGAGTCTGATTAGTATATCCCTTTATTATTCTTGATGAACATGGATCATTGCTCACACCATTCAATACCATGTGTACCATGATATTACTACTCCAGGGATGGGAAGTGAGTTGCAAATATGCTGGTGCTGTTAACAAACATTATCCACATGGACTTATGATGATTACTCCAAGATTTTTTTTCACATCTGCAGTGCAGGTTAGACCATGCTAAGTTACACATCTCAGTAAATCTCAGTTGCTACTATTAATACTTCTGATTGCAATCCATCTGTTAGTTTTACAGTGGCATTACCATCTCATGGCAATTAAAAATTTTAATTTTTCTTCCATGGAGTATTTCACAACTCCTAAGTCAGTATATATGATTTCTTAATTAGAAAGAGAAAACAGGAGATAAGTTGATGCAATTGTCCATTAACCACTTAAGCAAGGTAAGTTTCATGAACAAAAATTTACATCTATTGCAGCGGACTCAGAATTTGTAAAAGTCACTGAATAACATGTTGGTGAAATATCATGCTAACAACGAATAAAAAGTACACTAAAAGTTCAGAACAGAGTGTCAGTGTCAAATATCAAGATAGTAAAGAGACACTGCAGCGAGGATCAGGAGTCTGACATGCAACACTTACTATATAGTCATAGTATGCATCATTTAGATGGGGGTCAGAGATTATTAACTTTTTGAAAAGGCATCCTTTAGTTATTCATGATTGCAAATCACTGTAAACTATGTTGCATTACTACATCAGATTCACATCTATTGCTATTAATAGGCTAAGTACCATTGGTTCACTGTTTGGAAGTCTAAAAGAATCAGCATGTCTCCAGCAGATTTTTGGGAACAAATGTAACAAAAAGGATATCACAATAACTGACTGGCTTCACCAACTGTATTTTCGATTTGGCATATATTCAAGCATAAGTTGAAAAATCTGAAGGCTTTGTCTCACTGAACCAGGTAAAGTATGCATACTGGTGTGCATAAATAGATGAATCTTAACCATCCATGGCACACAGAAATGTATGCTGTTAAATTAATTTAACCATACTCTATTGGAAACATCAACCTGCAACAGTAATTGATCTCCTTCTACAAACCATATTGAACCACTTTCGGGACATTTTACACATACACAGAGGAGATTTCACCTTTGTCAGCTTTTACTTCAACATGTTTATCAAAGTGTCGTTCACGAGGTGGTGGTATTCTGTCTGGCCTCCTTTCACCACGTTTCCCTTCTTGAGACTGCTGCTGCTCAGGCTTTCTGCCAACCATTCTGACACCATCTTTTCTCAAGGTCATTGCTCAGTTGTCTGAAGGCTGAGCTAACATATTGAAGGCGATGATGAATTTTGCTCCCTCTGCCTGCCTCCATTGAGAAAAGGCCTCCAAATTATGGAAAATGGTCGACATTATTCCAGGATTCCACTGTTGATCTCAATAGATGAGGGACATTCGTGTGCTATGGAGTTGATTGGACAAGGACTTCAATTTTCTAACTGAAAGGCCCATTTTCTCATATGTGAGGGTGGCAGTTCCCAAAATGAGGATTGGAACCCCATTTGGAGTCACAAGGTCTGAAGAAGCAAAGGCAGTTCTGTTCAATTATAACAGCTATCCTCTTGCACCATCTGGGCCCTGCTGTCACAGCCTGACATCCCATCCACTAATCACAGAGGGGTCTAACAATTTTGAAACCACAAAATGGAATCACTCTGGGAATAAGTTTGGGAAACACTATGCGATGGAGAACAAGTCAGAAATGACCTGCAGCTCACTTTCACAGTGAGGGCACACGTAAGCATTACCTGTGTTTTGGAATTTGATTGATTTTAGGTCGAAGGTAGTGTAAGGTGAACAGTTTCCCATCAGTTCTGTGTATAGTTAACTTTAATGATTGCACTCTGTTGCAACAAGTGGTGCCAACTTCCAACCCATTGGGCTTTGCTTCTCCATCTGACATTGTCATTCTTTGGTTTAGAGTCATACAGGTCTACAGTTCAGAAAAAGGCCATTGGGTCTGCATCAGTCAACAACAACCACCTAAGTATTTTCACCCCATTTTCCAGCACTTGGCCTATTGTCTTGTATGTATGTATTGCCATCACAATTAAATACTTAAATGTTGTGAGGGTTTCTGCCTCTATCATCCTTACAGGTAGTTAATTCCAGATTCCACCACCATCTGGGTGAAAATGTTTTCCTCACATCTCCTCTAAACCTCCACATATGCTCCACATATTAAAGCTATGCTCACGCATCATAGATCCCTCCACCGAGGGGATGAGTTCCTTCCTTCCACCCTGTGGAGGCTCATAATTTTATAAATCTCAATTGTGTCCTCCCTCAGTCTCCGCTATATCAGGGAAAACAACACCTGTATATCCAATTCTAAGGAAGGGTCACATTAGCTCTGTTCTCTCTCCACTGATGCTGCCAGACCTGCTGAGCTTTTCCAGCAACTTCTGTTTTCATTCCAGTTTACCAATGTCTCTTCATAACTAAAATTCTCCAGCCCAGGCAACATCTGGTAAATCTCCTCTGCATCCTCTCCAGTGTAATCACCGCTTCTATATTTGCTTTGGCATCTGGTCAGTTAACATGGTTCCTTCTCTTGACTCTCAATCGCTGATCTATTTGCTTCTTGCTGAATGACTTTCTGATGCTGTTTTAACTTGTATTTTGTTTCTTCAGATGCTATCCAAATTATCTTTGTGATGGTGCCCAGTGTATTGAAGCCAGGGCTATTTTGGTAAGAGTCATTAGGTAAGAGTGTGGTCTGGAACATCTTGTTTGGAGCATGAGGAGAGTCAAGTGAGGTGCTGGACTTCTTGAGGGTGCCACCCAGGCTCCGAACAGCATGGTCAAGGCTCTAGGAAGCTGGAGCAAGGAGAAGTGGTACCTGGCACTTGAGTCTTGGACCTAGCCTCATGCTGTTGAATCTGAATTGGGTACAGCAGCACCATTGTTATTATATGAAGTGGTGGCCTCTCATCCTGGAAGCCGTCAGGCTGAAGCAGAATGAGAACAAGAAGCCACAGCAAGTGAAGAGTTTTATTGTTAAATAGTACTGTGAGAAAATATTGATCTAAAATTATTCTGCAACTATTGTAAACATCTGTGGTGTTACAAGGCTGTGGGTGAAGGATCAAGAATCATGCATGCACACCTTTTATAGCTGGCTTTTGAACAGCACATCACATAGCCAAAATAAGTTCTTGCAAGAAGCAGCAGATGTTTAACTATTGACAACACTAATCAGGAGTGCAAAAGGAGGGCACATGAAAGACTAGTGGCAGGTAAAATAAAGGAAAATCCTAAATTATTTTACAAGTACATTAGGGATAAAAGGATAACTAGGAAGATAGTAGGCCTATTAAGGACCCCAGTAGTAATTTGTGCTTGAAGCTGGAGAACCTAAGTAGGGATTTAAATGAATGCTTTATGTCCGTGTCCACTAATGAGTGGGTGTAGAAATGGTCAAATAGGTTAATCAGTGGCAAATGGAATTCAATCCATATAAGTGTGAGATGATGCACTTGAGCAGGACAAACAAGGCAAGGGAGAATATGAGTTGTAGGACTCTGGGAAGCCATGGAACATTAAAAGCATTTGGTGTACATGAGCATTGGTCCGTGAGGGAAGCAGGGCAGGTAGATCGAATGGTTAAGAAGGCATATGGGATACTTGCCTTTATGAGCTGAGGCATAAAATTTAAGAGCAGGGAGTTTATGCTGGAACTGTATAAAAGATTGGTTAGGCCACAGCTAGACTATTGTGTGCAATTCTGGGATTCACGTTATAAAATTACACTGGCAAGTGTGCGGAAAGATTTACCAAGATGTTGCCTGGGCTGGAGAGTTATCATTGCGAAGAAAGATTTAATAGACTGGTCTTGTTTTACATGGAGCAGAGGTGAGTGAGGGGGCTCATGACTGAGATATATAAAATTATGAGGGGCACAGACAGGTAGAGACAGGAAGAAATCTTTCCCCTCGGCGGAGGGATCAGTGATGATTGGGCAAAGATTTAAGGTATGGGCAGGAGGTTTAGAGGAGATTTGAGGAAAACACTTTTCACCCGAGCGTGGTGGGAATCTGGAACTAGCTGCCTGAAAGGGTTGTAGAAGCAGAAGCCTTCATATCATTTAAGAAGAATATGGATGTGCACTTGCAACGCCAAGACATACAAGGCTATGAGCCAAGTGCTGAAAAATGGGATGAGAATAGTTAAGTGGTTGTTTTTGACCAGCACAGACTCAGAGACCTTTTTAATGTGCTGTAAACGTCTATGACTCTACAGCATGCATGTGACTAAGTTGGTTCCAATTTCCAAATGACCCTTGCTCCAGAATTTTGCTTCTGCCTACTTCCACTGAGGAAGTGGCTTTCTGAGATCTTCATTCACATAAATGATTACACCCATGACCTAAACTTGGTAGAGAAGTTTGGAAGGTCTACTTGTTACGTATTATACAGACTGTGTCCTGCTCTTCTAGGTACAGTGTTTACATGATTTATCCAGTTAAGCTTCTCATGACTGGGAATGGTGGCTCAGTGATTAGCACTGCTGCCTCACTGCACCAGGGACCCGGGTTCGATTCCATCCTCGGGCAACTATGTGGAGTTTGCATGTTCTCCCGTGTCTGCGTGGGTTTCCACCCAATGCTCCGGTTTCCTCTTACAGTCCAACAATGTGCAGAGTAGGTGGATTGGCCATGCTAAATTCCCCATAGTGTCCAGGAATGTGTAGGTTAGATGCATTAGTCATAGGAAATGCAGGGTTACAGGGATAGGGTAGGTGGCTGGGTCTAGTTGGGATGCTCTTCGGAGGATTGGTTTGCACCCGCTGGGTCGAATGGCCTGTCTCTACACTCTAGGGATTCTTTGACTGGTTTGCCTTTGCCCTCCTATCAAAGATGTTTCTGTTGCCTGTCTCACCAATGATGATGTCATTCAAAATCAGGGAGATAGCTAGGTTTTACCTTGTTTGAGATACACATTACCTGGTATGAATATCAGCCTAATTTGGATGGTGTCTACATGGTGGATTGGCTTGAGCTATTTCATTCTCAAAATAATTCTGAGAGAAGTTGAATACTGTAGAATCATCGAGAAAGAAACAGTTCCTAACTTCATGGCGAGGGCAGGCCATCAATGAAATCT
Organism: Rhincodon typus; assembly: GCF_021869965.1. Classification (NCBI taxonomy): domain Eukaryota; kingdom Metazoa; phylum Chordata; class Chondrichthyes; order Orectolobiformes; family Rhincodontidae; genus Rhincodon; species Rhincodon typus. The sequence continues at coordinate 23,946,631 of NC_063341.1, read as the reverse complement.
CCTTTAACATCTTAGATGTAGACTTTGGGTCATCCAGAACTTGGTGTCATTTTCAAAAGTTACTGCTGAGCTCTTCAACCTCTATTAGGTTCCAACTGAGCAACAGTTTGATTTTAAAATTCTTACCCTTGAATTCAAATCCCTCCATCTCTCTTTTTCCTTATTTCTGTATCTGTGTGTCTCCAAGTTATACACATCCTGTTGCATATCCCTGACTTTAATCACTCTACCATTGACAGTCATGCCATCAGCTGCTGACACCCTAAACTCTGGATTTCCTCCTTAAATTGTTATATCTTTACCTATATCTTTGACCTAGTAAATGAACAAATGGAATAAAGTGCAGGTGCAAACTAAACTTACAGGGTACTATACGATAGCCGTTTAAACTGAGATATGGCTATATGACAGCCAGGATTGGTAGCTGAATATATCAGATTACAGCATCTATGGGAGACCTTTGGATCAGTTCATTTGACTGCTAGTATGTGGTTCAGAATAATGCCAATAGTGTTGAGTTTGATCCTCATCTTGGCTGAGGTGGAATTGGAGCCTGCATCTTCGTCTTGACCTATAGACAAGCAGCAGCATATGCTATGATTCTGTGACTCTTGAGTAATTGAGGACGTTGGAGAAGAAAATATAAAATTTATAGAAGGATGGGAATCTATTGAAAAATAGGAGTAGCTTTTGTGATTAAAAATGAAATAATTTCTACAATGAGGGGATCTAAGCATTGAGGCACAGGTATGGCTGAAGTATTAAATGGGTAATTTGTATCTGTCTTTATCAATGAAGGAAAAAGTGCTGAAGTCATCATAAAAAAAGAGATAATTGAGACATTGCTTGAGATAAAAATTCTATGAGAGGAGAGTTTTGAAAGACTTCCTGCGCTTCAGGTTAACAAGGGACCAGGACCAGATGGGTGCATCTGAGGATATGGAGAGATGTAAATATGGAATTACTGGCATACTATTTAGATCCTCCTTAGTTATGGGCAGTTTCTAGAGTACTGGAGAATTGCAGCTGTTTTAATGTATAATATTATGATGTTCAAAAAGACATCTAAGTGTAAGCCTGGAAATGATACGGCTATTAGTTTGACATCAGTAGTGTGAAACTGTTTAGAAATGGTAGTTCAGGAGAAAATTAGCAATCACTTCAACAAGTGCAGATTATTAACTAACTTGATTGTGTTTTTGATACAGAGGTTGATGAGGGTAATGCAAATTATATGACAGATATGGATCTCCAAAAATCCAAGTGTCAAATGCTAAAAGTATATCCAACATACATATTGATAGCAGTGATTTGTCTGTGTACTCATTTGGTGATGGCTTACTCACGAAACTTCTGTTGCAGGAAGTTAATGACGTTTGCACAACCTATGTCACAGCTGTCCGGACATAACTGCCTAAATAGATCCCTATACGAGGTCCAGCATTTCCTAACACTTCCACCGGAAACAGGTAACCTCCTACCATGCAAATATTTCCAAAACATAGACAATACTTGTGTGACCCTTGAATCTGTTGGCGTTTCTTCATTTACCTGAATGCATTCTGTCCCATTTTCCAATTCACTCAATGTGCTGATTGGAAAATCCGCTAAATGTTTTCTTCATACTGTCCAACAACAGCTCATCTTCACTGCTCAATAGACACATTGGCATAAGAAAGGAAAATTCCACGAATGGGTAAGCAAACCTCAGTTAACCAGGAAGGTTAAAGATAGCAACAAATTGAAAGAAGAAACATAAAACATGGCAAAGATTAGTAGTGAGCCACAGGGCCTGGAAAGTTCTAAAAATCAGCAAAAGATGACCAGGCATTTACAGAAGGAGAAGATAAACTTTGAGGGTAAACTTGCAAGTAATATCAGCAGTGCATCTTTAAACATATAACAGAGAAGAGAGGCAATGGTAATCAAAGGCCCATTACAGAATGGGGCTGGGAAATAATATTGAATGACAAAAGAGTTTAACAAAAATTTTACATTAGTCTGTACGGTAGAAATACTAAATAATCAAGAGGCTAAAGTTGGGAGGCGCAGTTTGTGAGGAAATGAACACACTAACTATGATGAGGGAAACTAATGTGCCTAAGTGCTGATAGGACATCTGGACAAGTAGGGTTGCATCTGAGATTTTAAAGGAGGTGCACATTCTCCCCGTGTCAACGTGGGTTTCCTCCAGGTGCTCCGGTTTCCTCCCACAGTCCAAAGATGTGGAGATTAGGTGGATTGGCCATTCTAAATTGCCCATAGTGTCTAGGGTGGGAAATGCAGGGATAGGGTGAGGGGTGGGTCTGGTTGGGATGCTGTTCGGAGGGTCGGTGTGGATTCCATGGGCCGAATGGCCTGCTTCCACACTGTAGGGATTCTATAATTCTATATTCTTCCTTCGCTAAGGGGACAAAATTCCTAACAGTACTCAATGTGCAGTCACATCAAGGTTCTATATAATTGAGCAAAAAGACATCATAAAGACCAACATACCATTTGGTTTAAAGAAAAGCTTAGTACTACGATGCTGGAGAAACTCAGCAGATATGGTAGCATCTGTTGCGAAAGAAACAGACTTAACATTTCAAGTCCAGTATCACTCTTTTTTGGAACTAAAGGGGGTTGGAGAATTTGTTGAAAAGGGAAAGAGGAGCAAACGAAATAGATGGTAGGGTGCTACAGAGCAAAAGACAAGAAGAATATGAATGGTAATATAGAGGAGTTACAGATAAAAAAGCTGGTGTTAATAGCAGAAATTAGGTCAACTCTACCGAGATCAAAACACAGGAGCAGGGTGGGGAGACGCAATTTGACTTTCTCATTGCTTGTTGCATGAATATTAGCCGTCAAACTTATTAACAAGGATTTTCAAGATACTCCTGATGTCAACATTTGCCAATCTCTCACTATGTAAAAAATACCCTGCTCCTTCACTCCTTCTGTCATTGTCGATCATGTCAAACTTATGAACATTACATTCAATATGCCATGTTTTTTCATACACAGCCAGTCAAATCTGTCTGAAGCGTCTTTGCATCATCCTCATCTGGTTTTATGTCATTCCAAAATTTGGAAATATTATATATTTTCCCTCCATCCAAATCATTATTATGGAACTGTTGGGGCTAAATAACCAAATCTTGTATTACCCCAATAGTAACAACCTGCCAATTTGAGACTGACTCATTTAATCCTACACTTGTTTTACCATTCACATAATTGTACTGGTTATTTATTAAGGAACCACAACAGGCAGAAGTCACAATAATTATACCTTCTGCCTTACCGGAGTATTTGGCATTTGCTTCACAAAAAGCAATTGATTTGAAATTATGTTTGTTGATAATTGAGTGTTGAATTAGTATTGTCAGTGCTGCATCAGGATGGTTAAAGCTGATTAATACAAAACAAGATTGTCAAGGTTCAATCCTTGGGCAGCACTGATTGAGCAAGACAGTGCCTGTAGGCTCGGGAGGGAAAAATTCATGCTCTGGATTAGTAATCGGCATCCATTAAGTGCAAACATGACATGAAGCTAGGGCAGGATCAATTACAACTTTTCTTTATGATTGTCTAACCTGCTAAACAGTCACTGTCATGACTTAAACTTGAACAGTAACCACATTGCAATGAGACAGAATATTAAGGGGAGCAGCTGCACCACTGATTTCAACCAGAGTAGACACAGTTTCTTCTATGCTTGTCGTCTCTGTCAAAGACACTGATTCATGCCCTATATAGTTCGACAGGTGTTGTTACTTCTCCCTTGTTGTGCTATTCATGTCTTTTCATAAAAGAAATATTCAACCTATTTGTTCTCCTTGTTCCATAATAGCAACTATATGACAGCTTACCCTGTACAGCTTTTTAATGTCCACCTGCACTTCCTATTTGAACAAAAGACTGTGCTTCTGACAATGCAACATCACTGATTATTCTACAGATTGTTACAATAAGGGTACAATCCAGATACCTTTTTGAATGTTGAATGAATGTCAAGATAGCTTCTGCAGGGAAGCTGAGTTTGTGGGAATTGATTCTTGATTTACTTAAAACCAGAGCAAAAGAGATGAGCTCACTTACTCAGTGGAATTATAGATGACTCTCAGAAATTCTGAATCCTTGCAAATGATGAAAAATAACACTGCAGCAGGCTGTATACCTGAAGCTGAATGCAATTGGATTATTAATAAATACACTCAAACTGAAGCAATATCAAAGCACACCTTATTCAATGAGATGGTAATTCATATAACTCAGTACTTTTAAAACAATAAAAGTCCAAAGCATGTCAGTTTTTTTTTGTGGCACAGAAAATATTTCCATAATGATGAAATGCATATAGATGAATAAACATTTGTTTCCATCAAAGTACACCACTTGAGTTAGCAAAAGGCTGTGATATATACTTAAGTGTTATAAAACACTCATTGTGGAACTGTCAGTCAATATGATAGCAAGCATCAGTTCTGGTCGGTTGATCATCACTGATTTAGAACATTGTAGGTATACATTCAGAGGTATCATTTTTGAGATGAGATATTGAAGAAAACATAGAAGTTGCCTTGTCATTATTTCAAAGAAGTGCTCTGAGGTTAGCCCACAATCAGTATCACTAAAATCGATTACCTGGTGTTGATCACACTGCTCATTGTAGGAATTAACTGTGTCTAAATTGGCTGCCATTTCACATACACTATAACAGTGGTGCCATTTTCAGAAGTACTTCATTAGGTGTAAGGTGCTTTGAGACAAACAGTACTTGTAAAAGTTACAACATCAGTCAAGATTTCTTTATTTTCCTCAAATGACAACAGGCCAATGCTCTAAAGATGGGTCAGAAATCCCAAAAGATTAAATCATAAGACCATAATATATAGGAGCAGACGTAGGTCATTTTGCCCGTTGTCCAATCAATTCAATTATGGCTGATCTGATAATCCTCACCTCCACTTTCCCCGTATACTCCCCCAATCCTTGACTGCATTAATGATTAGAGATCTGTCTGTCAGCCTTGAAATTACCTGAAAGGGAGTAAAAGGACAGTAACGAGTTTTTATAATCACAAAGTACATACTTACACTCAATAGGTGGGAACATGAAATGATTTACTTAGATAATATACTTGTGAACATGTCATGATTTGATTTAACGCTGTAATCATGCACATATTTGAATATGATTGGATAATAGAATCATGTGTACTAAGTTAGAATATAGAGTAGAATGAATAATGTTGGATCGAGATAAGAATTTGTAAATGTGTAACCTCTTCATTGGAAAACTGAGCTGCATGAATTAAGCCTTAGCTTTGTTTGGTCTTTAAGGGGTCAGAGGGTTAAAATTTTCCATTTTACTTAATCACCCAAGTTGTACAACTTTCTGTGCAGAAGAATTCCACAGATCCGTTATCTTCTGAAAGAAAAAGAAATCCTGCTTATGTCCATCTTAAATGTGCGATTCCTTATTCTGAGATTATGCCCTCTCATCCTAGAATCGTCTATAAGAGGAAACAACCTTTGCACATTCTACCTTGACAGATTTTCTGAGAAACTTATGTTTTAATAAGGTCTCCTCTCATTTTCTAAACTCCACTGAGTACAAGTACAACCTACTCAACCTCTCATATAGAAATTCCTTCGGACCTGGGATCAACCTTATGAATATTCTCAGGACTGCTTCTAAAGCCATATACATCTTTCATTAGATAAGGGAACCAAAACTATTCAGAGTATTCCAACTGTGATCTGACTAGTGCACCATATAGTTTTAGAAAACAGCCCTATTTTTATACTTCATTCTCTTTGAACTAAAGACCAACATTCCATTGCCTTTTCTGTGACCTACTAAACTTGAATGTCAGGTTTTTGTGATTCATGCACAAGGACCTGTATATTCATCTGTGTTGCAGCTTTCTGCAGTCTTTTTCCATTTAAATAATATTTAGGTCTTCTTCCTGCCAAAGTGCATTACCTCACATTTACCCACTAGATTCCATCTCTTAAGTTTTGGCTCACTCACTTTACCTGTCTGTATCCCTCCTTAGTCATCCTCACCATTTACCTTCCCACTTATTTTTGTTTTATCCACAAACTGACAATAGTATGTTCACTTCTGACATCCAAGTCATTAATATATATTGTAAATATTTGTGGCCCCAGCACTGATCTCCTGGCATTCCACTAGTTATAGTTTGCCATCCTGAAAATGCCCCCTTTATCCCAATTCTTTGTCTTATATTAGTTAGCCAATCCTCTATCCATGCTAATATACCACCCCAACATCCTGGGATCTTATGAAGTAGCCTTATATACAGTACCTTATCAAATGCCTTTATCTACCCTCAAATAACTATAATAAATTTGTCAGGCATGATTTCCCTTTAATGAAGCCACGCAGAATTGCTTGGTTATGTTGTTTAAATGTTCTGCTATTACATTCTTAACAATAGATTCTATTATTTTCTTAATGACAGATGCTAAGTTAATTGGCCTGTTTACCAGTATTTTTGTTTCCCTCCAGTTTTGAAAAATGGTATTATATTGGTAATTTTCCAACACTCTCTAACTTTCCTTTGTCTTTCTTTTCTGTCTTTATCCAAATTTTCTTTCCCTCTTCATTTTTTGTGTGCACTCTCAGTAAGCATTGAATGGCAGAGCAGACTCAAGGGATCTGACCTGCTCCATTTTCTTTTGTTCATAAGTGTTAAGTGTTTGTGTTTACGTTTTTGAAAAAAAGAGCAGCTTGATCAGCATGAGGATGTAACTATTAAATTGTGAATCAGTTGCAAGGTCTGGCAAATTAAATTGAGCAGAAGTGGCTTCTGGAGGGAAAAAAACAGAAGTTGCTGGAAAAGCTCAGCAGATCTGGCAGCATCTGTGAAGAGAAAATCAGAGTTAACGTTTCGAGTCTGGTGACCCTTCCTCAGAACCGGAGGGCTAGCTTAGCTTCTGGACTGCTTTGTAAATTTATCAGATCTACAGTGGTGTTGATACGGTTTTCTGTAGGTGCATCAACCCCAGGCCAATTCAAAGTAAAATGAAGCTTCCTTTCCCAATAATGATAGGAATTTTGGAATACTGTAGAGTGATATTATATTTCTTTTAAAAAATTAATTCGATTTTTCCTTGGGCCAGATTTTAACCCTTCATAAGTGAATAGATTTTGCTGAAATAAATCACTGGTCTTTGCTGCAGTAGACTTTCAGCTAAAAATCAGGTTCTTAATGAAGTGTGTGATATTGTCAGTTGCAACAGTTATTCAATAGATTTTTATGTTAAGACAAACACTGGGTAATAGAAAACCGGCAGTACAAATTCAGGATATTACTTCAAAAATAATTAAGCCAGTTTAAACAGTGGTTATGAATTTAAATTAGTTCAAATTTAATTCAAAGTAGATAAGACCAAAAAAATTGGAACAGGAGTATCCTGTGCAGCCCCTTGAGCCTGCTCGATCATTCAATAGGATCATGGCTGATCCTACATTCCACTTTCATGCATTTTCCCCAAAACCTTTGATTCCCCTGCGGGTCAAGAATCTATTTATCTCAGCCTTAACTGTACACAAGGAGTCTTTCCTAACAGCTGTCTGTGGCAAGGAGTTCCAAAGATTCACAACACTTTGAGAGAAGAAACTCCTCTTCACCTCCGTTTTAAATTGGCACTCTTTGGTCCTAGACTCTCCCATGAGGGGAGTCATTCAACATTTATCTGTCAAGCCCTTTAAGAATCCTATATGTTTCAATGAGATTATCTCTCATTCTTCTAAACTTTGGAGAGCAGAGTCCCAACTCGTTTGCTCAGAAGACAATCCCTCCATACCAGGGATCATCCGAATGAACCTTTCTCAACTGCCTTTCCTTAAATGAGGGAACTAAAATGACTCACAGTACTCCAGATGTGGTCTCACCAGCACCTTGTACAGTTGCAGTAAGATTTCCCTACTCTTATTCTCCAACCCCCTTGAAATAAGGGCCAACATTCCACTAGCCTTCCGGATTACCTGCTGCACCTGTGAGCTAGCTTTCTGTATACTGTGCACAGTATCCCCAAATCCCTTTTTGTTGCAGCTTTCTGCAGTTTTTCTCTATTTGAATAATATTGTTCTTTTGTTCTCCCTTTGCAAAACTAACAACTTCATATTTTTCCATATACTTCATTTGCTAAGTTTATGCCCACTGAGTTATCTGTCTATAAACTGTTTATATCCCCCTCTGAACTCCCCCTTCCGCCTATTTTTCTATCTTCAAATTTGACTACAGTACATTCCCTTCCTTCCTCCAAGTGATTAATATTTACTGTAAACAGTTCTGGTCCCAGCACTGATCCCTGTGGAAACCCACTGGTTACAGGTTGCCAACCTGAAAAAGAACTGCTTATCCCCACTCACTGTTTCCTGCCTATTAGCCAATTCTTTATCTATGCCAATATACCACCTCCAACAAGATGGACCTTCAGGGCTTAATTTTTTGTTGGGTACCTTGTTGTATGCCTTCTAGAAGTCCAAATACAGCACATCTACTGGTTGTCCTCTATCCACTCTGGTTTAGACTTCTTTGAAAAACTTGTAAATTAATCAGTTTCTGGTTCACGAAGCCATGCTGACTCTGCCTGATTAGATTAGGATTTTCTAAATGTGCTACTATTACTTCCTTAACTTTTGGTTCCAACATTTTTCCAATAATAGATGTTAGGCTAATCAGACTATAGTTACCTACTTTGTGCTTTCCTCCCTTTTTGAATAGGGGTGCCATATTGGCTGTTTTCCAATCCTCTGGTAGAATTCATGGATTTTTGGAAAAATTACGACCAATGCATGCACTTTACAGCTACTTCTTTTAGGATCCTTGCATGCAACACTTCAGAGCCAGGGACTTATCTGCCTTTCGCCCCATTAGTTTGTTGAATGATATTAGACAATTTGAATTTAGAAATTATTTATTTACCTAACCATGATAAATGTTTGACACAATCTTCCCGGTAAGGTAATGAATTTCAAGTGCAGTCAGATACTGATTGGGTAAAGTTAGATTGCTAGGAAAACTAGTTGAAGTGGCCCATTCCAGCATTTTGATTTTTTACCATTGTTCTTCCAGGTGTCATGTGTATTTTTAGCTGTGTCGTAATTCACTGAAGTGTGATGTCAGTTTTGTACAATGTTACCACTAGATGTCACTGTTCTGCACTAGGTGATTCTGTGATCACATGACACTAGGTTTTGGTCCAACAGATTTACCTGAAAACATGAGCTTTCAGAGCCTCGATCCTTCTTCAGGTGTCAGTGAGAAAGGTGGAATCAGACACAGAATTTATAAGATCAAATGGTCACACCACTGCTGAGGACGTATTAAACAAAAATAAGATGCTGTTAAATCTTTAATCAGTTAGAAGGTTTCAGTTGATTAATTTGTATATGTAAATCCCTAACTTCCTTTCAAGTCAGTGTCCTGAAAGAACTAAAGGTTTTATCAGTGTAAAGAAGTGACATTTTAGGCCACACAATCCATGTTACGTGTGAGGTCTTGTTTAGAATCTGTTTGCATTTTGGTTTGGAGTCAGGCTGGTTTTATTTTTAAAGTAGGAATTTATAAAATGCCACATTGACTGACTGTCTATAAATATTGTGCTTTTTGAACAAAATAGAATGTACCTGCAAATACAAATTCACCCAATAGATTCATGTGAGTGCACGCGTGTGTGTGTGTTTGCATGTATGTGTGTGAGAGAGAGAGAGTGAGTGTGTGTATGAGAGAGGATCTGTGTGAGTGTGCATGTTTGTGTGTGAGTGAGTGTGTGTGAATGTATGCGTGTGTTTATGTGTGTGTGTGTGTATCATGTAGCGGGATCACACATGCACACACATTCTCTCTCCCTTCATCTCACACACACACACACACACACACACACACACACACAGTCTCTCTCTCCCTCACATACATGTGCACACACGCACATACATACAAACACACACTCTTTCTCTGTCTCTCTGTCTCACACACACACATACACACACACACTCTGTCTCTGTCTCTCCCTTTCAAACATATCCACTCACTCTTTCCTTCACACACACACACACATGCACATGTAAATCCATGGGGTGAATTTGTATTTGCAGATATGTTCTTTTTTGTTCAAAAAGCACACAATTTATAAACAGTCAGCCAATGTGGCATTTTATAAATTCCTATTTTAGAAATAAAACCAGTCCTACTCTAAACCAAAACACAGATTCTAAACAAGACCTCACACCTAACATGTATTGTGTGACTTAAAATGTCACTTCTTCTTTACACTGATAAAACCTTTACTTCTCTCAGGGCAGTGACTTGAGAGAAATTCAGGGATTTACATATACATATTAATCAATTAAAACCTTCTAACTGATTAAAGATTTAACAGCATCTTATTTTTGTTTAATACATCCTCAGCAGTGGTGTGACCCCTTGATCTTTTACTTATAAATTCTGTGTCTGATTCTACCTCTCTCAATAACGCCTGAAGAAGGAGCAAGGCTTCGAAAGCTTGTGTTTTCAAATAAATCTGTTGGACGATAACTTGGTGTCGTGTGATTTCTGACCTTGTCCACCTCAGCCCAACACTGGCATCTCAACATATGATTCTGTGATGTTGGCAAGTTCTGGCAATTGACTAAAATAGTCCTTGTGGCTTCATCGTCAGGGTTCTAAATCAACCTGGATTAATGGCATAAGAATATCTCTTCTCTGCCAGTTATAATTGTGTTTGAATGGATTAATACAGGTCCCAAAGATATTTTCATCAGTCTGGTGTGAAAGTTGATCATACTTTGAGACTCATTGATCCAGAGCTTCCTAAATTGGTCACAAATGAGGTCACAAAGTAAAAATTTTGGAGTTGTAATCTCCAAGGCAGTAAACTGCCACAGGTCTTCTCCTCACTTGGCCTCGCTTTCATAGTTCCTAGTGGAAGGTTGCAATGATTTTCAATCCCGTTGCTGGTGGGGTGAATGAATGGCATGTAGATGAGTCCAGAGATCAAGCAACAGTGGCAGTACAAGGATTAGAATGAGGTCATTAAGAGATTTAAACATAATTAAAATTTTATATGTAATGCATGGGTAAACCAGGCCGTAATATTGTTCAGGGATGAAAGCAAGGTCTGCTGAATGGAACTTCTTGAAAAATAGCACAGAGACTACAGAGTTTTCAAGAGTTAGAAGCATACCACAGGAGCAGGAACAGGCCAGTCAATAAGATTACTGGTCTGATTGTGGTCTCAACATCTACCTTCCTATCTCACCTGCCTTGCATCTCAAAAATTTATGATTCAACCTTGAATAAATTCAGTGACTCATGCTCCATTGCTTTTTGGAGTAGGTTGTTAAGTGGTGGACTCACAACAGTCACCTTGGTGACAGATAGTCGATAGATTTGCTGCCACTATCCTTCTTTTCAGTTGGGATGTAAAGAGTCTCACTGGTCTAATGTTGTTGATGAAAATTACTTGGCCATATCTAATGAAATGAGGCTGGAAGACTCAGAAACACATATGGACATGGACCCACAAAGTAGATAGATTAGTCCTTAACAGATCTAAATATAAGTTAGACCTAGTATATCTGTAGACTGAAGAAATCCAGCGATAGATCAGTCTAAGGGGTTATACAGTTCGCTCACAAATGAGCATTTGTAAGTTTTCATTGCTGCAAGATTCAGATAATACATGCAGGTCATTAATCAGGCCACCTCCAGAAAGTTGGTATCTAATCTGGAAAAATGAGTTCGCCAGTGTCCTATCTCTCATGAAGTGAAATATGATCAAAGGTTAGAAGGTTGTAAAACATAATTTGCTTCTCATTTATCTGTTATCTGTGTAACACATGATCTCATGATCCTCTCCTGTCGTTGAGATGGCGCTATCCTATTCTGAATTTGATGTTGTGTCTAATGCTAATGCTGTTCAAAATCTTTGGAACTATGCTTGTCATATCTGCCAATTTGTTGATCTATCAATTGGATCTAAAAGCTTAACCTTGTATGGTGATAAGACTAGTAAAGGAAATTTTTGTTGTATTGTTTAATTACTGATATGCACATGAAGTTTTTGATTGTTTTTCTGATTTGGAAGTATATTGTTAGGATTTTGATCTCCTTATACTGCATTGTTTTGCAGCTTTGTTGTATTCCTTCTTGTAGTACCAAAACTAAAAGCTGTTTCTGCAGTTCTTAATGTAAAGTTCAGCTTTCCTTTACTAATATGGTATCTTCACAGAGTTGAATTAAAGATATACCTGTTTCTTTAACTTTTTTTTGGTATTTTCATAAATGCAATTGATAAAACTTTTTAGTTGTTGAATAAAACTTGAATTTATGATTCAAACCATTGAATTAATAAATTTTACTAACTTCACTGTTAGTTTTCTGACAGTTCAATTTGCAATAACAATTTTTTGCTCCTGTTTGTACCTCTTTCCAATTGACTTTCTTTAGCTTGTACCTGAAGACTTGTCTCAACTCATTGTTTTAATTTTGTGATTGAGTAAATAGTTCAGTAATTTTGTTAGCTCACTGCTTGCAGTCTTAACTGTGCTCAGACCAGTTTGCCAACAGAACAAACAGAACTGTATATCCCTTCCCTCAAGAGATCGAATCTGCCTTGGGTGTCTGATAATCAGTATCTTTTCTAATGAACTCAGTCCAGAATTCTCCTCTTAACTGCAAGTGAATTTTTTTATTCACGGGTGGGACAGGGCTGGCCGGCCAGCATTTATTTCCTGTCCCTCGTTGCCCTTGAGGAGGTAGTAGTGAGCTGTCTTCTTGAGCCATTACAGACCACATCATTTTTTTGTTGAGATTTCATAGCAATTGATACAACCAAGTGGCTTGCTAGGCAATTTCAGAGGGCAATTGAGAGTCAACCCCACTGCTACAGGTCTGGAGTTTCATGTAGGACAGATTAGGTGGGGCTGGCAAATTTTTTTCTCTGAAGAACATTAGTGAGCTAGATAGGATTTTCTGACAATGGTTTCATGGTCGTCAGTAGATTCTTAATTCTAGATTTTTATTGAATTCAGATTGATAGGATTCGAACCTAGGTCCCCAAAACAGTAGCTGAGTTTCTGGATTAATGGTCTAGCGATAATACTACTAGGCCATTGCCTTTCCTCTACTTCTGATTTCTGTCATTAATACATGAGCCATGGTAAGGCAACTTATAACACTTTTCATTGTATTTTTCTTGTAAAAGTACACATGACGATAAATTCAAATTCAAATATTCATATTTTTACGGTTAGTGCAATTTTTAAAGCTTGTTTCTCCAATTACTGGCCGTAAAAAACATTTTTGGAGACTTAGAGTGTTCTAGTAGCTTCTCTGGAAGAGATTTTGTTCAAAGATGTTTCATTCACAGTTGTTGTTCAACTCTGGTTTGTATTAAATATAGAAACCTAGAAAATAGGAAAAGAAGTAGGCTGTTCAGTTCTTTAAGCCTGCTCTGCCATTCAATATGATTATGGCTGATTGGCCAACTTAGCTTGCTGTTCCTGCTTTCTCTCTGTACTGTTTGACCCAGCCCTAAGAACTATGTCTAACTCCTTCTTGGAAACATTCAGTGTTTTGACCTGAATTGCTTTTTGTCGCAGAAAATTCCACAGGTTCACCACACTCTGGGTGAAGAAATTTCTTCTCATCTCAGTCCTATATTGCCTATCTTGTATCCAAAGATTGTGAACCTTGGTTCAGGACCACTAGTATTGTTTCTAGTTTCTGGTGTTTTCTATTTCTGAAGCACAAGTCTTCAATACTAATGCTAAGTAAGATGAATATATGACTCACTTATATTATGTAGAACAATATTAATCACCAACTGTTTAATCCAGGTTCTCAGGTAAAGTACCACAAATGCCTGATTTCCCCACACCTTCTCCTCTGCTCAAGTTGACTCAGTGACAAATCCTAGAAGTGAAACAGTTGCATTCTAACCTAATACAGTATAGAGTTCATCATTTGAAATAATCTGAATTCAGATTTGACAAACATTTTCAATGTTAATCCTTGCTCCGTGTAACAGTAACTTTTAGTGGAGGTTATTCGAGCCAAAGCCAAAAGAAAAACAGTGCAACTGCTCCATTCAGATAATATGGGCCAATCTTTAGTGATACACGACTAGGATATCCTGCTGTCAAGGGTTAGCAAGCAAATTTTCACAGCTATTTATTTCATTGATTTATTGAGCCCATTGTAGTTTTTACAAGAAATCTCAACAAGAAGTAAAAACAAAGGACTTTTTTACCTTAAGAATTGTAAATTTGTTTTAATTACAAATCCTGTAACTTTAAAACCTGCAATTCTCTGAGAATGGAGTCTTGTTCTGTAGTTACTTACTATCGTGAGAAATTCAATTTTCCAATTTTCATTGGGGAATTTCAATTCTAGGCAATTCATATAGGATCAGCATTAAATGTCCTCTCATGAATTATTTGGAGGAGTTGCACTTGCTGTTTTCTAAAGGTTTTTTCCCTGTTTTGTTTTTTAAATTCATCTGTATCACAGATTATTTGTTATTAACGTGGGATGGACAAAAACGTCCTGATTCAGAACCAGGAAGACAGAAGACCATTGGCTCAGTTGAGTCAGCATTGTCCAATTTTCCCTCTGTGTACACAGATCTTTCTTGCTTGCACTCCTGAAACTTGTTGGGATATTGTCTTGCAACTGTGCGTTGCTGTTGGCGTAGTGATTATTCATAATGTGTAAATGTTAGAGCATGGGTGTTGACAGGTTAATGAACTGCATGGGATATTGTAATGAATATGATCTTTCTACAAGAACACAAGAAGTAGAAGCTGGAAAGCTCATATGGCCCATTGAGATGCTTTGCCATTGAACATGATCATGGTTCATGTTGGGCTTCAACTTCACTTTTCTGCCCCCTTCCCCTGTATTTGCTGAAAGAACAAAAATATGTCTTTTCTAGCCTGAAATATATTTTACAATAGAACATCCGCAACCCATTGGAGTTGAGAAGTCTAAAATTTCATAGTCCTTTGAGTAAAGTAAATTTTCCTCATTTCAGTCCTAAGCAAGCAGCCCCTGATCCTCATGTTTAAGACTCTGAGACCAACATAAACAACCTCTTGGTATCTATGCTACTGAGCCCTTTCAGAAATGTTTTTATCTCAATGAGATCTTTCATTCTGCTGAATCCTTGAAAATATAGGCCAAATTTGCTCAGCCTCTTATCATTAGACAACCTCCTCATCCCAGGGGCCAATTTAATGAACCTTTGCAACACCACCTCCAATACAAATATACCTGATACTACAGATATGGTCTCACCAAAGCTCTGTAGCAAGAATTCTTTATTCCTGCACTCCAATCCTCTTGTAATAAATGACCAGCAAGTTATTTGCCTTCTAAATTGCTTGCTGTTCCCGCAATCCTTGTACATGCACATACAAATTTCTTTGAAAGTCAATGCTTACAAATTACTCATTAAAAAAAAATGTTTTTTATTCTTATGGTCTCATGATTCGTTTCTTAGGTGAATAACTTCCCAAATTATACCTCACCTCCCATTTTGCTGCTCACTTAACCTATCTGTTGTATCTCTTTGCAGCCTCTTTGTGTCCTCTGCACAGTTTACAATTAATGCAGTTAATTCTGTGTGGTAGTTTCACCACTTTATTAATTTATTTAAAATTTTGCTTGCTGCTGCTTCTAGCATGCCCCTCTGTCATGTTAATTGAGCCAGTGTTGATCTCCTGGCTTGATGGTAGTGATAGACTGTGAGATACACTATGCCATGAAGTTAAAAATTGTGGTTGAGTGTAATTCTTCCGCTACTAATGGCTCAAAGAACCTCATGGATGCCCAAATTTGGGTATTAATTTTTTCTTAAAATCTGTCCCATATAACACTGTGGTAGTGCCACTCAATATTATGACTCCATTGCTTATAGCCAGCCAATCTGAGAATGACCTATTTATTCCCATAGAATCCCTACAATGTGAAAACAGGCCCTTTGGCCCAACAGGTCCACACTGACCTCAGAACATCCCACCCAAACCCATTCCCCTTATAACCCACCTAATCTAGATATCCCTGAACACTATGGGCAATTTAGCATGGCCAATCCACCTAGCCTACACATCTTTGGATTGTGGGAAGAAACTGAAGCACCCGGAGGAAGCCCACGCAGACATGGGGAGAACGTGCAAACTCCACACAGACAGTTGCCTGAGGGGGAATCAAACCCAGGCCCGTGGTGCTGTGAGGCAGCAGTGCTAACCACTGAGCCACCATGCTGCACCAATTTTCCTACTTTCTGTTTCTTTCTATTAACTAATCCTCAAACTGTGGCTGTACGTTGAAGTGTCCCATGTATCCTAATTTTATTTTCTAATCTCCTGCATGTAACCTTCCTGAAAGCATTCTGAAAATCCAAATATTCCACATCTACTGGTTCCCCTTGAACTGCTACGTTAGTAACATTCTCTGAAAACTGTAATGTTTGTCTAACATGATTTCCCAATCATAAATTTATGTTGGCTGTGCACAATCAGATAATAATTTTCTAATTGGCCAGTTACCATTTACTTGAAGAGGGGTTGAATGGCCTATTTCTGCACCTCATTTGTATGTTCGTGTAACAGATTCTTGTATTTTCCTGACTACTGATGTCAGGCTAACAGGTCTGTTTTCCTTTGTTTTCTCCCTTTATCCTTTCTTAAATAGTGTAGTGATATTTGTAATCTTACAATCTACAGGCATTGAGCAGCGTCTGTAGAATTTTAAAAGGTGACCACCCATGAATGCAATCACCCTTTGCAACAATCTGGGATGTAGATCATTAAGTCCATGAGATTAGTTAACATTCAGTCCCACTAATTTCTCCAATGCTACCTTTATAACTAATACTAATTTATTTCAGTTCCTCATTCTTAGTTGAATCGCCTTTATTTATGCAGTCATTCAGCCAGCATGGAAATAAGCCCTTCAGTCCAACTAGTCAATGCTGACCATGTTCCCAAACCAAACTAGTCCCACCTGCATGCTTTTGGCCCATATCCCTCCAAACCTTTCCTATTCATGTACTTATCCAAATGCCTTTTAAATGTTGTAACTGTATCTGCATCCACCACTTCCTCTGGCAGTTCATTCCACACACTAACCACTCTCTGTGTAAAAAAAAGTTGCCCTTCATGTCCTTTTTAAATCATTCTCCTCTCATCTTAAAAATATGCCCCTTTGTTTTGAACACCCCCACCTTAGGGAAAAGAACTTTGCTATTCATCTTATCTATGCCTTTCATGATTTTATAAAACTCTATAAGGTTACCTCTCAATCTCCTACGTTCCAGTGATAAAAGACTCGGCCTGTCCAGCCTACTTTTACAACTCAAACCCTCCATTCCTGGCAACATCCTGGAAAATCTTTTCTGAACTCTCTCCAGTTAAGTAATATCCTTCCTATAACAGGGTGACCAGAACTGTACACAGTACTCCAGGAGAGGCCTCGCCAACGGCCTGTACAACCTCAACATGATGTCCCAACTCTGTGCTCAAAGGTCTGAGCAATGAAGGCAAGCGTTCTAAATGCTTGCTTAACCACCCTGTCTACCTGTGACTCAAATTTTAAAGAATAATGTAGGTGAACCCCCGGAAACTTCTGCTGTGAAAACAATTGTAAGGTAATTATGGACTTGCACACTATTTCTCTTTCTTATTCTAAATTCTCATGTTTTTGCCTCCAATCGACCTACATTTCTCTTTTCTAATCTTTTCCTTTTAATGCCTATAGGAAAGTGGTTCCCAAACTATGAGTTGTGTCACCCAGTGGGGACATGGGATGGGGCTGCGAGCTCAAAGGTAGATATACAGGCTGGTGAATGAATGAATGATTTATTGTCACTTGTATTTAACAAATAAATACAGTGAAAAGTGTAATATGTTGCCGTGCTCCGGTGCCATTTTGACTTACAGAAGATATTAAGATATAACCAGACTATAACTAAAAACAGAGTTATTCCTCCCTTCTCGTGCTGTGCTCGACAACGGGTACGGGGGTGGATGGGGGTCTCCACAACGGGCTCTGGGCCTACCAACGCCCTCGCATCATAGTCCATTCCAGGGGTCTCACTCCAGGGCCACAATGGCCACTACTGCATTCCAGGAGTACCACACCGGGCCTATCACACTATCATCGATGCAAATGCCACTCCCATGGATCCGCCAAGAAAACTGATTCAGGCCTATCACATCGCTGCAACTGAAGCCCAGCATCCTGATTCTAACACTGACCATGGATGCCACCTTCTCCACCAACCGCAGAGGCCACTCTGCCATTGCCGCTATCTTGAAAGCTGGTGTTGCTGCCATTGCTTTGAGTTCTTCACTTCTGTGTCTACCAACGTTGAAGTCGCCACACTCCGGTGCCATCTTTTGCCGCTGGGCCCATATTCACTGCTGTCGCGAGCTTCCTAAGGGCTCACTGTCCTCCACATTGGGCTCGCTTGGCTCAATCTCCCCAAGCATGCTCGGGAGGCTGCGCCCACCCTTGCCCTGCCAAAGACGCTGAAAAGGCTTTTTAAAGAGAGAAAGAAAGAAAAAATAGAGCAAAAGAAAGGAGCAAAAGAAAAAAGTAAAATTAACAAGAAAACAACATGAAGAAAATGGTTAGAAGCAGACGAGCTCCAGGCCAGGAGCAACACTGCTACTCCGCCACTATGGAGTAGGGATCTTGTAAGACCCAATTAAAGGCATTTTTTTTCCTGTGGGCATGGTGTCTAATCCAAAGAGTTTTGAGGCCTGGTCAATGACAGAGCTTGCAAACTATTAGTGTTGTGTTCTGTGTCTGCACCCATGTTGTATGAACCCTTGCACTGCTCTCTCCCTCAACCTCTGTAGTTGTCACTCTCGATTTTCACCAAGTTTGAAGCATTAAATAAGATCACAATAGAAAAATGTTTGGGAGGCACTACTCCCCACTTGCCTGGATGAGTGCAGCCCCAACAACACGCAAGAAGCTTGACACCATCCAGGATGAAGCAGCCAGCTTGATTGGCACTACATCCACAAGCATTCAGTCCCTCCACCACCAACATTCAGTAGCAGCAGTGTGTACTATCTACAAGATGCACTGCAGAAATTCACCAAAGATCCTCAGACAGCACCTTCCAAACCCACGACCGCTTCCATCTGGAAGGACAAGGGCATCAGACATATGGGAACACCACCACCTGCAAGTTCCCCTCGAAATCACTCACCATCCTCACTTGGAAATATATCGCTGTTCTTTCACTGTCACTGGGTCAAAATCCTGGAAGTGCCTCCCTATTAGAATTGTGGGTCAACCCACAGCAGGAGGACTGCAGCAGTTCAAGAAGGCAGCTCACCACCACCTTCTCAAGGGCAACTAGGGATGGGCAAGAAAGGCTGGCAAGCCAGCGACGCCTACAACTCACAAATGAATAGAGAAAAAAAGATCTGGAATGTACAGCCCGTATGTGTGGAGATTGCAGGTTCAATTGAAGCAGTCAAGAGGGCATTGGGTGATTACTTAAAGAAAAACAATGTGCGGAGTTATGAGCAAATGGCAGGGGATTAGTAGAAATGTAAATTGCTCAGAGAGAAAGTGCAGACATGATAAGCTAAATGGCCTCGTTCTCCATTGTAACAATTCTATGATTCTTTGGAACTGCCACATTGTACTTGAAACGTTAACTGTCTCCATAGAGGCTGCCAGACCTGCTGAGTTCTTCCAGCAGTTTCTGTTTTAATCCGTATGATTGATCTCACTGAAGTGTGATGTGGAGCTGCTGGTGTTGGACTGGAGTGGACAAGGTCAAAAATCACATGACACCAGGTTATAGTCCAACAGGTTTATTTGAAAACACTACCTTTAGAAGCTCAGCTCCTTCCTCAGGTGTAGTGTGGAAATGGAGGTATACCAACACAGAATTTATAAGCAGAAAGGTAACAACCCTAAAAATGGCTCGCTGACCACCTCCCGTTGAATCTTTAATCAGTTAGTAAGGAGACACAGCTTTTTATTGATTAAAATGCAAAACCCAGAATTTCTTTCAAGTCATTTCCCGAAGATAATTAAAGGTTTTATTAGTATATACAAGAGGTAACATCTCAGGTCAGACACTGCATTTTAGGTGTGAGTCCTTGTTTAGAATCTGTCTGTGTTTTAACCTGGAGTCAAGCTGGTTTTATTTTATGAACAAAATAGAATGTATCTGCAAATACACAAACATCTTGGATGAAATAATTCTCTTCATTGATTTATATGCATGTGCATACATGTGTGTGTATGAGAGAGAGTGTGTGCAGGCGCGCGCATGTGCTTGTGTGCTTGAAAAAGAGTGTGTGAATGTGAGAGTGTATGTGTGTGAGAGTGTGCGTGTGTGTGTGTGAGAGAGAGGGTATGTGAGTGTGCGAGTGTGTTTGTGTGTGAGAGTATATAGTGTGCTGGGGTCACTTGTAGCATGACATAGACACAAGATCATGACTGAGGCTGTCCTTATGGGGTATTGGCTATCAGCTTCTGCTCAGCAATTTTGCTTTGTTGTGTACGTCGAAGTCCACCTTGGTGGATGTTTACCTGAAGATTGGAGGCTGAATGTCCTTGACCGCTGAAGTGCTCCCCCACTGGGAGGGAACACCCCTGTCTGGCAATTGTGCGGTGTCCATTCATCCACTGTCATAGCATTTGCATGGTCTCGCCAATATACCATGCCTCAGGGCATCCTTACCTGCAGCAACAGACACCTAAAGGTGTTCAAGGATGCCTTCGTGAGAATGGGATATGATGCTCCACTCATTGATTGCCAGTTCCGATGTGACACAGCGAAAAACCGTAATGAACTTCTCAGAAGACAGACACAGGATACGACTGATAGGGTACGCTTTGTCATCCAGTACTTCCCCGGAGCCAAGAAACTACGGCATGTTCTTCGCAGCCTTAAAAATATTATCGATGACGATGAGCACCTTGCCTCCACTTCTCGCCTTCAAACAACCACCAAACCTTAAACAGACCATTGTTCACAGCAAACTACCCAGCCTTCAGGACAACATCGACCACAACACTATACAACCCTGTCATGGTAACCTCTGCAAGACATGTCAGATCATTGACATGTATACCATCAGCACAAGTAGGAACACCTCCCACGACGTGCACAGCAGATACTCATGTGACTCGGCCAATGGTGTCTATCTCATATGCTGCAAGCAAGAATGCCCGAGGCATGGTATATTGGCAAGACCATGCTGATGCTACGACAAAAGATGAATGGACTCCACGCAGCAATAGCCAGACAGGGGTGTTCCCTCCCAGTCAGGGAACACTTCAGCGGTCAACGGCATTCAGCCTCCTATCTTCAGGTAGGCATTCTCCGAGGTGGACTTCGAAATACACAACAACGCAAAATTGCTGAACAGAGGCTGATAGTTTTGTACCCATGAGGACAGCCTTTGATCTTGGGTTCATGTCACGCTGCAGGTGATCCCACCACACTATATACTCTTACACACATACTGTCTCACACAAACGCACTCACACAGACCCTCTCTCACATTTGCGCACACACCCTAACACACATACACTCCGTCACACACACACACAGTCTCTCAAGCGCACACACACATACACACACTCTCTCTCTCTCACACACACACATTCGCATACAGATGCACATACATATAAATCTATGTGGTGAATTATTTCATCCAATATGTTAGTGTATTTGCAGATACATTCTATTGTGTTAAAAAAAACCCAGCCTGACTCCAGGTTAAAACACAGACAGATTCTAAATATGGCCTCACACCTAAAATGCATTGTCTGACCTGCGGCATTACCTTTTGTATACACTGATTGGGGCAATGACTTGAAAGAAATTCTGGGATTTGCATTTTAATCAATAGAAACATAGAAGATAGGAGCAGGAGGAGGCCAATTGGCCCTTTGAGCCTGCTCCATCATTCATCACGATCATGGCTGATCATCCAATTCAATAGCCTAATCCTGCTTTCTCCCATAACCTTTGATCCCATTTGCCCTCGTGCTGTATCTAGCCGCCTCTTTTATACATTCAATGTTTTGGAATCAACTACTTCCTGTGGTAATGAATTCCACAGGCTCACCACTCTTTGGGTGAAAAAATGTCTCCTCATCTCCATCCGAAATGGTCTACCCTGAAACCTCAGACTGTGACCCTGCATCTCCTTTCGAACTGATTAAAGA
Organism: Rhincodon typus; assembly: GCF_021869965.1. Taxonomy (NCBI): domain Eukaryota; kingdom Metazoa; phylum Chordata; class Chondrichthyes; order Orectolobiformes; family Rhincodontidae; genus Rhincodon; species Rhincodon typus. The sequence goes on along the minus strand of NC_063341.1, from coordinate 23,924,388 downwards.
TTCAACAGGAGGTGGTCAGTGAGCCATTTTTAGGGGTCCAGACCCGAAACATCAGCTTTCCTGCTCCTCTGATGCTGCTTGGCCTGCTGTGTTCATCCAGCTCTACACCTTGTTATCTCATTTTTAGGGTTGTTACCTTTCTGCTTATAAATTCTGTGTTGGTATACCTCCATTTCCACACTACACCTGAGGAAGGAGCAGAGCTTCGAAAGCTTGTGTTTTCAAATAAACCTGTTGGACTATAACCTGGTGTCGTGTGATTTTTGACCTTGTTCACTGAAGTGTGAATATCTCTATTGTTGCATTGTAAACCCAAATCCTGTGACGTTTGACCTTCAGAAGGAATCAGCTCCTGTTAGCGTTCCTCATTGGCAATGTCCATCATCCGCTCATGCACATTTGTAGGCCCCGGCAAAAAAAGATGAATGGATAGTGGCAGGGCAAGAATGTTGCCACTTGGTACTATGATCATGTTTCAATTATTGTTGATATCAAACCAACACAAATGGCCTCAGTGTGGACTTTACTAGCTTCAAAATCTCCCCACCCCCCGGCCTCATCCCAAGACCAACCCTCCTTCTCATCCCTGCCTCCTTGACCTGTCCGTCTTCTCTCCCACCTATCCGCTCCTCCCACCCCGCTGACCAATCCCCAGCACTATCTACCTGCTGTCACCATCCCACCTACCTTTCCTACCCCAAATGTCCCCCCCAAGTCTATTTGTTTCAGAGCCCCCTTTCCGAAGAAGGGTCCCGATCCGAAACGTCAGCTTTCCTGCTCCTCTGATGCTGCCTGGCCTGCTATGTTCCTCCAGCTCCACACTGTTATTAACACAACTGAATGTTGTGTCACATGCGCATGTGTGATATTTAATTCCATGTCCAGGCAGTTGGGACCGTCGAAATCTTCGATGCTTTGGAAAGCTGAAATAGCACTGATGTCCAGCACTTCCTGCTCTCCATTCGCCAATGGAAAACCTCTGATTCTATCCGTGAAAACAGGAAAAAAAAATGCGTTTTCCTGACCTCTGTCAAACCAAGGAACGCTTGACCTTTTTGTTGGATTAGCATGGCTTTACCAGGTCAAGGACCCTAGTTTACTCAGAAACAAAAACAGAAATTGTTGGTAAAGCTCAGCGGGCCTAGCAGGATCTATGGAGAGAAATCAGAGTTAATAGTTCGGGTCGAGTGACCCTTCCTCAGAACTAGTTTTCTGTCAGACGAGGAAAATGTACCTGCTACAGAAATTCTCGTCTCTGGGTGGAAGAGAAAGATTTGATGTGCGCAAACTATTCCCTCTCTTTATTCAAAACTATTCTTAAGAAGGATAGTTAACTCTCTTTTCTGTCCACAGATGGTCCCGGATATGTTGAGTTTCTCCAGCAAATTCTGTTTTTGTTTCAGATCTCCAGCATCCGCAGTTTTTCGTTGTTTGATTCCTCTCTTCAATATCGTCGAGGTTTAAATGCCCCAACGTTCTGGTACCACTTTGCTTTCTGTGTTAAGGACTTCAAATTCTCTGACAATTCTGAAGCAAAAAGGCGCGAATATAGGTAATATAAAATGAAAAAAAAAACTGGGAATCCTGGATCAGTCAGCCAGCAAGAGGACAGAAGTTTGACCACTTGAGCATTTTCAGAGTTTATTCTGCACAATCTTTAGTAAGGTGATTAAAAAGGCTGCCTACCTCGGTTCAACCTCTTGGAAACAAGAACCATAAAAAGGGACGAGTAAGGCAGTCATTAAAAGGAGTTCTGCCGTTGGGGGAGAAATATTACTTCAGAGTAAGAGACCGAGTGAAACGCGGTTTTGGAGTGAAAATTTGATTTCTCAAAAGTAAACGTTAATTATTGCAGTAAAGAGGACTTGTATGTTTATTCAGTTTTTAAAATTTTCTCCTTCCTTTTCGTTTGCTGTTTTACCTCTTCCTTCTATCCCGTTTCCCTTTGATTCGGCTTCACACAGCCGATATTCGTGTACATTTGTATCCGTGAAGACGGGGTGACAAGCGGATAGACAGCCCCACAGAAGCACGCGCATTGACGTCTCTCCACCCCCTCTTCCTTTCTTAGCGCGTCATGCGGCGCACGCTGTTCAGGTCACGTTCCCTTTCCGAACGCGGGGACTTGCGGTGGTGTTTGTATCGACTGCCGGAGCAGGTGAGCAGGGAAGGCAGCTTGTAGACTCCTGGGGTTTGGCTCTCATACCTGCATTTCACTGCGGTGGGGGTCCGCTCAGAGCGCTAGCTATTAACAGTGGGATCGAGATATTACACAGCAGATGCAGCGAGGAGTCGAATCCTTGATTATTGCGGGATGTTGTCGCCGGTCCTGTTTCATTTCCCCTTCTTTCACATTTTAGGAGCCGCTCCGCACTACTCTAATGCGGCTGACAGGATGTGTCTGCCGGCTCTGGGGTACTCTAGTGCTCCCCCTCCCCTCAATTCTCTGGCCCAGGATCAGAAGTTCCAACTGGTCGAGGAGTTTCTCACTGAGGGCTTGTTTTGCTAAGCAGCTAGTTGAGACATTTATACCACTTACTTCCTTTTCAAACTCAGAATTAAAGATCCGGTTGAAGAGAAAATGTGTTTTTTTGTCGTCTTGTCATCTTTTAAAATTGTTTTGATCCTTGTGATTTATTCTCGTCCTTTTTGGATGAAATACAAGATTTTAACATTGAATTATGCTTTTTAAAAAATTCTACATCCAACGGGATTGTTAGTGCTCAGTTTTAAGGACTAAGTGCGATCTGTTAAGGATTTTAAATTCCTTTGTCAATTTCTTTGCTCTGTCGCTGATTCCTCTGTTGTTCTTTGCCCATTGGCAGGAAGCTAATGGCGAGTGAGACGGGAGTGACGCTGAGGGGTCGGCGTAGTTCCGCGAAATCCACGAACGAAGACAGTCCGAGGAGTTCTGAGGGGCCTGATGATGGTTATGTCCGATCAGACAGCAATGGTGAGTAATTTCCTCCACGATAGACTCCTTTCTAATGGAGGCGATTAGCTTTACATCCACTGCCATCGTCACATTGTTGCGATCGTTGTAAGCCCTGTATTTACAAAAGAATGAGAAGTGTTACCGAAGGGGGAAGATTTTTTTTATGTCATGGAGGTGAGGTATACGACGTCAGTGCAGTTGGCGGCCATCCATAAAAATATTTCATACGACTTCTGGCGAGTGAAAATCATTGAAGTTGTACCAGTCACCTTTGTCAGACTAGCATTCAATCGGAACTACCGAGGAGAAACAATTTTATTCACTCACTCATTACAGTAAGGATCTACTTGTATGCAGAACTAAATATATTTAATTTATTAATCAAGGAAATTGAAACGCTGTAATTTTAAAAAAAAGTTATCTTTAATTTTAACTGCACCAAATACAAGCGTGCTTCATGTCGTGGAAGTTATGAGTAGTAAGATCACATGCTTCAAAACTGTTGCTCTGTTTTTATGTATTGAATCAGAAGTGCGACTAATCATATGTGGATTCCAAGTTAGCTGCAGCGGTTGATATATTGGCTAACACTACTGTTTATATATGAATCATAAAGTAGAATATTTGAAAGTTTATAGCCCAGAAAGAAGCCACTTGGGCTGTTGTCTGCAGGCTAATAAGCTTAGGGTTTCTGCTACAGCACCCTTTGGAGACAGAACGTTCCATTGGCACCAGATTTTAGCGACAGTTGCAACATTTTTCACTAGTTTACTGTTTTTCTCACTATAAAATACAATGTGACAGTAAAATCATTAATTGATTCATTCAATCCCATTGATAAAACTTTGCCTTAACTCCCCTCTAATTTTTAAACGATCGGTAGAAAGTTGATATCTCCTTGTTATTGACGTCTCTACTAAGATAAGTGGACCCCATCCTGTCCATTGTATCCAGCACCCCCTCCCCAGTACATCTTGAATCAAATCTTCCTTGGGTACTACTGTTTCAAGGTGAACAACAGTAGACAATTCAATTTTCCCCATAGCTGTGTTTTTTGGTCCTGGCAACATCTTCGGAAATCTCCCATGTACCCTGTTTGCTGCAATTAATCCTTTTTGTGGTGAAGTGACCAGATTGCAAACAGTATTTAAATGTAGCCTAATTATTGATTTGGACCGATCCAGCATAAACTCCATATTTATATATGCTATACTTGAGCTAATAAAGGGACAGATTCCATACTTTTTAACCATTTCAGAACTGAAGAATCTGCAGATGTACATTTCAAAGCCCTTCCATTTCTCTACTCTTGAATTGTGTATTCCTTTGCGTTATTTGACCTACTGGCATGCATCATTTCTCGTAGTTGAAATCCATTTGCCACCTTTCTGTCCACCTGACCAGTCCATTGATCTTTCTGAAGCTATCCTCCTAGCTAGCAGCCATATGACCAATTTCTGTGTCGTCAATCATGTCCCAAGTTGTTAATGTCGCAGAAAGTAGGGGCTAGTATTGAGGCTTGTGGAATGCCACTAGGGACAGCCTTCCAATGTCAAAAACACCAGTCAACAATAACTGTTTATTTCCTGCCAGAATCAATTTTGTATCCACCTTGCTTTGTTTAAAATAAGTCCATCTTGTTGGATAAAGCAGATGAATTTTAAAATCCAAACTTTAATTAGTGATGCCAGTGTTCAAAATTGAGAATTTATAGTCATACAAACAGGCCCTTTGGCCCACCATGTCTATGCCAACAAACACCAAGCTATGCTAATCCAACTTACCCACACTTGGCCCATAGCTTACTATCCCCTGGCATTTTCAGTGCATGTCCAGATGCTTAAAATTTTGAAGATACCTGCATCCACCACCCTCTCAGGCAGTGTGTTTCATTTCTACCACCCTCTGGGTGAAAAAAATTCTTCCTCTGATCTCTCTACAATATAGTCCATATCTGACACCTATGACCTCTGGTCGCAGACGTGCCTGCAATGGGAAAAAGATTCTAACGATCTATCCTATCTACGTCCCTCAGAATTTTAGGTACTGCATAATTTTATGTACCACATACTTTACTAGCCATGGCACACTGAAGTACTAGAATGGAGCTCTATCTAGATCTGGTGGACTTCATGCTTTTCAGTATTGTGAAATATGTTTATTTTCACAATTCAGATATTGGAGTGGTTTATGGAAAGGGTTCTGAACACTTTTTTGCTTTTGAATTACTCCTCCCATGTGAACAATACTGCTTGAAACTTATTGCAAGTTTTTCTGTTTAAAAAAAAATGCTCATTGTTTGGGGTGTCGCTGGTAATGCTAGCTTTTATTGCCCTTGAGGGAAAAATGGTCGTGAGCTGTCCTTCCTTAAACCTCTGCAGTCTGTATGGTGTCGGACCTCCTATTGTGAGGTAGGAAATTTCAGGATTTTCACTCTGTGACAAAAAGTAATGGTACTTTAGTTTCCAGTTAAGATGGAGTGAGACCCGGAGGGAATCTTGCAACTGGTGATGTTGCTATGTGTCTGCTGCCCTTATTTTTGATGGCAGAGGCTCCATCTCAAAGTTGCAGTTTAAATAGCATTAAGAATTTGCAGTGCAGTCACTCTCAGTGGTAAAGGGAGTGAATGCTGAAGATAGTGGCTGTGGTGCCATTGAAAAGGGTTACTTGGTCCCGGATTATGTTGAAGTTCATGAATGCTATTGTTGCTGCACCCATTCAGGTAAATGGGAAATATTACGTCACACCTGTGACTTGTCTTGTAGATGGTGGGAAGACTTGGGGAGTTTCTTGCAGAATTTCCAGCCTCTGCTGTGCTGTTGTGACCACAATATTTATGTGGCTGGCCCATTTCCATATCTGGTCAATGGTGACCCTAAAGTATTGGTAACGGAGTATTGGCAGTGGTAATGTAGTTGAATTTGAAAGGAAAGCGTTTTGACTTTGTTGATCAGGATTCTCTTGCACTTGTATGTGCAAATGTTACTTATCAGCCCAAGTTTGATATTGATCAGGTCTTGCTGCATGCAAGCATAGACTACTTTAATATCTTAGAAGTGAAAAGAACAGAACACTGCAGCCGTCAGTTGATGTACTCAGCATTGCCTCACATTGAAGGTTGTTGATTAAAGTAGTGGAAGATGTTGGGCTGTGAACATTGAGAAATTCTTGCAGTGGTATACTGGGGATTAGGTGATTGCTGTGCCAGTGAAGAGGTTTTCTCTTTTTGTTTTCAATGGTTTCAGTTTTGCTCAGGCTCTGTGTTATCACACTTGGTCTAATGCTGCCTTCCTGTCTGGAATTCAGCCATTTTATCCATGTTTAGACCAAGGACATAAGGAGCAGGATGTCCTGATTGTACTCAAATTGAACCTCATTGACCAAGTGGTTGTTGAGTACTTGCAGCTTAATAGCACTGGTGATGCCCTTTTGTTGTTAGACTGACAAGGAAATAATTCAGGTGGATTATATTTGCCCAGCCTTTTGTGCTCTGAGCAAAACCATGCTGTTTCCCATTTTGCTGGGCAGGTGGCTGCTTGTTTAGAGATATGATAAGTTTGAGACCACATTATCCACCAGCACAGCTAAGATGTTGAACAACCCTTTGTTTCCAACATGCTTGGTTGCTTCTTTATCTTGGGAAGGGAAGTGAACTGAATTGACTGAAGACTAGTCCGTGTGATGGTGGAGTCCCTGGAAGGAAACTGACATGGATTATCAATTCAAAATTTCTGAACCCTACAACCTTGTTTTTATAACCACATACTGGCTACACCGAAGTCTGAGAACAGGGATATTCGTGGAGCTGTTTCCCTTGGTTATTTGTTGAGTTGTCCGGTGTTACTCATTTGCATGTGGCAGTACCACAAGAAATTAGATTAGAACTGCTGGTTGTGATTAGATAAGGCCTGCTTATAACTTACTACTTCTGCAGTTTGGCACCTGTGTCATTCAGTATTTTTGTGTCAGTACGCTGTCAACTCAATTTGGAGGTATACCTGTGTTGTTCCTTGTATACACTGCTGTATCCTCGTTGAACCAGAACAGTCTCCTCACTCGATTAGTAATGAAAAAGTGAGGTATATATTGGGCCATGAGACTACATTTTAGTGGTATTCGGTGTTCTTAAAGATGACCAACAGTGCCCCGTGGATGTCTGTTTTTGAGCTGTGAGAACTTCTGAGTCTACCAGTGTAGTAGTGTCAAACAACAAGCTGGAGTGCACTCATCTGTATGAAAATAGGGCTTTGTATCTGCAAAGAATGTGTGGTGATGACTTCTACCATTATTGTCATAGGAGGATGTCTCTGTGGCAGTTGCAGTGAGGATAAAGTCAAGTAGATATTCCTTTTAATTTAATTCTGTCACTATCTGCTACAGCCCCAGTCTGTCTGCCATGACTCTGCCAGCTTGATCAGCAGTGGTGCTACCAAGTCATTGCTGATCATGGATGCTCAAGCCCCCCACTGAAAATAAATTTTGCTGTTGTCACTGAGTTTTTTTTTAAAATTTACAAATAATATTCGACATGGATTGTTGAATCATCAGCTAAGTGAGGGCAGGAGGTGTTCCGAGCAGGATGTTTTCCTGTGCTATCTGCTACCAAACGATATCATGGGGCCAGGACCAATATTGAAAACTTCTAACGCTATCCTGTCCTGACTTTATCCAATTACACTGTCACTTCTAACGGAGCTGTTCCGCCTGCAGGACATGATATACTCAGGAATGGTGATGGAAGAGTTTGGGACATTGTTGGTAAAGTATAAAGTGTTTGCACAGTTCTGGCACAACATAATTTCACAACTGAAAAATCCCAAAATGTTACTGAAGAGAATTTGGCAGGGTTAACTGGACTTTGTTATGCCTCAAAGGTAGCACACCAAAAATCAAGTCTTGCTGTTCCTGGCTCATCACAGAAATTAGATTCATTTTTTTTAAATGCACAATTCTTTTAACTCGCCTGGTTTGCAGACCCAGATTTACAGAAAGCAGAGACCAGTTTTCTGTGTTTAGAAATAAATAGACTCTAGCTACAGGTAATCAATTATGAACCATCAGCATATAACTCATTAAATCTCTAAACCCCCACCCCACCCACCCCACCAAACTCTTCCTCATACACACATGAAACAAAAAAGATGGCTGTTTCTTTGAGGCGGGGAAAGACTGGGTTGGCAGATTAGTAGTTTCTGTTTACGTGTTTGCTGAGATAATTATGCTGCTTCTGCTGGCCAGAATGCTGTTTTTCCGTCTTCCTTCTTGATGTTTTTACTGGTTTGCAGTAGATACATGAGACCAGTTCGTACTTGTAGAAAGGTCTCTGACTAATTAGGTAAAAGTCAGGCTTAGAGCAAATTAGTTTTCTTCAGATTTGAAATGGCTTTCACTCCAGAGAGCAGAGAGCTCCTGAACTAGTGGTGGTCTGTTGACTTCTGTATCTTATTCATAGCCCCATTCGGAGACCGAATCACAGTTGTTGCCAGACAGTGCCTTTATCATTAGTCTATGGACTGGTGACCAATTATCAATCAGCTACTTGTACGAAACTAAGCTTCACCTATACATAGTACCTTGGCTCTAGCTCATCAGGTTACTGGTTTTCCAAAGGTACGTGAATCCTCTGGCAATCCTTGGTTTCAACATAGTTCTTTACTCATTTCCGTCCACCATTTTAAAAATACAGAAAAATAAAGACACAGTCCTCACAGAAGGGATTATTTTTATGTTCAGTGCCAGGTGGTCCATCCCTAAAGGATGTTTATGAACCAAATGGGTATCATGAGAATCCAGTAGTTTCGTGGTTACCATTACCAGTATTAGCTGCTTATTCCAGATTTATGTAATTAACTAACTCAAACTGCTCAGCCTCCATGAAGAGACAGTACATAATTTCTGCAAGATTTGATAAATTCTAGTAAATTCAGGTCAGGATGGGAGAGGAATATTTGACTTGCAGTACAATATTGATATCACTTCAAATTCCTTAAATTTCCAAATATTGCTTGTAAATCTGTTTTAAAAATAAAAGGCTTTGTTAACACACGTGGCAGAACACCACTTTTGCTACTTTTTCACTAAGTAGACACACGAGCAAAAATAAAGATAAACCTGACAATTTGTGAATTAGTAATCGGCACCTTTTTATTAATACCTGACTGCAAAACAGCTATGAATTCTTGCAGTGATTCAGATTTTAAACTCTGTCCCATTGTAGCAGTCTCACAATAATAAATTCGGATTCTGTTGCATGTGTCTGAAATTATGCTGAATACCAAACCATACGAGAGCTAAATGGGGTGATGTGAAAGTAGGATTGATAATTTGAGGCAGATTGTGGTATGTTGCTTAATTGGCCAAGAATTCGTGTTCTTCATATCAAGAAATGCGATACTAATTTTTTCAGAAGGAACCTATTTTTATATTGGCCACATGTTGTCAGAGACTAGACAGTTGTGCTCCAACATTTGTCAAACTGTTAGCACACAATCAATACTTCTGGTATTGCTATTCAGTTTAAAGCCAGACAGTGTGGTGCTGCATTACACAGGCAGATTTGGTAAATTATTTTGTGGGCATTTGGTTTGTATATAGAAATAAGATTGTGTTTTTGTAAAACTTCAAAGTGATCAATACAGCACTTGTCAGAATAAGACACTTGGTGATTCCCTCTGCATCTGTCATATATTCAGGAGTTAATCATTTTGTATAACATGTTACCCAAAAAAGCAATGTTCATTGTTCCCCAGTCTGTGTCTCAGTATGATGGTGTACTGAAAGACAAGCTTGACTGGATTGGCGATATTGTTTCCTTCATCCACCCAGGCTGTAGGCTGCCATCTCATAAACTTATCTCTTCTATGTCACATGCTAAGACCTATCTGAACTTGAGTTGGTGATTACCAATCATTTAAAGCTGAGAGGTAATCAGTTCTAAGAAATCTTGTAATTGACTAGTGATACTGTTACAGTTGTGATAATACTGTCAAAAGTGATAAGAAATGTATGTGTAATCATTTCAGTAATGATCTGGAAGTTTTGGCAGACTCGTAATTTTCTCTCGGATCCCTGTTTGAGAATCCTGACCGATTAGTTATAATCCTAGAATTGAATGTGCGTAAATTTTTTTTTTGGCTGCCTTAGGTCTGGTTATCTTGTGCAAGAATTTTATTAATACTTGTGGGTTATGACAGGACTTCAGATAAGAACACTGAAGTATTTAAAGGCATTTTCATTTTTAATTCCAGAATGCCATAGCAGTTCTTTTTTTAAAAAAAAAACTGTTACAGAGCAAATAAAACTGTGGGTGTTAATTCAGTGACTGCCAAACTCCCATGTGAAGTCAATGTGTGAAGGAAACCAAAAGTAGGAAAGAGACTTGAGAAATAAAAAGGCTGACCATTCTCTGTCCTGAATCCTGACTGGAAACTTAACAAATAATTACTTCCTGCCTGTTCCAGGCAGCTTCACAGTAGCTACATTTTATTCTGCCCTCTTGTATCAATATTTGGACATTTTGTAGAATTGAAGATTGACATGTACAACAGGTCAGTGAATGTTGGGGTAAATATTTTGGATGAGGTTGCCATCAGACTGTTCTCATTGTTTATTGTTTGTACGAGCAATTTGACTAAATTATGGAGTTAGTAATTTTATTTCAAAGCTTTTGTTTAAGCAAAAGTTGCCAGTGGTTCATGCAAGCTGAAGCCCTCAATCCTACTGAAATTTCACTTGTGTTCACAATGTAGTGTAGAGATGGAGTCAGAATTCCTATTGTGCAACTTCCTTTATTCTTTCTGTCTGCTATATGACCTGTGTACGCATTACCCTTTCAAATCTTGTACAACTGTTTAGTATGGAGAAGTGTTTTAGTATAATCTTTCTGTGAACATCACTTGTGTCTTATGTTAGTCAGAAATTTTAATCACTGCTATAACTGCAAGTGAGCCTGTAAGCTTCATTTTAATTCTGCTTGAGGTTCCTCATCTAATATAGTGTGATGAAAACACCTGGGCACTACCGTCACAAAGTTTCTGCCCTTCAGTGGTCTGTTACAAAACCACTTCAGTTTTCTTTTTGTGCTATGTTTGTTCCTTGCCAAGATGCAACAATACCAGTGTTTTCCTTAACAACGTCCTAACTTCTGCCATTTGCAAATTCTCACTTATCCAAATACCTGAAGCCATGTTTTAACCTGTGCCAAGTCTTGTCATTCACTAGCCTCTGCTCGTTGATCTATGTTATTGGTTCTAATTCTCCAGCACCTCAAATCAAATATTTTCCTCTTCTATTAATATTCTTTCACGGCCACAGCTCTTAGGATGTCTGCAATCCCTCTTAGCCCTGCAGCACATGGAATCTTTACTCCTCCAATTCTGACTTTTTGCATATTCTTTATTCCTTTCCCCAAACCATCGGTTAAAGTGTCTTCATCAGTCTCAGCGCTAGGTCTTGGAATTCCCTCCAAATCTGTTTCTTCATTTCTTAACATACTTAAGGTCTGCATCTGAGACCATAATTTTGGTTAACTCTCCTAACCTGGTGCCAATTTCTGTCTAATGCTTCTTTTGAAACATCTTGGGACATACCTTTGCCATAAGAAGTGATAATCATGTTGATTCTTAGTCAGGGTTTCCAGACCACTCTCCTTGCTTCCCCTTCCTACCCCTTCAACTTTGGAGTTTGTCCCTCCTTGGAAAGGTGGTAATGCTCAAGTTGACTATGCTTAATGAATGTAACATCATTTTGATGTTTATATTTTGCGTAGAAATAGTAAATAGGGAGCATCAAGCCCACTCTGCCATTCAACATGATCATTGATGATCCTCTACCTCAATACCATATTTCCACTTTCTTGCCATATCCCTTGAACCCTTCTGAAACCTATTTCTTAAATATATTCAGTGATTTTACAGCATATTGAGGTATAGAATTTGAGTTCCTCCATGCTCTAAGTGGAGAATTTTCTCCTCATCTCAGTCCAAAATGGCCTACCACATAGACTGTGACTACTTATTCTAGATGCCTTGGTTGGGGAAACATTATTCCTGTATCCACTTTGTCCAGCCCTGTCAGAATCTTAGTGCACTTCATGTGATTTCCTCACAGTTCCATATTCCAATCAATACAATCCCAATCTCTACTCTTCGGACAAGTCTGCCATCCCAGGAATCGGTCTAGTGAACCTTAGCTACACTCCACCTATAGCAAGTGTATCACCTTGCATAAGAAGATCAAAAGTGCACCAGCATTCGAAGTGTAATCTGAACAAGGTCCTACACAGCTGCATTAAGATTGCCTTTCACATCTCCTCAAACCCCCTCCAATTTTGTTTCATTTAAAACATAGTCCATTTTGCTGTTATTCCTACCAAAATGGATGACCTCACACTTATCAACATTGTACTCCATCTGCCAGACCTTTGCCCACTCAGACTATCTATATCCCTCTGCAGACTTTCAGTGTCTTCTGCACACTTTGCTCTACCACTCATCCTAGTGTCATCTGCAAATTTTGACACACCACACTTAGTCCCCAGCTCCAAATCATCGATGTAAATTGTAAACAATTGCGGTCCCAACACTGATCCCTGAGGCACACCACTAGTCACTGACCGCCAACCAGAAAAACACCCATTTACCCCTACTCTTTGTTTTCTACTAGTCAACCAATCCTCTATCCCATGCCAATACATTACCTGTAATCCCGTGCAACTTTATCTGATGTAGCAGCCTTTGGTGTGGCACCTTGTCAAATGCCTTCTGGAAATCCAGATACACCACATCCACAGGTTCCCCATTGTCCACCATGCAAGTAATGTCCTCAAAGAATTCCACCAAATTAGTTAAACATGATCTACCCTTCATGAACCCATGCTGGGTCTTCCTAATGGGACAATTTATATCCAGATGTCTTGCTATTTTTTCCTTAATGATAGATTCAAGCATTTTCTCCACTGCCGAGGTTAAGCTAACTGGCCTAAAGTTACCTGCTTTTTATCGACTTCCTTTTTTTAAACAGTGGCGTCACATTGGCTGTTTTCCAATTTGCAGGAGCCACCCCAGAGTCCGGTGAATTTTGGGAAATAATTACTAGTGCATTTGCTATTTCCCCCATCACCTCTTCTCGTACCCTGGGATGCATTTCATCAGGGCCAGGAGACTTGTCTATCTTTAGCCCCATTAGCTTGCCCAGCACTGCCTCCTTAGTGATAATGATAGTTTCTAGGTCCTCACCTGCTATAACCTTCTTGCCATCAGTTTTCAGCATGTTATTTGTGTCTTCCACTGTGAAGACCGACACCAAATAACTGTTTAATGCCTCGGCTATTTCCTCATTCCCAGTTATTAAATTGGCCTTCTCATCTTTTAAAGGACCAATGTTTACCTTTGTCACTCTTTTGCGATTTACATATTTATAGAAACTTTTGTTGCCTTTTTTAATATTCTGAGCTAGTTTGCTCTCATAATCTATCTTACTTTTCTTTATAACTTTTTTTGTGGCTTTCTGTTGGCCTTTAAAGATTTCCCAGTCTACTAGTTTCCCACTAATCTTTGCTTTTTTGTATGTGTTTTTTTTTCAATCTGATACTTTTCTTTATTTCCTTAGACATCCATGGCTGACTATCTCTTTTGCCACAGTTCTTCCTTATCACTGGAATATACTTCTGCTGAGAACTGTGAAAAATTGTTTTGAAAGTCCTCCACTGTTCCTCAATTGACCCACCATAAAGTTTTTGCTCCCATTCTACCTTAGCTAACTCCTCCCTCATCCCATCATAGACTCCTTTGTTTAAGCACAGGACATTGGTACTGGATTTAACCTTCTCATGCTCCATCTGTATTTTAAATTTTAAATCCTGTGATCGCTCCTTCCGAGAGGATCCCTAACTGTGAGATCATTAATTATTCCTGTCTCATTACACAGGACTAGATCTAGGATAGCTTGCTCCCTCGTAGGTTCCATTACATATTGTTCAAGGAAATTATCGCGGATGTATTCTATGAACCGCTCCTCAAGGTTGCCATGACCAACCTAGTTTGACCAATTGATATGTAGATTAAAATCCCCCATGATAATTGCTGTACCATTTTTACATGCATTAGCTATTTCCATGTTTATTGCCTGCCCTACCACAATGTCATTATTTGGTGGCCTATAGACCACACCTATCAGTGACTTCTTTTCCCTGCTATTCCTAATTTCCACCCAAATTGATTCAACCTTTTGTTCAGTAGAACCTATATCATCTCTCACTACCGCCCTGATATCATCCTTAAAAATCAGAGCGACACCACCTCCCTTACCTTCCTGTCTGTCCTTCCAAACAGTTTGATACCCCTGGATATTTAACTCCCAGACATGACCATCCTGCAACCATGTCTCTGTAATGGCCACTAAATCATACCCATTTGCCATGATTTGCACCGTCAACTCATCCACCTTGTCTCGAATGCTCTGAGTGTTCAGATAAAGTGCCCTTATGCCAGTTTTTGCACCTTCTTTTTGAGTCCTATCACCTCCATTACTAACAGGTCTTGAGTTCTCCTTCCCTTTAGGTTTTTTCCTAATTTTCAATGGAGTTGAATCTTCCTTGTCACCTGCTAACCTGCTGCTTTGCCTTCCATTAATTGTTATACTCCCTGTATGCTCACCACCCGCACCACCACCACCACCACCACCTTACTAGTTTAAAGTACTATCGACCACCCTATTTACCCTTTTTGCCAGAACACTGGACCCGGCCCTGTTCGGGTGGAGTCCATCCCAACGATATAGATCCCTCCTATCCCAGAACTGATGCCAGTGCCCCATGAAAAAGAAACCCTCTTTCCCACACCACTCTGTTTGCCACGTGTTTACTTCCCTGATCCTCGCCTCCCTGTGCCAATTTGCACGTGGCTCGGCCAGCAATCCAGAGATTATGACCCTTGAAGGTCTGTTTTTTAATTTTGTTCCTAGCTTTTCATAATCCCGAAACAGGTCTTTTCTCCTAGTCCTGCCTACGTTGTTGGTACCTTCGTGGACCACAACAACTGGATCCTCCCTGTCCCTCTCTAGTATCCTCTCAAGCCGGTCAGAGATGTCTCACACTCTGGCACCAGGCAGGCAACACGCTATGCGGGATTCTCTATCCTGCTTGTAAAGGATACTGTCTCTCCCCCTGATGATGGAATCCCTTTCAACTACAATCTGTCCTTTAGCTTCCCCCCTTTTGAATGGCTTCCTGAACCATGGTGCCATGGTCAGTTGACTCATCCTTCCTGCAGCCCTGTTCCTCATCCACGCAGGGAGCAAGTGCCTCATACCTGTGGGGCAATGTCAAGGGCTGCGGCTCCTGTGTTCCTGTCTGCAGCGTCCCTCTACCTGCCTCACTCGCAGTCACACACTGCTGTCCCTGGCCGCTGATCGAATTAACATTAATTAATCTACTAGGTGTGACTGCCTCCTGGAACACAGCATCCAGGTATCTCTCCCCCTCCCGGATGTGCCGCAGTGTTTGGAGTTTGGATTCCAGCTCATCAATTTTGAGCCGGAGCTCCTCAAGCAGCCAACACTTGCTGCAGATGTGGTCACTGCCGTTCTCAATGGGATCAGCTGGCTCCCACATCATACAGCTACAACACATCACCTGACCTGCCATCTCTACTTAGTTAATTATTTAAAATTAATTAGTTTTTTTTAGTTTCGCAATGTTGTCTCTTTAAGTGTTCTCTGCGCCAGTAAGTTTACTCCGTTATATACTCAAACAGACTCCGGTTTTGCCACAGTTACTTCCCAATTTAGTTACTTCCCAAATTTATTGGGTGAAAGATAACTGTTACCCAGCTAACCACTCGCACCCGCTCTGGGACTCCTTCTCCGCTGAACAACTGAAGGCCGCAGTCACGCGAGGTATGACTTTTATAATGAAAGCTTTACCTTCCTGGCTGCCCTCGCACTCTCTCCTGGACTCCCGCTGCTGAACAACTTCAGCAGGCTTCTTTTCAAATGAACATTTGTTGAACTCTGTGTTCTATGTAATATGTAATTTTATCCAAGCTGAAAAGGTTCACTTTTTTTTTGTCTTTGGGTTATGTTGTTGCTGGATATGGTGAACTTTGTCCATGTGGGTATTGGTTTTAATGAAATCTTTGTTTTCATTTGAGGGCCCCTTTGGATTTCATTTCCCAGATACCTAACCTTTGATGGAAGATTGTGTGCTGACTTACTTGAAGCCTGCCACTATGGTCGTTGTTAAGGTCTGATCTGAAACAAGTCATTGGAACATCGCAGCTGAGCCTGTTGCTGACCGTTCTTGATGTCCATACCCTTTTCAGCAGCAGTAACCAAGGGTTAGAGTATAACGTGAAATTGACTTGCTGGGTGCAGAATCGTCAAAATTCTGAATATAGTGCCCAAAATCATGCCAGCATTGTGATATTTACAAACACATCTGTTTAGGTCTCATCATTGAAACTGGTCACACCTTCATCTCAAATTTGAGAGATCCTGTGTACTTTGCATCAGTTCACAAAGGCTCTGTGAATTTGATTTTTGCAGTGCGGGTGCCATGCAATTTGTGAAAATTTTGTTGCATTGAAGTTTTTCATTTATTTAGAAGTTAACAAGCTGTACACCAATAGAACTATTAAATGGTTATGTTTATTTTCTGAACTTGTTCTCAGTGATTTTTATTTTGGTGTACGAACAGAGAGGATTGGATTTTTAAATTTGATCATACAAAAATTTAACGTGTGTGAACTGTGAAGCTTTTGCATTTATAGATTACACCCCAACTGTTTTCTCTACTTAGGGTTAGCAACCAGGAGTGTGAAGTCAGGCTGCTACTTTTTTTTTTAAAATGCCTTCCTTGTCCCTGTCAAATCTTTGTTCTCAATCAAATCATATTATTAGACACAGTTGACGTTCAATGACATCAGTAATTCTGCATCTATTGTGGATTATAACCAAGCGTTTCTGCTCTGACTAATGGTAGCTTGCACATTTACCGAAGTATTGAAAGGATAAAGTGTTCTTTTTAGCCCCTCATTTAGCATTCTACTATTGATGTATTTTCTCCAAAAGAAGTTTGAAATTTGTTAACATGTTCTTTTTAAAAAAAAAAGACAAAGCTTCATTCAGTTTTTGTTGTGTAATTCATTATTAGCATTCTTGTGAATAAATTGACTTGCCAAGTAGTGTTTTGCCATGAACTTGAGCTGAAATTAACAATTTTGGAAAGCTGTGTAAACTTGTCTATGCAATTTCCCATCTGCAATTAACAGATAACTGATTCTGCATCCAACTGCCTGTTGGTAATTGGGTGATTTTCATGCTTATGGTAAAAATGCAATGGGATGGGAGCGCTGTGGCACAGTGGTAGTGTCCCTGCCTCTGAGCCAGGAGGCACAGGTTCAACTCCCACCTGCTCCAAAGGTATGTAGTAATGTCTCGAATAGGTTGATTGGTAAATTGTCATTCATTGAGGAGACAATATGCCCAAAAATGGCTTGACTTTGTGATTCCCAGAGATTTCCATCTTTGCAGTGCATTTGACAAGGACAAAAGGAGAAATAAAGAAGTTTGAGTAGTGTTGAGGGAAAACTCCACTTTTAAGTTCAAATGAGGTCATATTGTCTGCTTTAATCAAATTTATTTTTGAGTAAATCCTAGCTTTTCTGATAACATGTTGAATAAGGATACCATCCACTGCTACATTAAGCATCAAAACTGAAACCTCCTAGATTCAAAATTTTATTAGGTTCTTACTAGGAAGATAGTTGGGATCCTACAGTGAGTTCTGTTACTTCTGAATCGTTGGAGGTTCAATCTGTTAGTGAGCAGTATCCAGTGAATCAACTGGGAAATGTGCACATGTATAAACATTAGATGGGAGCTGGAGCAGACTTGACGACAGACTTTTTGAATATCTTAATATTGTATTACGACTGTGCACCACATTTGAGGATTTGTCGCATGGAATGAGATGCATGTTCAGTTTATGAATATGTAGTTTCATCTTTGATATTTCTTGGAAATATAACTTTTCAAGAGTTGACATTGTAAATGTGAGATAAATGGAGGTAAAACCTGAGTTTCAGAAACCTGGTAAAATCTAGTGTAATGTGAATGCAATTCAAATGATGGTCTGTATTTACTTAAAAGGGTTATAATTAGAAGTGTGTAGACAGTGAGTAATAGGTGGCCCTTTTTTTAAAGCGTTGGTGAAGACCTGTATTTACAGTTGCCTTCAAAAGGTGTTTAAATAATTCACGTACATTTAGACAAAAGGGCGACTGTGTCCGTCACCTCCAAATCAATGATGAGTTTTGACAGTTAAAGTTGCTTGTTAAATTTCTATTTGGGGCAACTGTGTCACATTGCTGCAGGGAAAGATTGCAGGGAGGGAAGGGCCTGTTGTGGTGAAATGGTAGTGTCCCTTTCTCCTGGGTTGATGTCTCCATTGGGGTATAATAATTCTGAACAGGTAGATGTAAACACAAATTTGCAGGGAAACAATCTTCCTTTTGCATAGGAACAGCAGTCACTTGAGGATGGTGAGAAGACAGTGGTGAATTTGTGACAAGGAGCATGGAGCTTATTGAGAACTGCGGGTATTCCTAACCTCCTCACTGGGTAGGAATTGCGATGTGATGAGAAATCCAAATTTACAAGAAATTAATAAATTGGCTGGTTGACCTGGTAGATCTAATGGAAGACAGTAGTCGAGTACCCTACAGAGGAAGAGCTAGATTGGGAAATTGTGGAAAATCAAGTGCTTTCCTGAGAACAGACTTTTGGTTTGGTCTCTGAAGTGAAAGAAGCTCAGCATGTTTGCAAGTATTGATAAAGTCTCATATGCAACTAAGAATTAAATAGGAAGTAGTATGTTAAAAATTTCAGGTTACAGTTATATGCATTTATCAATATTAAGTTAGTAGTATTTGCCTTGTTTTTTTTTTCCCTTGTCTCGTAAACTTTTTAGTTTAAAGTGTAAAACCTTTTTGCACAGATCATTTGGGTAACAACTGCAAGTTTACTTATTGAAGTTAGTGGTCTCTCTCTCTTCAGATCATCAATAGCTGATGTGCTTGGGTTGATAATCTTCAGAGTTAACACTTTGTCTGCCACTGACTTTATTTGGCAATGTAGATTTGTGGACATGGTCTCTGATATTTCAATAGATGCAAGGAGATTTTAAAAATATATAGGTTTTCAAAGTGTTTGATCAAGTTTGCATTGGTGGATATCATAAAGTCAGAGATGTTAGTGCGATGATGTGAGACATCTTTGAAATCCGACATGGCAGAAAACTATTGAGGCACCGTTTTGGTCAAAATTGGTTTTGCTGTGGAATATGCTCACCCGAGAGGGCACCATCTGAGTATAATGTCTCTTCAGAAATATTTCTCCTCTGTAGTATTCATTCAATGCTGTCCTGAAGTCTTGGTTTACATTATATACTCAAGTCTCTGGAGTGGAACTTGGCCACTACTGGACCAAGGTTAATATTAAAAATCTGGACTTGTTTATTGAGATCAAAATATTAAATTTCACTCACAACAATGTGATATAACTGAAGAGATCTAGGCACTGTCAGTAAAATGATGGCTTGAGTAGATGCATGATGAATGTAAGCATGTAGAAATGAGATGTGTATTGTAAGGATGAGTAAGAGGATATATGTCTGTGTGTAATATAAATTATAGATCAAACTGTGAAGTGAGTCGAGGAGCAAATCAGATGCACAAATCACGAATGGGGGCAATGACTATGAAAACAAATGATGTTAAACCAAGAGAAATTTCTGCTTTAAGTTAAAGTTGGCTACCTTACTCTGGAAAAGATCTTGAGGGCGTGGTGATACTTAGAAGAAATACATTAAGCTTTTGAAACAGTTTTATAATCAACCTGTTCAGAGATATTGTGACACACATCTCGAGCAAGTGGGTCTTGTATCCTGGCCCCCAGCCCAGAGGAAGAGACATGATGACTGTGGTACAAGACCCCAGAACTATTGGAATTGGCATATGAAAAGGACATCTTTTACTCAGAACGAGAATTTCTTCAGAAGAAGCAAGTAACCATTAAGACTCCTATAAAGGGAAGAGAGAGTCTAGTCTAGAATGGAGAATTTTCTGGTTATTTTTAGTAACTTTTTTTGAAGTATGCTGACTTGTTTGGTTTGTGCTCATGAGTTATGATGTTATTGGAATTGGATGAAAACGGTGAGCGAGCTTGCCTGAGGAGAAATCACATCAGTTAAAATGATCAGATTAGCATTGCAAGATGTGTCAATACCTATAGAAGAGCTGAGACATTCCAATATACCAGTTTCCTAACTATGTTAGTGTAAGTTCAATAAAACTTCGAACAAAATCAGGTAATGGTAGCAGTCCATTCTGCTTTTCCATTTATCTTACAGCTGCATGGATGAACTGTTGTTCAGACTGTGATTAACAAGAAATGCCTAAGGCAAAGATCCAATCCAAGCAAATTACAAGCTGTCATTACTTCCAGTCATAGGACTTTGAGGATAACCATGCAGTTTTAAGACTGCTTTCTTTCTGTGACATCCCTCCCCCCCCACCCCTGTTCCCTGAATCACGCACCATCTGATTGTGTTTCTTCGTTATACCACCATAACAGCATTGCCTGAATATGTTAACACAAGGCTGCAGCAGTTGAAAGTTAGAGGCTGTACGACCATGTTATTGTCTGTCTCTGTCTCATGTCCTACAAATATTTGTCTTGCTAGTTATTTTCATATCCCAAGGATTGAAGAATTTAAAAGCTGGCAATGTCTATGAGTAGACAATTACATTTAAGGTCAAACTGAAATTTTGTGGCATTAAATTTAAAGCCTGAGCATCAAGCGTGAACAGTTCTGCAATAATACTATCATTGATTAAGTTGTGCTTAGCTTGTGAATTCTTAAATAGGAGTGATTGGAAAGCGTTTGATTCCTTGAACTATTACATGAGTCAAATACGTCCTTATCTGGATGAAGAATAGTTCCAAAGGTGACTAAGCCCAGAAAGCTTTTCTTTCTCTATCAATTATGTTCCTCAGTCACTGGTGTTTGTCCCTCAGCACCTCCAAGATCCCATGGGGTGCATGACAATGGTGACCAGTTGTGTAGAAAAATTATATGGCATTTTACGCACTATGTTACCATTATACCTTTTGAATTATGAACTGAGGCATTATCTTAGCATCATATTGCTACTTGAGCTTTGACCTTATAGTGTGAAAGCAAAATTGGAACTTATCCATTGTCTTATAACCTTCCACTTGGTTGCAAATGATAAAAGTACAAAAAGATAAACAGTTTAATAATGCTTTCCTTTATGTTGCAATTTAAGTTATGTTCTTCATTTGATGGAGGTCACATGAAGCTAAATATTTTCGTTGTCAATTCCTTTTCAAAATACGAAGTTATTTTGCAAGGTAGGCTGTTTCTGTAAGATTTTTAAGGCAAGGTTTTCACAGGAAATATGTTGGTTATTTTTAAATGCTCTCTTAGACTTGATAGAATAACATTAGGAATAATAAATATTCCAAATTGGAACTTTTTGTTGAGGTGGTGATGTTTAATTGAGGTATTATAGGACCCTTCAAAATTTTTAAGTTTGGCAAGGGTAGAGTACTATTTTTATGAGCTTTGAGTGAAGGAAGAAGTTGAATTTTTGAAATGAAATGCTTCATTACAGATGAGAGAAGAATATGATTTTTAAAAGAATTTAATAAATATTTGCAAAAGAAAATTTAATTGAGATGCAAGGGTTGAAAGGCATTATCCGATAATGATTTTATTTAATTCTACCTGGAAATACAAGAGAGATCGAGGTATGCTAAACTAACTGAAATATGCTGTTTCATGTTTCTGGCCATATAATTGCAAAGGTGCAAGTTGTACAGGCTGTTTTTTGCTCCTGTTGCATACAAAGTTACCATTTAGCGTACCACTCTGTGTCCCCCCCTTTATTGGTTTTCTCCCTGTCAAGATGCTCAGAAATGCTGCTGAGGATGTGTCAACCAGAAAGCTAATTATCAAAATAGTTAAAAGTCATAGAGCTGTACAGCACGTAAACAGACCCTTCACCAACTCATCCATGTCAGCCACATGTCCCAATCTGACCTAGTCCCATTTGCCCCATATCACCCAAACCCTTCCTGTTCATGTTGCCATCCAGATGCCTTTTAAATGTTGTAATTGTACTAGCCTCCACCACTGCCTTCAGCAGCTCGTTCCATATACACATCACCTTCTGCATGGAAAAAAGGTCCTTTTTTCCGTCAGGTCCTTTTTTAGAATATTTTTTCCTTTACACCTCACCTTAAACCTGTGACTTCTAGTGTTGGACTACCCCCCCCCCCCCACCCCCCACTTCCAGGAAAAATTCCTTGGCTATTCACCCTATCAATGGTCCTCATGATCTTATAAACCTCTATAAGGTCAACCCTCAGCCTTCAACCCTCCAGAGGAAGAATGCCCCAGCCTATTTAACCTCTCCCTATAGCTCAAACCCTCCAGTTCTAGCAACATCCTTGTAAATCTTTTCTGCACCCTCTCAAGTTTAACAACATCCTTCCTCATTAGCAGGGAGGCCAGAATTGAATGTAGTATCTTACAAGTGACCTCACCAATGTCCTCTAAAGCCGCAACACGACATCTCAACTCCTGTACTCAATGCACTACCAGTGAAGGCAAGCGTGCTAAAAGCTGTCTTCACCACCCTGTCCACCTGTGACTCGACTTCCAAGGAAGTATGCACCTGCACCCCTAAAGTCTTGCTTGAGTCCCACCATTGACTGAATAAGTCATGCCCTGGTCTGTCTATGCAAAAATGCGACACCTCACATTTACTGTATCTAAATTAAACTCCAACTGCCATTCCTTGGCCCATCTGATCAAGCTCCCGTTGTACTCCAAGATAATCTTAATCACTGTCCACTACAGCTATTTTGGTGTCATCTACAAATTTTGTAACCATTTTGAATATTGTGTACTGCTTTGGTCGCCACGCGACCTGAAGGATGTTGAGGCTTTGGAGAGGTACAGAAATGGTTTACCAGGATGTTGCCCGGATTGGAAGGTATTAGCTGTGAGGAAAGATTAAATGGACTTCGTTTGTTTTCTATTGAATGCTCAAGGATGAGGGGCGACATGATAGACATTTACGAAATTGAGAGGCATGAATAGTTGGAGTCTTTCTTTTTTTTCAAGAGTAGAAATGTCAGTTACAGTGGGACGTACATTTAAGGTAAAAGGCAATAAATTTAAAGGAGATGAAAGGCAGGTTTTTTTATGCATAGAGTGCTAAGTGCCTGGAATATACTGCGACAGGAGATGGTGAACGTAGATACAATAGCAAGTTTAAGAAGCATGTTCACAGATATACGAACAGGCAATGAATAGAGGGATACGGACTGCATAGAAGCAAAATCTTAAATATTTAGAAAGGCATCATATGTTGGTGCAGGCTTGGTGGGCCAAAGGGCCTGTTCCTGTGCTCTACTGTTCTTTGATCATTATGCGTCCTATATTTCACATCCAAATTATTTGCATAAATAACAAAAAGCTGTGGATCCCAGCACTGATCATTGTGGCACACTACTGATTCAAGGCCTCCAGTCTGAAAAACAATCCTCCACCAACATCCTCTCTCTTCTACCTTCAAGCCAATTTTGTATCCAATTGGCTATCTGCTTACGCTTTATCCTAAAGATGGTTATTTGCTTAATTTTGAAAGATAGGTACCTGGCTGATCTCTAATTATTAAAGTAACAGCACCTGCCATCTTTTCTTTGCAACATCCAGCAGCTTCTTAACAGTTCTTTGTCTTGAGATAAGCCATTACAGCAGTTAAAATGCAAATATCATGATGCTCGGTGACTTTGTATTATTTGTCTTTTTTATTCCTAAAATGCAATTAAGCATGTCAGGATTCCCGTTCAGCCACATGTCTGTAGTAGGTGACTTATCTTTGAGTACAGCATTTCATTTGTATCAAAGGCTAACCCTTTGAATTTTCAGCAGTATGTAGTCTTCATTTTCTTTTCCTCCTCCTCCTTTTCCTTTATGTTACAACTTGGGCATTAAAATATCTTAGGTGTTCTGCTTTCCCTCTCTTGGAATTGAAGAACAGAACTCAACTCCATTCTGAATAGCATGCTTGTTTAATGTATAGATGTTTTTTGTGTTGTCGATGGGGAGGCCATATGTATGACACAAGGGTAGTTACTTTGAACACTGTAAAAGTGGAATATAGGTGCTATGAAAATGGGAAACTGAAAAATGTTTTTTAAACAAACCTCACACATACTTAACAATGAGATGGTTGTCCCTCTTTCAGTACGTCTGGACTTGTTCATTACTATCAGCTGTGAGGTGTGTATTGTTTTTATTTAAAAACCAACTTCATGTAACACCGATTTCAATCAGATTAGGTGTGGCAATTCAATAAAATAGCACTAGTAAAACAGCCTGTTGTGTAATCCTTTTTAGCTGTTTTTTTAAAGTGTTTTAAATGTATAGTGTTATTGTTAATCAAACTACCTGGGTAGTTGTCAGTTGAAAAGACAAAACAGTGCCAACTGGGTAAGATCAGTGTTTAGTTTGACAATTTTGGGCTTCTCATTTTGCTTTCTAATTTGTCCTGATTTCACCATTGAGGATAAAATCTTATAAGAGTTAGTGTAAATAGATCAGGTAACTTGCATGTGGCTCTCAACCAACAGCCCCAAATCTGCTATAAATGCAATAGGAAAATTAGAAGTTAATCATGAATCGTTTGTGGTTGCCTCAACTTGTGGGGGATCGTGCATCTGATGGCCTTGTGTGTATCTTATGACATACAATAAAAACACTTTCTATATCCTCTTTTTAATTACAACTCAGTGCACAATTTTTAACATTTTCTGTAAATTATGGGTTTGCTATTCCTATACATCTTGTTCTCTTGTCATTTACTACAGTAACTATTCTATATGTTGTCAGCAGAAGAGTTGAAGACAGGCATTGATATTTATTCAAAACAACAGTTGTAGAATTTTTTTCTTCCTTTCTTTGGAGCAGGTTCACAAAATACATATTTCTGGCAGATTGTCATTAAGAATAGTGAAATGAAACTGTTTTTTTAACCCTTCCTCTCCCTGTTCCCACAGCAATGACTGGTTTGAATTGGCTTACAGTGAAGGTGGATTATTTCCGTAGTGTGATGCTTTTCAGTCCTCCAGAGGCATTGTTAACTCTTAGCCATGACATCATGATGTTGTAGGCTGAAGGAACCTGGATGTAGCCTCTGTATGACAGCATTTGGACTGCATTGATTATTCTTCATTAAATTCCCCGTTATTTTCAACCTCCTCTCCTCCATGAAAATGAGTGGCTATACTTGGCTCAAAAAGATAGCAATATTTAGCTCAAAAAATTATCAGAAAATCTCACATGATTTTGAGTTCATGGATTGCAGGCAAGATTTAGAATGGCTGACTAGTGTGAAGTACAACCCTCGATGCATTCTGTCTGGGAATTGTACATAATTGAGTTTGTTGGAAATGTTAGAACAGCTTGTGGATGTTTAATTTGCAAAATGTATTCCTGCTGCTTGATTGACCTTTTAGTTTTAGATTTGTTTTTTCTTCTTTAGCGAACAAGAAAAAGTAAGCTTGAGGCAAAAATAAGTTTTCTGTCTAATTTTGCATAGATACCGGTACTTGTTACTTGTTACTGGACTGTTCGAACAAGTGGACGTTATAGTCATATCCTTTTCAGTGTCACTAGTGTACTTGAGGCATCTCTCGAATTTAAGATTGGCTGTTCTTAGTTCAGATGCTGATTGACCTCATCTAGCATTATCCCTCTTTACCCTTCATTCTCCCAACTCCACAGCACACTAAATTGAACTTGTTATACTTGCACTCCAACTGAAAGCAGTTGATTCCATAATGGACTGAAATTTAAATTTGGATTTTGTGGTTTGTGTGGCATAATAAACCCAAAACATGGAACCATGATGTCAGTGGTGTGCAGCAATTGCACTTTGAAGGAAGCATTGTGGGCTCTTCTTACTCCACATTTTCTTGGTGTAGGATTTCAGAGAATCTGTTTTAAGTAGAAATTTATTTAATTTTGAGATATTGTAGAGGAGTTCTAGATAACTATATAATTGGTACTTAAACCCATAAAGCTCATGTCAAATGCTGTTCATGGAAAATTAACAAGTTGGGA
Organism: Rhincodon typus; assembly: GCF_021869965.1. Lineage (NCBI taxonomy): Eukaryota > Metazoa > Chordata > Chondrichthyes > Orectolobiformes > Rhincodontidae > Rhincodon > Rhincodon typus. The sequence goes on along the minus strand of NC_063341.1, from coordinate 23,898,235 downwards.
ATGTTTTCTTTAATAATAGATACAAAATTTTATGTTTGAAGGAATGGAAAATTACAGCATTTAAAACATTGTCCCATTTAGTAGTTCCCACATTCTTGTCCTCCAGGCTGATTCCTCAGATTATGAATTTCTCATTTTTCAACATTTTGCTCTAATTATAGAGCAGCATTTATCTGAGTTGCATTAGGGAACCACCATGTCAGTTTTTAATGCAGACTTCATTAATTAATCTGTAACTAGGAATAAAGAATATGTAAGTAACTTGGCAATAAATTCCTTCTCTCTAAATGTTCCTTCCTATACTTCTGATCCCCACACTGTTTAGATTAATTTGACATGATGTAATGCATTTAAGCAGCTTTTCTCTAAGTTTTTTTTTGTCAACTTGTTGGCATTAAATTGAAATGATGTTAATTTTCATACGCAGGCTGCAGGAAATGCAATTTGCAGGTCATATAACAATCTCACTCACTAATAACAAAATCATGATTTAACTTAAATTAGGGTTGTCACTAATGTATTAAACTTGCAAAGCGTCTATGTGGTAATAATCTCCTTGTGTTCTATATATGCAGCTGTTGTTTCATGATTTTTTTTTTTAAATCCTTGCAGACAGAATTCATAATTTTTCTTTGCACCTCAGGAATTAATTGAAAGTATTGTTTTACAGCAAATTTAATTCACACATTTTGTGCACTCCCATAAATAAGAAACAGAACATACAATTACAGCTGCCAAAGTCTTTTTGTTTATACTTAGTGTTTACTCCTGCATTTCCTGCAGTCTTTGAGTACCAAGCATCCATCTCTTGAGTGTTTCCCTTGAAAGAAAAACAGTTGAAAAGACAGGCCTTCATAGAGCAAGACTACATCCAAGCTTCTTGATCTGTATACAAACCCTTTTATTTTCTAACAAAGCATTGATTTTCATTTTAGTAACACTTGTAGGCATTGAACCACTCAACATTGAACTGATGTCAAACTCTGGTTCCATAGAATGCCTAAAACTTCCCATTGAGGTTCTGAATTTCATTTGTACTTCCCAAAATAATGCTCAACAAATAGCTGGAGCTAATCTAGGTATGGAACAACTGAATTAAAGCATGCTGAAATTCCAAGATGAATACTCGGATTTCAATTATCACATTTAACTTCAAATTATTTCAAGTATTGCTTAGTTATTAGGACCAATGTTGAACCCAACATCCTGTTTTTTTAATAAGGAACATCAGACTGTTTGTTTGTTTGTTTGTTTATTTCTTTAAAACTTAGTTATACAAATTTAGGTTAATTCTAATCTTTGTTTTTGAATAGTTGCTTTTGCCAGTCATCCTATTGTCATGTCATGAAGAGAGAAAGCAATAAGTAGGAGGGATTGTGTGGTCTCACGGGGGCAGTTATGACAAATGACTTTTCATTTCAATCTGTAGTGCAATTTGAGCCAGCTTCTTGTACTTGGCAACTTCTCAAAGAATAACTTTTTTTCTCTTAACGTTTACTTAAAAAAACAATTAAAACTCTGTTAATTCGATTCAGTGAGGACAGGAGATTACAGGCAGTGCACACACCCCCTAGCCCGTATTGCAAACAGGTTCCGTTTTTGAGTGCATTTGCGAGTCAATTTGTACCCAAGTTGGAACACAATATAAAGGAGCCATTCGTAAGTACAGGGACTGTTTGCATGCCAGATCTTTATTAGACTCCTGTATGTGATTGATTGTGTTTGTAAGTAAAAGCATTTGTAAGTTCCTGCGTCAAAGTTTGATATAATGACAGAGCCTAAATTTGCACAGTATGACATGTCACTTGTTTTAAAAGATTGCAAGAAAATGTATTACTAACCTCTTGGGAAAATTTTTAATTTGACAAGGACTGTTATGAGTTTAAATAACAGCTGGCTGAATGTTAGAAATTGCATTAGCAATGAGCCCACAGGAAGTGTGATCACATTGATGGAGCAAGCTTGATAGACTCTTGTGTGCAGTACCTCAAACAACATGATCTTTTCTGGTGAAACTGATTTTGTTCCGTTTGAGTGTAAAAAGATTTCTCTCTCTTTTCAGGAAAAATAGATGCTGAACATGTGATAAATAGAAAATTGCAGCTCAAGCAAAAGGCTGAGGTAAGCTTTCTAATATTTGATTGAAATGATTTCCAACATGATTTACTTCAGCCGTTTTCCCCTTTTAACTAGGCCAATCCTGTGCATTTGCATGACTGTGCTAAACTCATTTAGTGGATACAAAATTGACTGACTAATAGGTAACAGAGTAATGGCCAATGGATATTTTTCATGCTGGTGGAAGATTTATAATGCAGTTCACCAGGAATTGGTATTGGGTCCCTTGCTTCTCCTGATGTATATTAATGACCTGGATCTTGGTGTATAGAAGCCAATTTTGAAGTTGGTCAGATGATAGTTTACAATTCTTCCAAGTTTGCTGTGAGGAGCATAGCATGGAATTCCAAAAGACATGAACAAGTTGGAGTGGGCAGATAGTTGGCAGGTGAGGTCCAATGCAGAGAAGTGTGCACTTTGGTAGGAAGAGCATTGGTACATACAGTATGAGGTAGGGGTTACAGGTGCAGAGGGATCTGGGTGTATCAATGCACAGATCACTGAAGATGGAAGGACAGGTGGAGACAACAATTCATGAAGCATATAGTGTTTTTGGCTTTATCGATAGGAGCACAAAGTTAAAAAGAGAGGCACTGTTAAACTTGCATAACATTTGTTAGATGTCAGCTGGAGTGTTTCGGACAGTTGTGGGCACCACGTTATAGGCAAGATGCGAATGTATTTTGAAGAATGCTGAAGCGATTTACAAGAATGATTCTAGGAATGAAAACCTTCCACTATGAGGATAGTTTGGAGATGTTGGGACTGCTCTCCTTGGAGAGGAGGAGGTTGAGAGGAGATTTGAAGATGATGCTCAAAGCCTTGAGTATGCTGGACAGTAGTTTGGGAGAAGCTGTTCAGTCTCTTGTAAATGGAACAAGACGGGAGGGCATAGATTTAAACTTGCGCAAGCGAAGCAAGGGTGATGTGACTTGAATCTCTTTTATTCAGCAAGTAGTTAGTTATGGAATGCACTACCTGGAAGTATGGTGGATGTATGCTCAGTTGAGGCATTCAAGAAGTTATTGGATGATAATTTGGATAGAGATGGTGTGCAGGGATATGGGGGAAAACAGCTGGAGTTAGGCATTAGCTAACAGAACCACGGCAGGCACCATGGGCTGAATGACCTCCTTCTCAAAATCATGACAGTTGTGATTCGGTTGAATTCCAGTTTGCTGTTTCTATGGAGGTGAAATACATCAAAATTAAATAAGAGTTTGTTTCCTATTCTTCAGTGTATGATGTAGTCTGCGTTGAATGTTGTTTCGGTTTTTGAAACTATTTTATAACAAATCCTGTGATTCAGACAGTATTCATATCAGTTTTTAAATGCAGTGTTTTAATGATTGCGAGAAGCTATAAAATAAAACACACATGTGTAAATTGTGTTGTGTATTTACACTGCAGCTACCACTTATGCCCTGCCATGCAGCAAAACTGTACCAGCCATAAAACTATGTTGGAAGCTGTGGGAAAGATCAAAATTACCTTCAGATAGTGTTAAAAAAATGCCTGTGTTCAGAGGACACTCTAAGCACTTCATAAATGCAGTTTAAGACATACCATTAGATTTTCTTCACTGGTATCAAAAAATATTATTAGTACACTGCCTTCATTGTGTTAGTTCTCTTTTTCTTCACTTCTATAATGTGAATGTCATTGATAAGGCTGGGTCAGCGTTTATTGCCCATCACTACTTGCCCTTGAAGGTGGTGCTGAACCACCAACTTGCTGCAATCTAACAAGTGTAGATATACCCATAATGATGTTGGGTTGGGAGTTTCAAGATTTGCATCCAGCAGCATTGATGCAGCTGTAATTGAGGTGGTATGTGGCTTGTAGGAGACATTACAGCTGATGGTTTTTCCCATAAACCTGGCTTTGTCCTTCTCAGTGGTGTCAGTCATAGATTTGCATAGTCTTGTCAACAGAGGCTTGGTGATTGTGGAAGTATAAAGTGACTTATTAATGCTCCTGTGTCAGTGGTGGTTGTATTGAATATTGAAGGTACTGGATGGGGTGCTGATTTTGATTGTGATGTTTCATATTGAAACTTAAATGTTGAAATTGGCCTCATGTAGACCAGTGGAGAGTATTGATTTGTGCTTTATACAAGGTGAGCAGATTTCAGAGAGTTAGGAGGTGAATTCACTGCCTCTTTCTTCTTTGCATAGTTCAGTTTCTGCCCTATGGTAACCCCGAGGATGTTAGTATAGGTTTCAGCAATGTTAATACCGTTGAATACCAAGCGCGGATGGTTTGATTCTCTAATTGTGATGGACACTGTCTGCTTTCTTCATTGCTTCATAGGATGTAGGTATCCTTTAATTACCCTTGAACCGTGTGGTTTGAGTTGCATTGTTCTACTGACTGCGTGGTTTGCATCTAAAGAAAATCTTTTTAACTCGAGCAGAACAAGTTACATCAGAAAAGATTCAAGTGTGTGACTGAAAGGAGAGAGAGGGAAGAATGTAGTTCAAATGATTTGCCTATCTTTCTTGGCCCTTGAACTGAATGGCTTGCTGGGCCATTTTCAGAAACTAATTTGAATGCAACTGTAATTGCTGTAGGTCTGGAATTGCATGTAGACCAGAGTGGCTAAAGATAACACATTTCCTTGCATAAAGGAAGGTTTTTAAAACACTTGACCATTGTTTCATGGTCATTATTAACATAAACTTTCAACTGCAGGTTTTTCTTTTAATTCAGTTTAAATTATCTCAGCTGCCTTGATGGTATTCAAACCCATGTCTCAGGACCATTGGCCTGGGCTTCTGGTTGACAAGTCCACTAATGTTGTTGTTGTTGTTATTGTTGTTAATAATAATAATAATAATAATAATAATAATAATATTATGTCACCATCACCTGATCTGTGTGGCCCCACAATTTTGCTGCACAGCGTAGTGCCATATCTCTCCAGCCCCGCATGATGTTTTGTTGACTTGGTCAGTCCGTTGCTACAGATATTTTGTATGAAATTTGCAACAGAATAAAAATCTTTGGGCTTAGCAGGTTTCTGATGTTTCTTTATTCTCTACCAATGTCCTACCACTCAATTTAGTTCATTTCACCCTTTTGATGTACTTTATGAAAAATTTCTCTGTTCTCCTCAATCACTGTAGTTGTGAATTCCATATTCCTATCTGACCACAGTTGGTTCATTTCTCTCCAGTCTGCATCTAAATGCTGCGCAGGCCAGCCATCTAATTTAAAATCTGCTTAATAAAGTTTATTTCAATAAGGAGCATGAAATAGGAGCAAGAGTGGGCCATTCAGCCCCTCAGGCCTGACTCCTGTTCAACAAGATCATGACTCATCTGCCTCAGGCCACAACTTCTCATTGCTCTTGACTCCCTGATATTTCTGGTCAATCTGCCTTTTCATTGAATTCTTTCAGTGATCTATCTTCTCTGGATAGCTGTGGAGGCTAATGCTGGATACTCACTACCCTCTTGAAGAAGGAATGATTTTGCATCTCACTGAGTGACCCCTTATTCTATAACTATGTACCATTGTTTAAGATTCCCCCACAGTTGGGAAGTGTTATCTCAAATCTACTGTGTCAAGACCCCTCAATGTTGTGACAATTTTACACTAAACAGTCACATCATTCCTCATTGTAGTAAACGCTACAAAATAAAGGCCTGACTGTTTAGCTGTTCGTGATCAGTTAACCCCTCCATCTGTGGAATTAGCCTAGTGAATCTCTCTTGACTGCCTGCATTCAGTATATCCCTTTTAAAATACCAAACCAACACTGTACACAGTACTCCAAGTTCACCAACATCCTGTGCAGTTGTGATAAGGCTTCCCTATTTCTAAACTCCAACCCCCAAAGTTCAAAATTCTATTTGTGAATTTCATTACTTGCTGGACCTGCATGCTAACTCACTTACAGCCACAAGAACACAGATTGCTCTAGATTCTTTCTCCATTACATGATTAATCTATCTTTTGATTCTACCAACCAAAGTGAATGACTGACTGACTGCTTTCTTTCCTACGTCCATCTGCCAAGTTTTGGCCCACTCACTTAACCTATCTGTCCCCATGCCCTCCCATCTATTTCTGTGTAGTCTGCAAATCTGGATATAGTACACTCTATCCCCTCTCAGTCGCTGATAAAGATAGTAAATGAGTGATGCCCTCAGACTTTGCCTGTGGCACTCCACTAGTTATACCTTTCCAATCTGAAAAAGACTCTCTAATCCTTACCTGGTCTTCAGTGTGTCGGTCCATGCAGATATATTACGCCTAATACTGTGATCATCTGTCTTGTGCCACATAAAAGCTGATCGCACATTATTAAATACCTTTTGAAAATCCAAATGCACTATGTTTACTGTTTCCCTTTTATTAACGCTGCTTGTTATATCCTGAAAGAACAGTGGCAAATTTGTCAAACATTATTTGTCTTTCACTTGTTAAGGACTAGACCAGATCCCCCTCAAAATATGTTAAGGTAGACTAGACCCTAACTTTTTCTTATTTTAAAGAAAGATGTGAATTGCACATTCCAGATGTGATCTAACTAGTCAAACTACTCAACATTAAGCAGAACACAATTTTTTAAATGCCATAGTTAAAATACAAACAAAGGAAAGAGGAATTTAGATAACTTAACTATTGGAAAACTTAACCAAATAATAGATACAGTGCCTTTTCTAATTGACTGTTCAATATAGTAACATCCTATAAACACCCGTTGGCAAAAAGGTAAATTCAGACATGGATTCTTACAGACAATTCTGCAATCCAGGAGGAAACAACATCAAGAGGTTTCAGAGACTGTAGCAGCTAGGAATTACTGTACTGAAGCTCCAACCTTCTGGGACCCAAACAGCTTCTGACTGCTACAGCTTTTTAAAAAAAACTAGAAAGCTTGATCTGAGATAACTGGTCACTCCCCTTCCATTGTTGCAACTGTTTTTTTAAAAAACCTAAAGGCCTGCTCTGATGGTTGACTTAGGCCGTCTCCCTCTGCCTTTACAACCTCTCTTCAAGAAAAGCCAGGACAAAATAACCTTTTTAAAAGCAACAGCATCGTTACACAGTAAGCTATGTTGACTGTTTGATTGCATTCAGTTTTTGTGAATGTCCTGTTATTTCTTTCTTAATGATGGACCTTTTTTCCTTTTTCCTTCAAGTTCATGGTTCAATGTGTGTGGTTCTTAACAACCTTTTGTGGCCTTAACCTGGTCTCGTAATTTTGGATTGGTTTCCTTTATACTCGCACTGCTGGATTCTCATCACTTGGAGTACTAAATATTGTAGTTCTAGCTTTTCTGGTTACTGAAGTTTTGTGAACATAAAGTTTGTAATATATTGTGTTAGATTGTAACAGTCAATATTGCAGACTTTTTTAGAATGAAAGAATTCAGCATGAGCTGCTTTTGATACATTTGTAACAATTCTTCATTACACAGCATGATTTTATCATGTTTCATGGAACAGATTTTAATCCTCGCTGATTCTTCCTCCAACAATGGCACAAGTTCCCTTCCATTCTGTTCTGGAACTTGATTTTCAACATAAATAACTTGGTCCTAGCTGCTACCAGTCTGAGGAGTCACCATACTCGAAATGTTAACTCCCACACATGTTACCAGACATGATGAGTTTCATTGGCAATTTCTGTTTTTACCTTTTAAAATTGTGTTGAGAACCATGTGAGATACATAGCACCTGAGTAGTTCCTTTTGGGTTTTTTAAATTGAAAAGAATCTTATGAATCAAAGTTGTACTTTGGATTTTAATTCCATTTTTATTTTTTTAAAGCAAATGAAGACAGACTTGTTGAAGCAGTTTGATTTTCAATTTAACCATTTTGTGGATAATCTGATCGATGAATCAACCAGCCTAGACTCTGTTTCTCCATTCTTATGTGCATCAGTGAATAAAGAACTGACAGCTTTAGCTCACAGGTAAGGAATGAAGGAAATATGAACACTAGAGGCAATGTACATGAAAGGTCAAGCAGGCTAAAGAGTCAGCTTCAGAGAAGGCTGCCATTTTACCTAACTCTTTGCCAATTTTCTGGATAAGAAATTCAGCTAGACCTATTGCCTTCCATTTTTCTCTGTAGCACAGCAAATTATTTCCCTTTTACGTACTTATTCCTTTTGCAAACCATTATTGAATCAGCTTCCACCACCCCTCTGGGCAGTGCATTTCACATTATAATCATTCTGTGATTTGGTTTTTCCTTTTTTTTGGTTCTTTTGCCAATTACGTTGAACCAATGACCTCTGGTTGTTAGTCCTGCTGACAGAAGGTTTAGCTTTCCCTCTGTATGCTCTATAGATTTGACTTTTTTTAACGTTGCAGTCAAGTCTCCTCGTCTCTAAGGAGAAGAACTTGAGGTTTTCCAAACTACGTTACCGACATGGAACTAGTACTGTTTGTGCCAGTGTGGTACATTTCAAGCATTGGTTCCAGAAATTTTGTGGGAGAGTAGTGTGGGGTGCCATCTTTTTTGTCTCTCGTGGGTGCTACTTTGTGAAACAGTAAGCAAGAACAAATGTTTGCTTCAGGATCCATGGAGAGATGGTTACGTGGTGCATACAGTAAAGTGTGTAAAGAGGGTGATGTAAGTTCAGCACTTATTTGCTGAATGGTGACTCATTTCTTAGTTTTTGAAAGGGATTTTAAATTCTGATGACTTGTCATTGTTAACCTTGACTTTTGACATAATTCAGTTGAAGTTAATCTTAATTCAAGGTCTTGTGTTGTTAAGTTCTAATTTAAATATATCTGGTTAAAGACAGGCAAGGGCACCTCCAGAGAAGGGAAAGCACTTCATATCTCGGCGATCTCTGCTTGAGTGAGTACACTTTTTGTGTGTGACCACCCTCCTAACTCTCCGAATTTTTGCAACTGGAAACAGCTGCCAAATATTGAAAATGCCAGAAGTGGAAATGTACTTGATTTTCAGTTCTTGTCCTCTCGATTGCCTTGAGTTTGCATTTCTAAACTTGTGCTTAAGCAATTGAATTTCGTTTCCCTTATCCTAAGTAATTTGTTTGTTTTTAATTCTCAGTGCAACAATGTTGCAACATACCACAGATTAAAAGTGCTTCTCTGTTCCCCATTCAGTGAGCTGTTTCAAGTGAATCACATCCGGACTATCTATCACATGTTCATCGCTCTACTCATCTTATTTATAGTCAGTACCCTGGTGATGGACTTCATTGATGAAGGAAGGTAAGAATTCAGGAAAATAATAAGAGGGCAGAAAGAATAAACATTGGCTTTAACTTAAGACCTTGAACCATATGTATATTTGCAAATGATCTTGCATACATGGCCAAATAAGGGCTCAACAAATAAAAATACTGACAGCTGAGCAAATTTAAACTTGATAATATGGAATACAAGTTTAGAATAATATATTTTCTGCATCACTGAATTAGAAGCCTTGATGAATTCATAGCATAACTTTTAGTTGCTGTTTCATCACTAGACGTACAAGTCTATTGGACAGTGTACTTTTAAGTTCTCAGGCAAAAACATATTGCTGGAGGGGTCTGGCAGCATCTGTAGTGAGAAGATAGCGTCAATGTTTTGGGTCCTGGAACCCTCCTTTAGAACCGATTTGTAATTAGGAAAAGGTGATATATATGGTGAGGGTGGGGTGTTGGGTAGGGTAAAGAAGTAAATGATAGATGAAGATGGAACCCAAAGAGAGAACAGCGGTTAGGCAGATTAAGAGATGGACAATGCTGAGCTGGGGAGAAAGAAAAGCTGGTAATAGGGACCATTAGGAGGTGAAAATGGATTGGCTGCGATGAAAGCCACAGATGTGGGGTTTGGGATAGGGTCTTGGAAGATGATGTTCAGGCTGTGAAATTACTGAACTCATTATTGAGACCTGTAAGCTGCAGGGTCTCCGAATGTAAAATAAGATATTATTCTTTTAACTTGCACTGAGCATCGCTGGAGCGCTGGAGCACTGCAGCAGGCCCAAGCCAGAAATGTTGGCCAAGGAACACTGATGCTTTGAAGTGGCAGGCACCAGAAACTCAAGTCGTTTTTGCAGACAGAACGTAGATGTTTTGCAAAGTTGTCACCCAGCCTGGTTTGTCTTAGCAATGTAGTGGAGACCAAATTGTGAGCAGTGAATGCCGTAGACTGGATTGAGTGAGTGAAATGCTGGTAAATCACTACTTCATCTGGAAGGTGTCTGGGGCATTGGATGCTGAGGAGGGAAGAAGTAAACGGACAAGTGTTACATCTGCAATTGTAATGGAATCACAGATGAACACCATGGCAACGTACCCCTCGGTCCAATTCGTCTGCACCTACCAGATATCCTGAATTAATCTAATTCCATTTGCCCCATAGACCTCTAAACCTTTCCTATTCATAAACACATCCGATGCCTCTTAAATGTTGTATTTGTACAGCCTCTACCACCACCTCTGGCAGCTCAATCCATACACACACCACCTCGGCGTGAAGTTGTTGCCCCTCCGGCTGCTTCTAAATCTTTCCCCTCTCTCCTTAAAACTGTGCCCTCTAGTTTTGGACTCCCCTGCCCTGAGGGGAAGAAAAGACCTTGGCTATTCACCTGATCCATGCCCCTCATGATTTTATAAAACTTCTTTAAGGTCACCCCTCAGCCCCTGATTTTTCCAGGGGAAATAGCCCCAGCTTATTCAGCCTCTCCCTACAGCTCAAACTCTCCAATCCTGGCAACATCATTGTAAATCTTTTTTTCTGAACTCTTTCAAATTTCACAACATCGGAGACCAGAATTGAATGCAGTATTCCAGAAGTGGTCTAACCAGTATCCTGTAGAGCTGCAACATGACCGCCTAACTCCTATACTCAATGCACTGACCAATAAAGGGAAACATAGCCAACGCTGCCTTCACTCCCCTGTCTACCTCCACTTTCAAGGAACTATGAACCTGCACTCCAAGATCTCTGTTTGGCAGCACTCCTCAGGACCTTACCATTAAGTGTACACGTCCTGTCCTGATTTGCCTTACCAAAATGCAGCGCCTCCTGTTTATCTAAATTAAGCTCTGAGACGTTGGGAGTGGAGGAGAAGAGGACCAGGATGTCTGAGGGAATGCCCCAGCTGAATGCTAACGAGGATGGGGAGGGAAACTATGCATCTTGTGGTGGCATCCTGCTGCAGGTGATGGAAATGCAGACTTATAATCCTCTTGGATCTGCATGCAGGTGGGTGGGGAGTGCGGACTTAGATCAAAGGTGTGGTCATGGGTGTAGAACAGACCCCAGTTATCCCTGTCTCTTTGTGGGATTCGTGGAATATTTCCTGTTCCAATTCTATTTGGAGTCCCTCCCCACAATTCATTCTCCAGTACATCAATGACATCATCGGTGATACTTCCCTCTTTCGTCTGGAATTGGAAAAATGTATAAATTTTGCTTCCAGTTTCTACTCCTCACCTTTTACCTGGTCTATTTCTGACTCCTCCCTTCCTCAACATCTTTGCTCCCATTTTTGGGAATAGACTGGCCACTGATATCCACTACAAATCCACTGACTTGGCGGTCACCCTCTTACCCTACTTCTGATAAAGACTCCATTCTGTTCTCCCTGTCTTTCTGTCTCCGTTGCATCTGTCTGCTAATGCCACTTCCATGGGAGGGTACTCAGAAATTTGCACCTTTTTTTTCTCAGCTGTGGATTCCCCACCAGGTGGTTGATGGGGCCCTCAGCTGTACCTGACCATTTCTCTCACAACTGTGGTACTATATACAAACAACTATTTTTCTTTTGTATATTAACCTCCTTGCATATTTTTGTCTCAATCCAATTTTAAAATGACCGATGAGGCAAGCTGTCGCTATTGGACCAACTAGAAAAGTTGGACCACCTAGATCTGTATGACTAATTAATCAGATCAATGGAGCCACTAACTGGTGGAAGATGTATAGCTGTTCTGTTGCATCTATTTTTTTTTAAGAAATAGCATGTTTCCCTTGAACTGATGTTTTGGTCTGGGTGGAAGAAATTCTATCTTTTGTGTTCATGCATAAAATTGGCAGTAGTATTCTGTAATGATGTGTACCTAAACTTGTACTATCCCCTTCAGTTCAGGGTTGTATGTCAATGGTATTATTTTGAGTTGCGCAGTGCCAAGGTGAAGTGTTGGTGACTGCTGTCTTCACATGGATATGTGCAGTACTGGGCGGACTCTGAAGTGTGAAGTAGAGCATCATACAGTTGATGCAATGGTACACAATTTGGTTTAGGTGTCAATTTTTATAGCATTTTTTATTACATTTTGTTAAAAATGTGAACTGCTATTCCTTGCCGCATTTGAGAAGTTGATGGTGAACTATTACTTGAACTGTTATATCAAGTTTTAACATAATGACACTGTAATACTGTTACTGAATTACAAAAGCAAAATATGTATATATGTATCTAATATCTTGGTTGTCTTTAACTTGATCGCATTGTTTCTTTTTGCAGGCTGGTCCTTGACTTCGATCTGTTGGTTTATGCCTTTGGGAGATTTCCCATTGTCATTTCCACCTGGCTCTGCATGTTCCTGTCTACACTAATCATTCCATATGGCTTGTTTCTGCAATGGGCATTCGGATACTATGCATCAAAACATAAAGTTTTACGTACAGTGTTCTTTGGTGCATTGTTTTTGTTGTTCCAGATAGTGGGCCTTTGGGCTGCCCCAGTCTACACAGTTATTCATTTTCATCTACCTCCAGCCTCCCGTTTCATTGTTATATTAGAACAGGTGTGTATTCTCTAATAGCATTTTGTACGTTTGTAATTCAGATTTTTGAGCTTGTTTTTGACATTTATGCTGATAAGTCTTGTTTGTGAGGATTTATGAATTGGGTTTACTACCTAATGATCCATAGGAAGAATACTGAAGAAACTTTAGGAGAAAAACAATTCCATTATACAAAAAAGAAGTGCTGGAAGTACACAGCAAGTTTGGTAAGATCTGTGGAGAGTTAAACAGAATTCATGTTTCAGGTTGATGACATCTCGTAAGTTTCTGACCCAAGCATTTCCAGTATTTCCTGACTTTTTTTTATGCTGGATATTGTTATTCACTGTTAAAAAGTTGTGGAGTCATATAGTGTGGAAACAGACCCTTTGGTCCAACCAGTCCGTGCTGACCATAATCCCAAACTAAACCAGTCCCACCTGCCTGCTCCTGGCCCATATCTCTCCAAATCTTTCCTATTCGTGGTCTAATCCAAATGTCTTTTAAACATTGTAATTGTACCCGCGTCCACCACTTCCACAGGAAGTTCATTCCATACACGTGCTACCTCTTCCATTCTCCTCATTTGATCATGCTTGGTTGTGATAATTACATCTTGGGAAATTCATGCTTCCAAATTGTGCTGTTCAAAACCAACAGTCCCCTTCCCTGACCTCATTATATCCAAGCACCTATTCCTATGGGAGTGGGGACACATCAATGTCCTTCACCTTCCCTCCCTTGAACATACAGCACACATTAAAACTGCAAAATTGTGGACAAAGCCTGGTACCACCTAGAGAATTCTCTGAGCAAGTAGGTAATGTACTGTGAATACAATAAGCAATTTAAACTGACATGGTATTTGAGGCGTATGTATTTTTATGCATATGTGTGGTTCCTTGTGCAGAATCAGTGAACTGACTTGAAAGGGAGACTCGGTTTGATAATTCAAGAAGGCAGCTCACTACCACTTTGGGGGCTATTAAGGATACGTGATAAATGCTGGCCTAGCCAATGTAGGACTGTATGAATTATTTGTGTTTTTAAAGACTTGTATTTTGTCATGCAGTCTATAATTTCCAGATTTCTGATTTTACTTTGAGGGGATTTTCCCACTGAATAATAGTACTAGTCAGTTTCCCGTGTTGTATGCCCGTAGTATTCAAATAGATAAAGATCCATTGCTGTTCTAGCCAAAAAGTCTAGCTGGCAGTGACATTGCAAGCACCTACCATTTGTAACTTAAGTGTGAAATGTGTGTAAATCAAATGTTATATAATAATCCCAAAGTGGCTTGGCTTGAGATTCATGGCAATGGTCTGTTTAATCTCCTCAGGTCCGCTTGATGATGAAAGCACATTCCTTCATACGGGAAAACTTCAGCAGAGTGATATCAAATAAAGAAAGGAACAGTGAGTGTTATAGTTTGACCTTTTTCTTTTAAAGGAGTGAGGTGGGAGTGTCCTCACACCTCAAATTCAGTCCTTTCAGACAACTTGGAAAGTGACTTGTACTGTAATAATGCATTTTCTAAGGTTGCATCTCCTGAAAACCTCAATGAAAATAACCTATCAAGATTTGTTATGGTTAATGACTTGTCTGTTTATCCAATACTTATATTTGTACAGCTGATTTGAATGTCAGATCTGGTTTTGTTTTTCTTGATTAATTATTTCTGTTGCTTCTTTGTTCCTGTCTCCCTCACTTTGGGGAACACTTGGGCACCAATCATGCTTTATCCCTTGACTTTCCCTAGCTCTTGTCAGGACTTTATATTCCTGGTGTCGTCTCCTCTTTCCCGAGAAATTGAACTTTTCATAATTCACAATCCCACAAGCCCTGGAATGTTGTTAAAATGAAACGGATATGTTAACTCATACTTGGTCACCCAAATAGTCCACTTTCCATATATTCTGAAGGATAGACCCTGGTGTATGTTGAGCACTTTCCATACTCCCCTCAAGGATCACTTGACAAAAGAGATCGAATACTGGATCAGCATTGCTAGTTCAGCATTCTACAAACTATGGCAGTGACTGTTTGATGACAAGGGTCTTTGCAAGTCAACTACAGACTGTGCAGAGCAGTTGTTGTCACCACACACGTACTGCAATAAAACCTGAATTGTATATCAGTAGCAGTAAGGGCACCAGAGAATTTCCATCACCATGGCCTTGGCCTCTTGACAGTGAGAAGACTGATACATTTTGAAGTCAGCTGCACAGCATTAAAGCAATTTCCAATTCTGGTCTTATCCCCTCGACCTTCAAATGGCCAGCATTCTAGGGGAGGACAAATTATTTGCAAACAAGGTCAGAGCACTGACAAAATATTTTTGAGGTGAGGACAGTTTTTTAAAGTTGTGTTTTGCTATTCCCTTTATATGTAAATAAACTCATGAGGGCTCCAATACAAGGACAAGAGAGATATGTGCCATAGTGCAGCAGAACTCTGGGGCAAAGAACCTTGTATCAGCTTTTGAAGGGGCTGACAGAACACAGATTCGTGCTTATTTATCTTTGTGTCAATGACAGTGAGCTATTTTGTAATGTTCCGAAATGTACATTCCAACTATTACAAGGCCACATCAACATACAACACCATGTTTCATGTCTGTTTGCACCAGAAAGCAGAATTTTTAATACACTGAGGCAAATAATTTCCAATGAATTTTGAAAACACCTATAAGCTGAAGCCTATTCTTGATTAAATTCAATGCAGAGAAATGAGAGATGATGCATTTTGAAATGAAGACTGAGGAAAGACATTGCGTGTCAGAATTTTTAAGACTTTGGGTGAAGGTTTTAAGACTCAGATTTACTGGAAATTCCAGATATGGGAGCTCACAGTAGATTGTTAAACAATAACAGTTTGGATTGTTCCCTTTGGAGGAGGGAAAGCTAAGAGGAGATTTGATAAGAGGACATTTTGTAATGATTGAAGGGTCATTAATGAGACGGAACAGATTAAGGTGATTGACAAAATGACCTGGGGTAATGGGTAGGAAGTGTCTCCAGCTACAGCTACTAACATCCATGTTTTGGATCTGGAGTGGTGGGTGGAATGACTGTAGAGTATCTGCAAGGACGTAATCTTTCTGGATGGCAATACAGTGAGATGATTGCAGTCCAGGTAAGGAGTGGATGGAGTAAAAGCATCAGGCAAGTTTGTGAAGGCATTGCCTGGGCCCGTGTCCCTTTTGAACAGTTGTTCTGTTTTGAATACTGCTGAGGAAGATAGTTTTGCAAGGCAATACAGTCAATTGCACCAGGAGTAGCTGAGCTGCACAAGATAGGATAAGAGATGAGAGAGAGAGGGTTCTGTTTCAAAGGGGAACAGATGTTTCTGCAGCCACAAGTGTGACAGCAGGATGATGTGTTGCTTTCCTGGTCCCAGGATCAAGGCTGTCACTGAACTCCTGCAGAATATTCCAAAGGGGAAGGAAGAGCAGCCAGAAGTCATGGTCCATATTGATATCAGTGACTTTTGCAAAACGAGGGATCAGGTCCTATAAGCAGAGCTGGCAGTAATCTCAGCTTTACAGCCATTGTCATGTGCTAGTATGATCATTAGTAAGAGAACAGACTGGATGAATAGTTGGCAGGATGGTATAGGAGGGAGTAATTTTATATTCTTGAGGCTTTGGACTGATTCTGGGCAAAATCAACAGATTGTGCCCCAGCAGGGCCAAGAACCATATCCTTTCAGGGGCGTTTTCACAATGTGGGGAAGAGTTTGAACTTGAGTGCAAAGACATAAATTAGTGAAACATATCAATGCGAGAGAGGAAAAATGGAAGTCCGATGAAACAAGGATAAGCAGCAATTAGGGCCATAGTCCAAGTAAAGAGAAAATGTCAAAGACCAGTCTAATGGTAAAATATTTCCTTGCAAACATTCCATCTAATAAGTTAGACAAACCGTACAACTAGTTGTAAACAGTTATGGTGTGATAACAATTAGAGGCATGGCTGTGGGATGACCAAAGTTAGCAATTCAGTATCAAAGCATGTTCTATCTTTTAGGAGGGATAGGCAATGGACATAGAGGTTGGGCAACTACCACTCCAACAACAGAGTGCTAATGAAGGTAAATGGTATGTTGGCCTTTATTGCATGAGCATTTGATTACAAGGGCAAGGGCGTCTTTCTGCAACTGCACAGGGCTTAATGAAGCTACGTGTGGATTATTATCTGCAGTCCTGGTCTCCTTACACAAGAAAAGATGTACTTGTGATTAGGCAAGTGCAGCAAAAGTTTTTCAGACTGATTGCTGGGATGGTAGGTTTATTGTATGAGGCCAGGGTTTGGATTGACCGGGCTGGTTTTTGTTGCAGTTCTCGAAGAATCAGCGGGGATATCCTTCAAACAAAAGCTATTCTGGATAGATTGGATGCATGGATAATGTTTTCTCTCATTTGGGGATATGGTCAACAATATGATTACAACTCTATGAAGGTTCCTAGTCTCTGTGTATGTGGTAAGCATTTTAGACTGGAATTAGGACACATGCCTTCATTCACAGGGTAGGAATTTATGGAATCTCCAGCATGTAAGGTTCTGGTAACTGGACGACTGAATATATTTGAGAGAAAATAAGACATCTGGGGTCTAAAAGTGTCAAGGGGTATATGGAGAGAGCACAAGGTGAAGGATCAGCCATGATCATGTTGAATGGTAGAGCAGGCTCAATGGATCAGTTGACATATTCCTGTTTTCTGTAATGTGATAATACCTCTTTTACACAATAAGTGGTTTAAGGTTTGCTGTGTAATTCCCAGATTTCAGAGGGAATTTGGTAAGTGGATGAAAGAATCAAACAAACTAACTTGATTTTCCTTCAAAAGAACCAGCACAGACTTGATGGACTAAATGACATCTTCTAGTAATGTACTATTATTTGATTGAGGATGTCTGACTTTTGGGAGACAGTCGAATAGGAGTTGCGTTGCCAGCAGTGGAGCAAAATATATTGCATCCTTTCTACGATTGATCAAAGTTCTTCACTGTGGGGTGGCTCGGTGGTTAGTACACAGCACCAGGGACTCTGGTTCGTTTCCAGCCTTGGGTGACTACCTGTGTGGAGTTTACACGTCCTTTGTGTTTCTATGTGGGTTTCCACTGGGTACTCTGGTTTCCTCCCACAATCCAAAGTTGTGAAGGGTGTATTAGCCATGCTGAATTGTACTGTAGTGTGCAGGCTGGATGAATTAACCACGGTAAATGTGGGGCTATGGGGATAGGATGTTTGCTTTTCAGAGGGTTCGTGCATACTAAATGGACCAAATGGCCTCTATCTGCATTGTAGGGATCCTATGATTCTCAGGGATAAAAAGATCAAAGAGTAGGAGAGAAAACAGGAGCAGGGTGCTGAGTTGGATGATCAACCATGATCATATTGAATGATGGAGCTAACTCAAAGTGTCGAATGGGCTATTCCTGTTCCTATTTTCCATGTTTCTATTTTTATGTGGTAGCTAGACTTTTCTTTGTACACTTCAGTTGGGAAATCATATGTGCTAATGTGGCTGAAGTTAAGAACTCACCATACAGATATTGCAGGAGCAAACTCTATGGTTAATTTTTTGCTCAGGTTGAAGGTCCCAACCTATTGATCATTATCAGCATTGATTATGCTGATGCAGTAAAATTGTTCAGGCTAAGATCTAGTTCTTAGTCATGGGGTCAAAGCTTACCTTAGCAGAAGTGAAACAAGCTATTTCTTTGTTGCTGCTTTGTGTGTTTAGTTATTCTTACAAGTAAGAAAATGGCTCTTGCAACCTGCAGCCTTGATCTGTGATCTCTGATTGAGACAAATTGGCCAAGAACAAGGAAAATCAAGAACTGTGAAGGAAACCAATGCCCTCACGTGTCATGTACCTACTCAAATAGTAGTGATTTTCAATATTTTACATGAAACTTGTTTTATTTATTGTATGTTGCAGAAGCATTGCATTCAGATAGGCTGCTTTCTTGCTTTTGAATGTTTCATTGAAATCCTAATCTTTTGATTTTATCTTTCCCTTAGGTGACATTCAGATACCACAGTTTTCCCATTATCTGTACTTTCTTTTTGCCCCTACACTTATATATCGGGACAGCTATCCCAGGTAAACTCAGTCAGACCATTATCAGAAAGATTGAATGAGTAATGGTTAGATCTTTTTTGAACTATTAACGTAAAGGTGAAGTCACCATAGTATTACCACGGCAGACAGCTGTGCTCACTAGGTGAGGAGAGAGGTTAACAAGAGTCCTTCAAGGCTAACCTTAGCCGGTGCAGGAACTGAACCCATGCTATTGATATCGCTCTGCATTACAAATCGGCTGTCCATCCAACTGCACTAGCGAGCCCCCTGGGGACCAGGATGGTATGTTTACAATGCAGAGTTCTGTCAACGGCATGGATTTAATTACCGCATCGGCAGTGGTTATCCTGAAGGACTCCCCTTCTCAAACCCTCTCCTTGCCTGATGTGTGGTGACCCTCAGGTTTAACTCGTCACCAGATGTGCCCCTCAAATGAGAGAGCAGCCCTGTGGTCTGGTAGGACAATGGAACATGACCTTTGACCGAGTGAATATTGCCTGCGTAGTGTAATTTGTAATCTGCGAAACCATTTGAAGTTGTGTTTTTGGTCAGAACAGGAGTAAACCATTTACCTAATAAAACCTGTTGTGGCATTCTGTTGGGACATGACCAGATTGTATATCCTCTCCGTATCCTTACATTTGCTACATATCTCTTTGATACTCTTATAAATATTAAATTTGATATGTGAAATTGCATGTGTCTTCAGCCTTTTTGAAGAACTAAGTTCCTGATTTTGTTTCTGAAATGCCCTAGTTGTAATTTTAAGATGATGTTCTCTTGTTCTGGATTCCCTGCACAAGCTTGATTCCAAGTTATTGACCAGACCCTGTCAATATATTAAGAAGGTAGCCTAGACCATAACTTTTTTTCTTATTTTAAAGGTAGATGTGAAGTGCTGTGTTCCAGATGCAATGCAACTGATCAGAATACTCGATGTTAAGCAAAACACTTTATTTAAACACTATAATTAAAATACAAACAAAAGAAAGAGGAGTTTAGGATAAGTTAACTATTGGAAAACTTAACTGAATAATAGATATAGTGCCTATTGCTGATTAACTGTTCCCATAAACACACGCATTGGCAAAAAGACAAATTCAGACACAGATTCTCGCATGCAGTTATCCAATCCAAGAGTGGGAAAAAAGATCGAGAAAATTCAGTGCCAAGCAGCTAGGAGTCATTCACTGAAGCTTCCAACTCTCTTGACACCCCAAAGACTTCTGATTAAAACTGAAACCTAAAAACTTAAAATAAAATCTAGAAAGCCTGGTCTGTGAGAGCTGGCCACACCCAGGCTACTGCTCCTGTTCCAACTTTTATAAAGAACCCCAAGACCCCTCAAATTGTTTACTTTCTTAGAGACCGGTCATTACCTCTGCCTTGCAATATCTCTTTTTCTTAAAACAAAAACAGGACAAAATAACCTGTTAAAGTGACAGCATTGTCACAATAGGCTCATGGTGTAAAATCTCTACTTAAAGATTTTGTAGACCTCAAAGATTTACTCTACAATAGCCTAGCTTCGTTGTAGTTTTACACTGAAACCATATCACTTTTCTTGGTGAAGCCTGATCCTGTCCTCATCTGTTAGTTGTTTATTTGATGCAATGGAATACAGGTGTAGGCACTGTTCCTAGCCTGTGTCCTGCAGAGAGGAAGCTGGGGCCAGCTTAAATATTGATGAGCCGTTGCAAAAAGTGTTTTTGGATCTGTTTTAAATCATGACTTGAGTCGGAATAACTGCAGTAACTATGAATTTTTTTTAAAATAAAGCTCGGT
The DNA here is from genome assembly GCF_021869965.1 of Rhincodon typus. Lineage (NCBI taxonomy): Eukaryota > Metazoa > Chordata > Chondrichthyes > Orectolobiformes > Rhincodontidae > Rhincodon > Rhincodon typus. The sequence continues at coordinate 23,877,521 of NC_063341.1, read as the reverse complement.
TTCTTTGAATTTGAACAAGAATTCGGTATTGAAATAAACAAGCTATTTATTATGACATTTGTTGGATTTTTTTTAAAATACAGGAATCCTACAATTAGGTGGAGCTATGTTGCTACAAAATTTGCTCAGGTAAAGTTTTTCTAAAACCAAGTAATTTCTGACAAGCTGGGTGATATTTCTGTAATAGAACGGGACTTCAATGATCTACTGCAATAGAAGTCTGTCTGGTGGCAATTAGAATTTGGCAGATATTTAGGCATCTCCAATTTACCCTCAGAATCATAGATTTTTACAGTACAGAAGGAGACCATTCGACACATGCCTGCAACAACTCCTGAAAGAGCAACCCAGATGGTCCCAATTTCCACCCCTACCTCTATACCCCTCTAAACTTCTTCAAATATATATCCAGTTCTCTTTTGAAACCTGCTACGGAATCCGCATCCACCACTCTCCCAGGCAGTGCATTCCAAATGCTAACAATTGAATAAAGAAGTTCTTGGTGACAATCATGAAATTGTAACCCCTAGTTACTGACGTACAAATAAGCCCAATTTGTTTTAACTTTCCTTGCATCTAAAATCCTTCTACTAGAGTAAATAACCCAGAAATGTGAATGCAGGTAAAAATATTGTGCAAATAACATAATTTGATTTGGAATCTTTTGTGGGTTTCAATGATAAATTGTTTGTTAGAATAGATTGGTGTGTTGTGTTTCGTAACAAGGCACAACATGAAGCTTTCACGTGGATTCATTTGTCAAGAAAATTGTACATACTGTGAGGATGGGTCATTGTGGGCAGAGAAAGCTCATGTAGTAAACAGTAACCAAGAGTAAGGCCAGGAATGTGTTTCGGAGATAGTAGGAATTGCAGATGCTGGAGAATCTGACATAACAAGGTGTAGAGCTGGATGAACACAGCAGGCCAAGCAGCATCGGAGGAAAGGAAGGCTGACATTTCGAGTCTGGATCCTTCTTCAGAAATGGGGGAGGGGAAGGGGGTTCTGAAATAAATAGAGTGGGGGAGGCAGATAGAAGATGGATAGAGGAGGCAGACAGGTCAAAGAGGCAGGGATGGATCAAGTAAAGGTGAGTGTAGGTGGGGAGTTAGGAAGGAGGTAGATCAGTCCAGGGAGGACGGACAGGTCAAGGGGGTGGGATGGGGGTGGGGCTTGAGGTGGGAGGAAGGACAGGTTAGGGAGGCGGGGACGAGCTGGGCTGGTTTTGGGATGCAGTAGGGGGAGGGGAGATTTTGAAGCTTGTGAAGTCCATATTGATACCATTGGTCTGCATGGTTCCCAAGCGGAATATGAGTTGCTGTTCCTGCAACCTTCGGGTGGCATCATTGTGGCACTGCAGGAGGCCCAGGATGGACATGTCATCTGAGGAATGGGAGGGGGAGTTGAAGTGGTTCGCGACTGGGAGGTGCAGTTGTTTATTGTGAACCGAGCGTAGGTGTTCTGCAAAGCAGTCCCCGAGCCTCCGCTTGGTTTCCCTGATGTAGAGGAGGCCGCAACGGGAACAGCGGATGCAGTATACCACATTAGCAGATGTGCAGGTGAATTTCTGCTTGATGTGGAAAGTCTTCTTGGGGCCTGGGATGGGGGGGACAGGGGAGGTGTAGGGGCAGGTGTAGCACTTCCTGCATTGCAGGGAAAAGTGCCGGGTGTGGTGGGGCTGGAGGGGAGTGTGGAGCGGACAAGGGAGTCACGGAGGGAAAAATGTCTTTGGTGGTGGGGTCGGATTGCAGATGGCGGAAGTGTCAGAGGATGATGCGTTGGATCCGGAGGTTGGTGGGGTGGTACGTGAGGACGAGGGGGATTCTGTTTTGGTTGTTATTGCAGGGAGGGGGTGTGAGGGATGAGTTGCGAGAAATGCGGGAGACATGGTCGAGGGCATTCTCGACCACTGAGGGGGGGATGTTGCGGTCCTTGAAAAACGAGGACATCTGAGATGTACGGGAGTGGAATGCCTCATCCTGGGAGCAGATGCGGCGGAGGTGAAGGAATTGGGAATAGGGGATGGCATTTTTGCAGGAAAAATGCATTCCATTTCAAGCCCACCGACTCCCACAGCTACCTAGAATACACCTCCTCCCACCCACTGTCCTGCAAAAATGCCTTTCTACAATGGCACCACATTAGCCACCCCACAGTTTTCTGGCACTTTACTCGTGGCTGTCAATGATACAAATATTTCAGCAAGGGGCCCAGCAATCTATTCTCTAGCTTTCCACAAAGTTCTGGGGAATACCTGATCAGGTCTCTGGATTTATCTATCTTTGTGCATTTTAAGACCTCCAGGACCACCACCACCACTATAATGTGAACTCTTTCCAAGACTTCGCGATTTGTTTATCCAAGTTCCCTAGCTTCCATGTCCATGTCCATCTCCACAGTAAACACTGACGCAAAGTATTAATTTAGTATCTCACCCATCTGTAGTTCCATGCATAAACGGCCACGTTGCTCTTTTAATTTGACATTTTGGTTTTTCAGGTTCTGGGCTGTCTGTTTTATGCCTACTACATCTTTGTACGACTCTGTATTCCGTTGTTCCGAAATATCAGCAAGGAGCCGTTTAGCTTGAAAGTCCTCGTTCTTTGCATCTTCAACTCCATCTTGCCAGGTGTGGATCATACTTACACGCTGAAAGTGGAAACATCAAGCATAATGTAGGAAGTGCTTTTTCAGCATGATACAACGAGTATATTATTAAACAAAATCAAATCAGGGCACTGATGCAGTAATGTGTTTTGACCACACAAGCAAACCAAACCTACTTTTAAAATTTTTGAGCAAGGCATGTCAATTGGAAAGCATCTTTCATCTAGTACTGTACCTGTTAGATTACCCTACTGCAGGTTGATTAAGATGGTACTGATATCTATTTTAGAGTACTTAATTTCCTATATGTTGAGTACTCATGTGAAAGTTTAAGTGAGTCATTTCTGAGTCCTGCCTTGAGAATTTAGAGTCCAGCAGAGACTTTGAGCATATCGTTTTACAAAATGAGTCTGGTGCAGATATTTGAACCGTATTTTCATTGCCTGGAAAGGGTTGCTTTTTGCAACTCATTTGCCTGGTATTAATCACCTTTATATTTATTTTTTGTTTTTCTTTAGCTTGGCAGCTTGTGAAGTTTAAGGATTGCTGTTGAGAGTAAAACGTGAAACGGCAAAAGATTTAATATTAAGTTTTGTTTATCACAACATGGCTAATTTTTGGAACTGTCCTAAACCTCTTTCTGTTTGTGTTTCAGGTGTGTTGGTACTATTCCTGGCTTTCTTTGCATTCCTGCACTGCTGGCTCAATGCCTTTGCGGAAATGCTGCAATTTGCAGACAGGATGTTCTACAAGGTACCCTTTTAGATTAACTTCGTAAAAATCCACCATGTTTTGTTGAACTGCAGTTTTCATCATTCGTATCAAATGTTGCTTCTCTGGAGGGAATATCAGTGTTACTTAAGTGCCACTTCATTCACAATACTATTGAGCTTCAATAGATGAGTACTGTTGAGCTTCTGGAGTGCAATACAATAGAGCACAAGATGCAGTTGAATCACTTCTTCTCATGGTTAGTAAGTTTGTGCATGACACCCAGAGTGATGGTATAGTGGCCAATGAAGAAGATTATCTAAGATTACAAAGAGATCTTGATCAGTTGGGTCAATGGGGTGAAGAACGGCAAATGGAGTCTAATTTGGATCAATGTGAGGTATTATATTTTGATAAAACAAAGACAAGACTTAAACAATTAAAAATAGGGCCTTATGCAGTGTTGTAGAATAGAGAGACCTAGGGGTTCAGGTACATAATTCTTTGAACTTTGCATAATATATAGACAGGGTGGTTAAGAAGGCATTTAGCATACTTGTCTTCATTGCTTACTCCTTTTCTATATAGGAGTTGGAACATTATATTGAGGTTATACAGGACGCTGGTGAGGCCTCTTTTGGAATACTGTGTTCAGTTTTGGTCTCCCTGTTTTATAAAGGATATTATTAAGCTGTGGAGGGTTCAGAGAGAGACACCAGGAATGGAGTGTTTGAGTTATAAGGAGAGGCTGGATAAGCTGACTTTTTTCACTGAAGCGTAACTGGTTGAAAGGTGACCTTTATAGAGGTTTATGAAATAATGAAGGATATCGATAAGGTGAATGGCAGGTGTCTTTTCCCTAGGATGGGGGATTTCAAGACTAGGGGGCACATTCTCAAGGTGAGAAGAGAAGCATTTTAAAAAAGACATGAGGCATTTTTATTTTTTACATGGTAGTTTGTGTGTGGAATGAATTTCCAGAGGAAGTGGTGGATGTGGCTACAGTTACAACATTTAAGAGACGTTTGGATAAGTACATGAATAGGAAAAGATTGGAGGGTTACAGACTAAACGCAGGCAGGTGGGCCTGGTCTGCTTTGCGATTATGGTCGACTTGTACTGGTTGGATCGAAGGGTCTGTTCCCATTCTGTATGACTCTATTTTTAAAAAAAAAAAAATCTGTTAGCACTTCTTTTTATCTATCTCTCCAGACGTTACACAGGCATTTTCCATTTGGTGATGTTAACCAAGGTTGATGTCTACAGATGATGCCAACATTTATTTTTTGTGATACCTGTTTTTAGCAACTAGTACTAGAAAATCTGTTTATTTTTAAAACTGAAGACTCTTGCTTCTTTCTGCCTTCAGTAATAAAGAAAAAAGCGTGCCAAACCAAATCTGATTACAATATGGCATCCTGCAGAAGCTGGCACAAAAATACTGATGGTAGAATCTTAGAAAATAGGAGCAGTAATAGGCCATTTCAGCTTGCTGGCTATTAAATATGATCCTGGCTGAATACTCAATATCCTATTCCACTTTGTCTTGATAAAATTGGTCCCTTTAGCCTGAAGAACTGTATCCAGCGCCTTCTTGAAAACTTTTCAGTGTTTTGGCCTCAACTACGTTCAGTGGCAGAGAATTCCTCAGACTCACTTTTCTGGTGAAGAAATTTTTCCTGAACTCAGTAACTTCTCCTGAGCTTCCTGCAAGTGATAAAGGTGCTAGAAAGGATGAACTTTTCTATAAACATTTATGTAGTATATAGTTAATACATGGTTGGGATACAGGTGCTGATTTCTGTTTTCCAGCTTTTTTTTTGGGTGGTATTTTAGTGGTGCTGTCGAGTGAAGACTAGCAAGGTGAGGGGAGGGAGGCTAAATTAGGAGATAGACTTTCAGGGCAGACTGATCCCCATAACCAAACATTTTCTTCTGGATAATTATTTCATGTTGTATTAAATGAATTTATGCAGAATATTTGTTTGCAAGCTGTTTCCAAACACAAACTGGGAAAATTGTCTGCCATGAAAAATGTACCTCTAAATCTGTTAATTTGCAGCATCTTGGTGAACTTGCTGACTGAATTCAATTCAGTAAGGATTAATGCATGTGGAATTTTCCTTCATGCCATCAAATTGAATTTTCCTTCTTAATTTTCATTCAGGACTGGTGGAATTCCACATCATTCGCAAATTACTACCGAACCTGGAATGTAGTGGTCCATGACTGGCTGTACTATTATGCATATAAGGATTTTCTCTGGGTGAGAAGCTATTTTTAATCATTGGATTTATGAGAACATGTCCCTCAAGAGTTGGGGGGGGAAGAAATAAATTACACTTGTTGTAGTTTTTTAACAATAGCTGGCCCTAAACCGTAAAGCTTTCAAAAATATCATTTCAATGTTGCATCTTCAGGCAGCCTCTGTTCTGTGGTATGAAACTTTGGAAAACTACTCTCCGAATCAGGATTGGTTTAGAATCATAGAATCCTTACAGCCTTACAGGTGTGGAAGCAGGCCATTTGGAATCCATACCAACCCTCTTAAGAGCATCCCATGCAGACACCCCCTACATCTCATCCCATCCCCTGTCCCATCCCCCCCACAGTTACAATGTTTAAAATACAGGCAGGGGGGACTAGTTTGGCTTGGGATTACATTCGGCATGGACTGGTTGGACCAAAGGGTCTGTTTCTGTGCTGTATGACTCTGATTGTATGGATAATGACCATCGCTTCCCAAGAACCCTTCACTGAATAAAATGGCCAAACTGAAAAATACTGTCCTTATTGACGTATTGGTTATTGACATGTTGGTTATTAAATTGGACTCCATTTATAAGTAGTGAAAATGTGCATTTATACCTGATCTTGTAAAACAGTAAAATTCAGCTGAGTTAATTGAGTTACAAGAACTAAAACATTCAGAACAATATTAAAATTTTGACAGTATTTCAAGTCTTTTCGAATATATACACACATAATTTCAAAATGTATCTTCTAGTTTAAAATTTGTACAATGTTAGTTGAAAGCAGCAGACCTGGCATAGATTGGAAAGTGAGAGACAGAGTTCTTAGCTCTTCCATGTTATCCTACATTATTGAGTGATGTAGTGAATGGCATAGATTGTAATAGTGACTTGGGTTATCCAATGGAATCAAATGGTTTAATACTGAAATTAATTTGAATTTTGGGTTAGTGACAAGCCTTTGATAGACTTAACAGACAGTCCCTGGATTGTCTGTGATTTACGCTAGCCAACAGGGTTAATTACCCTCCTTATTAACTTGTTCATTCGCAACTCTTGAAACTTGAATTTTTCAAATGCCTAACAACCCTGTTGAATTTTATCTATTTACAGTTGTTCACTCACCGGTTTAGGGCCGCTGCTATGTTGTCAGTCTTCACAGTGTCTGCAGTAGTTCATGAGTATGTACTGGCAATTTGCTTTGGGTTCTTCTATCCAGTCCTCTTCTGTCTGTTCATGTGTTTTGGAAGTAAGTAGTTTTGTGATTTTTGTTTGAGCCTACTGTTCAGTCATACTAAGTCCTGATTATTTATCATTGGGTATGGTTATGTTAAACATCTTGAGGAATATATTATAGTAGTCTGTGGACTTAAGTTTATTCAAGTTTTTTTTTTTTAAAAACTCTGTCCTTGGTCAATGTCCAAGCTTAATAAACCCAACAACACTTTTGGTATCAGTGGGAATGTGACGCATCTCGGTATCTAAGGTTCAATTGTGCCATCCCAATTTTGCAAATTTTCTTATTCATAGTATATGGACATTGGTGGCTAGACCAGCCTTAATTATCATCCCTAATTGCCTTGATGGTGAACTGCTGTCTTGAACTTCTGCAGTGCTGAGGGTAAATCCACGCTGTTGTTTGGGTAAAAAATCCTAGATTTTTCCTCCTATGACACAAATGGAACAATTATATATTTCAAAGCCAGGAAGGTGAGTGGCTTGGAGAAGAATTTGTAGGAGTTGATGTTCCTATGAATCTATTGTTCTTTATTCTTCAAATAGAAATAATCGTGTAAACACAAACCTTTTGATAGACTAAACAGGCAGTCCCCTGGATTGTCTGTGAATTATGCTGGCCAACAGGGTTAATGGCCCTCCTGGGAGATGCTTTCGAAGGAGCTTTGGTGAATTTCTGTGCCTTTTGTAGATGGTACAGGCTGCTACTAATCATCGGTGGTAGAGGGAGTGGCTGTTTGAGGATGCCAGTCAACTGGGCCATTTTGTTCTGGATGATGTCAAGCTTCTTGATCGTTGTTGGAGCTAGTCTCATCTAGTCAAGTGAGATTCCTCACACATCTGACTTGTGTCTTGTAGGTGGTGAGCAGGCTTTAGGGAGTCAGGAGAGTTATTTGCTGCAGAATACCTAGCCTCTGGCCTGCTCTTGTAGCCACTATATTTAAATGGCTATTCCAGTTCATTTTCTGGTCTATGGTAAGCCCCCAGGATGATGGGGGGGGATTCCATGGTGATAGTGACTTTTCATGGGTGATGGTTAGATTGTGTCTTATCAGAGATGGTATTTTTCTGGTGTGAATGTTATTTGTCACTTGTCAGCCCAAGCCTGAATATTATCCAGATCTTGTTGCATTTGAATGTGGACTGCTTTGGTATCTCAAGTCCTGAATGCTGCTGAACATTGTGCAATCATTGGCGAACATACCCACTTCTGACCTTACGATTGCGATAGTCATTGAAGTAACTGAAGAAAGCTGGGCCGAAGACATGACACTGAAGAACTCATGAAGACGTGGCCTGGAGCTGTGATGACTGACCTCCAACAACTAGAGCTATCTTCCAATGTCTTAGGTACGACTCAAGCCAGCAGAGAGTTTTCCTCCTGGTTTCCCATTGATTCCAGTTTTGCTGGGGCTTCTTGATGCCACACCCTCAAATGTGGCCTTGATTTTAAAGACAGTCACTCTAAGCTCACCTCTGGAATTCAGCTCTCTCGTCCACATTTGAACCAAGGCTGTAATAAGGTCAGTAAGTGAGTGGCCCTGGCAGAACCCAAACTGGGCATCAGTGAGCAAGTTATTGCTGAGCAAGTGCTGGTTGATGGAACTGTTGATGATACCTTCCATCACTTTACTGATGATTGAGAGTAGACTGATAGGCAGCAATTGGCCAAATTGGATTTGTCCCTTTTTTTTTAATATGTACAGGACACACCAAGGAAGCTTTCCATGTTGGAGCAAATTACTGCAGATGCTGGAATCTGTACTGAAAATAACAAAATAACAAGCATATCACAGCAGATCAGACAACATCCATGAAGAGAGAGCAAGCTTACGTTTCGAGTCTCAACTCTTCATCAGAGCTGAAGTGAAGTGTCGAGGAGGCAGCATTCATGAGTTGGTGGGGGTGTGGGTGGAGTGTAGAGTGCTGGTGCAGAAAAGATGTTCATAGTTCAGTTTAAGTAATCTGAATGTGAGAATGGCAGAACAATGGTGTGTTTCCTGCCAGACCTGAGGGGACAGACAGTCCCCCTGGGGAGGGGAGAAAGGACATGATAAGCTAAAAGGGAAGAAATGGTTCACAATTTGAAGGTGTTGAGTTCAATATTAAGTCCAGAAAGCTGTAACCTGGTCTGAAGATGAGATATTGTTCCTCCAGTTGTGCTGTGATTCACTGGAACACTGCAGCATGCCGAGAACAGACATTGGCACGCAAGCTGGAGACTGTGTTAAAATGACTGGCTACAGGAAGTTTGGGGTCATGCTTGCGCACAGATCAGAGATGTTCCAGAGGCGGTCACCTAAATAGCGTTTGGTTTCTCCAATGTAGAATACATTGGGTGCAACAAATACAATACACAAGATTGGAGGCAGTAAAGGTGAAATGCTGCTTCACGTGGAAAGACTGTTTAGGCCCTTGGACAGTGAGCAGGGAGGAGATGAAAGGGGCAGGTGTTGTAACCTTCTGTGGTTACACAGGAAGGTGCCATTGGAGTGGGGAGGTGGTGTGGTGTGTGGTGTGTGTGATGGTGTTGGTAGTTGTGGAATGCACTAGGATGTCCCGGAGGGAAAGATCCCTGTGAAATGCAGACAACAGAGTGAGGAGATGATGTGTTCGGTGGCATTCTGCTGGAGCTGTCTGAAATGGCAGAGAATGATCCTTTTGAATGCAGAAGCTGGTGGGATGAAAAGTGAGGATAAGGGAAACCTGATCACGCTGTTGTGAGTGACGGGAAGGGGCAAGGGCAGAAGCATATGTGATAAGTTGGATGCGGTTGAGAGCTCGGTCAACAACAGTGGGCAGGATGGAAGAAGCAAGCCATGTCAGCACTACTGCTTTTGGAGTGTGGCATCATCCGAACAGATGTGATGTAGCTGAAGGAATTGGGAGAATGAAATGGAATCTTTGCAGGATGTGGGATGTGACGAGCTATAGTGAAGGTAGCTATGGGAGTCAGTGGCTTTGCAGTGAATGGCAGTGGACAGTTTATTCCCCAAAATGGAGACAGAGGTCAAAGAAAAGAAGGAAAGAGAAGCGCCAGAAATGGACGATTTGAAAGTTATAGGGGGGTGGAAATTGGAGGCAAAATGAATGAAGTTTTCATGGTCTTTGCAGGAGCATGGAACGGCACCAAAGCAGTCGTTGATGTACTGAGAAAAGAGTTATGGGAGGAGGCCAGTGTAGGACTGGAACAAGGATTGTTCCACATACCCGATAAAGAGGTAGGCATAACTAGGACCCCTGCGGGTGCCTGTAGCCACTCCTTTTGACTTGGCAGAAGTGAGGTGAATTAAAGGAGAAATTGCTCAATGAGAGAACAAGTTCAGCCAGGTGGAGGAGAGTGGTGGTGGATGGGCATTGTTCAGGCCTCTGGTTGAGGAAGAAGCTGAGAGCTCTCTGTCCTTGGCGTGCTGCAGTGTTCCAGTGAATCACAGTTCAAACTGGAGGAACAACATCTCATCTTCAGACTAGGCACTTTACAGCCTTCTGGACTTAATTTGAAGGTGTTGAACTCCATATTATGAACCATTTCTTCCCTGTCTATTAGCTTGTTACCATGTCCTCTCTTCCCCCTCCCCCATCCCTTTGGGACTGTCTGTCCTTTCAAATCTGGCAGGAGACGCACCATTGTTTTGCCATTCTCGCATTCCAATAACTTAATCTGAACTATCAACATCTTTTCTCCACCAGCACCCTACACCCACTACACACACCACCAACCCCACCCCCACCACCCCTCCAACTATAGCATAAATGCTGTCCTCTCCACACTTCATTTCTGTTCTAATGAAGAGTCACCCAGACTCGCAACATTAGGTTGACCTCTCTCCATGAAAGCTTTTCCATGTTGGGTAGATGCTAGTGTTGTAGCTGTACTTAAAGCTTGGCTGGTGTGTGGCAATTTCTGGAATACGTGTCTGTGGTACTATTGCTGGAATGTTATCTAGCTTCGTGGCTTTAAGTATCTAGTGCCTCCAACCATTTCTTGATTTCATGTGGAGTGAATTGAATTTGCTGAAGACTGGGGATCATTGGAGAAGACAGATGGATCATCTGTTTGGCACTTCTGGCTGAAGATAGTTACAAGTGCTTCAGTCTTTTGCACTGATGTGCTGGGCTCCCCCACCATTTGAGGATGGGGATAATTGTGGATGCTGCTCCTCCAGGGACTTTTTAATTGTCGCTACCGTTCATGACTGGATGTTTCAGGAGTGCAGAGCTTGCATCTGATCCGTTGGTTATGGAATCACTTAGCTATGTTGATCACTAGCTGCTTATGCTGTTTGGCATACAATTTGTCCTGTTTGGTAGATTCACCAAGTTGACACCTCCATTTTCAGGTACACCTGGTGCTGCTCCTGGCATGCCCTTTGTACTCCTCATTGTACCAAACTTGATTTCCTGCCTTGATATTAATGGTAGAATGGAAGGTGTATTGGGTCCATGATGTGAGAACAGTATTGATTATTCAGCAGTTCACTTGGTTGAAGCGTTCTCAATGATTTCTATGCAGAAGCAAACACAAGTTATGGTGGTGTTATTCTGTGTAGGTAGCTCATGGCTTGCATTTAATAGTCAGTATTTACTGTCTTGATGTTTTGAAGTTCCTGCTAAATGTTAATGGATATCTCCTCTTGTTAGTGGCATTCAATTTCGTACTGCATGATCGCCGGAAAGGTCCTGTCTGGAACGTGGTGATGTGGACGTCGTTGTTTCTGGGCCAGGGCATGTTGGTTTGTCTATATTCACAAGAGTGGTATGCCCAGCAGCACTGTCCCCTTACTAATGTAAGTCCGTGTGTGAAAATGAATTGGATGGGCTTTTTCTAATGTACTCAAATATTTTATAAGCGTACTGAAGATACAAGAGTGTGGGTTGCAGTTTGACTAGTTTTTGCAAACAAAGGAAGCAAAACTTCAAATAATTTAATCAGCTTTTTAGTAAATGGCAGTACGTTTATAGAGTGCTTGGTAGCTTCAACCATAGTGTTGATAAGCTTTACTGGAATCTCTTATTGTTACAGCCACATTAATATTCTCCAACTGTTGTTCTATTTTGAAAACAAATTGTATTTCATCTTTTCAGCCCTCTTTCTTGGACTTGTTGAAGCCACGTTCCTGGACCTGTCGCTTGCACTCGTAATGGATGTGATTTATGGGACATTTCGGTCTGAATGCAGCTGCACCTTTCATCAACCAAATGAATGTTTCTCCTACACCAGATAGTGCCTGCTTCCTGAACTGTCTTAAATTTTGGTCATCAAGCTGGGTGTTCTCCCAAGAATCACTAATCACAGGACAAATGCCAATATAGTGCTATACATACTGTGTTAAGCAACCACCATCTGCATCATAGATGGGAGGGATGCTCAAAGTTAAGTGACTGGAGGGGAAGGTGTTTTAGATCTTTAATTCACATTGATTCTTTCTTTCTTATCACACTCTTTCTTCATTCCCTCCCAAAATCCCCTATAGAAACTGAGGATAAATTAGACTTGACTACCGAATTGTAATGCCTTAAAGTGTTGCATATGCACAGAAAGCAGTTGGCAAGTGTATTATTTTCTTGTTTCACATGAAAATGCAAATGTATAGGAGGATGACCATTTCTTAGTTTAGCATTGTAATGTGGCACCATGAAGGTGCTAAGAGATAGATTAAAGGCCAGCATTCCATCCCCTCTGCGCATTCCAAACCTGCCAAGTTCCTTATCTCAGACAATTTTGGAAGGCATTTACGAACTTTCCATTGACAAGGAAATTGTTTGGTAAGCTGCTTTGATGTTGTCCACCTTTCAGCGTACCCCAAAGTACTGGTCTCAAGAAATGGCAAAAGTAATTGTGGCTGGAACTGATTTTGAGTTAAAAAGTTGTCAAACTTGATTGAGCTTGAAATATTAATTGTTTATTTGGCTATATCAAAAAAAAACTTGAAAAGAAGATATCACGATTGAACAATGTAGAATTTTTTGAATAGGTTTTTGGATTTTGCATGTTTTTTTTAATGTGCTCTCCGTGTCTTGCTGAAGACACTCACCCGAATTTCTGTGGATGTCTTTAATTTTCTGGTACCTCCCTGAAAAATCTTGGTCTGGATACTCAAGACTGCACACAGAACCTTGACCTGTGTTTCTGCTCTTGACAGTAAGATCAATTACTGTACCCTCATGGCCAGTCCAACTGAGGTAAACTGACTAATCACATTGGGAATGAAAGCAGGGTTCTTGATCTCTGCACATTAGATATTGCATTTACTGATTCACTTTGTAATTCTAACAAGAATAATTGACCAATATCAGAACAGTACTGTTGAAATTCTGGATGATTAACAACTTCACTGGCCACCTATTGGACAAGCATTCTATCTGATTTTGTCATAGGATTGATTATGCTCTGGAATGTTTTCTATGGTGGTGCCCTACAATAATCCACCTGATGTTTCTGCACTAGGAGGCCTTGACCTAGCTTAATCATACTTAGAGTAATTGAGTTTTTCAAAATGAAATTACTAAAACTAAGTTTTGTACTTGGATTCACAGTTAGAGTTGGGATTCAGAATTGAAAATCTTCGAGGTTTGATCATCTTTTTAATTTTGTCTCATTTATGTTACTCTAGTTGAAATAATACAAGAACACACTTGCCTGTTCCTGTCCTAATGTAGTAAAGGTACCAAAGCAACTATTTCAAAGGGCAGACTGCATCTTGGCTTTTAAGTTAAGGTGTCAGTATCTTGAATATTGGATTTGAACTATGAATCCACTAACTACAGAAATGTTAACCAAGACTGCTTATTAGAAGTGACATTTCATATACTTACTGTATTACATTTTCTGGATTTAGTCTGAATTTTGAAATCTTGGATTGGAAGCCTAAAAATTGAAATGGATGATAAGTAAAGTCTAAACACATTTTGTTGTGTCTTCACCCTCCATTCCAAAGCATGTTAACATTTTGATAGTGGTTAGGAGGCTTTAGGTGCAGAGAGCAGCAGTGTAGAGTCCATAAGAATGCTTTGCTTTGATTAATGAGGTCTGTAACAATTCCATAATTATTTCTCCTAAAAACTGTAATTCATACCTACCACTGGTCGGATACTTTGTTTTGGGCCTGGAACTACTTGTGGTTCTGTTACACTGCACAACTTCCTACTTGATACAACTTCCTTGTATTATTCAACTAGAAAAGGATGAGGAGTAGAGAAGAAAAGCACCTGACTTGCCAGCTCACCCAAGTACCTCTTGTTCGTTGTTAAGCAGTCCTTGGCAGTGTTTTTGGTAAACAAAATAACCCTTGTCTGCCCTCTTTCTTGACCAAAGGTGGCTTTCTTTCACATGATTTCTATGGGAAAATTAAAGGGACTTAAAAGCAATATTTACCGTAAAAGATTGTGGGGAGAAACTTTTTTCATCTGAATTTTCTCGCTTCTCCTGATTGGTGTGAAGTCTGTTTAGTGCCCAGCCAAAAGCAATGGATGGAGCTAGACGGACCTGCTATTTAATATTTTTTTTAATTACTAGAAATCCTCAGTTGAGTTTTGTAATGCATTTGCACATTTCTTTTGATTCTGCATTGAAAAGTCCTTCTGTGCCAATTTTTTTTCTCTGTGTACACTAACATAGATTATGAACTTTACTGGTTATTTCTTGAAAAAAGTACATTTATAGCTTTGTCAAGCTGCAATTGTTCAGGTTTTCTTGCTCTGTGAAACGTTCAAATTTTTTACCTGCAAAGGGATGATGAATGGATTCCAGGCTGGTGCTTGGAATTCTAATAACTGCTTCTGGTAAATCATTGTTTTTGCAACATGTGTCAAAATATGATAGATTACGGGTGTGCACTTGTTGTTCATTGTGTGCAGAATTACTTCACATTGAAAGGCATTTCAGTGGGAAAGGTAAAATTGGTTGTTCAAGACCATAATTGAGCATGTTGGTGATGATTTTCTTCCCCAAAGTTCCATATTCAAAAACCATTTATTCCATTTGTCAAATCAAATCTGGGATTTTTATTGGAAAAAGTAACTTAATCTGAATAGTGGCACATGTAATATTAGTGTTGACTGATTTTTATTTCTTTCGCCAACCAACAACCACCCGTCCACTTCAGAACCTTTCTTCACATGTGCTATGTTTATTCCTCTATAAGGCCTATGATGTTCTGAAGGAACTATTTGATTTGAGAGATGCCATTAAAGGTATCTAGAAGGCGAAGTGTTTTGAAGAACAGTACGTACTCCTTTATGTTCAGAGTTAAAACACAGAAATGATTGCATTTTATATCACAGTTGTTGATCCAAAGATGTATTATAAATGAGTGCATGTTATTTTTGGAATATCTGTTTTGAAGGATGATTGTGTCCAAGAATGGGATCTTGTGAAATATTTTGTTGCGAATAAATGTATGAGTAATTGGTACTGAATCGACAACCAGTTTTAAAGTGGGGTCTCTTGGGGATTTGACTGCTGTCAAAATGATCATTGTTTGGAGGACATTTGTTCATTGTTTAAACACAATTCCTGGTTAATTAGGGGAAAGATGAAGGGTTTGCTCAATGTACTGATCTTCCAACCCATTTGAAATATTGTAAGCCCATTCAGTGAGTAATCTGTCTATATTTTTGTTTTGAGCAGAAGTTATTTCAAATTCGTGTCTACAACAAGCTAGTTGATTACGTTAGGCCATGTCTTTTGGATATCACAAATTGTAATGAAGGATTCTATCCTGCCATTTTGGCATGTATTTTATTTAGAAAAAATAAATATTTTTAAACCTCTGATTTCCGATTGCACAGTGCAGAAAGAAAGTCTTCCAACATCAGATATGACACTAACTTCTACACCACAAAAAGTTTGGTTCTGTTTGTCATTTTAAAAACTCATCTTCCATTGAAAGATGGGTCCCATTTCCCTTTTTGGGCAGTGTAAAGCACAGTTCTGTACCTATCTGGGAAAGATTTACAAAGATGTTGCCTAACTATTATTTGGATGCTATTTGTGAAGAGTTGGAAATTTGCACTCTGCCCTAAAGCCTATCTGACCATTGCAAAATGTTACTGGACCATACAAGGGGATTGATGAGATACAAGTAACTGCTGGCATCTTGTACTTTGTTTTACTTCAAGCAAGCAACAATTTTGATCCATTTGTAAGAAGATGATGCACTCCAATTTGGCATTGTTGTGGCACAGTTTTCTTTCGCATGGACCCTGCAGTTGTGCAATTGCAACATGATACTTTTTGGAGGCTTGGTCTGGACTGGTCTGGGGCCAGAGTAAAGCAAGGCAAGTATCTTTTCAGGTCTTGCCATCCAAATTGCAGTCCAAATTTTGTGCTGACATAAAACCAAAATCACTTTGCACTGACCCCAAACTTGTATTGTGATAATTTGCTACATGGGTCTTTTCTTATGCAGTATCATTAGTTTGATATATCACTGCACAAGACAATTTTGTTTCTAAAATGCATTACCTTTTCTGTTAATATTTGAAGTAAAAAATTTGACCAAAGAGCTGCTGTCTCAAATGTTTAGTAATGGGTGCAGAATTATTTTACTTCTAATACTTCAGAGTTCAGAATGTTGTCTGCTCGTCTTTTTTATGGTAGCTTGTAGCTTTGAATATTGTCATGGCGCAACAGTAGACTAAGTTATCATGAAACAATGGAACCTAGATTTTTCTAGCAGCTTTTCATGACATCAGCATGTCTCGCCTGCATTACAGCTGATGATGCTGTTTTGTCTTAATGTAAGAAAACTAAAGCAATAAACTTGCACAAGCATGATTGCACAATTAACAATGAGGTACATGGGCAACTATAACAAATCTTGAATGATTTTGTTTTAGGGATAAATATTGATCAGGACATTAAACAAGACACGGCAGTTCATTAAATGATGCCATTGGATCTTTAAAGCAGGCATGCAAGAATAGGAAGAACCTCTGATGTTTTTGTTTGAAAAACAGCACCTTGAACAATGCAGTATTTAAGTGTCAACTTCAGTTTGTGTTCAAGGTTCTGAAATGGGGCCTGAATTCGAACTGTCAGACATGTGAATGTTACCAAGGCCAGTGTGAAGTTTTAACTGTTATAACTTCTAAGAGATCAATAACAAGCTCACTTTAATCGCAATCTTGCAGTATAGAACACCTACCACTATTTCACCCTTGTCCTTGAGGGTTGACATACTCTTGAATTATGTATAGAACTAAAAATAGGATGACGTTTTTGTCTTATTGCCTACTAGCGGAGGATTTATAATCCAGCAAAATAGTTGAACTTGGAACATATCAAAAATATTTCATTACCAAGGTTTTGAGTTTGTTCAGTTTCAGTAGCAAGTGACGTTGTGCCAGGGGTGGGATAACTGCATTTATTTGTGACATAGTGGGTTTCAATTTTTGTATGCAAATGTGATTGGGAATGGTGTTTCACTCTTCTGACTTTAGGTCTACATTGCATATTTTTAAAAAATCATGGAATGAGTGTCACAGCAAGGCTGGCATTTATTGACTCTGGAGATCCAACACTTTTAATGGCAGTCCTTGTCTTCCCAATGTGGTTATATCCATAATGCTTTTGTAGGAGGTGTTCCATGAACTAGACCCAAAGCAATCAAGGAATATTACTTTTTTTTGAGTCAGAACAATTTGCCTTCAAGTTCAACTTGGTGTTCCCATGTGTTTGGTAACATTCTTCTAGATGTCATGTTGTGAAGAGAAAAAAGTGCCATAAGCTGTTAAACCTTTTGGCTCAGTTCTCATGGTATTAAAGTGAGTTGTAGTTTGTATTTAAAACCTTACTCTTTCTTCTTGTTTAGGTGAGTAGTTTTTTTTGGTCACCACTGAGGTTAAGAGTGTGCTGGGAATTGCAAATCTATGCCCATGTTTCAGTATGAGCCATGGTCCCATTTTATGTAGACCATTCAAGAATGCTTCAAAAAAACAAAACCCAGATATACTTTATTTCTAACACTTCTGCTATGGACCAGACAAGACCCTGCCCAGAGTATTGTAAGGAGATGGCCGAGACCCTAACTTTTAAATTTATTCAAAGGCAAGTGTAAGGTGCAGTGTTCCAGATTTGATTCGATTGGTCGACCACTGTGCTTTCATCAAAACACACTTTATTCTTACAATACAGTTTTTAAAAAAACTGACAACTTTACTGTATTGAAATACTTAACAAGATAAAGTATTATTTAACCACTGATCAGCAACTGTTCCAAGAGAGGCAGTATCCCATAAATACATCCTTTGGCAAAAATGCAATCCAGCAAATCGGCTGTGCTTCTCACATGCTATCTCATTCCAGTGCAGAAAAAAGAAACCTACCCCTCCTGATTTTTTTTTTTAAGAGGGAGGCTCTCATTTTATGCAACAAGCAGAAACCTAACTGAAAGCAAAGCTAAAAGCCTTCCTGGTTCTGAGAGCCCTGATCCCACCCACCATGATTTTTTTTTTTGTTTCATTTTTTAAAAAAAAAACCACCCAGAGAAAACTCAAAGCTGTTTACCAACTGCCTGTCTGGAAGATTCATTCCAGTACCACTGTGGCAACACCTCTGCAAGAGAAACAGGATCAAACCTATTTCTCTCAAAGGCATTGTACTGTCATACTTCCCAATTGGTTTCCAAGCAAACAACATTTTCCTAACTTTGGTTTGACTTGTGCTTTGACTTGATTGAAATCTACTTCAGTAGTATTTGAATGAGTGATTATTGTGTTTTGAAATAATAGTTTTAAGGATAGTTATTTTGCACTGTTAACAGGAGAGGGGATGGCAGGACTGCCTCAAAAACTGACAACACAGATGTAAAGGATTTTTTTTTAAACTCTAGGAGCAATTAACTACTTGCTGAAGTGAGACTTAGCAATTTCATTGGTGCTTTTAGGGTCTTCTAAAGTAGAGTACCATGTCGGGGCCATAAATTAAATGTGGTTTAAAACTCCATTAATCAGCCTGAAATGGTTGTGGTGAGAATAATTTGCAATATCGCAACTAAGAATTTTGTGATTGCTGTTAAGTTTGAAGGGAAACCATCTGGGGACAAGAGACCTATTGGCTTAGGTAGGTGTAGTGGCACAAATTGTCAAAATGAGCTGTCTTCTAAAGAAAATTATGCAATGGCCAAAAAGGTCATATGAAGGGAAAAACTGCATGAAATTAATTTTTGAATCCATGCCTTGATTTTGAAGTTTATACAATGAGGTTGGAAACAGTGTGCAAACAGCTGGTCTTTGCACAGAAAATTAGGTTCTTCTGTACTTTAATATATTAGCTTAAAAATGAGCTAAATTATTTGCTGTTTCTAAAATAAAAAATACTCTTTGGGAAGATTTGGGTGCAGCCAGCAAGACTAGCTTTTGTTGTTCATCCTATGTGTCCTTTTTACGGATTTGATAGTGAAGGAACTATTATGTAGTTCCAAGTCGGGATGGTGTGTAGCTTGGAATCTGCAAGTGGTAATATTTCTGTGTCTGCTGCCCTTGTCCTTCTAGGTGGTAGATGTTGTTGAAGGAGTCTTGGTGAGCTGATGTAGTGCAACTTGTAACTGGTACACACTGCTGCCACTGTATTAGTCAAGCAAGCAAATGTTCAAGATGGTAGATGGGTGCTATTTATAAGAGCTGCTTTGCCCTTGATGGCACTGAACTTAAACGATATTAAAGAAGTTGCACCCATGTTGTTAATTGCAGCACGATCGCGCTGATTATTTATGTCCTGCTGTTAAATTCTTGTGATTGACATCAGCTTTCTTTGTAAATGTTTGAAAGCTTGTGGTGACTGTAGAAAATAAAGATTCTGTGACATTCAAAAGTAAGGTGAAGACAGTGGCCTAGTGGAGTTTGATTTTGTTATGTAGTTTCCAGACATTATCATGCAGATGGTCATAGGCAGATTTACTCGCTGACTGTGCACTGATGTCACTTATGCCATCATGAAAGGTGGCATTCCCTAGACAGCATGCTGTCACGGTATGAATTTGTTTTCTCCAATCTTGAGGCTGATGCAGTAGTTACGTATGGCATTTGACTGAAATATAACCACATCTTGGATACACTGATTTGGAGACCAAAGATTCGTATGGTGCACATTGTCTGGATGTTTTCCATGTTGGGGACAGCTGCGGACCAATCATCCATCTACAGAAAACCATGTGGCAATATATTCAGCTTGGTGTTTTTTGAGAAGTAAAGTTGAGATAAAACTGGTGTCAAAACTGGGGTGAGAGAATGCAACCTTTGTGGGAAGGTCTTTGGCAAATTGACAATCAGGTGCTATAAACATGAGGAAACAGCACAAGTGACTCAACTTTCATTTTATCAGCAGTTTGAATTCCTATTATAACGATAGAAATTATTTTATTCTATGAAAGAGGATGGGCATTTGACAGTCTAGTCACTTTTAACTGTACTTTTAAAATACAAATAAAATTGCTGTTTCTACTCAAGTGCTTTGTGTTATTTTTAGTGATTCTCACGTGACTGTATAGATTGTATTTAAATTTTAGAGTGGATATACTCCTGAGGTATCTATCTTTTTATTAGTGAATCGCAGGTACCAATTCAAGATTTAAACGGACTGTTATGATATTATGGGGGGAAATGTTGGCATTCAAATCTTTTAAAACCTGTCATATATTTGATAACCCTATTAAAATTATGGCAAGGTAACTGAATCTCATGTTCTTCATCACACATTTTAGTTATGTAAGCTACCCCTGTTTTCTATGGGATGGTGGCATATCTATCTTCGTCTGTGGCTGTGGTCACAAACCAGTTTAAGGCAACTGAAACTTAAAGGAAACTTTGAAGCCTGCAGCAATAAGGAGTGGAAATGTACTCATTAAAACAATTAAGTTTATGAAGATACTAATCTTAACAGTAATAAATTTGAAACTAAGATTGATTTATTCCACTGGATACTTGTCATACATGCTTCAAAAGGCCGTTTTACATACGCATGACTGCCACTTCATAAATTGAAGATGACCAGAAATGTAGCAATTCTGTTTTGACAGAATTCAGGGCTTTGAACAATTAAATTGGTTCACTGGTCGCCAAGACAATCTGACTCCTTTTTCTTTCTGATGATATTGAAGTGGAAAAGGTTCCCACTGTTAAAAGTTCAGGGTTTCCTTCAACCTTCAAATGGATGGAGTTAATTATAATACATTTTTTTGTTAAGCAAATGTATTAAGGGATTTGGGCCAAGGGTAGGTACATTGCCTCCTTTGAGGCAATGGCTCCTCCATTGTCACTGGACTACTGCAGAGGCTCAGGTAATGTTCCGATTTGATCTGATTTGATTTATTGTCATGTGTACCTAAGTACAGTGAAAAGCTTTGCTTGCGAGCAGTACAGGCAGATCATAGGATGCAAGTAAGCAAGGACTTGCAGATCATAGGATGAAAAGAACTTGGACAGAGTGAGGCATACAGGTTACAATGCATTGGAAGTGCACAAAGCAAGATCAACATTATTTGAAGTTAGAGAGGCTGTTCATCAATCTAGTAATGGCAGTCAAGAAGCTGTTCTTGAACCTGTTGGTGCATGTGCAAACTTCTGTATCTTCTGCCTGACGGAAGAGGTTTTAGGAGAACATTACCGGGTAGGAGGGATCTTTGATGTTGGGCAGCCTTTCTGCGGCGATGAGAAGTGTAAATGGAGTCCTGAGATGGGAGGTTGGCTTCCGTGATGGTCTGGGCTGTGCACACAACCTTCTGTAGTTTCTTACGGTCTTGGGTGGAGCAATTGCTGTACCAGGCCAATTTGCACCAGATAGTATGCTTTCTATGGTGCATCTTTAGAAGTTGGTGAGGGTCCTTATGGACATGCTGAATTTCCTAAGCCGCCTAAGGAAGAAGAGGCATTGTTGTGCATTCTTTACCATTGCATCTACATGGGACGTACAGGACAGGTTGTCGATTAGCATTACTCCTAGGAACTTGACGCTCTCAACCTCTGTTGATGTAGATGGGGGCGTGTTCTCCTCCTTTCTTTCTGAAGTCAATGATTGGTTCTTTAATTTTCCTGACATTGTGAGAGCCAGGTTCTTATCATTGCACCATGTTACCAAGCCTTCTATCTCCCTTCTGTGTTTTGACTCCTCGTTGTTTGATATCTGTCCTACCATGGTGTTGTCAGCAAACTTGGAGATGGCATTTGTTCAGAATTTCGCTACACTGTTGTGAATATACAGGGAGGACAGTAGGGGGCTGAGAATGCATCCATTTTGCGGGGGCGGGGGCGGGAGGAGGAGAGACTTTGTCACCAGTGTCGAGTGTTATTGTGGAGGATGTGCAGTTGATTATCTTCACTGATTGCTGTCAATGAGTCAGGAATCAGAGGGCAGATCTGAGACCTAGGTCTTGGAATTTTGAGATCAGTCTGGATGGGATAATGGTGTTGAAAGTGGAGCTGTAGTTGATGAGCAGGAGTCTGACGTAAGTGTCCTTTGTTGTCCAGATGTTCCAGGGATGAGTGCAGGACTAGGGAAATGGTGTTTCGCTGTGGACTTGTTACGTAAGTAGGTAAATTGTAGGGGATCAAGGCAGGCTAGGTGGCTAGAATGGATGTGGGCCATGACCAACCTCTGAAAGCACTTCATGATTATGGACGTCAGAGACATTGGGCGGTAGTCATTAAGGCGTATTGCATGTACTTTCTCAGGTACTCGAATAATGGTGGTCTTGAAGCAGGTGGGGACTTTGGCTTGTAGGAGGGAGAGATTGAAGATCTGTGTTCTGGGGAGCCAAGTTCATATCCTACCAAAGCAGATAGAATTAAGGGTCTAATGATGACCGTGAAACAACTGACACAAAAACAGAAGTTGCTGGAAAAACTCAGTAGGTCTGGCAGCATTTCTGAAGAAAACTTCAGAGTTAACGTTTTGGTTCCGGTGACCCTTCTGAGAAGGGTTCTAGAGATGTGCAGAAGCAGATGAAGCTGACTGTGTATACATGCATAAATCATTGAAGGTGACAGAACAGACTAAAGATGAAGTATAAAGATGCTGCCAGACCTGCTGAGCTTTTCCAGCAACTTCTGTTTTTGTTCCTAATTTACCACATCCGCAATTCTTTCGGTTTTTATTTACCATGAAATGATTGTTAGGGAAAAAAAATCTGGTTCACTTCTTAATGGAAGAGACTTTGCTGTCCTTACTGGTCTGTTCCATGTGTGACTCCAGACTCCTAGCAATGTGTTTGAGCAATAACTACTAGCCCAGTCAGCAATATCCATATCCTGGAAATGAATTTGGAAGAAAATGGAGTTAAACCACTCATCACTCATGATCTCTTTGAATGGCAGAACAGGCTCAAAGGGCTGAATGACCTACTCCTGTTATTACACAAACTAGTGTTGTATTCCTTGGAATTTAGAAAGTTAAAGGGTGATTTTGATCAAATGTTTAAAATATTAGCAGTACAGAGGAGTAGATAGTGAGGTGGGTTCTAGAGATGTGTAGGAGCAGATGAAGCTGGCTGTATATGTGCATTAATCATTGAAGGTGGCAGAACAGATTAAAGATGAAGTATAAAGTTTGCAACATGCTAGACTTTATTAATAAAGAACATGATTGAAACAAAAAAAAAGTTATATTAACCTTGTTTAAAGCACTGGTTTGACTTCAGCTAGAGTATTGCATCCAAATCTGGTGCCACACTTGAGAGAAGATATGAAGGCATTCTGGCGCAAAAGAGATTCACCAGAATGGTTGGCAGGGTTAGAAACTTGAGGTACATAGCACAACTAATTGTAGAGAGGTTGAGATAGAGTAATTGTTAAATGCAAATTTAAAGTGAGCTCAGCTGAAAGCAAAAAGAGAAATAAGATGGAGTTGGAGGGGTAGGGGAAGCTGTGAGTAAAGAAATACTTCAAAGTGAAGGGCAATGTTAATAATCTAAAGTTATTGAACTCGGAGTCCAAAAGGCTACAAAAATCCAAATTAATGGCCCCCGAGTGTGAATCATGTTTGGAACAAAAGAAATAGATTAACGGCACAAATAGCGGTTAATGTGTAAGATCTTATTGCAATTACGGAGACATGGTTACAAGGAAATCAAAGCTCGGAACTAAATATTAGACATTGAGAGGACAGGCAGAAAGGAATACGTATGATTTTTCCAACCAACTGTTCAGAAACTTATTACATATCTCTGAAGCAGGTGGGACTTGAACCTGGGCCTCCCTGCTCTTGGGCAGGGGCACTACCACTGCGCTACAAGAGGGCCCATAAAGGATTCTGTTTGAGAAGGGGTTGGATCTTAAAATAGGGAAGACTTGTACAACTCTACAAGATGTTGGTGAGGCTGCACCTAGAGTATTGTGTACCGTTATGGTCCCCATTTGAAGAGAGGATACACTGGTAATGGAGAGTTTTTTTTTTGCAGATGAAGTGGTTGATATGTCAAGAATGGCTAAACAGATTAGGCCTTCATTCAATAGAGTTTAAAAGATTGATTTCATTGTATGTTTGAATATGATCATTTTCACTGAGGGATTGACAGGGTTCATGCTGACAAGGTGTTCCTATTTGTGGGGTGATCTTGAACTAGGGACTTTGAGTGAAGGGACAACAACTTACATTTCGAACTGAGATGCAACAGAATTTCTTCTCCCACAGTTCAGTGAATATCTGGGGTAGAGAACGCCAAACGATATGAAGGTTGGATCACAAAGTATTTAAAGAAGACGTCGATAGATTTTTGAAATATCAGGGAGTTGAGGCCTATGATAGGCAGGCACGAAAGAGGAGTAGAGACCGAGGTAGCCATGATCTTGTTGAATGCTTGAGGGGCCAAATGCTCTAATCCCTGCTGCTATTCCATTTTCAGATATTCTGCAGTTGACTTCAGGCAAGTTTCCTTTGAACTGAATTCAGAAGCTTTTAACTAAATTAAGAAAAGCTTACTTGTCACAGCTTCGGCTAACTTTAATATTTTCTTTCTCTTGTTGTAAAACCCTGCAAAATAAGTACACTTCCATGAGTATTACAGAAGTCTGTCAGTCATCTGCTCTCTGATACATAGTGGTTTAAAGTCATGATACCAAAGATTTTAATTATTAAACACCATCACAAAAAACAGTTCAGTTCATCCATATATCACTCATTTGAAATCCAATTTTTTAAACTATCTCAGTTGAGACAGGATTTTGAAGTTTCTTTCCTCTCACGTACTAATAAATTATAGGACTGCTTTGTTTAAAACTGCAGGTTTCAGTTCTGACTTTGTTACAAATGGACTGTAGCTCTGTTCCTTTTTGTCTTGTGGTTGTGTCTGTCCTTGTTAAATCTGGTTCCTGTGTCTCTAATCCAGGGTAGCAATGTTTCAACAAGAGCTTTTCGTAGGAACTTTTAACAAAGGCTTTTGTGGGTTGTGTGGTTTTATTGAACTAGGTTCAAGACTCCTGTATACAAAAGCTGTGTTTCAGTGGGTTATCTGATCAAATATCATTGACTATTCCTCTTGTTATCCTCAATAAGTGAAAACATATGCCTGCTTCTGACTAAGCCCACATTGATTGGGACACTGAATGCTTGTATTTGATCATAAATTTATTTTCACAAGCTCTGACAGAAGTGTTTAGCTTCACTCTGGCCATGATCATTCACCTACTGTCATCATTGATACAGTGGAGGAAGTGCAAACCTAAGTGATGGAAGAGTCCTGGCCATGGAAAATTTGAAGAAAAGAATAAACTGAAAAGCAGCAAGAATTAGGAGTGTTAGTGGATGTAATGCGTATAAGGTAGTCTTAGGTGAGCTATTTTACATAGGGTGGGACTCAAAAGCCCATCAAGGAAGACCATGGAAAGAAACTAATGTTTTTGTAGGGATCTGCCAAAGAGGGTGGTTTTTCAAAGTGGAAGTAGACAGGTAAGAAGTGATTGAAACTTAACTCTACTCTTACATGATGTACAAGTTGCATTATAACACCTGCCACTAATCTAGAACAGTGGATGGATTTTGCTTTTGTGGTATTGTGTGGGGAATGAACTATGAATTGGACCTACAACTACCCTTCCTCACAATGTTTAAAAGATATTTGGATAAGTACATGAAAAATAATCCTTCCTCGCTTCACGTTCATAAGTGGCCAACAGTCTGTCAACTGTTCCCTTTCTTTCACACCCAAAACTCCCTTCATTGGGGAATGTCACTAATATACACCTTTTCTTCTAATCAGGCCATCTGGAAATTGGTCCACTTTCAAAAACCGAGGCAGTTGAACTTTACATAATGAAATCTTTATTTACTTACATTTGTAATCGAAATTTGTTATTAACTAATATGAAAGTCTATTAATTTTATTCTAATAAAAGTACTGCCCATCTGGATATCTGAAATGAAACCAGAAGACGCATGAGGGAATTTCGAGCAGTGTCACTGCAGTTTCCCGCATTCTTATTCAATGCGAGAACTCCGTTTAACGACTGAGTGTTCGAAAGTGGGATCTCCCATGTCCATTCGTTGGGACAATCACGAATGTGGCTTAAATCCTAAAACTTATTTCCAGTTCTTAGACGGGAATTTCGGGTCGGGGCTCTTTTTCAGAAATGGGGGAGGCGGGGAAGACTCAAAGCCTTATTTTCTGTTCGACTTCGTGATCTGGGATAAGAAGGCACATTTTATTGAGCTCGCCTGTTAAAACTGTTGCATGGTTTGAGAATTTTTCCGTTTGTATTTCTTTTTTTTCACACGCTGGGTATACTCCTATTTACTTCAGTGGGCTCTTGCACGTTTCTCTGTTAAGGAATTGCAGGGTATTTTTGTGTCATTCCTTATTACGTTTATCAAGAAATTTCATTAAATACTTGCTGTTCCTCTTAGCAGTCCTCGTGTGCTCAGGATTATCGGGTCTTCAATGTTGCTGAGCAACTATTTCTGATCAATTTGCTTGGAGTCCAACGGAGAGAAAATAAGTGGAGGAGCTTGACAGTAAAAGTTCTTGTCGGTAACCAGGGAGACAGCAGAGCGGGCTGGGCCCGGGGCCTCCGGGACCTGGATTTGGGGGGTGGGCAGCCCTAGCAGCGGCCTGTGGGAACGGTGTGGTGGAGGGGAGGAGGGGGAAGTGAGTGGTCATGTCTGCGGGTAAGACCCCTGTGTCCACAGTCCAGGCCGTTACCTGTTAAACATGGTTATAACTGACAAGAGCGCCCTTGCTGTGAATAGTGGAAACCGGCAGACGGCGAGGGAGATGTTTAGTCGTTGCCATGGTAACGGGGCGGACGGCCGCGTCCCTGGAGATCGGTCGGCGGCAACGGGCGGAGCCTCGAGCGGCCCAGAGGAAAGGGTGAGTGTGGGCTGAGTCCAGCACTTTGCAGTTACTGTAAGTGTTGCTAACTTCCAGCTCGCTCACCGTTTACTGTCTCATAGACCCGCTACTCTTGCCCCGTTGTGTTTTCTTTCGTTGTCGAAATTCATTCCTCCAGTGTGAGCATCGCTGGCTGTAGGCCCGTAATTAATGCCAGTCCCTACAACTTGCCTTTGAGAAAGTGTCGCTGTTGTTTTTTTTAAAACCTATTTTTCTAATCCACCTGTCTACAGATTATTACACACCTCAGGAGCAGGTGGGACTTGAACCTCACTGCACCGCAAGAGGGAACCGCTGTTTTATACAGTGGAGAAACACCAATTCTGGATGTTGCATTGATTACTGCTGGTTCATAAACCATCAAACAAATCTGACATCCTACGGGTTTTGTGGTGCGACAGGTAGTGTTCCTACCTCTGGGCCAGAGTGTCCGGTTTCAAGCCTCTCTTCACGGTGTGACTACCACATGCCCAAACAAGTTGATGAGGAAAAGAAACTGACAGCTACCAAGTGCGCTGCATTCATTATTACGTTTAACGTTGAGCATTTTCATATAGTTGTTCAGGTCAAAAGTAGAATAGCATCTTAAGAGAAAATAAATGTTGGAAACTGATATTCCATGACTTATGACATAGTTTCATGATTTTAATGAGAAGTGTTTTAATCTGGCACCAATGGGCTGTTATAAGAAAATCCCACGAGTTAGGAAGTTAGTGCTCGTTTATTTATTGATCAAGAAATGGGTCTCCAGAAATATTTTTTTTGAAGTCTAGAGGTGCTGGATCCACTGCTTTTCATCATGTGTATAAATGACTTTGATGTGAATAGGAGGTATGGTTAGTAAATTTGCACATGACTCCAAAATATGTGATGTAGTGGACAGTAAGTACTTTGAGTCCTTGATCATACGTGCCAATAGGTGGAGGAGTGGCAGATGGAGTTTAATTTGGATAAATGTGAGATGTTGCATTTTGGAAATGCAAACCAGGGCAGGATTTATACACGTCATGGTAGGGACATGGGGATGCTGCCAAAAAGAGACCTCTGGCATGCAGGTGCATAATTCCTTGGAAGTGGATTCGTGGATAGACAGGGTAGTGAAGAAGGTGTTTGACACCCTTGCCTTCATTGGTTAGAACATTGTGTATAGGAATTTGGATGTCATGTTGTGGCTGTACAGGACATTTATGAGGCCACTTTTAGAATATTGTGTACAAATCTGATCACCTTTCTATAGGAAGGATGTTGTTAAACTTGAGAGGGTGCAGAAAAGATTTGCAAGGGTGTTATAGGGACTGAAGGATTTGAGTTACAGGGAGAGGCTGAATAGGCTGGGCCTTTTTCCCTAGAGTGTTGGAGTCTGACAAATGACCTTGTAAATGTTTACAAAATCATGAGGGGCATGGATACGGTGATTAGCTTAGGTCCTTTTCCCAGGATGGGGGAGTCCAAAACTAGAGGGCATAGGTTTAATGTGAGAGGGGAAAGATTTAGAAAGGACCTGTGGGCTAACTTCTTCAAGCAGAGAGTGGTGCGTATATGGAACGAGCTGCCAGGGGAAGTGGGGAGGTGGATACAATTGCAACATTTAGAAGGCAACTGGAAGGGTTTAGAGAGATATGGGCCAAATGCTGGCGATTGAGACAACTGGTTGGCGTGGATGAGTTGGACTGAAGGGTCTATTTCCCTGCTGTATGACTCTATAAATGAGGTACAGTGAAGTGGTTTTTGAATGGAATTCCAAAGATTGGCGTGGGGATGGCAAAAGGCTGTATTATCATTGGGCAAAGGGAGGTGGACCTTACAAGAGCCAGAATCAGAAAGAACAATGTCCAAGATCTTCTGTACACCAGATAGCCTGAATACCAGATGAACCCCGTGCCGTTGGATGTCCTGAAGCAGTAACTATAAACAGAATTGTCTGAGAAGTTTATACTTCTGACATGCAATTACCCTGCTTCTGGGTTCTCCGAGAATGTTTCTAACTCGAAGATTGACTTTAAAGACTTTGGAGGATTCTGACTTGTGTATCTGGATGGTTATTTGGGAAACCTTTTAGAAGATTTAAAAGTAGTTCTATCTCTGGGGTAACTACACTACTGAAAATCTCTGACTCCCTACTACACCCTCTAACTCCCCAACTATCCCAATGGCATATTTCATCTAACCTCCAACCATCCTTTCACCCAACTGCCACTCTACCCCCTTACCCACCTGCCAACTATGCCCCCAAGCTCCTCACCCACCCATCTAACACAATACTATCTTACACGTTTCTGTAGATTCTCAATGAGGCTTTGGGCATTTCAAACTTTTTGCTTAGTGGAAAACAACAGCTAGTCAAAGGATGTGTGGCTTCTATTGAAGATTGTTCACCCTGATGTCTGTGAGGATTGCTGTACTGTGTCAGTAATTAAAAATTTTGTGTTAGAAGATAGACTTATAAAATGGTAGAAAGGTAAGTATGTAATTTTTTGTTTGATCCAGGTTGGAAATAGAAGAGCCATACCAGACTTGACATGTTAACTGTGTTTCTTTTCTTGGATGTTGCCAGACCTGCTGAGTTTCTCCAGCATTCTGTATTTGTTGGAAATAGGGATTCCATTCCAGATTGCAGGATTTGGGCCATTGTGTTTGGTGGTCAAGATCGGGCTGAGAAAATTGAAGAGATAGAGTGGGTCTGAAACCTGGAGGGATTTAAATACAAAAGAGGATTTTAAATTTCTGGCCAGGTTTTTGCATTGACCATGATGACAAAACTGACGGTGTTTGTTGTCATTGCTCCAGTGAAACTGAAGGCAACTTCTGAACAGTACACAATGGAATTACGTTGAAATCTAGACGTTATTGTCAATGATTCCACAATTCTCCAATTGTACTTTTTGAATGATTCTCAGATTGCAATATCAGAAAGTCAGTTAATTGTCCAGAGCACTCTCTCTTACTTATAGTTTTGCAATAAAATGCCTTTTAAAATGGTTGGTTTAGGTGTAACTGGGTTTTTAATTTCATAATTACTGCAAAACATGATCCCTGGCCCTCAATAACTGATTCTTATTTCTAGAACGTCTAAGTTCATAAATTCCGTGTTTTTATAAATACAATTCTTGTTTAATTTTAGCTTTTGTCTAAATTGAATTGTAATATATTTAGTTAACTGAAATTTAAAATAAAGATGAATGATATTTAAGTGCTGTTTACACAATGAAAATTTCAGTGTGGTTGGTTGATTGCTTAATTACTACTACTACATGCCAAACAAAAAAAAATTCCTTAACTTGGTTCCAGATTTAAACTACCACACAGGAAAGAGAAAATCCATGGTAAGAGTTCGCTAACATTCTCTGAGCACAGTTCCAACAATGTCACTGCAAAGTCAAGGCGATACATTGAGAAATTGGGAACAATGTAGGTTGGAGAATGATCAGTGATTGATTAGGGAGATGTAATGTGGAAAAGAATGTGTGCACCAGACATTTAGTCAGGTGTTCAAGAGGGTTGAGGTCAACAAGGGTAGATGTTTAGAATAGTCACATTTGGAGGTGATCAAGATTTTGTAAGATTTCAGTGCCAGAGAGACTAAGGGAAGATGGGGCTTGGCAATTTTATGGAGGTGAAAATATCTCTTTAAGGTAGGTTAAAATTCAGCATAGACCATTGATAAATCTGAATATTGTGTTTTCGTTTACTCTTGACAAGGTGTATGTAAACTAGTTAAGTATTAATCTTAAACTTAAGTCACAGGACTAGACAAAAAAATGCTTCTGCAAATCTACATAATTATTGGCATTTTGAGTTTTTGTTGTGTGTGGAAAAAAGTCAGTACTGAATTGATTTTAAAGTTAATTTTATTTATAGTTTTTACTAGAAACACTGGAAAGCTGTCGGAAATGTGTGATTCTTTTAGTGACATTCCTAGCGATGATGTTCTTCCTGCCATGCCAAAACCCGATGAGGATAGCGCTAAGCTCAATTCAAATGTGTGCAAATATTTGAAAGAGCAACCAGGTAAGCCAAGAAAGAATTTTCATTTAATTAACTCCTTTTGCATCTTCAGAATATTTCAAAGTGCTTCTCAACCAGTAAGTTGCATTAGAAGTACATTGATTTGATTTTTCTTGAAATATATGGTAATCAGTTTTATACCTGTTTTGAAAGAAAGTATTGAGATGAATTGTGAGTGGAATTCTTTTGATTGTCCATTTATCAAATAAGCAAGATGGCGGCGGAGTAGGGTTCCTAACTGGAGTTCATCCGCTCCGATTGCTTTCCTTTCTTCTTTTCTCTTTTCTTTCTTTCTTTCTTCCAGTTCTTTAGGTTTTTTCTTTCTCTACTTACTTCCTGGAGGGAGCTCGGTCGTGGAGGCCGCGGCTGGGAGACATTAACAGTCAGTCACGAAGTTGCTGGTCACGGTCGGTGGCATTGCGGCTTCATCGATATCCACAGCGGTACCAGAGAGGACTCTGCAACGAGGTGTTGAACACTGCATCGGACATGGGCAGCAGACGTGGCTCAGCGCAAGCCCAGATGACGACAGTGGCGGCAAAAGATAGTGGCAGTGGTGGTCGGTCGCAAAGGACGGTGGCTTTTGGGAGCTGAAGCCTTGAGAGCGGCAGCGAAACCCAGCGTGCTCAATGGAGGTCGGCAGCACGGGCGGATCTTGGCCCAACACAGATGAAAGCATGCCCGGCGCAGGGGAGAGCGAGCCCTCGTGGGGAAAGCCCGTCTTGGAGTGTCGGCAGCCCCATGGCTTAAGAAAGGATTGTAATGTTTGACTTTTTAACTTATTTCTTTATTTTTCTACTCCTATAACTAAGATTTTTGCACCTAGCTACTTTGTACCTAAGATGGCGCCACATGTGGAGACAATGTGCACTTTTTACGCTTGTTCTCCGTACTTGAGTACATGTGACAATAAAATCTAAAATGTATCTCCTCCTTCCTCACTATCCAAGACACCAAACACACTTTGTAGATGAAGCAGCATTTTACTTGAACATTTTCAATCTGGTCCACTGTTTTTGTTGCTTATAATTAGTCTTCTTTACATTGACAAGACCAAATACAGACAGAGTGACCACTTTGCAATTCTGTCTGTAGGAATGACCTTAACCTTCCAGTTGCTTGCCACTTCACTATACCAGCCAATGTAATCAAAGACCCCTCCCAGCCCAGTTATATTCAGTACCACCCTCTTCCATTGGGCAGAAAAAACAAAAGTTTGAATACATTTACCAACATTCAGGAACAGCTTCTTTCCTGCTGTTATCAGTTATTGGACAGACCTCTTATATATTAGAGTTAATCTTTCTCTGCACCTTTTCTGTAGCTGAACCACTATATTCTGTATTGTGTTCCATTACCCTGATGTACTTATGTAAGGTATGATTTACCTGGATAGCACGCAAAACAATACTTTTCACTGCATCTCAGTACATGTGACAATAATAAATCAAATCAAATTTCTGAGTTTCTGAATTTCTAAAGCATGTCTGGGATGGTTTCGTATAGCAATATGTCTTGGTTGTAATAAGACGATGAGCGATATTGGATTTAATAATGAGTAATGTGCCTGATTTAATTAATTGCGTGAGCATTTATTAAATAGTGATCATAACATGATCCAGTTCAATGTAGCATTTGAAAGCGATAAGCATGAATCAGCCATGAGAGTTTTAGATTTAGGTAAGGCCAACTTTAATGAGATGAGGTAGAGACTATCCATGGTAAACTGGGAAATTCTGCCAGTGGGCAAAAAAACTAAAGAACAGTGGAGAATGTTTAAATAAACATTTAATAATACAAAACCAGTTTATACCTCTGAGAGGGAAAGTTCCACTTCACAGATAAAACAGCCATGGACAGACAGCTAAAGAGGTAAGGGACAGCATAAAGCCAAAGGAAAGGGCTTACAAAAAAATGCAAAAAGCAGCACAGATCAGACTAAATGGGAAAGATCCAAAGACAAAGGGCCAAAAAGCAGCTTGTAAGAGCCACTATTGGGATCATGAAAGGAAATTTGCCAGGGACATCCAAATCAATAAGAAGAAATGTTATAGTTACATAAAGGTCAGGAGCAATATTGGCCCACTAAGGACTGAAATCATGGATATTGTCATTGACTTTAGAGAAATAGATATGTTGAATAATTTCCTTGCCTCCGTTTTTTGAGTAATAAAGGAGGATAGCTTGCAAGCAGTCCCAAGGCAATTAATAGTGGATTAGGGACAGGGAGTGAATGAAATTAATGTAAGTAAAACATCAGTAATGAGGAAATTAATGGAGTTCAAGAGTGACAAATCCCTGACAGTCTCCATTCAAGGAGGTAGGGGAGCACATTTTAGGTATGTAATCTTTCAGAGGTCCCCAGAATCAGGAGACATCCCTCTATATTGGAAAATTGCACATGTCACACAGCTTTATAAGAAATGCAAAAGAGGAAAGCCATGGAATTATAGTGCAGAATTGTTGGTCTATAATCAAGGATGGAGTAAATTTCAGTTAATCACGGAGTGCCAGCATGGATTCATGACTGGTAGGTATTGCCTGACAAATCTCGTTGAAGTTATTGAAGAGGTGACTTAGGTAATGGACAGGGAGATGTCTATAGATGTTTATATGGACTTCCAGAAGACATTACAATCACTCATAAGAGACTATTAACTAAGCTAGAAGCTACAGAACTGAGGACAAATTACTGACATGGATGGGAAATTGATTGAGTGATAGGTGAAA
Organism: Rhincodon typus; assembly: GCF_021869965.1. Lineage (NCBI taxonomy): Eukaryota > Metazoa > Chordata > Chondrichthyes > Orectolobiformes > Rhincodontidae > Rhincodon > Rhincodon typus. The sequence continues at coordinate 23,843,662 of NC_063341.1, read as the reverse complement.
AAATGTAGGGATAAGTACTCAAATTGGCAGGATGTGACCACTGCTGTCCACAAGGATCTGAGTCAGGGCCTCAATTAGTTACATGATTTATTAATGACGTGGATAATGGCAAAGAAAGTCATACGTCCTAATTCACTGATGACGCGAGGTTGGGGAGCATTATAGACACTGTAAATAATAGCATAAAATTACAAAGGGATAGTGATAACCCAGTGAATGGGCAAAACTGTGGTAGATGGAGTTCAATATAAATAAATGTGATGTTATCCATTTTGGACTGATAAAGGACAGATCAGGATACTTTCTATATGGCATGAAGTTAATGACAGTGGATGTCCAAAGAGACTTGGGAATTCAGGTGCATTGATCTTTAAAATGTCACAAATGTCTGCAGAAAATAATCATAAAAGCTAATGAAATGCTGGCCTTTATATCTAGAGACTTGGATAAGAAGGATGCAGGTGTTATGCTGCAGTAATACAAAACCCTGGGTTAGACCCCACTTCGAGTACTGAGAGCACATCTGGGCACTGCACCTTAAGAAGGATATATTGGTTTTGGAGGGAGTACAACAAAGCTTTGCAAGAGTGATAACACAGTGCGGAGCTGGAGAAACACAGCAGCCAGGCAGCATCAGAGGAGTAGGAAAGTTGACGTTTCGGGTCAGGACCCTTTCTGAAGAAATTTGACATTTGAGAATATATTATGGCTTCTACCGAGTAATAGTTGAAACAAAAGCAGAAATGCTGAGCATTTTTGCTTCCAAAAAAGATCAAAGAACTGCAGAGGGTGGAAGTCCGAAACAAAAACAGAAAATTGCCAGAGAAACTCAGCAGGCCTGGCAGTATCTGCGGTGAGAATGCAGAGTTAATGTTTTGGGTTCTTTGGAACTCGTGGTTACAAGGTTGTCAGATGAAATAGGGAGGGGAATGGAAAATGAGGCTTCATAATATTGATTAAAGAAATGATGATAGCAAGGTGGATATTCAGAAGGGGCAGGGTGAACAACCAGACTTACTCATGTTGACATCAAGACAGCCTACAGGACTGTATCCCTCTTCAGCCTACGTTAAAGAACCCTGAAAGGAATTGAAGAAAGAGATTGAAATCTCTGGATCACTACCAGTGCTATCGGCAAGTGGAGGATGGCAAGATAATAGTTAATGAATTTGTGGCTGGAGGGATGGTGAGAAGAAAGTGCATTAGATTGCTGAGGCATTGTGATCACTTGTGGGCTTGTCGGATCTGTACAAACTATTGAATTACTGCTTCAAAGCTGCATATGTTAAGACCAGCAGCACGATGAGTTGAAGCAGCGGCATGCTTGACTAAGGATGTGTGGGTAAATTGCAGTTACACAGCAACTCATTACTTTGTCTGTTAAATTTACCTAATGCCCTCATTAATCCAATGTGCAAGTGGTAAATCTTTATGAAGGAACACGACACAAAGATATGAACCAAGCTAAGGCAGGTTGCATTTCAACAGATCCAAGACCAGTCTCCTCAGAGGTGGCTTTGTCAATGCTGTTGGGGAGGTTTTAAACTAGATTGGTAAGGGGCTGGAAGTTTGGAAGTAGATTCCAAAGGGGGAAGAGTTGGAAATGGAAGGCAGATATTTTGAACTGGTATACATGTTGAGAAGGCAGAGGAAACCAAAGTTTGAACAATAATAGAGTTTGATAGTGCTAAGTGGCATATACTTCAATGCAAGATATCTAGGGAATAAGACAAAATAGCTGAGATTGCAGAAGACATGTAATATTATGACACTATAGTTATTGCTGCGTATAGCTGAGAAACAAGCAAGATTGGAAATTCAGATTTTCAGGTGAGGTAAAGAGAGGTATGAGAAAAATTGTGGACAGTGATTGCATTTGGAAGTCACTGCGTGAAAGGGTGCAGGGGTACAGAAGTGCCCATCATTTAAAATTAATTGGTGCGCACTTAAAATGTCATAACCTACAAGACGGCCAAGATCTCTACAGTGGGATTATATAATAATCCTTTTTGGTTGCTGCAGACATGATGGGCTAAAAGGGATTCTTCTGTGCTGTAAGTTTCTACTACATTCTATGATCTGAAGTGATAGTGCTATTTGAACCGATTGCATCATTTGGCATGATTATCCTTCCCATCAATACTGAAAGAGAGCTGCATTATACATACCAGACCAACCTTCAACTAATTCATTTTTTCAGGCAGTAAGTTTTGATTTCCTTATCTGAGAGAGGATGTTCTTGCTGTAGGGAGAGTGCAGCTAAGGTTTAGCAAATTGATTGCTGTGGTGGCATGAATGACATACGATGAGAGGTTGAGTTGGTTAGGATTGTATTCACTAGAATTTGGAAGACTGAGTAGATGACCTCGTAGAAACCCTATAAAATTCTGATGGGACTAGACAAGAAATGGTGGGGGAGTACAGAACCAGAAGTACTGTTTAAGGAGAAGGGTTAAACCTTTGAAGACTGAGATAAGGAGAAATTTTTTCGCCTAGAGATTGGTGAGCCTGTGGAATTCATTACCACCGAAAGTGGTTGAGGCAAAATCATGATATCTTCAATCAGGAGGTAGATATAGCTCTTGTGGCTAAAGGGATCAAGAGATATGGGGAGAGGGCAGGATTAGGATATTGAGCTCAATGACCACCATAATCATATTGAATGGCAGAGCAGGCTTGAAGGTCTGATTGGCCTACACCTGCTCCTATGTTCTATAAATTTAATCTGGGTCCCAAATAGCAATTTGGATCATTTCAGAATGGTGTTAAATATTTCATAGCATTATTTTATTTAAAAGATGTTTTCCTTGTTTTCTATCCAATACTTGAAGCATTCAAACAGAAGTAAGTGTTTTGCTGCTCAATTAAATCATTGCTTTACTGCCTTTGTTCCAAATCTTTTCATATTCTTGCCTGATGAAAATATTGATCCCTTCGAGAATATAATTTCTCCATCTCACAGCTGTTTACAGTATATTTCTGTTACAGGTTTTTCAGCATCTTCTCACATAACAAAAGCAAGTTATTGTGTGAAGAGCTAAAAAATGATTCACTCTTAAATAAAATTGAATTGGAAATTATTTAATTTGACTTGGGCAGCTATGATCAATGTACTAGCATTAAAGACCTATATGAGACTAGATGGGCTTTGGTGTATAGTTGAAATGTCTGCTCTGCATATAGAATGAAGATTTCAAGCAACTTTGAAACTAATGAAGGCCACACTTGTGCTTTGTTTTCAATAGAGTCCAGTCCAACTTCTGAACAGATGTTGAACATATGTGCTTGTTTTGGTGATGGAAAGAAAGACAGGGAGAGCGACAAACCACACACTGAGATTTGCACGCCTTTAAAGGAACAAACAGGTGAAGTGCAAATATTGAACCTTATTACGTATGAAGTCAAACATTTAAAATGTAATGTTTCAATCCTGATCATTTTGATATAAACCCCCTTGAGAGAATTATGATATTGTTTACTTAGATGTTTTCAGAACTTTTCTTTTGGTCTGATCTTGTGAGTAATGATACTAGCTGGTGTTCAATTAAGCCACATAAAACAGATTTGGTTTCCAGCATGTACTAGGTGAACTTGCTGATGTAAGTCCGGATGTGAACTCACATGATGTAATTACTATAGAAGCCAATGGACTACAGATTGGGAAAGACTCGAGCTATTGTACCTGCTACTGAGCACTATCTAGTGATTCCCACAGGAAGAAGTGGAATCTTTATTATTCATTCATGGGATACAACATTTCTGTAAGGCCAGCATCTACTGCCCATCTCTAATTGCCCTTGAGAAGGTCTTCGTAAGCTCATTTCTGAAACCATTGGAATTTGTGCGTTGAAGATATGCCCAGAGCATTGTCAGGAGGAATTCCAGGATTTTGACCTTGTGACAATGAAGGAATGGAGACATTTTCCAATTTAGGAGACTATGTGACTTGGAGGAGATCTTGAATCAGGCAATATTCCTATTCATCTCCATTCTAATACAAGAGGAGACTGATATAGCATTACAGGTTATATTTATTCTTTAGTGGTATGTTAACTACATTAACATTACAAACAGCATCTAACCCAATGAAATCCATGTAATATTTTTAACTCAAAATCAATCAGTGTATCTGAGGAGTACGAGTTAACGGAAATGTCCTTGAGCTAACTTCTGCTTTTAATTTTTTAAAATTCCCTCGTGGAATGTGTGTCCCTGGCTTGCCAGCATTTACTGCTTGCCACTAGTTACCCCTGAGAAGGTGGTGGTGAATCACCTTCTTGAACTGCTGCAGACCACTTACTGTGGATTGACACACAAAGGTGTTTAGTCGGGAATTCCTTGATTTTGACTCAGTGACAGTGAAGGAACAGCAATATATTTCCAAGTCAGGATGCTGAGTACCTTGGAGGGGAACTTGCAGATGGTGGTGTTCCCATATATCTGCTGCATGTATCCTCATAGATGGAAGTGTTTGTGGGTTTGAAAGATGTTGTTCGAGGATCTTTGGTGAATTTCTGCAGTGTGTCTTGTGGATAGCGTACACTGGTGCTACTAATTGTTGGTGATGGAGGGAGTGAATGTCTGTGGATGTGGTGCCAGTCAAGCAGGCTACTTTGTCCTGAATGATGTCAAACTTCTTGGAATGTTGTTGGAGCTGCACCCATCCAGGCAAATGGGATTATTCTATCACACTCCTGACCTGTGCCTTGTCAGTAACGGACAGGCTTTGGGGAGTCAAGTGAGTTACTTGCCACGGTATTCCTAGCCTCTAACTTGCTCTTGTAGCCACTATGTTTATGTGGCAGGTCCAGTTGCGTTTCTGGTCAATGGTAGCCCAAAGGATGTTAAATGTGGAGGTTTCAGTGATGGTGACACCATTGAATGTCAAGGCGCAGTGATTAGATTATTTCTTATTGTTGATGGTCATAGCCTGGTGTTTGTGTGGCACAAATGTTACTTGGCACTTGTCAGCCCAAGCCTGGATACAGGTATTTCTCCTCTAACACGATAGTTGCATTCTTGTGTGATCTCAAGCTATGGAAAATGACGCTATAGAAAATCATGTCATAGGGAAATCGCTATATCTGTACAGCAGAAAGTTGGTGTTATCTAAACAGCATCCACTATTTATCAATCGTGTTACAGCTAATTCGCGTTAACGAAACATGCGTTATAGCAGAAATACCTCTTATTATCCAATCATGTTGCACTTGAATATGGACTGTGTCAGTATCTGAGGTGTTGCGAATGGTGCTGAACATTGTGTAATCATCAGTAAACATTCCCACTTCTGACCTTATGATGGAGGGAAGGTCATTGATGAAGCAGCTGAAGATGGTTGAACCCAGGATATTACCCTGAGGAACTTCAGAGATTGCCTGGAGCTGAGATGACTGACCTCCAACAGCCACAACCAATTTCCTGTGTGTAAGGCTGGACTCCAACCACCGGAGAGTTTGCCCCCAATACCCATTGATTCCAGTTTTTGTAGGGCTCCTTGATGCCACACTCAGTTGAATGCGTCCTTGATGTCACTCTTGCCTCACCTCTGGAATTCAGCTCTTTTGTCCATGTTTGAACCAAGGCTGTAAGGAGGTCAGGAGCTGAGTGGCCCTGGTGGAACTCAAACTGGGCATCAGTGAGCACGTTATTGCTGAGCAGGTGCTGCTTGATAGCACTGTTGATGACACCTTCCGTAACTTTACTGATGATCGTGAATAGACTGATGGAATAGTAATTGGCTGGGGTTGGGTTTGTCCTGCTTTTCACATACGGGACGTACTTGGGCCATTTTCCACATTGATGGGTAGGTGCCAGTGTTGTAACTGTACTGTAAGGGCTTGGCTAGGGGAGCTTCAAGTTCTGGAGCAGAAGTCTTCAGTACTGTTGCTGAAATGTTGCCAAGGCCCATAGCCTTTGCAGTATCCAGTGTCTCCAGCCATTGCATGACATCACGTGGAGTGAATCGAATTGGCTGAAGACTGGTATCTATAATGCTGGGGACCACTAGAGGAGGCTGAGATAGATCATCCACCCGGCACTTCTGGCTGAAGATTGCTACGAAAGCTTCAGCCTTCTCTTTTTCACTGACATGCTGGGCTCTTCCATCATTGAAGACAGGGATATTTGTGGAGCCTCATCCTCCAATAAGTTGTTTAATTGTCCACTACCATTCCCGACTGGATGTGGCAGGACTGCAGAGCTTAGATCTGTCTATCATTTGCTACTTATTCTGTTTGGCATGGAAGTTGTTCTGTTTGTTAGCTTTACCAGGTTGACATGCCATTTTTAGGGATCCCTGGCGCTGGTCCTGGCACACCCTCCTACACTCCCCATTGAATGAGAGTTGATCTCTGGCTTGATGGTAATGGTTGAGTGGGGAATGTTCCAAGCCACGAGGTTATATATTTTGCTGGAGTACAATTCTATGGCTGTTGATGGTCCATATCACCGCATGGATATCCAGTCTTGAGTTGTTAGATCTGTTCGAATTCTGCCCCATTTGGCACAGTGATAGTGCCACACAATATGATGGAGGTTATTCTCAGTATGAAGGCAGAACTTCAAGGACTCTGTGATGGTCACTCTTATCAGTAATGTCATGGACAGATGCATCTGCAGCTGGCAGCTTGAGGTCAAGTATGTTTTTCCCTCTTGTTGGTATCCTCACCATGTGCTGCAGATCCAGACTAGCAGCTATGTCCTTTAGACCTGACCAGTTCAATCAGTAGCGCTGTTGTCGAGCCACATTGAAATCCCCCACTCCAAGTACATTTTACCATCCTTAGTGCTTCCTCCAAGTGTTGTTCAACGTGAAAACGTACTGATTCATCAGCGAAGGGGGGGAGCGGTACATGGTAATTAGCAGGAGGTTTCCTTGCCTTTGTTTAACCTGATACCATGAGACCTCATGAGGTCCCAGAGTCAATGTTGAGAACTCCTAGGGCAAGTATGCCTCCCTCCTTACTGTATACCACTGTGCCACCACCTCTGCTGGCTCAGTCTTGCTGGTCAGACAGGACATATCCAGGGATGGTGATGGTGGTGTCTGGGACATTGTCTGTAAGGTATGATTCCATGACTATGACTATGTCTGGCAGATGCTTGACAAGTCTGTGAGACCGCTCTCCCAGTTTTGGTATTAGCCCCCAGATGTTACTGAGGATCAACTGGGTTGTTTCTGTTGTTTTTTTTTTAGTGCCCAGGTTGATGCCAGGTGGTCTGTCCGTTTCATTTCTTTAAGACTTTGTAGCGATTGGTACAACTGAGTGGCTTGCTAGGCCATTTCTGAGGGCAGCTGAGAGTCAACCACATTGCTGTAGGTGTGCAGTCATATGTAGATCAGACTATGCGAAGATGGTAGATTTCCTTGCCTGAAGGATGTTAGTGAGCCAGATTGGTTTTTCTGACAATTGACAATGGTTTTGTGGTCATCAGTAGATTCTTAATTCAGGTTTTTTTTATTGAATACAAATGCCACCATCTGCCATAGTGAGATTTGAACCCAAGTCCCCAGAACATTAGCTGGATTTCTGGATTAATAGTCTAGCAATAAGGCCAATGCCTCTTGATAAACTTCAATTCTATCGTATCTTGGGCTCTTGTAAATTTCAGTGGATTAGCAAATTTATCATTTACAATTCGGAATTAAACTGAAATATCGCTATCCTCCTGAAATTTTTTCTTGTTGGTATATGGATTCGCAGGTATGAAGAGCATGAATTCTCCTCACCCAAAATTCCATTCCTTATACACAAGATAATAATTAATGACAAGCAGTTAAACCTTTGAAGGGATCACAGCAAAAACAATGGCCTGTCCTTGAACAACTATAGCCTGGTAGCTTCTATTTGTGAACTAAGAATCCAGGAACCCAAGATTTGGAGGCAGGAGTTCAAGTTCCCCCATAGTAGTTGGGGGTTTCTAATTGAGGTAATTAAATAAATCTGGAACAAAAAATCCTTGGTATCAGTAATAATGATCTTAGAACTACTGGGTTATGGTAAAGCCAGTCTGGTGCGCAATTGCCCTTTTAAGAAGGAATTCTGCTGCTTTTATCCATTCTAGGCTATATGTGACTCCAGACTTATTGTGAGTTGTTGACTCTTAACTGCCTCTTAAAGAGTCCAGAAAACTTCATTGTTGTTGTAAGACAGCTACAAAAACAAATTGTAGTACAAGTAAATCCATCTACATCGTATTGTACCAACGTAGAAACTTAAATTTGAAAGTGGCAAAAAAAACCCCAAAGACTAATTGAGCAACAGTCTGACAAAATCACATCTATCGGCCAACAGCGCAGATACCCCCATCATCAAAATAAAAATATAGGACTGTGGATGCTGGAAATCTGAGGCCAAAACAGAAAGTGTTGGAGAATCTCTCAGATCTGGCACCATCTGTAGAGAGAAAAGCAGTTAACATTTCAGATTCAAGGTCAGAAATCATATGACACTAGGTTATAGTCCAACAGGTTTATCGGAAAACACAAGCTTTAGGAGCCTCGGTCCTTTTTCACGTGTTATTGGGAGAGGTAGTATCAGACACAGAATTTATAAGTAAAAGATCAAAGATTGACTGTCTATTTGTGTGTTTTTTGAACAAAAATAAAATGATTCTGCAAATATGCGAATCTATAGGGTGAATGTGTGTGTTTGTGGAGAGTGAGTGGGGAGAGAGAGAGGGAGAGTGTGTGTGTGTGAGGGGGGGTTGTGGGGAGACAACGTATGTGTGTGTGACAGGGAAGGGGAAGAGAGAGAGAGAGAGAGTGAGTCAATACGGCGTTTTATAAATTCCTGCTTTAGAAATAAAGCCAGTCTGACTCCAAACTAAAACACAAACAGATTCTAAACAAGGCTTCACACCTAACATGCATTGTCTGACCTAAAATGTCACCTCTTCTTTAAACTGATAAAACCTTTAGTTCTCTCAGGACCATAATTTGTAAGGAATTCAGGGATTTACATTAGATCTTTAATCTAACTGATTAATGATTTAACAACATCTCAGGTTTGTTTAGTACATCCTCATCAGTGGTGTGAACCTTTGATCTTTTATAAATTCTGTGTCTGATATACCTCTCTCACTAACACCTGAAGAAGGTCTGAGGCTCCAAAAGTTTGTGTTTTCAAATAAACCTGTTGGACTATAACCTGGTGTCATGTGATTTCTGACCTTGTCCACCCCAGTCCAACACTGGCACCTCCACATCATTTCAGATCCAGTCAACCTTTGTCAGGACTCCATTTTCACTGTGCCATGAAGACAGGAATGTGGTCCTTGGAGTTCTCAACCTTAAAACCAACTCACATTAAGTCTTGTGGCATCAGATCAAACATGGACTGGGAAACCTCCCACTGATTACCACCACCTCCTGATTGATCTGTATGCCTCCATGGTGAAGAGCTCTAGGAAGAAGCTACTGACCAGGGCCTGCAGGACAAATCTGGCAGATTGTGCCTACAGCAGACAGTGAGGGACTCACCAGAAAGGAAAAAGCAATTTGATTTTGTTTTAATTGTTCTACCTGTTTTAGATGCCTCTGTTCAACACAGTTTTGGTAGAAACAACCACTACTGATTGCTTGTGAAGACATATCTGTCCTCACACTAAGGAACCCACAGTTATACTGTATGGCAGTACCACCACATGAAATGAGGTAGGTTCATAATAGATCTTGGAACTCAAAACTATGAGGCATTGTGGCCATCAGGAGCAGCAGAATTGTATTCCACCACAATCTGTGACCTCATGATCCAGCATATCCTTCACTCTCACATTACCATCAAGCCTTGTGATTCAATCACTCATGTAGAGTTGATCCTACAAGAATATTTACTCATTTACACCATGTTGCTGCTGTCATTGTCCTTAATGCTCACTTAATGCTGACAGCAGCGCCACCTCATGGATGGCAATATTGTCTCCTCAGTCTAAGCTTCTTGTGTTTTATGCTATTTGCCTTGGGCTGTCAATGAGCAATTACTTTGGGTGGATGATTCCCTCCTGTATGATCACAAAGGAAAAGATTTAGTTGTGGGAAACTGTCTCAGTCTGGTTTATTGAAGTGGAACTATGAAATGTTGTTACAAAAACAGGTTCTGCACAGTTGCCTTCTCTCAGGCACTTTTAAGAAAAGTCCAGATAGGTGACAGTCTGAGTCGTAATTTAGTGGAATACTTTTTTTTAAGGTCAACGTAGATTGATGTAGCACGTTCAGTCACATAACAGTTTATTCATACTAACAAAGCTCAGTGCTTGGTTGGTTTTGCATGTGAAGGAATTCAGTGAATTTTTGGCATGGCTCAGCGATGAAGAAGCATCGTTCTCTTCAAGCATGTGTGCAAATCTGTTTGACAACCGCTAAGTCATCCCCAACAGTGAGATTTACTCACTCGTTAAGGTTTTATATTGAATTTCTGGTTGATTGGCTTACAGAAACAGTGTGTAGTTTAATGTCTTTTTTTTAAAATCCCGTCTTTCCAGAGTTACCCAAACTTGAGGATAACCTACAAGTCATTGATCAACGTCCACCAACATCTCTCCAAAATGATTTTATCCCAGAAGAAATCCTGCTGGCTTTGACGACTATGACAAATACATGCTGTCGTGATGAATCCATTAGACCACAGACAAAAAATAAAGCCCGAAAAGATCATAAAGTAAGAACAAGGCATATGGAACCAGGGCAAGTGGATAGATTTGGCATACTGAATAGCTATAATTTAATTGAAAGAGAAACTAGCCCCAAGAGGCTAAATTAATTAATCCTCCCATTTCTTATGTTTTAATATTCAAATATTTACAGTCAGTTTGAATTGAGTTTGGGCAGTCTCAATATAGATATTGTGACAACAGAGCAAACAGTTTTTCATTCAGCATTAAAAAAAATTCCTATACTTCCTTACTACATCATGGTGGCTCAGTGGTTTGCACTGCTGCCTCACAGCACTAGGGACCTGAGTTCAGTTCCATTCTCAGGTGAATGTCTGTGTGGAATTTGCACATTCTCCCGATTTCCTCCTGGTGCTCTGGTTTCCTCCCACAGTCCAAAGATGTGCAGGTTAGGTGGATTAGCCATGGGAAACGCAGAGTTACATGGATAGAGTAGGGTGTGTGTCTGGGTGTGATGCTTTTCGAAGGGTTGATTTGGACTTGATGGACCAAATAGCCTGCTTCTACACTGTAGGGGATTCTATGATTCTATGGTCATGACAGTAATCACATAGTTGGCTGTGAAGCATTTTGAGACAATTGGTGGTCATGAAAAGCATCATAAAAATTGAGGCCTTTCTGCTTTCCTCCCTCCACCTCACCTGTAAGATTTTAGGGTCAGGAGTCACAGATTACCCAAATTAAGTTGAAAATTCATAACTAATTTTAAGGTAAAACAGGCAATAATTGGATATGATATAAACACTAAAAGGAGAAGAACAGGTGAGATGAGGATCTGTGACGGTCAGCATCACTGAGAGGGGTGAGTGAGGTGAGATCCCTGTGACAGTCGGTCAGCATCACTGAGAGGGGTGAGTGAGGTGGGGTCCCTGTGACAGTCAGTCAGCATTACTGAGAGGAGTAGGTGATGTGGGGACCATGTTACAGATCGCACATGGAGAGGAGCGGGTGAGGTGAGGACCTTTACAGAGACACAGTCAGACTGGTGGCAGACCTGAGTGGGATCCATGACGTAAGCAAGATAAGATATTTCTAGTTGACACTTAAGGAGGATTAAGGGTAAAATAAAACAATGTTTTACCTTCTGTTTGATTGAGGTCTGTGGGAAGTTTATGCATGTGACATGCACATTCTGGACTATGTGTGAAAGCCTTGTTATTTCTGTCAGTCTGGATGACCATACAGTCCCTTAAGACAGAGCAACTTAAGCTCTGAGTTTTAGAGTTTAACCAGCAGTAGGAGCATTATAGTGCGTTATTGTGCTAATCTGCAGGGAGCAGTTGGAGGGTGGAGCAGCAGCACAGAGTAAGTATAAAACTAATTGAGCTCAGGGATCATGGCCTAGTTTGCAGGGAGCAGTCAGAGGATGGAGCAGCAGCATAGTGAGTATAAAACAAACTGAGCTCTGGGATTGTGGCCTAGTGTGCAGGGAGCAGTCAGAGGGTGGAGCAGTAGCACAGAATGTGTATAAAATTAATTGAGCTCAGATCGCATTGTAGCTGTGAAAACAAATCTGGAGGCACATCACAGGGAAACTGTGGCCTGATTGGCTGGTAGGAAATATGCACTAAATTTGAAAAGAACACAGCAAAGAAGTACTAATAAATGAATTAACTCATTAATAAATTGTGGGAGGCGATGGCCTAATGGTATTATTGCTGGACTGTTAATCCGGATACCCAGATAACGTTCTGGGGAGTCGGTTTGAATCCCGCCATGACAGATGGTGGAATTTGAATTCAATAAATACCTGGAATTAAGAGTCTCTAATGATGACCGTGAATCCATTGTCAATTGTTGGAAAAACCCATCTGGTTTACTAATTCCCTTTAGGGAAGGAAACTGCCATCCTTACCTGGTCTGGCCTACATGTGACTCCAGACCCACAGCAATGTGGTTGACTCTTAACTGCCTTCTGGGCAATTAGGGGTGGGCAATAAATGCTGCGTCGCCAGCAATATCCTCATCCCATAAATCAATAAAGAAGAAACTATACAAATTAATAAACTACTTAACTAAGTAAAGATGGCTGGGCAGATGATGTTCTGTCGCTGTATGATGTGGGAGGTGGCAGTTCCCATTGTGAGCTGCAGTGACCACATCTGCAGCATGTGTTGGTTGCCCAAGGAACTTCGGCTCAGAGTTGATGAGCTGGAATATGAGTTTCAAACACTGTGGCACATCCAGGAGGGAGAGAAGTACGTGGCTGCTTTAGTTCAGCAGGTGGTCACACCTGGTAGATTAAGCACTTCAAATTTAGTCAGCGATCAGGGACAGTAGGTGTGGTTGCAAGTGAGGCAGATAGGTGGATCCTGAATTCAGGAACAGAGCACCCTCAGCTCTTGACCTTGTCCAACAGATACAAGGTACTTGCTCTCTGTGAGGATGAGGAAAAGGGCTGCAGGGAGGATGAGCCAACTGACCACTGCACCATAGTACAGGAGGCTATTCAAGAGGGGGGAGCAAAAGACAAATGGTAATGTAGGGGATTCTATAATTAGGGGGATTGATATCATCCTTTGTAAGCAGGATTGAGAGTCCCATATGGTTTTTTGCCTGACCTGTGCCAGGGTGAGGGACATCTCTGACTGGCTTGAAAGGATATTGGAGAGGGAGGACGAGGATCCAGTTGTTATGGTCCATGTTGGGGCAAACAGCATAGGCAAAGCTAGGAAGGAGGACCTGTTCAGGGATTATCACGTACTAAGAACAAAATTAAGGAACAGGACCTCAAGGGTTATAATCTCCGTTTACTACCTGAGCCATGTGCAAATTGGCTTAGGGATAAGAAAATTAGGGAAGTAAACATGCGGCTAAGGGAGTGGTGTGGGAAAGAGGGATTCCATTTCATGGGACAATGGCATCAGTTTTTGAACAGGACCTGGTCTGTACCACTGGGACTGTCTGCACCTGAACCGATCTGGAACCAATGTTCTAGCGAAAAGTATAAATAGAATGGTCACTGGGACTTTAAACTAGTAACCTTGGTGGGGGGGGGAAGGGAAAGGGAAAATGGCAGGAAGTACAGTGATAAATAGAAAAGAAAGCAGCAGGTTAACATGTGTGCAGGAGCGTTTAACTACATCAAGACTATGAAAGAAGTTAAAAGGAAGGAAAATTCAGGAGATATTATTAATGGAGATGTTAGAATTTGAAAAGAAGGTATAAAAACTAGAATAAAGGCACTTCACCTGAATGTTCACAAGGTGGGGATAAATGAGTGCTTTTCTGTTTGGTGATCAGTGACTAGTGGTATGCCTCAGGGATGAGTGTTGGGATTGCAATTGTTTACAATTTACATAGATGATTTGGAGTTGGGGACCACGAATAGTGTGTCAAGTTTGTGAATGATGCTAAAATGAGTGGTAGAGCAAAGTGTGCAGAGGACTCTTGAAAGTTTGCAGAGGGATATAGATAGTTTCAGTGAGTGGGCAAAGGTATGGCAGATAGAGTACAATGTTGATAAATGTGAAGTCATCCATTTTGGTAGAAATAACAGTAAAAAGGACTCTTATTTGAGCGGTAAAAAATTGCAGCATGCTCCTGTGCAGAAGGAACAGGATATCTTTGTGCATGAATTGCAGGAGATTGGTTTGCAGGTGCAACAGGTAATTAAGAAGGCAAATGGAATTTTGACCTTCATTGCTAGAGGGAGGTTATGCTACAGATGTGTAGAGTGCTGGTGAGGCCACATCTGGAGTACTGTGTACAGTTTTGGTCTCCTTTCTTGAGTAAGGATGTACTGGCACTGGAGGGTGTGCAGAGGAGATTCACTAGGTTGATTCTGGAGTTGAGAGGATTGGCTTATGAGGACAGACTGAGTAGACTGGGATTATATGCATTGGAATTTAGAAGAATGAGGGGGAATCTTAAAGGTCTAAATTATGAAGGGAATAGATAAGATAGAAGCAGGGAGGATGTTTCCACTGGCAGGTGAAATTAGAACAAGAGGGCATAGCCCAAAATTAGGGGGAGCAGATTTAGGACTGATTTGAGGAGAAACTTCTTCATCCAAAGGGTTGTGAATCTGTGGAATTCCCTGCCCAGAGAAGTAGTTGACGTTTCATCATTGAGTGTTCTTAAAGGCTAAGATAGATAATTTTTTGAACAGTAAGGGAATTATGGGCTATGGTGAGAGGTTGAGTAAGTGGAGCTGAGGCCATGAGAAGATCAGCCATAGATAGCAAGGTGTAGAGCTGGATGAACACAGCAGGCCAAGCAGCATCAGAGGAGCAGGAAAGCTGACGTTTCGGGTCTGGACCCTTCTTCAGAAAGGGAAATTTCTGAAGAAGGCTCCAGACCCGAAACGTCAGCTTTCCTGCTCCTCTGATGCTGCTTGGCCTGCTGTGTTCATCCAGCTCTACGCCTTGTTATCTCAGATTCTCCAGCATCGGCAGTTCCTATTATCTCAGAAGATCAGCCGTGATCTTATTGAGTGGCAAAGTGGGCTCGAAGGGCCAGATGACCTCCTGTTGCTCCTGGTTATTATGTTTTTATGTTCTTATTCATGAAGCTGAGAGGTTAGTGGACTGCAGGCTTAAGGAAGTGCAGACAGAATGTATATGGATTACCATCACACAGAAGAAGGGGACCAAGCAGATCTTGAGAGAAATCCCCAAGTGCATCTCATTTACAGACCATTTCTCAGCTAAGGAAAAGGTTAAACATGGCAGTTTTTGTGTGGAGGCTAGCCCGAACCAAGGCAATAGCACTGTGAGTAGTCCAGCTGTTCAATGGTGAAGGAAGAAGTGAGGAAGGACAATGGCAGTTGGAGATTCATTAGTGAGTGGAGCTGACAGGTTTTCTTGTGGCCATAGACGTGACTATGGATGATATTTTGCTTTTGGGGTGCCAGGATCAAGAATATCACATACTGGCTGCAGGATATTCTGAAAGTGGAGGGTGAACTATCAAAGGTATGTGTTGGGACTTATGATGTGGAAAGAAAGAGAAGTGAGATAATGCAAGCAGTTTTAGAGAGTTAGGTTGGAAATTGAAAAGCAGAACTTCAAAGGTACTAAGCTCTATGTTACTTCAAATGTCTTATAGAAGTGAGTGTAGGAATAGAAGGATAGAGCAGATGAATGCATTGCTAAAACATCATAAGGCATTAGTCAGACCACAGCTGGAATACTTTGCATAGTTTTGTGCACCTTATCTCAAGAAAGATACACTGGCGTTGGAGGCAGTCCAGAGAAGGTTCATTCGGCTCAAGCCAGGTATGGAGAGACTGTGTTGTGAGGAGAAGTGGAACAGATAGCACCTGTACTCATTGGAATAAAGAAGATGTAGTCCTTTTGTTGTAGATGCAAAGATTGTTTCCCCTTCTGGGAGAATCTAGGACCAGAGGGCAAAATCTCAGAATAAGGAGTTGCACATTTAAGACTGAGATGAGGAAGAATTTCATTTCTCAGGGTTATGAATCTGTTGAGTTCTTTACTACAGAGGGCTGTTAAGGTTGGATAAATATTTTCATGGCTGTGATAGACAGATTTTTAATCGGTAAGGAAACTGAGGGCAATGGGGAAAAGGCAGGAATTGAGGATTATCAGAATATGCATGATCTCGTTGAAAGGTGGAAAAGACTTGGTTGGCTGAATGGCCTATGTCTGCTCCTATGTCTTATGGCTGGAGAGATGGTACAGAATGGAGGACTTTAGATCTGGGAAGGTGGGAACTGTGCAAGTTGGACCGGTTACATCTGCACAGGAATGGGCCAACATCCTCCAGGGAGGTTTGCTAATGTTATTGAGGTGGATTTAACCTAGATCAGCAGGGAGTTGGTATTTTGACAAATCATTCAGTGAGGAGAGAATTTTAGATGGAATTAGAAGTTAAAACGCAAGTAGGTGAGTTTGCAAGGCAGAGGAAACAGAGGTTAGATAAGAAAGAAATATGTTTAGTAAAGCTAAGTGGAATGTATTTTAATGCAAGGAGCCTGAGGTATATCATAGAAGAATCCCTACAGTGTGGAAACAGGCCATTCAGCCCAACAAGTACACGCCAACCCTCCAAAGAGCATTCCACCCATTCCCATGCCTCTACCCTATCCCTGTAACCCTGCATTTCCCATCTAATCCACCCAACCTACACATCTCTGGACTGTATGGGCAATTTATTATGGTTAATCCACCTAAGCTGCACACCTTTGGAGTGTGGGAGGAAACTGGAGCACCCAGAGAAAACCCATGCAGACACAGAGAAGGTGCAAACTCCACGCAGACTGTCACCTGGAATTGAACCTGGGTCCCTGGCGCTGTGAGGCAGCACTGATAGCCACTGAGCCAACTTGCTGCCCCAATTTAAGGTGGAGGCACCATTAGAATGATGGACAAGCTGAGGTCACAAATAGGCAGCATGATATTAAAACTCTGTTTGAGACTTGGTTGAAAGATAGTCAGAATTGGCAGCTTCCAGGGTAGGACCAGAATTTGAGAACCCTGGATGTCAAGGATTATAAAGATTTGGTTTAATTTTTTTAAAAATGAGATACAAGGAGGGGGCCTTTAAAAGGAAATTAGGAAAGCAAAGAGAATGCAAGAGAAAGCATTGGCAGGGAGAATAAAGAAAAATCCAAATGGGTTTTTAAAATATTTAAAGAGCAGAGCCCATTAGGGACCAGAGAGATAAAATGTGTGTGGACCTGGAAGACATGGGCACAGTCCTCAATGAATACTTTACGTTGGTCTTCACAATGAGAAAGGATTGTATCAGTACAGACATCAGGCTAGAGGGCCATGAAATATTAGAAAAAAATTAACAAATAGTTAGAAGTAGTACTAGCTGGTTTAGCAGCCTTAAAAATAGGTAAATCTGCAGATCCAAATGAGATATATTCCAGGCTGTTCAGGGGGGAAAGAGAGAAGATATCAGGGGCGTAGGCAGTAATTTTGAAAACCTATCTGATCACAGGTGAGGTGTTAAAGCATTGAAGGACTATTCATATTGTTCTATTATTAAAAAAGGGAGGAAGGAATAGGCTAGAAAATTACAGGCCATTAAGTCTAACCTTGGTGATGGGGAAGTTATTAGAAAGAATTTTGAAGAATAGTAATTTACACATGGAGAACTATGGATTAATCGGGGATAGTTAGCATGGTTTTAAGGGAAGGTTGCATTTAACAAGTTGATCAAATTTTTTAAGGAAGTAACCAGGAGGATTGATGAGCGTAATGCATTTGATCTGCTTTACATGACCCTTAACAAGGATTTTGATAAGGTTCCTCTTGATACTCTGCTCAAGAAAGTAAGTGCCTATGGGATCCAATGCAAAGTGGCACATTGGATCCAAAAACTGACTGAGAGGCAGGAAGCAGATAGTGATCGAGGAATGGGAGTCACAGGTTTATTAGAAAGAAGTCTTTATGTAAAGCTTGTTTAAATAGTCAAGGAAAAATAAAATGCATGTTTTTAGTTATTCTGGTACATTCATTTATTCCAGTTACACAGTGCTATGCCCCACACCAAATGATTCATACTCTCTGTCTCCACAGATACACGGCATCCGACCAACTGATCGTGTGTGGCATCACCCAATTCGGAGAACAAAATTCAAGTACTTGATAGATCAGCCTGTCCAACTGGCTCAAGGTGGAAGGTATGTCCATAGAACTTTCTGAAGTGAGGAGGTTTACATAGAATATATTGCACTATATTTGAAAGGTGCAGTGTACTTCAGGGATTTAGAGCAAATTCATTTTGTGTAAGATTTTGTTTGTTATTAAATTCTGAATGTACACTCTTCATTCAGAGTCAATGTGGAGAAATATATTAAATAGGTAAATGAAATGTCCTGGATGTTGCTCATCTTGTCATGCTCGGTTTCCCTTGATAATCAGTCATTGCCATTGTTTGCATGCATAGGGTCATCTATTGTTCTAACTTGATCACCGAACCTCACTGTATGACTTTTCACAGTGCAGCCAAGGATGAATTGTCTGATCTTGCTGAGACTGCATAGTTTTTCTAGTTTTGCCCTTAGCCCTGTGTTCTTTACCATTTGAAGTAAATAACACCACTACTTGAAATTGCTCGTCAGTTCGTTTTTGTGCATTTTTCTCTCAGTTTATGAATGTGTGGCATTTCCTGAGGTTTGCCTTCAAGAAATCATTGATTATAGTTTTGGTTTACCCTTCAGTTGGTTTCCAAGTTTACATTCTGAATACGTGACCACCTTAGGAATTCTGTCATCAGTCGTACGTATGACATGTCTACTGTCTGATAACCAGTGCTTCAGTTTGATATTTTTGCTGTGAAGTATCTCAGAGTTGGTACTTTGCTCTCCCATTTGATATCTACGATGTTCCAAATGCATCTCAAGTGGAATTTCTGCAACTGCTCAATTTGTTTGGAGTAGGTAGTCTATGTCTCACAGGCATGTAAGAGGGTAAGTATCACCACAGTTCGGCACACCTTGTTTCCACCTCAAATCCTTACATAAGTGGACAAATTCTGAGTATGCTTAGTGGTTCTGTTTGCTGTTTTTATGTCTATGCATTTCTGGAGATGCTAGATCTGTGAAGTTATCCGCAGGTTAATTTCAGTATTGTTATCATTGATTGTTGTAGTAGGTGGGATAGAGTCAAAATTTATTGATGGAGTATCTTTGACCGTCCTTAAACTGATGATTAGTCCATATTCATCAGCAGTTTTGGAAAAAAATCTATGATCCTTTTGAAGGCTATGTTTACAGGACACAGTTATTAACTAAAGTAGCTCACCACCTTCTCCAAAGCCTGTCCACCATCTACAAATTACAAATCAGGAGTGTAATGGAATGCTCCTCACTTGCAGCTCCAACAACACTCACGAAGCTTGACACCATCTAGGACAAAGCAACCTGCTTGATTGGTGCTACATCCACATGCATCCACTTCCTCCATCACCGATGTTCAGTAGCAGCAGTGTGTACTGTCTACAAGATGCACTACAGAAATTCACCAAAGATTCTCAGACAGGATTTTCCAAACCTACAAACATTTCTATCTAGAAGGACAAGGGCAGCAGATATATGGGCATACCACCACCTTCAAGTTCTCCATCAAGGCACTCACCATTCTGATTTGGAAATATATTGCCATTCCTTCACTGTCACTGGGTCAAGATCCTGGAATTCCCTCCCTAATGGCATTGTGTGTCAGCCCACAGGAGGTGGACTGCAATGGTTCAAGAAGGCAGTTCACCACCACCACCTTCTGAAGGGCGACTACGGATGGGCAAGAAATGCTGGCCAGCCAACAATGCCCACATGCTACAAATGAAGTATAAAAAGTCTATGTCATCATCTCTGATATCTTAGCTGAGGATTTCAGTCATCTCAGGTTAAAGTGATCACCGTCTGTGCTGATGTGAATGTATATTCCATCAATCCCATCAAATCCCCCAGAAATCAAGGTAGCAAAGAATACCTGCTTCACACCACCTGTTTTGCCAAAGGAGCCAATGATTTCGCCCCAGTCAGTGACTCTTCAACCATTCGATCATGAAACTAAACACATGGATAGCTCTGCTAAGACATCCAAATTTGTCTAAGACTCTCCACAAGGCATCTGTATTTACTGGGTCGAAGGCTTTCAGTAAAGGCATTGTTAGTAACCAGTCAATAAAGGCACAGTGGAGTCCAATCTCTTGTATGCAACATTTCTCTTGTATTTGTGAAAAGGTGAAGATCATATCACAAGTACCTTTGACTTTCTGGCAGTACATGTTCTGCTATGTGGCTTACCTGTCTGTTAAATTGAACTTTCGCTTGAATTTTACCAACTATTGCAAGCAATAAGATTTTTGCCTTTTTGATTTTTGTCCTTTGCCTTTTTGATTTTTGTCCTTTTCCTTTCTACAAATGAATAATCCAAGTATCTTTTGACTTCTGACTATTGATTGGATGATTTTATGTTTTGTGATATGTTATGATATGATTGTGGTTTTTGATGGCTAGCTAAGCCTCCCAGATTTGTAAATTTCTCCTGCAATCCCGCCTGAGCCTGGGGCTGTCCTTGAAGGTAGGAATCTGTTGGTTTTGTCACCCACCACAGCAAAGTGTTCCATATAAGTACCTACATTTGGGCAAGTCAAGAAGTTTGTCTATAGCTACTGCACTTGGAGGGGCATTTTGGTATACCACTGAAGTGCTCAGCTCAACACTCTTCAATAACTTTCCCACTAATCAGGAGAGATTCCCCATTAGTGCTGAGAGCAGGCAAGTAGCCAAATGAGGGAAGAGCAAACAAAATGCTCAGCACTTCATAGTAGCTCAAGCTGATAAGTGTAGGCTCATTTGTAAACAAAAACAGAAATTGCTGGAAAAGCTCAGCAGGTCTGGCAGCATCTATGAAGAGAAATCAGAGTTGACTTTTTGGGTCGAGTGACTCTTCTTCAGAACATGTCTAGGCTTGTTCATGTTTGGCCAACCATGCATCTTGCATCTTACATATATTCTGTTGCAAGTTACTTTAGTTCTTCAGCAGTGACTCCTTTGCGGTGGATGCCTTTTTTATTTCCCTGAACATGCTGCAGTTTTTCCGTAGAAATTTCTGAATTCCGTTATCATTTTCATAAAGCCAATCTGGGTAGTTTTTTTTTGTGCTCCCAGTTCAAGAACTGTTAATTTGAAGATTGAGCGTGCCGTGTCATTTCTTTACTCAGATCTTCCTTAGAGGTCAGATGTACTTCAAGTCTGACCCTGAATTGTTTACAGCACTTTGTGGATGGCAGCCACTGCACATTTAACTTTCGCATATTGGAAGAGTAAATTCATCCTGAAAAACAGCATCTTGTCATCTTCAGAGCACTCTGTTCCTCTCAACCTCGGTGGTCATAACATCATTTTATAGTTGTCTGCTGAGTGTTGAAAAAATGGCAATCTGTTGCCAGTATTTAGACTTTGGTTTCATCCAAGTGTTTTTGTACTTTGCCTTCTGTCTGGAGATGGTATTGGTGGCTGACAACATTCCAGCATGTGCAAAGACTTAGGAGAGTTGTTCACTTGTTCCATTTCCCCATGTTGGGATTCCCAGGACACCATCCCAAGATAGATAGTCCGCTCTATTCCTTGAACTGAAGTGCCCCATCTCACTGAGTTCATCCTGATGTGAAGTATTTGAAATAGTTCTGTCCAGATCTTCAGGATTTGTCCTTGATATCCTCAGAAGTAGTCATCGTTGGAGCATGTGCCCTGATAATTGTCGTGAACTTGTTATTCACAGGAGTGATGAGGTGATTGATTATTCACTGAAAGAAACTATCCAAACTTATTGCAATGTCTGCCATCATGCATTTTTCTGGTAAATGTTAAGAAAGAATACATCCACAAATGCTTGTTTGCTTACTTAAATCTACTGAAGTGAAACAATATTCTGTTTTATTATTTATTAACCAATGAATAAAATGTAAACATTCAGGTGGGACAACAACAAATTACACTTCACAATCACTCACAGCTAAAATACTTTACAGTGAGCACTAAGGACAAGGGAAGGTGATGAAAGAGAAAGATTTTGAGATTTTCAGAAGTGAGGACAGAGGCAACAAGGTAGAGGCAATTTAGGAAATGGCTCCAAGAGTCAGAACACTACCTGTGGAGCAGAGAAAATTAGGCATGACCAATTGTGGTATAGAATGGGCACAAAATAAGGAAAGAAAGAATGTAAGTAAGGTACACATGGTTAGAGGACATCAATGGACTTGGTTGAACGATAAAGGGGTTGAAAGTGAGGATGAGGTTATTTAGGACAATGCATTGGCATGGGAACCAGTGGGACCTAGAAAATGTACATGTACATGTATTTTTGTGAGACAAGGGCCTTGAAATTCTGAAATATGACCATTTAATGTTACAACAACATCTGTGGCATTTGAAATACTATGAAAATAGTAGCGAGAAGCAGTGTTAATTGGTTAATAAATTGTCAGAAAAATGTTAAAGTTCTTTCTTGGGCTATGGGTCTCACTGGCTGGGCCAGAATTTATTACCCTGTTCTCCCTGCTTGTTTCACATGTGTAAAAATCAAATAATTGAGTATTTTACCTGTGGACTTTGTTCCTGCTTCAGTGCAGGGATGGTGACATTTTATTATTATTTATTTAGAGATTAGGCTTTTTTTTTTCCTTTGTGACATTTGATAATTGTGTAATGATTTTACTCTTCCCAATCTTATTTGCAGGGATATTTCATTTTTGTGTGATGCTGTATATTCCAAATGTTCTGAAGAGTCGTTACCTCCTGTGTCAGTAGCCATGGACAAGAGCGCAGTTCGGGCTCAACGTGAAAAACAACCTGTCACTGTGAGTCACATTGATACGTTTAGATATCAAGGCCAAGCAGCATCAGAGGAGCAGGAAAGCTGATGTTTCGGATCGAGACCCTTCTTCAGAAATGGGGGAGGAGAAGGGGATTCTGAAATAAATAGGGAGAGAGGGGGAGGCGGATAGAAGATGGATAGAGGAGAGGACAGGTGGAGAGGAGACAGACAAGTCAAAGAGGCGGGGTTGGAGCCAGTAAAGGTGAATGTAGGTGGGGAGTTAGGGAGGTGATAGGTCCAGGGAGGACGGACAGGTCAAGGAGGCGGGATGAGATTAGTGGGTAGGAGATGGAGGTGAGGCTTGAGGTGGGAGGAATGGTTAGGGAGGCGGGGACTAGCTGGGCTGGTTTTGGGATGCGGTAGGGGGAGGGGAGATTTTGAAGCTTGTGAAGTCCACATTGATACCCTTGGGCTGCAAGGTTCCCAAGCGAAATATGAGATGCTGTTCCTGCAGCTTTCGGATGGCGTCATTGTGGCAATGCAGGAGGCCCAGGATGGACATGTCGTCCAAGGAGTGGGAGGGGGAGTTGAAATGGTTCGCGACTGGGAGGTGTAGTTGTTTGTTGCTAACCTCATCCAATCTCCTTGACCTGTCCATCCTCCCTGGACCGACCTATCCCCTCCCTAACTCCCCACCTACATTCACATTCACTGGCTCCAACCCCGCCTCTTTGACCTGTCTGTCTCCTCACCACCTATCTTCTCCTTTATCCATCTTCTATCCACCTCCCCCTACCTCCCTATTTATTTCAGAATCCCCTCCCCCATTTCTGAAGAAGGGTCTCGACCCGAAACATCAGCTTTCCTGCTCCTCTGATGCTGCTTGGCCTGCTGTGTCCATCCAGCTCTACACCATGTCATCTCAGATTCTCCAGCATCGACATCTACTATCTCTGTTTAGATATCAGATGGTTTAGTGGCAAAGTCTGTTATATTTTACATCCAGTCAACATCGTTTCAATACTTCAGCACAATGTGATACTAATGCAATTTTAGTTACATTTTGGAATTGTCAAATAAACTTTACTGATTGTAGAAACAACTGTTATTTTTGAGGTCTTTACTTGAAGTACATATTACCACATAAAGAAGGGACTGTTAGTTAAAAGGGGATATCCTCCCATCTTAAGATTTTTGAAAGACACCTTTAAAATGTTACTGGCGTATTGAAATCATTCTTGAAATGAGTTTTGGGAGCAGAAACATTATTTGCAGCCATCATTATAACACTATTATATTTCAGGGTTTTCTTTTCTAGCAAATTTTTATGAAGGCAGTTAGTCTTCTGCCAGTATTTTACAAGAACTTTAATCTGATTGAGCAAGGTTCAATTCAGAAGCCTTGATATATCTCTGGTATCCAATACATCACCTGAACACAGTGTACACCTCATCAATCATCAGGTACACCAGTGGAATGTTGAAGCTGTCTTCTGAGTACCTAAGTCAATTTCAGGGGTCCAGGAATAAGGACTATTCTATTAAACCAAATGTTTAACCCTGCAATTTAAGTATATTTAATTTTGTCACAGCTGGTTAAGAATCTTGAATGATATGCTAAGAACCGAATCTGGGACAAATTGAGTTCCAGTTTAAAATGTTGCAGATTTCAGTGTTTGTCTATGTCTAATGAAGATTCAAATTCAAACATCTTGGGGATTTATTCAGCCATGTATTTGGTTTGCAGCTTCACTCCACATTCCTTTTGGAGATTTAGTGAGGTTGGTGGAAGTCATCACAAGTAAGATTGATGTAATTCAAAGGGAGAAAGTTGTAAGGCAAGGATAATGTCATTGGGTTGAGATATCCTCTAAGCAATGTTTGTGGTCTGTTGCTTGGAGCAAATATTTAATAATTGATCCTAATGTTAAGAGCTATTGCACTGAGAGTTAATGTGCAGGATCATGTAGGTTTGAGAATAGCTGAGAGATTTAAATCAGGGAAATTGGCAGCGCACCAGAAATCTGTTGTGACAAGTTGACATCTACATTTAACTGCAATATGTTGGACTTGGTGTGAGCAATCCGTTCAGGAGAGGAGAGTTTTAACTTTTGGTGTTGACTATTAACCCTTTAGACAGCCAGGCAGAGAAGGATAGAACTGGAACCTTGTATTTATACACATAAGCTTTTATTTGCAGAGACGAGCAATACAAATACGCACATTCAAACCAAATCAGTGGAGTTCTCGTATGCTCCTATGTATGTGAATGTCCAATTAATGTCCAACACCCGCAAATAATTACAAATTTAATCAATTTGTGCCAGATTTTCCAATGAATTGCAATCTCTTGCAGATTGTCACTGTGCTCATTTTTCACGAAATGAAATAGCTCTCCGACGGGAGATTTCAATTGAGGCTGCTTCAGTAATGTGGAGCCATTCCATCCTGACAAGTCCCTCATAGCATAGAATATTCAGGGAAGGCAAGTCACTTCTTCTTTTTCACAGCAGTCAATTCCACATTCTTAAATTCAAATGTCCAGCATCATGGACAGCATTATCTTTTGCACTGATGTGCTGGGCTGTTCTATCATTGAACATGGGGATGTTTGCAAAGCCTCCTCCAGTATGTTGTTTAACTGTCTACGACCATTGGATGTGACAGTACTATAGAGTGTTGATCTGATCTGTTGGTTGTGGGATCGCTTAGCCCTACCTATCACTTGCTGCTTATGCTGTTTGGCATGCTAATTGTCCTGTTTGGTAGCTTCACCAGGTTGACACCTCATTTTTAAGTATGTCTGGTACTGCTCCTGGTATGCCCTCCTGCACTCTCCATTGAACCAAGGTTGATACCCTGGTTTGATAGTAATAATGGAGTGGGGAATGTGTCGGACCATGAGATTACAGATTGTGTTGGAGTGTGATTCTGCTTCTGTTGATGGTCTGCAGAGCCTCATGGATGCCCTGCCTTGAGTTGCTAGATCTGTTTGAAGCCTACTCCGTTTAGCATGGTGATACAACACAACACAATCGAGGGTGTTCAATACGATTGTGGGACTTCATTTCCACGGGACTGTGCAGTGGTCACTCTTAACAATATTATCATGGACAGACATATCTGCAGCTGACTGATTGGTAAGGGTGAGGTCAAGTATGCTTTTCCCTCTCACTGGTTCTGTTGCCATTGGCCACAGCCCCAGCCCATTGCTCAAGAGACTTGGAAAAGCTATGGTAATGTCATTGGTGGGTTGAAAAGCCACTGACATACATGTTGCACTTTCTTGCGGGTTTCCTAGGTACCACCAAACACCCCCACTCCCAATCCTTCAGGAAATTAAAACATTGGCCAATATTTCTCTCAACAGAAGCAGCTTGACGTGCCTGAGAGCCTGATACCAGATGAGTACCACATTGTAAAGAATAAAGGGGTCCTAGGACTAGAATACTATGAGGAGTGAGTAACCCTTTAAAACAGTAGTTACTTGATACAAAGATTTGCTTTAGTTTAGAGGTGAATATCTTTTTTTCATGTATTACCTACATAACTATACTGGTACCTACTCACCACCTGCACTTCATGATACATCACATTGATGCTGAAATTCACTGCCATTATGGTAATTTAAACTAAAAAAATAACGTTAGTACGCTGGGAATGTGCTTTTAATACAAGCTATAACATTGTAGGGATGTTGCTTCCTAGCTTCCTTTTGAGTACATCTTCCTTCAAGGAGCACAAGCTCATTTATACACATTAAGTTATGTGTAATACAGTGTTACCTGAAAAGAATCTGCCAGAGTATCTAATGATCTGTACCCATTCTTTCTTCTAGTAAATATACAACCCTGCTGCAGGACCATGAAAAGAAACTGAGGGTATTTCCATCCATGTGAGTAGTGGCATACACTGATTATTTAGTGAATGGGATTTTATAGAGCCTGCAAGAGCAGAAAATGTGGCATGTGGGTGACTGATTGAGCCAGGATATAAAATTTCAGTTTGGTTGGTTGAGATTCGGTGTACTCACACAGCAAACACAGAAAGTTAATATGAACATACAGTAAACAATTTGGAACGCAAATGATGTCGACCTTTGAGAGAGTTTTCCTAATTGGAAGGCTGAGTGAATTATGTCTGTATTTTCTGGAGTTTAGAAGAGGGAGAGAAACATGCAAGATCCTGTCAGTGCTTGACATTAGAACTAAAAGGTTGTTTCACATGACTGGAGAATCAAGAATATATTTAGGGGCATGCTTAGGAAAAGGGCAGCTGTTAAGACAAAGATGAGTAGAAATTTCTTTACTCAAAGGATTGAGAATCTTTGGAATTCTGTACCCCAGACAGTATGATGTTCCAATACTAAATATATTTGAGGCTGAGATATACAGATATTCAATCTCCCCAGGAATCACGGTTTTGGGAGGCAGAGGGGAAAGTGCATTTGAAGCTGAAGATCAGCCATGATCGTCTTGGATTGTGGAATGGTCTTGAAGGGCAATGTGGTCTTATTTTATCCCTGTTTCTTATGTTCTTGTTTTACTGTTATTTATCAATCAACTTATCCCAAAATGCAGAGGAATGCTTACTATGCACTGTACCAAAGTTGGAAATTTTTGATGGCAACTATGTATGGGAGACCATTGCATTCAGTGATACTGGCCCAAATGAGTGAAAAGGTCACCACCATGCAAAACAAAACTACCGATTGCATATAATTATGTCATTTGTATATTGTATCTGTCTTGTCAGGAAGCCCAGTGGTAGGGTCGAAGCCATTCAGCTCTCTCAAGTGATGGACACAATGCTGGAAAAAGTTGGGTTCAATGAAGATAATGAAAAGCAACATAAAGGAGAAACGCAGGTACTGATTTAAAAGCTAGTTCTATCATTGTGACTCATGTGATAGTAATATATTAGGGAAATATAATCACTTTTTGTAATATTGAATACCAGTAAAGCTTTTGAAACTATTAATGGCAGATTTAATTCTTACTTTCCTCTCTCTTGTTGACATTTCACTAGTTTGTTCTCTCTTTACTTTCCATCTCCATAATATTTATTGTTAATTAATCTCCACCACTTTGTTGCATTTTTAAGTCTTTATTAACCTCTTACTCTAGATTAGTACAGATCTTGAATATCCCTAATGTGTGGTACTGAACATCCCCTACATTTGATGGTGTCTGTTCCTGCCTTAGGATCTAATTAAGCTTTCAAAGCTTGCCCCAGGAGTGAACAATATATCTGTCTTGTAGAATCATAAACGTTACTGTGCAGGAGGAAGAACAATTTAGCCTGGCATGTCTGTGTAGACTTTGCAAGAGCAATTCACCTAGTGCCATTCCCCCACCTCTTTCTGCATTTTTTTTTCCTTTTAAGTTAATGATCCAATTCCCTTTTGAATGCAATGATTGAATCTTCCCCACCACATTTCAGGCAGGACACTGCAGATCCTAGCCACTTGCTGTGTAAATCATTTAGTACTGAATTATCTAACACCTTCATAAAATTTCGTCGCCATCTTCAAAAGTTATAGAGCATCTCATCACGACACATTTTACGTTGAAAAAAAACTCAAATGTATATATTTTCCAAAAATGAACAAGCACATAAGAAACACTCATATAATGCCTTTTCACTGTAATGTAGACAGCACACAAATATCAGCTAGCTGTTTCACTGAATCATTACTGCAGATTATCAGCACGAAATGTGTTGTTCGTTGGCTGCACACATCAACAGGGGGCCCAAAATCATACCTTGTTAGCAAAAAGATTACTTAAAGCTGGTCTTCTCCACTTAAAGAGGAGTTGTTTTGTGATTGAAACAGATCAGATGTTTGTGCAGGAAATGAGCCTGACCTAGGAAATATTAAAGACTGGCACAATGTGCATTAGACACTGCACTTGAGGCTTTGGTGGAGGAAATTGAAATTAGGAGAGATTTTCTATATCACAGGGACCAGGAGATCCACAAGACACATGCCGAAAGGCAGTAGAAGTAGACAGCCACGGAGGCCTATGTCAGAATTCAAACCTCGAGAATCCTGTTCATTGTTCTAAAAGGTTCACCAGTCTCGCATGGGGTTAAGATCACTGAATGCACCTTAAAATTCCATGCTGTTCCACATACACCATAGTCTCAGTCATTCTTCAGTTCAATACCTCCATTGCTCATCTACTACCACTTGATCTCAGTCAAGACTTGGCTAACTTTTGTATACTTTATTTCACCATCACACACTTAATGCTGCTGTGAATCTCACCCCCATAATTTATAGGTTGCACACAATATTAACTTTTCAACCCTGACAGCCACGTCAGTGAAATAGATTGTATAATGCTCATGGACACTCTTCATTTCACAAAAGCAGATGATACAAAACTGAAGGCAGAAGAAGCTGACTATAATGTGTACAGACATATGTACATGTCCTGTTGGGGAAAACAGAACAGGCCATTACTCAGGCTGTAATCAGCATCTGAGCTGAATTATGAAAGGCAATGATATAGTCATCGCCTGTCCTCCTGCTTACATTGCATTTGTTCCTTACCTACATTTTCTCTTCAGATTTTCAAACTGCAGAAAGCCTACTAATCCTCTTCTTTCTTCTCCCTATTCCTAGCATGACAATATTACCCTTGCTCTACTACATTTTCAAATACCATGTAATGAAATCTGGCCAAGCAGTAGAAGAACAGAAAGAAACAGTGGTGAAAATGAAGACAAACCATCACTCAGTTTCAAACTTACAGTTACTAGTTTAGATACTGACACTGCCCATACCTTGGAGTATAGATTAGAGATAGGATGTGAAAGTGATGAGTCATCAGGCTTGAGTGGACTGCAACCAAGACAGGGGGCAAGAATAACGGGGAGGTTAGCTGTCGATAGGGCAGTCACACAAGAGATTCATTGCAGAAAATCCGAATGAACAATTCAATCGGAGCGCCACAAGGCAAAACACTGATGGATATTCACAACTAAATGTGTTCTCCATTTGGATAGAAGCCAAAAAGCCAGTTTTCAATGTCAATGAGCATACAATTGGCCAGTTTGTTTGAGCATGACAATAGTGGCCAATTGGCAATTGTGCCGCTATGGACCATGATGCAGCAATGATGAACTAGCAGTATAAGCAGCAGCATCACAATGTCTGAGTGTAACATTGGAATCCCAGACTGCTGTCGTGCAAGGTCAGTTTTCTGCCAGGGAAATTCAAAAATGCCACCATTATGGCTATGGATTACACTGTTGTGTTGCTGTAACAAGCCCATACGTAATCTATCCTCTGACAGATTATCAGGTATGCTGAGACACAGCCCCAGAAGTGTGTAATTGTGCCACAAATACAAACAGTCTTCTCTCAGCAACATAGTTACATCACTAACTGTCCAACATTGCCCTTGCTATTGTCTCAGCTGATGATGTACTCAATCATGTTTTGTCTGCCATACTATTTTGAGTAGGTGTTGTGTTGAATCTGAGTTCTCTTGAATTCGTTCCACTGCTCGTGATGGAACAACATGACACAAGGGTGTACAGTATGTCACCCGGGAGACTTGAGAAGTATTGGGGGAGGAAAAAACACTCATTATTCAAGCTCCTGTGCTAGACAAAACTAGTTTTAGACTTTTGGGGATAGTAGGAACTGTCGATGCTGGAATCTGAGATAACAAAGTGTAGAGCTGGATGAACACAGCAGGCCAGGCAGCATCAGAGGAGCAGGAA